>NC_142614.1:32565000-33765000 GCF_059453375.1 Lepisosteus platostomus
TCAGATATTCATTGTGGGATCCTACACTGATATTGTTATATCAGAGTTAGGTATACAAAACCTGAGAATGCCTACATTATTATGCTGTGAGATATATGAATTTATTCGAAAATGGGCAAGGATGAATGAAAAAAAATGCTTTGCTAACGTAATCCTGAGTTATTATAAGATAGCAACAACAGGCAGACTAAAAAATATTTTCAGAGCTACTGTACACAGCACCAGCTTAACAGAAAGATTCTGAAGTTCAAATTAATTAGTTTTTTCCTTTTCATTCTCAAATACACTCAATATGCCCTTTTTGAAACATATTTCCTGGGGAATAAACAAGGGTATTAATCTTCATTTGAATTTAAAGATGATGGGGTTGAGCTTTAAGATGCCCTTCTCATTCTGATTCTTTGAGCCTGACACTCACTGTACAGCAGGGGGACTCTTGCAGAGCAGAGGAATGCGATTCTGAAAATGACCACTATAGTACATAAAAACACATGGCTCAAATATTGCTCCTATGAGCACAATTAAAAAAAAAACTTTTGCCAATGTTTTCCAATATTTGAATGGTTTGCAAATTAAGGTCATAATTGAATTATGTTATTTCAAATATTTTTTGCAACGGTCTTATTGATGGAAATGTCACTTTCCACAGTAATATGAAAAAAACAAAGTTAAAACATTTCTCAAAAGAATGTCTTCATAATTGGAGTGAGATCTAGAATTTGTGTAGGCAACGGGGCTACCATATATTTGGTAAGAAATTATACCATCTATTAAAGGTATGTAAATTTCATTTTGTTATTGTTACAAAGAAAGTGACAAAAAAAGTAAGAATGCATAATCCTGGAAAACATTTCCAAATCTGCTTGTCCAATAATTTTGCTTTGACAGCCAACGAAGACATTGGCAAGGGTCTTCTCATACAACAGCCATACAAAACACAGTAGGAGTGACTAAGTCAATTGAAAGTTGCAAGTGAAAGAATCTAAAACTAAATTTTTTTATGGTTGGAATAAGTGATATTTGAATCAATGACATAGCAACACAATAGAAATGTATTAACATAATTGCAACCACTACTGTTTCCACTAAGTATATTTTTAACAAAATATACTGTAGTTAGTGATCCTAACTCTGGGCATAGACAGCCATATCTCTGTAGGTTTTACAGGAAATGCAAACTCCTATTGACTTGAAAGCCATTACAATTAAGAACAATTAAGACCATAACTGGTTTGCTTATTCCATCAGGAAGTCAAGTAGAATGAAAAGCAGAAGACCCTGAGAACCAAGAGCGACAATCATCACTGTACGCTAATGAGGGCTCAAAGAGTTCATTGTGATTTTCACAAATACATATCCCAGTAAATCTGAGTATACCATAATATTCTACAGTACAGTATATCTTATCCCAAAACCTTCTCACAACTCTAATATTAAAAATAACCAAATTTGTATGCATACATTGTTTTAGTTTTTTGGTGTGGGCTGTCTATTTAGGGCAAAAGTTGACAAATAAAATAAAAAACAGAATTTGGCAGCATAAAGTTAGACCACTAAAAGTCACATAAAGACTGGAAGCAATTTTGTCCCATACTACAATTATTACAATTACAAAACTTAAAAAACGTAAAATTTTCACATTCCTAAAATATTGTTAATATTCATAAGAATATAAGATGTAACTGAAAGAGCAATGAGTTATTGTATTCTATATAGCAAAATATGCTGAAAACAAAGCTTCTTTTCATATCTGGAAATGTTCCATATCATACTCAAACTATTCAAGATAACAAATGCAATGTTATTTAGAAATAATGTTATAATAAACACAATGTTACTACACTTAACATTTTTAAAATAGCTCTTCTTAGTATTTTTTTATCTGTATCAGGGAGATCTAAACTTTTTACCAAATGGAATATACTGTATAGCAAGGGCAAGAAGTATACAAATGACTAAATTACTAGAACTAAAATCAATGACAATAATACAGAAGACTAACTCAATTTTATTGAGAAATTAGAAAAGGACATTGAGAGTTATATTCTGAAATTGACATTACAAACTTATTTTTTTAAAGAGAATTTAAAGTGGTTTACCAGAGAAAAATACACATTTCTTTTTGAGACAGGACAAGACTTGAGAAAGTGTGGTACAGTATTTCCTATGCAAACAGAGATGTCTGTGAGGCTAACAGAGAGGCGCTTTCAGGTAACAACTCAGTCTTTATAGTAGCAGTGGGAGGAGCCAGGCTCTCCGAGCCTCCACAGAAGATACAGTTACAGAGATCAGTATGCTTGCTCAGTCTGGGGCACTCTCTCGTCAAACTCAGGGAGCGAAATGGCAATTAAAAAGTGGAGAGCTTGCTTTGCTATGGGCATGGGAAGGTACTTTACTGACACTCCACAGTGGAATTAATCCTGCGAAGGAAAAGGAATTGAGAATCGAAAGGAGATGTTAGGCTTCCTTATTTTGTGTCAGAAGAATGCCTGAGAAGGATTTTCTTGAGGTAAGCAGAGCATGCAGTGTGTGACTGGGTGAGCAGTCTTGCAGGACTGTGGGGTTGTTGTGGCTGATGCTGGGACACAACATGAATGCATGTAATCGTTGTTCTTATGCCAGCTTCTGTATAAATACACTCCTTGTCCTGTTTTATTTTAAGCCTCTATATCTTATTATCTTCAAACTTATGCAGCTAGGAAAACAGCCTTACATTTTAAAGTTGCCATCCAAATTCAGAACTGCTAGAAAACAATTTGTATAAAATGGATATAGACAGCTAATAGAAAAAGTATAACTGAGACTTAGTTTAAATTCTAAATTAATGGTGTAAGATTGGAGTTAAAAGGTGAATACCTGTATGTCTTAGAAATCAGCAAATCTAAACGTTTTTAGAAATGCCTTTTATCTGTTTGCATATTTAAACTACATATACAGTAAATAGTTTAGTCAGAGATACCAATGGATTTTACACAAATTATTTAGGACACTTAAAATATCATGTATCAACATCCATGTGTTTATATAAAACATATTTAGAGCCACGAAAAATCTGTCTAAGATGTTTTTCTTAGATAGGATATATTTTGTAAAATATGCTTTATGTCTACAGCATTGGGAGTGTGATTAGAATTTTATTTCTTAAGCTTCTACATTTCCACAATCTATTAACTGCTAAACAGCCATCTTTAGACTGTATTTTAACCATACAGTAGCATGTTTTTAAATACTTGTGTACATACAAACTGATTTTCCTGACTAAATTTGTACACATCAAAGCTTGTTGTACAGAATGAGATCTTCCTGTCTCTGCAAAACTGTCAATTGTGATTAAGGACTAAAGATATTGGCAGAGGAAATTTTATCCATCTACCCTCCCTCAACTTGCCAAGTTATTTTCAAGATGCCTTGAATATAAATAAATTAACAGAAAGTGCTGTAACAATGTCTGCGAACAGGCCATTTTCTGGTGAGAAAGGACGACAAATTCTTCCCAAAGGACATCTAATTGTTCAACACTCTAGGTTAGTCTTGACTTACAAGTATAGTAACTGAGGAGAAATGCTGCTTTTAGAGCAAATCTCAAGACAAGCTATCAGAGTGATCAGAGTTCTGTCTTTAGATAAAATTCTTTCTGAATGGGAATTAAGAGATTAACAGTCCTGCAAACTGCAAATCAATAAAATATACTTTATATATAAAATATATCCTCTGGCTTTTTTGTTAACTTGGGAGTGACAATAACTGCTTAGATTGGTACCTTTCCACAGTACAGAAAAATAATAAGAAAAGGTGTGGGTGTGATTAAATTTGCGAAATAACATTTCTTTCTTTATTCAAGATTTTCCTGTAAAATATATGGGATTTTAACTTCCTTTAGCTCTTTTCTTTAACAATTCTGTCATTGGTTGCCTGTTTACTTATCTGTATGCTTGTCTATCTGCTGAATTCATGTGGCTAACACTGCATGTTGGTATTTCTGACAGTACGTGCCAAATTGCTAGCTGGGTATTCAGGTCATTTGGCCTAACTAGCCATCGCATCTCTCTATTAGTGTAAACCTGACCCCCCGTCACAGCCTTCAAAACACAGCCCTCAGCTCTCTTGGTAAAATATTAAGTAGTCTCCCGTGGAGGAGCTGACAGCCTGCATTTGTGTCTGGATCAAGTTTCCAGTTACCTCCACATCGCATCATGATAGACAGAGTTATTGTTTTGACAGTTATTCTCTCTTTTGCACTGGATCTTTCTTCAGCCACGGTGCTGATTTGAACTGACTCACTGGCTTGTTTTCTAGGTCTTAACCTGGACTCTAGGCTTTGTTGATCATTGACATATATTCATAGTCTTATTTGGCTGCATGTCATATAGTCCATGTTTGTAGATTATGCAGCCTTGACTAAAATAGCAAACATTTGGATTCCTTTCGATAAACCGTAAATGTTAAATATAAATAGTCTAAATCACTGCATATGTATTGACATGAAAGTTTGAGTCACATGTGGAATAGATATATTTCTCTGGATACTTTTCCTCATATTTACATCATTAGTGTGAACACCATCTCACAAAATGTGAGACTGGAACATGCTTTGCTCACAGACCACAAAAATGTTCTTCTGGTCAACAAACTAGTGTTGGTTCTTTGTACAGACCGTAGTATATCCTTACCAATGCAGCAAAGATATATTATTAATTACAATAATACTGTACATCCATCAGCCAATATCATTGGAGTTGTCACCCACTTTGTTATGGCATTATTAGTGCAGTACTGCCTGAATCACATAACCAGATAATGGTGGTGAAGTCATTTAGTTGAATTTATTCTGTTCTGTAGGTCTGGAATGATCATGTGTCTTTGTGTCAGCTGGCAACACTGTTGGAGGTTATTGATGGTGAATGGAAGTATCCTAGTAGCTCCATGTTGTAACATTTCTAATAGCAGCATGCTCAGAGCGTAGTCCCTCTCTTTCACTGAGTTATGTCTTACACTGAGTAGTGTAGTGCCATTTAAATCATTACATCTCTGATGTTATGAATTAATGTTTATCTGATGTTTTCCATTAGTAAATATAGCAGCCAATCAGTATTCCTGAGACATGTAATAAATGAAATAAATGTGAAATAAGTAAAGGAAATTTTTGGTATACAATGTATTTTAGTGTTTAAATACAAAATTTTAGCTTTCTAATAAAGACTGGAAACAGAATTGTGGGGAGGAGAATAATATATTTTGTCTAACAATATACCAACATAACATTCATCGTTCGCTGGAAATCTGCTTATTCTTGTAACAGCCCAAAGTCAGAAACAGATGGCACAAAATAGGACTGCACCCTGGACAGGAAGTCAGTGCATCAGAGGACTTAAACTCCCACCATTACATAAATTACACTTACCAATTCAAAGAAAATCAACATCCAAAATTGCACCAAAACAATTACCCATCTATACAGTGTCAATTATACAATTAAACAAAAACAAAAGGGCAGCGAGATGGCGCAGGGGTTAACTTGGGGCGGAGCGGTGGCTCTGTGGCTAAGGATCTGCACCTATGGCTGGAAGGTTGCTGGTTCATATCCTGCAGCTGGCAGAGGAATCCTACTCCGTTGGGCTCCTGAGCAAGGCCTTTAACCCCAACTGCTCCAGGGGTCCTGTACAATAGCAGACCCTGTCCTCTGACCCCAGGCTCTCTCCCTATCTGTGTGTCTCATGGAGAGCAAGCTGGAGTATGTGAAAAGATAATTCCTAATGCAAGGAATTGTAAAGGGTTAATAAAGTAATATTAACATTTCTGCCTAGTAGCACCAAGATGCTAGTCTCAATTACAAACTCTGTGGGGAGTTTGTAAGTTGTCCCTGTGTTTGCATGGATTTCCTCTAGGTGCTCCAGTTTTGTCCCACAGTCCAAAGACATGCTGGAGTGATTAAACTGACATGCTGACTAGATGAACTGGATTCTGTAAAACTGGCCCTAATATGTGTTTGTTTGTGTCTGTGTGTGCCCAGCAATGGACTGGCATCCCAGCCAGAGTGTATCCCGCCTTGCACCCGTCACTTGCAGGTTTAGGCTTCGGCTTCCCCCGCAATCCTGGATAAACCAGTTTAGAAAATTGATTGAAGAACAATAACACAAGTACAATTACACTTACACCATTTAAAACGCACATGTACAGTATACAAATACCATTTTTGCACAGTGATGAACAACAGTTACAACTTTTAACAATTCAAAAAATTGGGATTGTTTCTGGTTGGAAATTGTTTTGGATATTGTTTCTGCTTCAGAAAGACCAAACCAGTGCAGTGTTCACCTAATGTAACCAACATGTTTGTCAAACAATTTGTATTTTACATTTAGTACCAATTTGTACACATACTGTACACCCTTTATCTCTGCCCTTTTTCTATGCTTTAACCTGTTCTTAATCCAAATAAAAACATGTATTTAAATTCCTACCGAATGCTATTTAAGAATGAATATACTATAAGGGACATCAAAAAGTCTTCTGAAAATCTAAATATTACATCCCATAAAATTGTTTATGTATGCTAAGTTCTTCAGTCTAAATGCTCCATTTAATGTACAGTATAGTGCTTTTTCCCCCAATCTCTACCTTTGATACCTTTGATTTGTCCCTTATTTTTTCCTGGATTCTCTTTTTGTCTCTATGCCCATTGTATCTCCCTGTTTGGATAAAGTTCAGATTCTCCCTCTTTCTATTCTATTCTTTTGCAGTGCTCATATATGCTGGTATGCTTGAAAACAAGCTCAAAAGGCTCCAGGTTTTTCAAAATACTACAGCCAAGTTCTTGGTTTATACTCATCTTTCAAAGGTACTGTAGCAAATAATATGAAAAAAAATTAAAATCTTCATACTTCCAGGAGCTATTAAGTTCATATGTACCTAATCAATCATTGAGATCTGTCTGTTTCCAGTCAGACTGATTCAGGGCTCTCAGCTACTACTGCTCCACATTTCTTGAACTCCCTTCCAAACCATGTGAGAAATGAAATTGTTTTTATGGAAGTGGAGTTGTATTTATCTTCTCATTTTTAAATATACTTTCACGTCAGTTCTTTGTCTGGGTTGACTTTGTCAGTGCCTTTTAACAATACCTGTATCAGGTCCCCTTGTATCGTTCTTCATTCAAGACAAAAAAGGTTCAGATGGTTCTGCTTATCAATGTCTTTTCCATATGTGATACCTACTATTGTAAATGAAGCTAACATTGTGTTTGAAATTTGTAACGCTCCCCGCATTATCCAGAAGATATTAATGATGTTTAACATAAACACCTGTCCTTTTCATAAGTAGCCTCTTATATCTCAGTGTTTCCCATTTTGTATTTATAGTTTCTAATCTTGCTCCTGCATTGTGGTACTACACCACAAAAGATGCCTGAAAATCTATAATAAAATTAGAAGGATGTCATCAGCCCGTGGGGACTTATTAGTCCTGACTTCAGTCTAGTACCCTAAAGACTTGTACCTTTTCTATGCTGATAATATTTAATTGTTGACTTCTTCTTTGGTGAACAGGTGAAAGTTAGTAAATTATATTTTAGTGACAGGGATTTGAACTTGTGATTATGATGTCATCTGGAGCTGCTGCCTCAAGCTTTTAAGCCTTGATTTTATTTTCCAAGGTCTTTGAGTGTCACAAGCTAGTTTGGTGATGTGTGGTTAGGTAGGACTGTCAAGATAAATTCTGATTATCTGAGGTATTTCCATGAATGTGGAATTTTCCAGTTCCTTAGACTTATGGTACTCCTATTGTCCTTGTGGTTCCTGTAGCTCCAGGTAGTACCTGGAGAACTCTTTAAAGCATTCTTTGAGAGTGAGGTTACCTGACCAGCCACAATCTCTGGGCAGGAGGGTAGAACACTGCAAATGGAAAAAGTTAAGGAAGCAAGTAGTATCTGGTTAGAAGATAACAAATTCAAACATACATCATTATTTATTATCCAAGATTGGTGGCACCATTAGCATTCTTTCCTTGCTGTTCTCTGGATATACAGTATGGATTTAGTAAAATTAAAATAATAAAATCCAGTCTTCAGTCTTCTGCCTGAACTAAGGCATTACTTGATGAAGAAATATTTCCATTGCTCACACCTGAAGAAGGCTCCATGGCCGAAACGTTGTGTTTTCTTTCTTCCGTTTTTTTTAGCATGGAGTAAGCCTATTACTTGTTTCTATATTTCCATTTAGACTGCAAAAAATATTTGAAAGAATAAAATACCAATTAATTATTAAAAAACATAAATGGTACCTATTTAAAAACAATATGTATTATTTTATTAAAGATTAAACAAGGATCAGCAATTTAATGATAAATTTAACTTTGGGATAAATTTAACAATTTAACACTTGGATTAAAGTGATGGCTGCAAGCATAAAACCATCAGCTCTGAAGACTGAGCTCTAAAAACAAAGTTTTCTGTAGTGTTGCATGAAAGATCAAAAAGGGGTAGATAAATATCCCACCTTCTCAGGAGCATTAAATGATTCAATAAACATATGAATCAGTGTGTTTTTATAGTTCACTTGTGACCTTTACTATCCACATTTGTTGTTGGAGCATGGTTGTATTGTTCTCTGTAGACAGACGGTGATTCAAAGCCAAAGAATGAGTCAGACATTGGTCCAGATGTGAACATTCTCTTAGTCTGTCATATGGTCAGAAATGGAAATTGTTTGGTTTGCTTTCTTTAAAAAAGAAACAGGTTCTTCTATTTTGCAAGAAAGGCGTGCAGTCTGCCTGCCAAGCACATGTTGCTTGGGTGCTGATAGGATGAGGGAAGGTGAAATATGATCAGATAACCTGAGAAAGGGATATTGAAAGGGTAGTAGCTGCTTATTCAAAACTTGGTTTGTGGTGACCATCACTTGGCACCAGTTTTCCCTGAGGAGTGATGAATTATAGATTTTCACTGCCTGAGGAGATATTAGATTTTAGGTAAAAAATGTTCTGAAAGGAACAGGTTTGATTTTAGAGATTCAGGACTCTAAACTACTACGCAGAAAGGAAATACAATTTGGAGAAAGCTGTAGCATAATGCCTATCAAATAGGAAAACCTAGTTGATTTTAACCCAAGGAAGTTCAGCAAGAATAACCAGAATAAAACAACCAAAGTTGTTCTTGTAGACTGATTTTAAGAATAACTTAACTGAATTTGCTATTTAATTTACTCTGTTAATGTTTACAGTTAAACTTTATTTTAGATTGTTAGTAAAGTTTATTTTATGGACATAATTTATTGAACTTTTCTATAAACTTGATTTGAATTGAATTTTTCATTAACCGTGTTTACCAATTCTGGGCATTACCAAAATCGGAGTAGTTTTTAAATATAAATAATGGCTTAACAATGTCTCACAAATGGTTTATGAATAAATACACTTTGTTTATTATTGAATCAAAGATGAAAGTCTTTATCTCCACATCATTTATCACCCACTTTGGGTCTGTGAAATTTCTTTCAAGGATTTATGAATTCCTATATTCACTTATTCTTACAGTGCCTCTGGTGAGTTGGGTCAGGGTGAGAGAAAAACAGATCATGCCCAGATGGGTAATACTAGTAAACTACATTCCAAAATCATATTCTGTTCTCCTTATCCATACTGTTGGCTTTAAAAAAAAGACAAAAGAAGAGATTTTTCTACAGGTTTTTCACGACTTCCCAACCGCCACATTTCACCTAATATTTGCAAGTATGTATATAATGTACAGTACTTCAGGTGGGTAGCTGCTTCAGGTGTGAGCTTGTGAGCTCATACCTGAAGAAGGCTCCACAGCTGAAACGTTGTGTTTTCTTCTTTTTTTTCAGCATGGAATAAACCTATTACTTGTTCCTGTATATAATGTATATTTTGTTTTCATTTAGAAAGAAAAAAATGTGTCAAATTTAAATAGTGGTAAATGCTGTCAATAAGTCAATAATTCTCTTATGGAGAATTAAGTGGCTGAATGAGAAATATGCCAGTAGAGTGGAAACATACAACTTACTGACTGCAGCTGTGATGTAAAGAACACTGCATCCTATATACTTATAGAAAATATGTTAATAAGAAGAGGATATAATGAGCTTTTAACTCTAATTATACGTTTTTAGATACATTTACGTACATAATTTTGGGTACTGTTAAATGTCTGTAAATGTGTTACTTGGCTTCACTGACCATGACTTACTCTAGTGTTTTTGTGGCATTAGCACTTAATCACCTTCTCAGTGGGACTGTTGATTGGACACAGGTGATGGTTTACCGTGTGAGTGTCAAACCCAGTGAAAACC
This sequence comes from Lepisosteus platostomus, assembly GCF_059453375.1. NCBI lineage: Eukaryota > Metazoa > Chordata > Actinopteri > Semionotiformes > Lepisosteidae > Lepisosteus > Lepisosteus platostomus. The sequence goes on from NC_142614.1 coordinate 32,575,305, forward strand.
AAAAAAAGAACACAGAAAGGAGCCAAAACACATCTGCATGGTATTCCTATTCCATCTGGAATAATTTGTCTTTAAAGAAATACAGCCCAGCTACCTCCAACTGGATTGAGGGATTTCAAGTAGAGCATTTGCCAAATTTACCAAAAGAACCGCACCACTGTGCCTTCATATACTGGTGCAAAATCTTAGTTAGGCTTGCAAGCATTTGAGCCAAGTCCTTCAGAGATAAATCAAGGTTAACCTGACATGTACTGTATAGTGGTACTGTACTACTCCAGCCACATTGTTCAGTAATAATTAATCCATCTCTGGACCAACAGCTGGCACTAGCAGTGAAGCTGAATGTAATCATTTGTTTTGGAGTAGTTAGGCGATCCATATTTCTCTTCTCTCACATGGTTAAAAATGTGGCTGTTCTCCAGGAATACATGAGTTGTGCCCGGATTCCCCGAACGTCACAATCAGAATGATTCTGTTTAAGTCATATTCCACCTGCATATTCAAAGAACAGGTGTTTTTCCTAGTTCTATATATATAAATACTCATGATGAGCTGGATAATTTACCATAGCTGCACATGTACATAGTTTATTTCTCCTAATACTTTGATGAAGCCAGAGATGTCAAAGAAATTTCTCATCATTGCCTTAGGTCAAACGTGCTTTTAGGGAAAATTACAAACTTCAATAAAGTATGAAACCCAATTAATAAAGCATTACATGAAAATTCAGACTGCAAGATGCCAGTACCAGCTGCCACAGTCCCCTACAAAGATCCAGAGGAAAGAATATGCAGTGTGAGCAGTAGCTTCATCACTGGTGGGAAGGTACTACAGTATATGGCTAATTTGGATGAGAGGCTTCAGGTCATCCTTCAGATACCTGTTCCTGTTATGTTCAATTCAATTCAATTTATTTTTATATAGCACCTTTCACAACAAGGTTGCCCCAAGGCGCTTAACAATGCAAGTAACAATACATTTTGTGAATACAGAACAGAAGACCTGAAGACAACGGAGGAGAGAAACCAAAAACGCCTCTGTAAGGAGAAAAAAAATCTCTAGGGGTCCACTGGCTCAACTGGCTGCCCAACCCCTTTGGGCATGCTAACATTATAAAAATTTTAAAAAAGGAAATAAATGAATGAGGGTATTAATCCATCCATCATGTCTTCTGTATGTCAGTACAGATCTCTGTAGACAAGCCAAATCCTCCTAAACGATAGCTACTGTATTGTATATCCACAGTGAGATAGTGAGGACACAGAATACTATTTCTTCACTCATCTTACTGATTAGTCACTGCTGCTGAAGACAAGGTCTCTTTCTAAATTCTGAAACAAATGTACAAATTCTTTATTACATTGAATGGGGTGTTATATGTAAGTGGTCAACTGAGAAATATGTTTGTACTGTTAAAACTCCCTCAAGAGCAGTGAGAAATGCTCTTAAGTAAACTTCAGGATGTGTTGGTTCTTACTCTATCCAGGCCAAGAAATCTTTCAAACAAATATATACTGTACATACTATAGGGAGTGTTACAACTGCTACTGTGTAGCTCAGTTTGTCCAGAAATGAATCTGGATGGGAATTTAAATGGATCACCTCAGTCAGTAGGCAGCACTGTGATGTGTCATTTAACACTGCTGCTTAAGGTTCGATTCTGGCCTGAGGCGCTTGCTTAAGCCAACGTCTCACGTTTCAATGTTCCAATTTTTTCCCACCTCCCAAAGACAAGCATGGTAAGCCTGACTATTTAAGCTAATTTTCCTCTGTCCCGAAGACAGCTGTTCTCCTCACCTCATTATCCCTGACCTTGTACTGAGTGGATCAGTTCCCTACTCCCTGTACACAATGCATGAAACTTGACTGGACAGACATTTTAATCAGTAACATAACAAAAAGAAGAAGAAGAAAGTCAAAAACATTACAGCTGGTGCCAAGTCTCTTGATAATTAGAACAATATTTGTCAGAGAAGCATTTTAGAATACAGTGTGAGAAGTGTCCTCTTGGTTGTTCTTCCCTAGACCACCAGAGAATATTAATGCAACAAGTCACTCAATTTAGAGGTTTTCGCAATTTGAAGGTGAAGTCAAGATCTGACTTCACTCCTAGAGTCGTTTTGCTAAATCTGATCCACCATCCACAGTACACTGTTCTTAGTGATCACACTAAAAGAGCTAAATGAGAAAAAAAAAAGATTTCCAAATAATTTTAAAATTATATTTACATATACATATAATTTACAAGTATATTTTATGGTCTATTGAAAGTAGAGTAATAAAGAAGCATACCCCCCTGAGTCAGCAGCGCTAAATGTAAATGATCTGGGATCAAAAGAGCTTTGAGGTATTCAGCCGTATTCTTTTCCCCCTTCTTTATAACAGCTCAGTCTAACACCTGGGGCTAACTTAATCTCTTTAGCTGCATCTCATTACCTTTGCTAACAAAGAGCACACTCCCTTCCACTCAGACTTTCACCCTTGTAATGGCAGGAGTGCAGGCAGATCCTTTTCAAACCATTCCCATGATGTGCCACAAAAAGACATAAACACACTTGAGCATTTCCAGGTCAGACCCAGGAGCGATTTTGTCAGCATCTTAAAGCGTCAGTGACCTGGAAAAAACACTTGAAAAAAGGAAACAGACAATGGGAAGTCTAATGAAAATAATGCTATTAATAGGGAAATGCTATTTGGTCAGTAAAAATAACGAGCTTTAATTAGCTCTGTTTTGGAGTTGAAAGGGGAATGGTCTGCTGAGGATATCCCCTGGCCCTGTAGATTTTCAGCTTCCTCTGCTGAATTACTATTTGAAGCTTTCTAAGGGCTTTGGTTCACTCAAACATCAAAGTATTGAAGCTTAATGGTACTCAAAAGTTACTAGGATTGCCTGAGGAAAACTGGAACACATCAATAACAAAATGTCTGTGACAATGGACATCATACACTGTGTGTGTTTAATAAATGCATTTTTATGGTACAAAGGAATTTTTTTCATTTTATTGATTTTAAGTCCCATGAGTCAAACATTTGACAGTTATCTACCCTTTCACGTACAGTACTGTACTTTCACATTTTTAGCTCTTAAATAATTTACTTCACATTAATATGCCAAGTTTTTTTTTTATTATTGTATGTATTCCCTCTGTTTAAATGTCATGGTTCTCACTCTAGATGATTATATGATAATTAAAGACAAAAAGCTGCACAGAAAAAAAAACCTTGAAACTACATCTGGCCTGTTGGATTAGTGTTAATGTCCTCAAAACTATACATTCATATCCCATTTTAAATAAGACCTTGAGCATTGAAGTGAAAAATGAATCATCTAGCTATTTTCAGTGATGTGATATCTTTATTTTCATGTAGTAACAGAGTCCACATTATGTTGCCTTTTATGAGGAATGTAATCAGCTAGAGGTTCTTCAGAGTCCAATAAGAAATATGGCCATGACCCCTCTATCTAATGACTGTACCTGGATTTTGTTTTCTGAGTCAGTGAACCTTTCTGTTTCATATACGTCTGCTTGGTCTTTATAATAAATCCAGGTAACATCTTATGTTGCAGTTCTTGGTACAAAATATAAGTTTTTCTTTCAAAATGGCTTTGATTTCTCTTCACACAATTTATTTAATGTCATTATTCTGTGAACCAAATATGAATTGATCTTAGACCAAATTTTCTACCATTTTTCATTGATGAGAAAGCGTACGGGTTACTCAGTAAAATGTTAAATCTTCTTCTAGATACTAATCATACCAATCAAGTTCTCCAAATTTTGGTACATTTTATATCTGCAATAGCTGCTGTCTGTAGATGTTATGATCAATGTTATTTTAAATTAAATCCGTTTCCCAACGAAACTATTCTAAAAATAATGTTACTTGAATCCATCTCTGGTGTGGCTTCTCTTCACAATGTAAAAACTAAAGACTTCCTTGAAAAAGAAAATTCTTGAGTCACCAGGATTTTTGGAGACTCTGCCCTGCCTCATTGATGTGTCAACTTTTATCCATAACTGTAAGTGCACATTTTTGATAACTAATAAGTAACCTGGCACTCTGATCATTTTGGAACTGGTTAAATGTAAATAAAATACTCAAAATATTGCTAATAACTATAAAATAGTGTTTGCAGTGCATATTTACCCTTTTTTTCATTATTGCAGTGAACTTTCATGTATTTTTCTAAAGTTTAAAAAAATCACATACAGTATAAATTGAATTTGATTTCCTTCTTTATTCATATCTAAGTTAATAAATACATGTAAGTGGAGAACCTGGACTTGGAGAAACCTGTCTCTATATGGAAGGATACAATATAACAGTATAGACCAATACCTCCTTTTAGAAATATGCAAGATGCATGATAGGTAAATACTCTCAGGATATATTGTATATCGATCGTTGGCAGAAGTGGAATGACTTAAAAAGTGAAAATCTATGTTGGCCTTTATGATTGTGCTACATACAAGTAACCAGGCCTTTGGCACATGCAATAGTTCTACAGTTTCCTGTTCCCATACATTTTCTAAATGGGTCTTCTATCTTTCTTCAGGGTTTAAATGGAGGTTATTTAACTTTTTTTGGCTTTCTAATAATAAACAGTTGTTGAATCTTGATTTAAAATAGGCTACCCTTTTTCTTTTGGAATGAAGTGTTCAATTCTGTCCAGGCTGTTAAGATGTACAGTAGTTCAATATTCACTAGTAACATAACTGTTCCTTTCACTAAAATAAAACTCCACTAGTCCTATAAAAGGACCAATTGTGTGGGTGAGTGTACAGAGGCACACAAACACACACTCCTTCAGAGTAGCAATAAAACCCACGCACCCTGCCCATGAGTTTGGGTTTACTACAGTGAGGCTGTTCTTTCTGTACAAGGAGAGCTATACATCTCTAAGTTATTTTTTCAGGGTCTTAATATATTCGCAGAACAGTTTTAACACTGTTCTCTTCAATGGCAGAAAAATGAGTCTGACATATGAACAGTTGACACTCCTTTAGGTAGATGTGTTGTGTACTGTAGATATATATTTTTTGCTTTCTGCATATTCCTTTCTTCACATCAGCATCGATATAAATACAGATTCAAAGATAAAAAAACAACAGATAAAAAATGTAAACTATCTGTAAAGAGTTCAACTGCACTTATGTTACATAACAAGTAAAATCTAAGTAAACATAATGGAAACATATTGTAGATACAGCATAAATTGCAGTATTGACAAATGACTGGAACATATATTGATATGCATTTGGAAATGCATTGAAGTACATTTCAAAATCTAGGAAAAACATTTAGAATATAGTCATGAGTTTAAATTCATTTCAGGCAGGGAAATATAAGAAATGATGTCTGAAGGGTCTTGCAATTTAAAGTAAGAATACTTTCATAATGTGTAAAATGTAATGCCTTTAAAACTAGTAACTATAATTCCTTTTTTTGGGAATGAAGCTACAATCTCATTGTAGGTTTCTAGAGTTTTGTATATTACAGGTGTCAGATTTCAAAATTAGTTATTTTAAGATGTTAAAGGTCAAAACAGTAAACATATAACCTAACTGGGAGGTATGTTTTTTATGGACCATCTGGCATTTACTAACAAACGGCTACCCCAGTGTTACAGAAATGTACACGAAAGAACCTTGGACCCACTACCGTTCATACAGTATGTTTGAATTTTTGTGTGTTTATGTTGCAGGGAACTTCAGCTTGTTAACATGATGAGGCAAGGAGTTGTTTGACTCTTCATGTTAAGATGAATAGATTATGATTCTTGGTGGAAAAGATAGGGATAGATAAACTAGATGGTTTACTAATATGTTAAACTGTTGTAAATATTATAGAGTGATGAACCTGACTGTTTTTAACTATTTACAATTGTACTTCAATGGATATATAGAAAAGCAATTGAAATACAAAATATATCCTGCAATTAGATTGGTCACTGATATTCCATCAACAGTAGAATGTTTAGAACCACTTTACATAAAATACAAATTGTATTAATATCTCTTCTTCATATAAGCTTCTAGAAATGTTCCCTTGTAAACCTACATCACAATTCATTTAATATGTGGATTGCTGTTTGGTTTTTAGAGTTCACTTGCAGAGGGATTAATGCACTAAATAAAAAATAGATTTCTGTTTTTCACTTCTTCACCTCAGCATTCTCTTAGAAAGAAGTCTCCTTCTGCTTTTGCCAAAAGAAGATTCTATTTAACATATGACATTCACTTTTCCAAAATTCACTCTTAATAGTTATGAAACAATTGATTCAACGTGGCTCTTACAGTAAGTCAACTCTGGTTTGATGTCCAGATTAGATACTGTAGTGCAGACATAATTTACAGTACCTGAGCCTGGGTTATATTGTTAAGCAATCATGACTGGGATTCCCCAAGGAAAGTCTCACATTTGACTGTTGCATGAAGTTGCATGAATTTGAGTCAGCCAGCAGAGCCACAGTTTTCTCCATAATGGAGATTCATCTGTTCTGTTCTTCAAGTGCCTGCGAACATGAAGTTATATTATTGTGGTCTTTAGTCATAGTGAAGCACTAACCTTTTTTAATTGTTGTTGAGGCCTTACATTGTGAGAAAAGCATAAGTCCACATTTAAAAGGATTCATTCACATAGATTTTTTTTCTCACCTGTGCTACAAATGCTGTGTAGGTGATCCTATTTGAGTGCAGGAGAAAGAACTGTGTACTGTACATAAAATCTAATGAAGCATCTTTTTCCATTGCCAATATTCAGATATTTAAACAGTGCACATCAATATCTGTAACAATACTGCAAAAAACCTGAACATAATTTTCTGCTCCATAAGATGCTGTATATAATTAAATTATATATTTACTAATTCATTTTTTCAGATTTTTCCAGAATATTTTAATTAGAGCATATTTTAAACGTCATACACAAATTCATCATTGAAATTGTACCAACAACAACTTCTATTGGTAAAATAATTAGGACAATAATTTTGTGCTGACCAACAAAAATGTTTTATTACAAGTTACAGGATGTTCCTGTTCAAGCTAACAAGGACAATAACTGTAACCTTGGTCATATCATTTACCAAACCACTTTATACCATACAGTGTCATGGGGACCTGGAGCCTACCCGGCAAGCAACTAGCGCAAGGCAGGGTACACCTTGGATGGGGTGCCAGATCAATGCAGGGCAAGAGCAAGCCAATCATACATGGGGACAATATGGAGGTCACGGTAAAGGCTGGGGAGGGAAATTTGGCCCGAACACCAGGATAACTCCCTACTCTTAGCGAGAAAAGCCCGGAGATCTTTGATGACCGATGAGAGTCAGAACCTCATTTTAATGTCTCATCCGAAAGATGGAGCCCACTACAGTATATTGTCCGCACCACTATACTGGGGCATTAGGACCCACACAGACTGCAGGGTGGGCGCCCCCGCTGGTCCCAGTAACACCTCTTCCAGCAGCAACCATAGCTTCCCAGGAGTTCTCCAATCCAGGCACTGACCAGGCTCAACCCTGCTTAGCTTCTGTGGGTAACCAGTTGAGAGCTGCAGGGTGATATGGCTGCTGTGTATCCTTGGTAATGTATGCTAATAGGAAAAGAGGAGCTACCCACATACCCTGTCAGTATAAACAGTATGTCAGAAAAAACATAGATGTCAACTTGAAAACCAAAGGAAAGAAATCATTTTGATGATTATAACTGTTGGAGTACTATATTTGTTGGGTACCCATTTCAGAGTGCATAGAGCTAAAGTGGTTCAGACACTAAAGGCACTCACTTGAATCAGCACTACATCAGAAGTCAAGAAACAAATCTCCCAGGTAAAAGAGGCTCTTCAGGAGTGCAGCAAGCAACTATAGAATGTGCAGGAATCTGTGGAGCAAACTGGGGCTGGGGCTGGCCCAGTGGCAGGGTTGCTTGATGAGGTAAGAAAGGAGCCACACTGACCTCCAAGAGTTCCTATGGGCTCAGCACTCTGGCACCAAGCTGGCCAGTGAATATGCCATGGTGCCCTGTGAGAGCTTCACCCTGCAGAAAGTCTACCAATTAGAGACTGGACTCACATGGTACCAAGAGGAGAAGGCAAGGATAGGCAGAATTAACTGACTGAGACACTGAAGAAAGAACAGGAGACCCTCAACTCCCCCTGGGTTGAATTTACAATGTTGTTATGTGTATGCACCCTCTGATTTTAGATGTTCTCTTGGAGCACAAGTTGAGCTTTATGATCCATATGTTGCTATCTTGGGTCATTTCAACAGATGACTATGGACAGGATTCCCTAAATGGTGGCATATAATTGCATGATGGTATTGTAATACTTTATGCCTTTCTTTATACATAGAACTCTCCTAAACACTTCAAAATATACACTGCTGAACAGATCTTAATGTACCTCTCTCTCATTTCTCCCCAGCGACCGAAGACTGAACAACTGATCTTCAAGTCATGTTCTAACACAGGAGCTGAACTCCCTATCATCACAGTTTGAAAAGCCTACACTTGTTAAACCTCTGCTGCCAAACAAAGGTGGATTACACTGGATTCATATTTTGGGGCCTGCTAGTTAACACTCAGATAAAAAAACAGGTGTTAAAGAGCTGGTCAACCATCTAGACAAGCCCCCAGACACTGGAAATTCATTTTAATTGTGCACGTTACAGTATATTATAGAATTTCTTTTCTTTCAATGGATGTATTTAATAGAGCAATTCTACTATAATCAATCGGACACTCTTGCAACATGTGTAACTGTCAAACTGAAAAGTATTTTGACCATTATCAGATGAACCCAATGTTTAACCACGAATGTACTGTAACAGGAAAAAGAACAAATACAAAGCAAAAGCTTTCAGCACTTTTTATACAAGGAATGCCTCAAACTGGAAAGGCTGTATGAGGATTTGGTTGTGATGTAGAGTTTTATTTCATTCAGTTGTACTAATTGACAGATGACAGAATCTAAAAAATGAACATCCACATACAAACATACTGTTTGTGGCAGATTATGTCAGATGCATGTTGTGCAAACAGTAACAATCAATTTCTTCATTACATCTTTTTCTAATGCTACATGCTTCTTATAATAAAATATATATTGATTAAATTTACATATGGGACTTTTCAGACAGAATGCAAAACAGTTTCAAGAAAACAAAATGACTTGATGTCTGACTAGATTGTTAAGAAACTAAAAACTGAAGAGATTCTTCATTGGAGTTGATGCTGATGGGTCCTTTGGGATATCTGTGTAACTATTTGATCTTAAAGACAGAATATTTGCTCCAGCATGTGCCCCTGACCTGCCAAGAGGATTGATTCAGTACATACCTGTATTTCAGATGCATTAAAGACTCAGCAACATTTGACAGTCCTCTCTGATAGTGGAGCAAACAAAGTAAGCTTGAGTGTGTTGCTTGAAAAGCTGTGGTATGCATAGTGCCACTATGTACCTAAAATTGAATTAATTAAGACAGACAGTGTGTAAAGTATTGAATGTAAATTGACAAAACCAACAGGTAGCTGATGTAATTGTACTTCACTGTTAGCACCAAGGAAGATTAAAGAGATTCAAGCATTCAACTGGATCCAGGATAAACTGGTATTTTGAGCAGCAGCTTCACAGAGTTCCAGACATCTGATGTAGCCTCTGGAAGTATGATGCTGCGGAGGGGGCTGCTGGCCTGGGTTTCTCGAGTGGTGCTCCTTCTAGTGCTGCTGTGCTGTTGCTTCTCCCTCATCTATGTGTTGGCTTGTAGCCCACGCGCAGATGAGAACCAGGTCACCCTGCCCAGGGCAAATGGACCCACGGGCAAGGAAGGTTACCAGGCTCTGCTGCAGGAGAGGGAAGAGCAGCACCGGCACTACATCAGCAGTCTGAAGAAACAAATCTCCCAGTTAAAAGAAGCTCTTCAGGAGCGTAGCGAGCAACTGAAGAATGTGCAGGGATCTTTGGAGCGAGCTGGGGCTGGCCCAGTGGCAGGGCTGCTTGATGGCATGGGAGAAAGGAGCCACACTGACCTCCAAGAGTTCCTAAGGACCCAGCTGAATCGAGCAGAGGTGCACTCTGGCACCAAGCTTGCCAGTGAATATGCCATGGTGCCCTTTGAGAGCTTCACCCTGCAGAAAGTCTACCAGCTAGAGACTGGACTCACACGGCACCCAGAGGAGAAGCCGATACGCAAGGACAAGCGGGACGAACTGACTGAGACCCTGGAGAAAGCACTGGAGGCCCTCAACACTCCTGAGGATGAAGACAAAACACAACGCCGGCATGTGTATACAACCTCTGATTTCACTGAAGGTAAGTGAATGGAATTTTCACTTTTACTCTTAATGAGTAAATGCCAAATAAATGAGATATAGTGTGACACTTCATTTGTTCAGCTTTTCAGTCTTCAGAAGCTGTGTTTCAGGCTGCATAGTATGTCTAATGATATAAATGCAGTAGGAAATTAAATACTAGGAAAATGCAGATCAATACATTTAACTGTTTTGTGTCTATCTTAAAATTGCATGGTGATTTTGCATTTTCAGTTTTGAAAGGCTGAAGGTTTGATTGCGTTTCTAAAATAGAAATTAAAGTCTATAGTTTCCAAGGTTAAGTGCCTTGTGAATCCTTCTTGCCCTACTTTTCAAACCGTAATAAAACCTGAAAAACAAGTAATGTATCTTTCCTGGAATATTGATCAGTAGTGAGGTAAGATCAATACCAAACCCATACATTTAGAAGGTTCATTAAACCAGCTAGAGCTAAACATCAAATGGAACTGGATTTAATTGTTATACTTTTGGATTTACAATGGCATTCCAGAAATGTGAATAGTTAATCACTGGATTAACGATCTTGGCTCAAAATCACATCTTCTATTTCAGACTCATTTAAAGATCAGTAATAATGCATGCTTCTGTTTATTTACATGCAACACACACTTTCTTTTGCTAATAGCTAATAATACTTTATTTTTAGCAAAAGGCTCCAAGCTCTGGGTATTTTTTAATGAATGGAAACAAATTATGGAGAAGATGCTTTAGGTGGTACATGTTCAGAAATCTAACTGCTGACCTTCTTTTCCTTCTAGGGGTGGGTATTTAATATTAAATAGTAATAAAACCCATTATTTTTCATGAATCTGGGGCTGTCACTTTCTTTCCTCTTTCCTTACCCAATTCAAAATCATTAATTTATATTTCACCAGACAATCCACTATATTTCTGAACTGATTCATAAAATAAATGGTCACCAAAACCACTGTCTCTTTGCACAGTACAGTCCTATACAGAAACAACAGAACTTAAATGTCAGGTGAATTAAATGCACAACATGAATTAAATAAGTTTACCGTACATGGACCCGGCATTGCTCAAGGAATTTAACAACACATCTGATGACACCCAGCTATAGCTGCAAACATCATAGAGTCTGAATCTGAATTGGTTTTCTCCTGCTCAGAGTGTTTATGCCAGCTGTGAGTCATGTAAGCTACAGTACATATCCTTTGAATAAATTTGTAAAGCATATAAAGAGTTGTCATAATGTATTTCATACCAAATATTAAATTTCCCTACACACATTTCTTTTCAGAAAAACAACTGCAGATAGTTCAGGGCATATTTTAAAACCTAGTTCACAATGATCACATTTTTACAGTACTTCTTGAGTGATCAGATTTTACTTTGTGGGTTTGGTGACACTAAACATGTTGTTAGGGAGAGAGGTGACAGAGCACTGGTGAGTCCAGATTCATTCTCTCTGGAACGAAAGGGAGAAAACCTTTTTATAAGCACCATGTTTAACCAGCTAGGCCACCAATTTCCCTCTTAATAGACAAAAAAGTCCATAATTTCACTATGGAATTGAAAGATATCCCCAAATAGAAGAAAAATATTAAATAACATTTCTTAGATATGATCATACATACACCACCCCCCTGGAGGACTGGTCATTCCTCCTCGCATTCCGCACGGATCCCAATTAGCCCTTTTACCCCAGCCTATTTAATGCCCAACTCTTAATCTGACAATTGCTGATCAGGCCTTCTTACTCTTCTAAAGCCCAGGCTCCACACAATGGGCCACAGAGCCTTTTTGTGTGCAGGACCGTGTCTGTGGAACTCACTGCCCAAATCCATTTGATATTCTTTGGCTACTGACATTTTCAAAACTTTTCTCTAAATCTTTTAATGTGAAATTAAGTTTTCGACTCTTGGTTTCACAAAGTTGATATTCTGTACTTTTTGCCACTTTCTTTTTGCTTCAGTTATTGTATTGTATACAGTATGTACTGTTGTATAGTACTTTGAGTTTCTTGAAAAACACCCTTATATAAAACTGTATTTTTATTTTAAATAAAATAAAAAGATTTAGTTTTAAATAAAACTCCATAGTCTTTATTTTTTAGAATGTATTTTGCACATAAGACCTTTTGTCAAATATGAACAGTCTGTGTGCCAGTGCGTAAAACCAGCAAAATTAGTGTGGTAGTGTATCTTTTTAGTGTTTTTCAGGCTTACATTTGTATACTATGGACATTTAGAAGTGTAATTTATTATGCAGAATTGTAATATATTGTATAAAATGTAAGCTAAAAACATACAGTACAATAATTATAATCCCATAGAAAAGGTGAGAAGGGTTTATTTCTACAGTACATATTTCCTATAAAACTATATTTACATTTACAGTACTGGAAAAGGGGTAGGGTTTGCTAGGATCTCTTTAGAAGACATCACAAAGCCTTCTACTTCTACTGTTTGGGTGATTAAGGTTAAAATTACAGAGGGAGGAATTTATTTTTTTGGATTAAAGACATATTTAAGACATCACAAATGTTTTTACATACTTTTTTCCCATACCACTTTACAGTATATTCCAGATTGCTGCCTAATTACCCTCAGGCTAGGCTATTATTTTTACCACATTAACTGTATGTACTTTAGTGACTATTGTGACTTGTATTTAAAAACTGCATTTCCAGTCTCTCTACATGTTCATAATCATCATAATGTCATAGAGAAGCACTATGTCAATTGTTTGTCCCACCCGTGTGATAAAGATAGATAGATACTTTATTGATCCCGTGAGGGAAATTGCAGTGCAACAGCAGCTTAACACAGTCAACACAGCACAGTGTAACGAATGATACAATAATAATAATACAATACATACAATACAATACAGTACAGTATATACAGTACAGTGAGAAGTGCACTAAGAAGAGTTACTCACAGTCCAGAACATACAATGAGCAAACCAGAACAGTACACAAAAAGTTGTATTTCACAATATAAATATAAATGTATTGCACCCTGTCATATATTGCACAAAAAAGTTTTAAACGGGAAAGCCAGATGTAGCAGACAGTTTACTGTTCAGTCCAAAAACAGGTCAATGTCAATGTTGCCCAGACGCAAGGTGGATGTGTTGTACAGTCTTATGGCAGAAGGCAAGATTGACCTCCTGTAGCACTCCCTGTCGCACCGTGGATGGATCAGTCTATTGCTGAACGTGCTCTTCATTTCCACAAGCATGTCATAGAGGGGATGGGAGACGTTGTCCATGATGGCCTCTAGTTTGGACACCATTCTCCTCTCAGCCACTACCTCCAGGGGGTCCAGGCCAGACCCAATGACTGAGGTTGCTTTCTGATGAGCTTGTTCAGCCTGTTAGAATCTCAGAGCCCCAGCATACCACTGCACAGAAAATGGGGCTCGCCACAACCGACTGATAGAACTGATAGAACATATGTAGCATCTTTCTACTTACATTGAAGAACCTGAGCCTCCTCAAGAAGTAAAGACGGCTCTGACCCTCCTAGTAGATGGCCTCGGTGTTCTTAGACCATTCCAGTCTATTGTCAATGTGCACTCTCTGGTACTTGTATGAGTCCACTGTCTCTTCGCCACTCCCATGGATGTAGACAGGAGTAGGTTGGACCCTTTTCCTCCTGAAATCTATCACCAGCTCCTTCGTCTTTGCTACATTCAATATCAACACAAAAGTCATGGCCCCATGATAAAGATCATGGCCCTGTGGTACACTTTGGTGCCCTGTGGTATCTTCAGTGTGCAAACATGTGCCTCTTTGTCTTATATAAATATACATACAAGCATTTGAACATGTAAAATTACTGTATTTCAGTACCACATACAGTATTTTGTTATTTTGCTTATGGATAAGATAAAAAATATTTCAGTCATTCGTGGCAACAAGCTCTGAAGAAAACATTCAATTTAGAAAGCAATAAAAAAATTTGGAGGCGTTACAAAGTGAAATTGGGTAATTCTACACAGTCATATAGTCTTTCTTCTTCCATATACAGTACATTATTTATTTGTTACCTCAGTATCCTTTCAGAACCACAGTATCCTTTCAAACCTCTAATCTTAAAAGAAAAGGAAAGAATTTGATTTTCCAACAAATTCAAATTCAAATATAGCTAAAAGGGAAAAACTGTGAATGTTTTCGATAAAAACAACATATGATAAAGTATTTAAAATCTATTGAAAGGAAATAAAATTATAATCAGTAAAACAATATACAATTCTTCAGATTTTGGCTCATTTGATCAAACATAATTCCCCTGCCTCATCCTTAAAACTCTAGTTTTTACTGTTTCTTCTCCAAAAAGTTGAAATACTGTACTGTGAATTAACTGTTTCTGACATATTAGAAAATTGTCATAATCGATTACTATACCCGTCAGCGCCACAATCTTATTTCATAATACTTAAAAAATGACAGAACATAAATTATGTGTTATAAGCCAAGCTTCTTCAGTATTAAGGTTGTTGTATTGTATTGAGAAGAGGCAGATTTTCAGAATAAAAGAAACAGAAGAATCCAGTTTCCCCTGCTTATTCTTTCATGCTAGGAAATCCTGTTGGACTATGCTGATCCTCTGCAGGAAATGAAAACAGCTGTTTTGGATTCTGACTATATTTGTCTTAATGACTTTATTTCCTAATGGAGATTCTGAGATACAGAGCAAGCTCCAGTGTTCAGCTCCTCAAAGAATGCTGAGCTCTTGCAAAGGAGGAAGAAAATGTATATTTGTGTCTGCAAGGGTGGTATTTGAGATCTGATATGTGAACTCTTGAAGGATTGCTGTGAGTTTCATACACGTTATCCACTGTTAAAAGCTAGTCTTTTGTTACGCGCTGCCAAGTAAGGAAATAATGAAGAATTTGATTAAAAATTCTAGCTCAGTAAGGACGTTTGAATTATTTATTCATTAGCACCCATTGCATCAAAATACAGGGACCATGTTTCCAATTATCCGAAAGTTCCTTACTGTATCCCTGGTAAGGGCTGAGGAAACCCAAAATCTATCCTACAAGATCATGCAAGCCAAGACTACCTTAAACTGCCACACACAAACGCACAAGGCAGAGACATCTGTTGTCCCAGTTAGCATGTCTTTGGAAGGAAACTGGAGTACCCAGAGAAAACCCACATGATCACGAGAAGAAAATGCAGACACAGAAGGTACTGCTATCAAAAACCTTGATGTTGCAGTGCTGAAGTGCTAATCGCAATGCCAATGTGCCTCTTCTTTGTTTAATATTTGGTCATTAATCCTCAACTTCACTTTGTTCAATTTTGTGCTGAAAGCTAAGTGTCTAACTATCAGTAAAAGTGTCAAAATCTGCACAAGGGGTGTACATATTTTACAATTCACATACTGTGACTGTTGGCTTGCAAGTATTGTTGAAAAATTACATATTTAAATTAGAACAAAATGAAATCCTTCTTTATTTCTTATGAATTTTACTTTTGTTTCTCACTAAATACAAACATTGTTTTTCAGTTTTTTTGACATTTTTATTCATTATGATTAAATTAGTCTATTTGCTGTTTAAAAAGAAATCAAACACCTTCATGGCAATTCAGTTTCCAAGTATGCAAATTAAGAATCAGATTACAATTGTTTTTAAGGTTCCCCATGATTAAATATATCATTTTGCATAGCTCCTTTGATAGTCTTGCATTTTGTATATTTTTCAGTTTTTATTCCATGGCTCTTAAGCCAATGCTGAAAGTGTCATACTGTACATCTGGGTCCAAGTGGTAATGTTATCAAACAGATGTGCAACTCCATTTGTAATAGAGCTCATATGGACAGTTATTAATCAACAGGAAATCAAATGTTTTACAATTGTTTAAAATAATATTTAAGTATAAATGGGTTTAAAAAATAAAGCATACACATTTCTGTATTACCCAAACCTATTGTGAAAATTTGCTGACATCCAACATTCCTGACAGGGATATACCGCACAGAGAAGGACAAGGGCACTCTGTATGAGCTGACTTTCAAGGGCAACCAGAACCATGAGTTCAGGAGGCTGGTGTTTTTCCGTCCATTCGGGCCTGTGATGAAGGTGAAGAACGAAAGGGTCGACACATCCAACATGCTGATCAACATTATAGTGCCTCTGGCTAAAAGGACTGACAAATTTCGACAGTTCATGCAAAATTTCAGGTAGGAGTTTAATTTCTTATTTTATTGTAAATACTTCTGTGATCCCAAAATTAACTTCACATGAATACAATTCTGATAACTTTGGGTTGTACACTTAGAGGTGTCTTAAAACAGAAATGATCAAAAATGTTTACTATTCTATTGTTTGACTCGTTCCTTTATACAGAAACACAATTCTATGCAACTCTTTATGACGGTCAAAATGGTAGCCATTTTTTAATAAGATGACAGTTACTCCTGACAGATCTGCATTTTCGTACAGATCTGTAAAAGCCTTTTGGCATTGTGGGATGTGGAGAGAAGAACAAATTATGTTAATGTTAATTAGTAATTCAAATTATTCTTATTGACTGCTCATGTATAGTTTGATTGCAGTTGCTGTGATCAAGTATTTAAAGATTTTGATTTATGGGAATTAAAAACTGCTAAATAGCAAGCCTGCTTAATTCCCAACCAAACCTATCTGTATTAATTGCAGTCATAATGGTGGAAACATTATAAAAAGCTTTAATTATATGGCTGATGCTCATTATGAGCAAGAGAAACAAACTGTGTTTTTGTAGAAACTGGACTTCAACAACTTGTCTCATTGTAACGAACAACAAAATCGTTAAGGAAAACAGATTGAGCTGCACTGTGGAGCTTTTCTGATCTTTCCCACCAAACTAGTTGACCTCCCAAAGACTTAAAGCCTTTTTGACTTTTAATATGAAATGGAGATCCAATAAGACAGCTTTCCAGTCAGAAATGCCCAGTTTAAATGCTTGTACTGTTAATGCTAATGCCAAAACTAAGTTAAATGTATGCATGTCTTTGCATGCTTTCTCTACATTCTCCTTGGGTGTGTGGAGAATAGAGTAGAAATACAAGACAAAAGGCTTCAGTAGGAGTAGGTCTTAGGGACTCAAAGATTCCTACACTCAAAAGACATTAGAAACCAAAATTATTCTTAAGCTTGGTGGAAACCATTACCCATTTTCATGTTTTGTTTCTTTTGCTTCCATCCCAACGTTTTGTCTAATATTTATGTCTAGAATTTACTTTTCAATTGTAAAATTACTGTTTGGTGTCCAATTAACTTCTGTTTGTTCTTCTGTAGCTCACAATTCAACACTGCTCACCACACTACAATTTCATAATAAAATGTATTGTTGTTATTATTATTATTACCTTTGATAATAATGCATACTGTATATGTATTACCCTTCATTGGGCACACTGAGATAGGACACTGCCTTGAGTTAAAAAAAACAACTCTTACTTGGAGGCTTAGTGTCAGTGACAGGGTCCAAAACTTGACAACGTGTTTCATAGAGTGGCTTGCAATATGTTGTTCAGTAGTCTAATTGTGCATTATAGTAGTTGCTTATTGAATTCAAAACAATATCTCAGACAAAATCTTTAAAAATGTGACCTTATTGACTTTTGCATAACAATGATTTCCCTGCAAAGCGCTTACCAACGCAGGTTAGATATATAAGATAAATACTGTATACTTGTTACAATTGTTGAAGTGACCATATTAAAAGCAGCGTTAGCACATTCTAGTTCATTAGATATCAGAACCTCAATAAAGCAAAGCTCAGTACTGGGATGAGTGTCCTCCAAGAAAAACAATACAGTCGTTATGGTTATACAGTGTGTATGATGTTGGTGGGCCAGTTAAATAACATAATACCAACTAGACCAGAATGTCAATAGCATTAAATGCATATGTTTACATAGGTAAATTTGAAACCATGTGTTAAACTGTGTTGTGGTAACTGTAGCTAATGGCTAACACAAGTGAATGACTGAAAAAACTCTTTGCTTTTGTGAATGGTAATGGAATGGAGAATAGTGATACATATCGTTGCATATGAAAAGTCTTATGTTTTACAACAATTACTGTAGCTGATTACAAAAACAATTAGTGAGTCAGAGTTCAAGTCACATGATAACCAGCAGGAGTTCAATAATTTGAAATTTGAGGTGTTGAAATTGACAAAATGTGTTGATTAAAAAACGAAAAACACGTTATTTTAATTAGTTCAAGAATATCAGAAGATCTGATTATGCCTGCTTGAGTAATGAAGATCACCTGGTTGCTACAGTACCTGCATGATTGGAAGCAATCTGTCTGTGGGAGAAGTTACCGGAGAATGAGATGTTCTGTTTCAGCAAGCAGTAGTACAGAGATATGGCTCTGTGAGTGACAGACCATGTCCTGGAAGGCAGAGCAGTACTACTTCTGACAGAAATCAGCATGTGAAAACATGATGATAAGCATTAGGTTGGCTCCTGTGTTCAAAAAACAGAAAAAAGATGATATGGGAATCTTCCAGCGGAAGAACATCTTTGGTGCAAATCAGTGTCCTTCTTACTAATCAGTGATACACTAAGACAACAGTTTTTCCATTTCGTCAAGTAAATGTAGAAGTGTGAATTTTACAGCAGAACAATTGAAGACCACCCAGTGGTTCTAGAAGCTCTCAAGATAAATACATCCACAAGGCCCAATGCTACCTTACCAATTCTATTAAAGAAAAAACAAGAGACTGTAAACAGAACTTTACCGACAGTCATTTAAGGCAGGGATAAGACTCTTGGACTGGACATATAATGCCTATTAATAAGAAGGTTGAACTGAGTAATAAAATCTGACTCCTTTTATATATTATATTATATTATATTATATTATATTATATTATATTATATTATATTATATTATATTATATTATATTATATTATATTATAAGGTTAGGAAACAAATATTAGAACTTAATAAGAGAATTATTATTATAGGGAACCGTCCTCACGGATTTAGAAAATATAGGTCTTGCTTAACCAATTTCTTAGAATGATTTAAATAAGCAACAATAAGTAATAGACACACAAAGAGATAATCATATGTTGTGGTGTATTTTCACCTAAAGTTCCTTTTGCTGAAGTTCCAAAGATTCATTCTCAAATAATAGGCATTAGAAATGCAGAGACTGTGTTTGTATTTGTTTACAAATGGAAAACAGTACAGATAAGGGTGAATGCTCAGATTGGGATAGGAGTAATTAATAGAAGTTATTAACTGAAGTTTGGCAGCCAAATTGTACCTTTTTAAGACAGTACCACATAGTGAGCTACAGTATACTGTACATAAAACATACAGTAACTGAGAAACCATGTTCAGTGACTCAGTGAATAACATATCCCTAGTGCAAATACAATATAAACAACATTCTTTTTTTTTTTACACTAAAGAAGAGGCTATGTTTAGTACATTGGAGTCAGGAGAATGCAATAACAGTAGAAAGGGGATGGGAGCTGTACAGTATATGTAACATGAAGGAATGTTTGAAAGAAAAATAATAATTACAAAATGTTATTATAAAACATTTATAAAATAGTCTTATCAGAACGTGTTATCATCATCTGTTTTCCCAAGTTAAACATTTCACTTTGTCTGAATTTTTGTGCATGACCTTTGTTAAAAGAAACTCAACAGTCAAAAGATTTTGTATGTAAATCATTTTTATTGTCATAAAACACAAGGATGTATTGTTCTAAAAAGTCTTCATCTCCCTCTTGAAAAGTCACAAAGGGATCTATATAAAATGTATTATCAATGAGACCTTTCATGAAGTTGGGTTTTATGTTAAGGAATTTCTTTTTGTTAATAATTTTAATGCACCTACAACCATTTACAGTAGAGCCCTCAGCTTGATTGCAAATGAGTGAAAGAATAGTTTTCATCAGTGTGTGAAATTCTTCAGGTGCCCCTCAGAATGTGTTTTGTCTTAAGGCAGGGAATTTCACAGAGTAGCTGAAACCCACCTAAATATTTTTAAGACAGAGATCTTCAGGAGGTTTTGCATTTATCCCAATTTCCTCGGTGAACAGAGCATTTGTGTTTCTTTCCTGTGTACTTGAAAGTATGCTTTTTCTATGGCCTTACATTTCTAGGGCCATAACTTCATTTTAATTTATAATTTTATCAAAAACAACATCAATTAATCAACAAAAATATTTTGAAATTGCTTCTTGATTCTATATTAGAATTCATTGTTATGTGCTACATATAATGTGCAATAACTTTAAATGTAGAGAACTAAAACTCCATAACAAACCAAATCATTGCAATAATGGGTCAATTTACAAAAGGAACTCAAAGGAATAAAAGTACATTTTTATATCCTTATTTATCTCATTTACATTTGTTTTATTTCTGATAACCAGTTTATCTTCAGCTTCTGTAGTGCAGTGTCACATGATTAAGCGAAGTTCATTCCTGGATATGTCTTCCTCATTGAGATTCTTGTGCTTAATGAAAAGTGCTAGGGAGGCTCATTAAATAAAAGCATCTGTTTGACTGCAGAGTGATTCCTACAGCCTGCAGGTCTCTGCTTCAATCCAGCCTATAACATTTAGCTTCTCTGTCTGTACCCTACCACATATGCATTTATTCCCAGAGAAAATAATTTTTGGAAGATGTTGTATAATGTTTTTTCACGTTTTGAATAATGTATGGCACTGTTTTTATAGGAATATATAAGCTTATTTTCATCCATTTTGCTTTCACACATGCATATTTGCATAATTGTCTTGGTTGTTACTCATTGTTTGAACCTAGCTAAGGTATTTTGACATTCTGCTTGCATATCACTGTACAGGTAGTATCACAGGACACTTTGGAAGGGGTTCTTATGATCCACATTTAATTTGAATATAAAATTGGAAAAAATGCAATTCTACATAAAAAAAACTTAGTGTTGAATAAAGCTACACTGTCCGGACTGATGGACAGTCATAGGTACATCCTTGCCTGAGGATAATAGATCTCAATTCAATTGAAGTGAATACTGCATTTTAATGACTGAAAAATGTTGAACATACTCCAAAACATTTGCAAAGAGTGAAATGTGCTGTTTTGTAATTATACTTTTTAAGCTACAGCAGTTCATCCTGCTGTGACAACTCTGTAAAGCTCCCTATAACCTTCCCCTGACTGCTGTTCGATAATAGCAGACATCTCTGATCCTTCAACAATTTTACTTCCGCTGGGTTCTACCAGGCACTTAGCCTTTATAATTGAAAAACATTTACTCTCAGTGTGACATCATCTCAGACATAGTAGGAAAATTGTGCTAAGGAGAAAAACACAGTTTACTAAGCAAGCATAACAGAATTATATATGATAGATATTTGCCTCTTTAATAAGAATGCCGTTCTGTTTTGTGATGTTTTAAAAACTGACTTCAAGTCCAGAATGATGAAATCTATATCCATAGTTTTATTCAAACCATCTTTAGAACACAGAGGTTAAATATTGGTGCTTTCTCTTTGTGTTTTACTGTGGAGGTCTGTGGGAAGTGTGTGTACAAAGAAAAAAGATGCCAGTGCCAGTGTAACATTGTTACAGTTCTGTGATCCAAATTGTATTCTGCACCACAAATCACAAATACAAAATCAAACTGTTTTGTAGCTCTATACTAGCGCCTTACCATGATCTTCAACATTATTTGAGATGATTCTCTAAGTGTTTTTCCTAAAGGATGACATTGTAAAATCAATTAGAAGGAATCACTAACTGCCGAAGAATGCATCTCAGAAGTATTGTGATTTTTTAGGTAGAACTTTTGGAGAAGAGCAGCCTTTTCAGAGGTCATTAGCCAGTGGCTTTGTGGAGAGGTAAAAAAAAAAGATTTGATTAGTAAACACTTCTTCAGGTTTCCTAAAACAATACAAAATTTCAAATGTAGTCTTCATTGCTTTTAGCCTGGGCTGTGTCATTAGTGAGCTGTGACTGGGATTCAACAAGCAGCAGTGCACATCGGACGGAGTGCTGCTGGTTTCAAGGTGACTACAGTCTGTTCATAGCCCATACTGTATAGTGCTATATGGATTCCACTATTGCCTACACTTGCCATGTCAGAGTGATCCCTGTCATGGCTAGAGGCCCTAGGGATTTTAGTGACATTGAGGAGAGCTGCTACTCATTTGGTGGAATGGTGAATGGCTTCAACAAGCTGGTGTGTCAAAAAAGATTGGACTTAGATTCTCATTAAAGGAGCACAGGGTGCAATTTTTGGCAATGTATACAGTACATGTGCAAAAAAAAGGAAAAAAAGTACCCATTATGTGTAAAACAATAAGGCTTAGGCCAGGCCTGCTTTAAAACCAAACAAGCTGGATGAGCAGAATGACTGCCTCTCATTTGCAGTCTTTCTTTTGTCTTTATGCAAGTTCTTATGAAAAGAGGACAAAACAGATACAGGACCTACACACTATTAAATGACAATACTCTGGACATTACAATGCATGGCAAATGGTGAGTACTTATTGCATTTATAGCATGTCTATTATTCTATTTACTAATTAGTTGGCAGGCAACTAGCATGAAAATTAGAATCAGTAGAAAAATAGCACAGGGTAATAACGATGATATTGATTCGCAAGAGTTGATGGCTTTTGACACAAAAGCCTAAATTAAGTATACAAAATTTTCAAGAAGTTTGGAAAAAATTACATAATTTGTTTGGATTTTAGAGCCTAATTGCTTGTCACTTACAGTACATTATGTCTTTATTACACAAAGTTTAAAATTCATTATTAGAAGTTATAGCTGTTAATCGTCATAAGCAACTATATTATCCACTTTTGTCTAAGCTGTGACAACTGGAGTAAATTAATAATATCAGTACTCTATAGTTTTTTGACACTTCATCAATCACAATATGCATATACTATAAACTAAATAGCAAACAATAAAATCAGTTTAGGAACTCAACAAACAGTTTT
This sequence comes from Lepisosteus platostomus, assembly GCF_059453375.1. NCBI lineage: Eukaryota > Metazoa > Chordata > Actinopteri > Semionotiformes > Lepisosteidae > Lepisosteus > Lepisosteus platostomus. The sequence continues at coordinate 32,598,576 of NC_142614.1, forward strand.
ACATGTACAGTAAATGCAGGTTGTTGTATCTCCATCCTGGAGTCTTCCTGTAACTATTTTCCTGTGTTATCAATCAATTTCTTAGAAAAAGGTGATTATTTTTTGGAAGTCTGCCAAATAATTTTGCTGCCACTCATATCTCCCCATCTTCTTGACTGGTCCCTTCTCAAAGGTTTTCAAAAGAATACCCCCTGGTATGTGGTAATGTTCCCTGGTAAGGCACTGTTCACACCCATATTGTGCTACAGGGAGCATTTCGAGAGCTGGGGTACAACTTTGGTACATCGTATCGTTGTTGTTAAAAGTAACTGGTTAGTCAAACGCTAGGTGTTTCGAATAGACAGGTTAGCAACGGCGGATCCCGGTCTTGGGAAAGGCATGACCTGCAGATGTTGAAAAGCGACAAAGAGTCAGATCAATGGCTAGCTGGTACGCGGAGAACAAGAAAATCTGTGGCTTCTGGCTGAGATCAACTGTGCATTGGAGCAGCAAACAAGAATATTGATTGAATGGTATAGGCAGCGTCTTAGTACTGTCTATGCAAAGATGCACGCTAGACAGCGAGGCTCATGCAAGAGACGTGCAAGAGAGGGAGATAGGGATTTCGTAGGTATTTATAGCATTTGGGAAAGATTACTCAGCGATTACTGACAGCTGAGTCTAATTGAGTTTGGTTGTTGTCATCCCTCCTGAACTTTTGTTATAAATTCCATATAGTTTTGTAAAGATGAAATGTGTCACATGAGTACAAGTGGTCTTTTGAACACATAAAAGTCCTAAATGTATACTGACATGGGGTAAACGTTTCTGGGTTTCAGTAGACATTGTTTTGTTGGGAGGGCCTAATATGTTTCCTCTTCCTGTTACAGGGAGGTTTGCATTCGCAAGGATGGAAGGATTCATCTCACAGTGGTATACTTTGGAAGAGATCAAGTGGAAGAAGTAAAAGGAATACTGGAAAACACATCAAAGTAAGTAGATAATCAGCTCAGATAAAATTACCACTTAGAAATTTGAAACACTGTTTACTATACTGTACAACCCCTCAGAGGTTATTTAATTTTTTGTTTTTCCCATTTAACTACAGAACATAATTTTCAGATATAAAAATAAATCCTTACACTTATATAGCGCTTTTCTGGACACTCCACTCAAAGCGCTTTACAGGTAACGGGGTCTTCCCTCAACCACCACCAATGTTCAGCTGGGTGATGAGACAGCAGCCATAGTGTGCCAGTATGCTCACCACACACCAGCTATCAGTGAGGAGGAGAACAGAGTGATGAAGCCAGTTCACAGATGGGGATTATTAGGATGCCATGCTTGGTAAAGGCCAATGGAAAATTTGGACAGAATGCCAGGGTTACACCCCTACTCTTTTTGAGAAACACCCTGGGATTTTTAATGACCAAAGAGCGTCAGGACCTTGGTTTTACATCTCAACCAAAGAACAGCACTTTTTACTTTATAGTGTCCCTGTCTCTATACTTGGGCATTAGGAGCCACACAGACCACAGGGTGAGCACCCACTACTGGTCCCACTAACACCACTTCCAGCAGCAACCATAGTTTTTCCCAGGAGGTCTCCTATCCAGGTACTGACCAGGCTCACACCTGCTTAGCTTCATTGGGCTGCCAGTTGTGAGTTGCAGGGTAATATGGTTGCTGGCTATACAGTATGACATAACATATAATACAATTTATTGGAAATATACACATTTTCATTGGAAAGTTATTTAGAATAAATCAGCAGTTTTTAAGGGTCAGGAACCTGAAAGCAAATCCCTTGTGAAATAGCACATGGTTATTATTTTTTTAGATTAGACCTAAAAGGTGCAGGGAGGAAAATTCACACACACTGTGATCAATACCATTACCTGAGTTAGATCTGTATCCATATTTATAAAGCATACTTGACTAAATTGATTTTTCCTCCAAAAGATACTCCACTCACACAAGAAAATCAATCATATTAGCATTATGACATTGGATTTTAATTTCTGTATCTTTGCTTTGTAATATATCAAATTGCTTTTCTAATAATAATTTTACCAGATCTTATCTGATCAAATATACCTGATCTTGATATCAGCTAATCCAAACAGAAAATATTAAAATTGTATGGTGCAATAACAGAATTGTAAGAATTTCCTTTAGTTAAAGCTTTTGAATTGCTATAATTTGGTGGTGCTTTGACTCTCCTAGTGAGTTGATCTCTGCCTCTTTAGCAAGCTTTTTGTATTGGACAGATAAAGCTCAAAATGGCAGAAAGTCTCAGTTTTTTGATGGCCTGCTAAGATCTGGCAGTAAGAAATTTACTAACCATTGTACTTGCCAGATGGGCTGTTGTGGTCTGTGCTGCTTGAGTGAATTTCTGTTGTCAGTTCCTAGCTATGGAAAATAGGAAGACAAGCTCCCCATGGGAGTTAATCACAAAGCATCTGACAGCACTGTTAATAGATCTGTCAGATGGGCCATGTTTCTATAATGCATTTTTCTTTCCTGTTTTGCTGAGTCATTTCTTAAATATGTTTGGTTGAATTCTCTGATTTGTGAAGGTTCTAAAAGTATGAGCATAGAGCTAGAAGTCTTCTACTCAGGCATTGCTATGAGATGGTCCTATTTTTTATGTTTGCAATTTTAAGAAGGTTGCCATACAGTATGCCAGTAGAGTTTTCATTTTTCTGTGTAATGCATGCTTACATCTAAAAAGGAACGTTTTACATGTCCAACAACATCTGTAACTAAAATATGCAACTGAGACTGTCAATAATGGTTTCTCAAATCCTTTATTGCAAACAAGGAACCAGATGATTATTACTAGGTTAGGTTCAGAAACTTTTAGTGTGGAAGAAACTTCAATGATGCCATGGAACATAGGACCATAAGAAAGGTTAGACCAAGGCTAGTCAGCCTTTCAAGTCTGTTTGATTGCTAATTGATTTCAGGATCTTATCCAACTACTTATTAACAAAAGTAGAGTATCAGCTTCAACAACATGGCAGAATAACCTATTCCAGATTCTTCAAACACTATGTGTAAAAAAGTACACAAAGTCTTGTTCTCAGTTTTATATTTTTATTTTATATTTTGGTTTTATATTACTATTAGTTTCCATTTGTTTTCTCTGGTCTGTTATTATTTACTCTGACATGTTGTCAATGTCAATGTAATACTTCCTCGATTTCCTCGATCTTTCCAATTCAGGACTGAGACTCAATTTCTCTTGCCTCTTAGGGCCTGACCATGTACGGCATTTATTTGCTCTTCGTTGGAACCAATCTGTATATGTTGACAAACAAATACACTGAATAGGGTCTTAATAGAACAATGTGCAATTTTAAATTAACATGCTTAAATTAACTTGATTAAAATTCTCTTAAAAATGTGCTGTTACAACATGGCTGAATACAGCCCCATTTGTATTGATTGGATTAAACCCAAGCGCAAGAAACCAGAGAGCTGCAGAACTGCCCGAAGAGGCTTGACTGGTTGGGGTTCCAGCACTCTGGGATGGAAGGAAAGTGAAGTGAAAGAGAGTGCTAATAGAATAATTGAATACCATCCTTCAGATCTTTGTCAACCCTAGCCAGTCAGTAACAAGACATGACAGTCTGTAGAGAAGCTGACTGTCCACATCCCACAAGAAAAGAAGAAAGGGTGAAGTGGTGAACTGCCAACCTTCAGAGAAACTGCCCACCTCGGCTGTCGATCATTATCAGGCAATAATGATCTTGGGGTGTCACTCTCTCAGCTGCAGAGCTCCCAAAAAAAAAGAGAGACCACATTGGTCTGGTGGACAGCCCTCTTGAGTAGTGCAGACAGGCGGACTGGCAGACTGATGCGGAGGAAATTTCAGCGAATCAATAATAAAGACAACTGAAAAAATAATAACGACAGCTGGCCAACAAAGCAAGGACTGCCCTGGCTGGTCTGCTCAGAAAATGAACAGGTGAGGATCATGGGTCTGAGGAAACACCTGCTCTCTGCTTCCCTGGCAAGAAAGAAGAAAATCTGACTTCATTCAAACTGCCCAACTCAGCCTGCTAACCAGAATCAGGGAGCCTCAGAGCACTGGGTGTTGCTCAAAGCTGTTACTAAGCTCCTGGGTAAAAGGGGCGCACAGAGTGGCAGAGTGGCATGCTATTTAGAGAGAACCCACCAGGGTCACTGTGAAGGCTTCACTGTGAGGTTTCACACAATACTGGTGAGACAGGAAAACCCACTCGGTGGTCCAGTTGGAAGGCTCTGGAGCCAGTGATTCAAGGCACATGCCCTAAAAGGGGGTCTCCTCCGAGACCAGGCCAGGAGTGCGCTCTCAACATGGTCTACCAGATTCCTCATTCTGATGGAAGTGCCCAGATAAGAATGGGAGTGATACCCAGGTGCCCTTTGGATCAACAGGGGAGACATCTGCTAGGAGCGGGTGACAAGGTAGCCCATCTTTTGTCCCCTTTCATCTTCCAGATCCCCAAGTGAGCACAGCTGCTGGGGACTCTCCCAGTCAGAGTCTGAGAACATAATAACCCTCAGGGAGATCAGGCTAACATGGTGTCATTCACTAAGCTTCGAAGCACATTCCTAATGCCTGGCTCCCTAGAAAGAAAAGGAGAAGGCTCTGCTGGAAAGGAAAAAATAGAAAAAAAAGAAAAGTGACCCAACAGCCAGAGAAAAGAGGGCTAAGAAAAAGGAAAGAGCCCCGAAGAACTAGAGAAGGGCTGCCCAGAAGAGAAGCTAGAAAGGCGGCAGAGATAAGGGCAGTGAAAGAAAAGACCAGGGAACAGGACTCTCTGGGACAGGAACTGGGCTGCTAGTCTGAGAGAAGATGACTGCACAGAGACAGCCCTGGGGTTCTGGACAACAGAGGCTACTCCCTGAAGTGAGTCGAATGACCAACAGTGAAGAGGAGGCCAGTGGGATAGAGTCCAGGGTTCCAGAGTAAAGGCCAGGGGCCACCGTGCAGACTGGAGTGCAAAGCAGAGTGCAGAGAGGAGTGAAGCCTTGGAACCAGAGCTGCAGTGCCGAGTGATGATTTGGAGACAGAGCTGCAGTGAAGGCTGCAGTGGTGATGCGGGGTGTTTGAAAGTGCGGCTGCTTCAGGGGAGAAGGGTGAGGGTAGTTGGCAATGTTGACCGGAACAAAGGAGCCTCAGCTCTCAGCATGTAGCCCACTCAACTTCAGAGCATAATACTGTTTCCACGCTCTAGGAAATGGGGCCGTACAGTCTTCCAGGACTGGATGACTGCCCATGAAAAGCCACTGAAGTTTCAATCCACCCGACTGAAGAATAATTGAGACAGTTTGCATCAAAGCATTTAAATGATACTGTAACAGTGTGGCAAATTATGTTGTGGTCAAAAGAGATAAAATTTAAATTTTTGGTCTAAATACAAAGTGTTACATCTGACACACCCAACATAGCACATAACTTGTTAAAACCTATCCCTACTGTCAAGAATGTTGGTGGCTTTATGTTACGGAACTGCTTCTTATTGGCAAATCTTAGAGGAAAATCTTCTTTAACCTGCTAAAGGCCTAAAACTGAACGAAGACACACCTTTCAGCAGACAATAATCTAAAGATCAAAACTACACAGAAAGTACTTAACTGGCCCAGTCAATGGCCTGATTTCATTTGATAGACAATCTGGGGCAAAACTTAAAAATTGTTGTCCATCAGTGATCCCCTGCAACTTCACAGAACTTGAGCACATTTGCAAAGAAAACTGGATGAAAATTGTTCCATCCTGGTACACAAAGTTGCTGGTTTGATGATTCAGATGTTCTAGTTACCCAGGAACCTGTAAGCTTTCAAAACCTCACTGAATGATGAATGAATGTGCATCATAAGTAGCTTGTACATGCATACAATACTGTAGACCTTAGATTGTATTTTGCAAAACAATATCACTACGACACTATTGCACATATTTACCAACTAAGAACCTTGCTTAAACAATGATTGGAAACAACAGAAATGCATGTTTAACCAATTCGATCAAGTATAACATAACAGATTACTGTACCTGTCCAGATGCATCTGTCCATCAACCAGCAAAATCATGATGGTTAAGAAATCTGTGATCTTGTTTCTGTCATGGTCCTGAAGTAAATTTCTGATCGAAAATGCTGTTTTAGTCTAAATAGTAAGATATTCTTTAAATCAGTCCATCTCATGAAATAGAAGTTCTGAGCCTTCTTGTTTGACTTGTACTAAATACTAGACAAAATAGGAGCAAAATAAGATTTAATTCACATCAAAATGTTAAATAGGAAGTTTTTATGCAAAAGAAATTGTAGAACAATACTGTTTAAATACAGTACATAGCTTAGGTTCCTGGATCCAGTGGGGTGACAATGGTTTGGACTGCAGTTGTTAGGAAAGTCAAGTTCCTAGCAACTGCAGTAGGTGTCTCTTGTAATAGCTGTTTTTTTATTTCATAAGATCTTGACTCAAAAGCTCCAATTTAGTTTAACTTATATTTTATGTTTTATGTTTGGGGAACATTAAGGTGTGACACCTGAACACGATTGCACAACCGTAACATTGTGTTTCTTTTCTTCTCTTTTCAGCATGGAATAAACCTGTACTTGTTCCTTTGCAGAATTTACTGAATTCAGGTTTAATGGAAAAATGCACGGCTAAAAAGAGATACAGTACACTTAACAATACTTTCTGTAAGATTTTCTGCAATGTAGGAAATACCTCTTCCAGAACGTATCAAAATAAACTCTTTCTTCCATTTCTCCTGTAGTCATCCCAACTGCAGCCATTTCTTCCCTCCCTTCCCCTCCCAATTCTGCTTCCTCTGTTCTGTCTCCCACATTTCCCTCCACTTGTGGTCAAGAGTCTAACACCCTACATCCGCTATCTGGCCCCAGCCTATCTTTCCTGTTTTGTCTTTTCCTCTTGAATCCTCTTTTCTGCTGTCCCTGTAGGAGCCCTGCCAGTCCCTGATGCTCATGGCTCCCCATGGATGCACATGGCATTAGTCTACACAGGATCTAGGCCTCCCCATTCATAGCTCTCATTGCCCCTAGTGCCTGTGCCCCGCTTGCAGCCTGTTGTGTGATGGGAACAGGTTCCCTTCTTTTTCCTCCTGGGATTCAAGCCTTCCTTTTCAAGTGCACTGGACTCCTGCTTGATATTAGTGACTCCTTACTGAGCAGAAATGAAGGTGCACTGCATCAGCAGGGGGCCAGAGTCCTCAGTCACACTAGTGCCTTTGCCCAGATCCAGGAAGTGGCAGTAACAAGTAACAAGCTCAAGCTCATATCACACCAAGTCTCAGATCACACAGAAGTGTCACATTGGTATTTGGTCCCAATATTCATCAAAATGACCAGAATGATGATAATAATATTAATAATAAAAATACAGGAAATGGGAAAAAACAATTAAAGCAATGAAAACAGCAACAAAGGAGAAAAAATCATAATAGCACCAGAAGGGTTTAGGATGCAATAGATGCAAAAGGGCAGACACAAATATCTATTTAATGAAAGCCTTGTTGACAAAGGTTCAATGATTCAATGCATCAAGGTCAATTCCCCTATCAGCCCTATGCATTTCTATTTTAAGTCCTGCAAACATCTCAAAGTGGTTACTAACCACTTGCTCCTACACCACTTCTATGCAAGAAGGGGGATCAAATTCAGCAGGCAGAAGCACAAGTTCTTCGATAGCTGAAAGCTGACAAGCAAACAAAGATCTGCCAAATAAAAATGTGTGGAAAGGGATCAGGAGGAGAGATATTTATATACAGTATCGGAGCGGAAATGGATGAGATTTGACCTTCTCTAAAACTTGACTTTAAAACGCCATTAAACCACAGTGTTACCTGTTTCTAAATCACTGTCCAAGGTAATTTGTGTGTTATGTTTATCTAATAACATTCTTGCCATTTAGTAATGGAATACTTTATTAATGTAGTTTTAAAACTGCAGCTATTTTATTGCTTATATGTTTAGTATTAGTCCACTTCTGTTAACATGACTGGTGGATATATTTATTATTTTAATTCAATTCATCTTTATTAATTCTGTCATTTTCTATATAAATATTGGCATCATATATGCATAGGTATAGACACAATTTTTAATTAATAACTCTACAGAAGGTTGACTCCAACCCCTGTCCTGAAGAGCCCCAGTCTTGCATGTGTGATAGTTTCAAAATGTAACACATCAGACTTAGCATTTAAATTTAAATTGAAGTTTCTAAAGTCCTGAAAATATTTATCAATGTCCAGCTAAACAGGTTGACCCTTCAATTAAGAAGGCAGAACATCTATCCATCCATTTTCTAACTGCTTCATCCAATTCAGGGTCACAGAACCTATCCTGGCAAGCAACAGATGCAAGGAGAGATACAACCTGGAACATTCCTATAACATATCTGTAAAATGTTACATCTGGAACATTTCATAATTCACATACATCAATTCCAATCACAATTTTCTCAACATCCTATTAAGCACTAAGTAGCATCCCTTTAGATTAATTAACAAAGGCTGACTGTATTTGCGATGTCTGCATGTCCATGCACCATAAGATTTACATGCACATGTAAGAAAAGATGCAATGTATGGTGTACAGTGGACTCCCATTTTAAATTTGTTATACTTTTTAAAATTCTTACGTAAAGGCTCTAGTAGAGCTCTGATAACATAATTACATGTAAATTCACAATCACCCCATTAGAAATTAAGCACATTTTGTTTATATATGTTCACCATGCACTGATGACCCAGTGAAAAATACTTTCATTCAATAAATACAGAACTAAGTATATTTTTGGAACTAGCTTTTGGAAAAAACATTTCAGACTTTGTGCTTAGGCATCTATCCAGGGTACAGTTCCTCATACCAAATAGAAAAACAATGTTTTAATGTCCTTGGAATTCCTCAAATTTTTAAAGGATTATTTTTGGGGGATATTTAGGAAACTTGTAAGCTTCTGTTTTTCTTTTGCAGTTATTAATAAACACTTTTAAGGAAAAGAGGAATACTTTAAAGTATTTTGGAAAGAAGAGAGGAATATCTCAGGAGATAGGTCTTAAGAAAAATCTGGTACAAAATTAAATTTTCAAATCGCATCTGGATCATTCAGTTTACATGAGCAAACTTCAAATTCACCTTTTGATTTTAGTACTAGCTGTCATGTGGACAAGCATAGTTCTATCAACCTTTTTTAACTAAGAATTTTTGGTATCTAAAATTACTTTAATGAAGCATTGCCCTCAATTATGAAGGACAATTATGAATGTTTTTTGTTTAAAGTGATGCGTTGTTTCCCTGTAATGTATTGTAAGGTTTTTCTACATCACAGAGGAAATGGAACTTGAAATAAACATATGTTGAGTTCTGCAAAACCTTAACTCTAATCAGATGCTCTTGGGGAATACTGTATGCCCTGATCATTTGGAATGCATGTAACAATATATAACAATGTGGTGGTGCAAACCAGTTCAAACCAGGTTAACACAGACATACTATAACTTTTGCACACAATATGCAGACAGAACGTACACCTTCACATACACAGGTTTGTTTCTATATGTAAGCAAAGTTAATAAACATTTTAAAATGTAACAACAGAACTGTAGAACCCTTCTCAGTTCTGGTATTCTAAATTATTAAAATGATAATACTTTACAAATAATAAAGCCAAAGACAAGTTTATTACATGCATATTAAGCCATGCTGCAATATATTTTCTAAAGAACTGACATGTACTGTAATTTATATGCTTTAATGCAAACTTCTTATGTTTTATGATTTTCCTACTGTCTGTGCTTTGTTACATCTTTTGGTAGTCATTAAAATGAAATATTTCTTGCATCATCACATTATTGAGTGAAATCCACATTTTGATGTTTTCTTCTGTAGAACAAATCTCAAAGAAATAGAGAGATAACTTTATTAGCCATATACAATTTCTTGCATTAGGAATTTGTCTTTTTGCATAACCCAGCTTGCTCTCTATGAGACAGACACACAGACAGGGAGGGACAGAAGCTTGGGGTCAGAGCACAGGGTCAGCCATTGTACAGCACCCCTGGAGTAGTTGGTGTTAAGAGCCTTGCTCAGGGGCACAACAGAGTAGGATTCCTCTGCTGGCCGTTGGATTTGAACCAGCAACCATCCAGCCACAGGCACAGATCCTCTGCTCCACAGTGCCACTGCTCCACTCCAAATATACAGGGAAAATGGAATGGAATTCTTTAAATGAATTGTAATGCTGGAATACAGAAAGAATAACCAAGTGCAGGTATTGGTAATTTATTTGACATGTGGGTTGTAATCAAAACAAAAAGGACCATTCTATTCAGATACTCTAATGCAAAGTATTGACTTAAAAAAAAGGCAAATCATAATTATAGGAATTCAAAGGTACAGATTGAGAATAAAATATAAAGTGTCACATATCACTGCTCTGAGCATGCATGTTAATTAGATTCCAATCCTCTCTTCAAATATTTGTACAATGCTAAGCTTAAATTAAGGTCAGAATTGGCCACTGTGTGAGGCATTATGACTTGTCTTTTATCAACATACAGTATGTATAGCTGTTGCGGTATGTAGTTTTGCTAAATGTGAAGATTTTATATTAAAATATATTCCATTCTATATACTGTATTGTATTTTCAATAACAGCAAATACATAGCATTATATTCATACTCTCATATCTATCAAAATAACTTTAAATGTTATTGTCTTTCAGCCAGGATCTATTGTAACCAATTTACTGTACTGTATGTAGAAACAACAATATATTGAAGCAAAACAAAATTGTACCACCAATTGCAAGACAGGGCACCAGCATGGCATTGATCCAGTGTAAAGTCTAAATGTTGGCCATTTTCTCACTACTAGCTCAACGAGATCGTGACTTTTGCTTGAGCCAATTCAGCACTGTCTGTCCAACAAGCCTGCCAGCACAAACCTGTTTCTGGTCCTGTCAAGCTAGCTCTCTATTGACAAAAGCCCCGAGCTGAGACATTCCACATTATTTTTAGTTAATTCTCCATGAAATTGAGTAGTTTTTGTTTTAAAGACATGCAGGCAGCTTAATTTTATAGCCTTTACTTGAATGGTTCATAAAGCTCTTAACTGAATGTAGATTTAAACACCAGAGGCTATTGTATCTGCAATTACTTATAGCTTGTGTTGAATGCACTCAAAAAGTAGTAAGTCACAGAAAGTTACAACATTTTGGATTATTTTAGTCCACATTTCCACTTATTTTCTTTTGGGGGTGATGAATGTCAATATCAAATTTACAGTGCGGACCTTGTCTCTAAAAATATTGTCATTATACTTTTTAGAGCAAAACATAATGTTATATAGTTATACAGGTGTCAGCAGCCACATAGAGTTAGCTTTTACAATTAAACACAAAAGGCCACACTGAATTCAGTTCCATACTGTTGCTATAGTAACTGCATTAAAAATAACATTTCCTTTGCCTGCTGTCCATCAGGTATTCTCTCAGTTTTGTATTTCTACTTATTCAGTACATATTCCTTTTGGTTTTACCCAGCTGAAACTCAGTGTCATTTCACTAAGCAACCACTAAAGTCTTTTCCAAGATATTTAACTAACTGCTGTCTTTCTTCCTTTCCCTCTGTGATGCTTTTATATTGTATTTTCTCCTAATCTAGCATTTAATACACACTGTTAAAATGTTTCCATAAAGACAAAAATGAAAATAGAGTAGCATAAGAATGTAGCAGAGACACTTTTCCAAAAAAGAAAGCTAAAAAATACGAGAAGTAAACAATTCTCAATGGCTTCCAAGTAACTTCACTAGCAAAGGAGAACTAGTTGAGACCTACAGTACAACCAAGGCACCACTACTCCAAGTCTACTAATTTCATTAGCGAACAATTACGGAATTTGTCTAGGTAGTAATGCATATTTCTTTGACTACCACTGGGAGGGTTGTATTGGACATTTATGTCAGTAAAAGCTGCAGCAGTTTTCAAAGTGTTAACTTGGCATGTACAATATCTTAGACTATTTCATACTGATATGAAGTTATAATGTTATATATGGAGCCATCATTTTATGCAATTACCCACTTGAGACTCGCTGAAACCTAAATGCTGTGGATTCAAATTCACAGGGATTACAATTTTGAAAAGTTCATTCCATTGTTTTATATTAGCAACTTTTGAATAGATAGATTTCTTGGATTAATGTCTTTCCTCTTCATATCAGTTTTATGCTGTAAGTAGAAGTGACAGAGTTTTCTTATGTTCTTTTCCATATTTTGCATAGACAGTTATTCACTGCTTTAAAGATACAAGGCCAGCAGCATTTTGTATCTTTTGAATGTGTATAGAAAAAGTATGATATAGCAAAAATGTTAAAATCCCAAACTTGATGAGTCTCCCACTCAGGTTAGCCCTGTTATTTCTGATAATCTACAGCAGTTAGGCAATAAATATATGAAGCAGAAAGGCTTGGACAGTCAGTCAATGTTAAAAGAAAATATAAAAAACAGCAATGAGTTATGCCAATCATAAATTATTATTTTAGTGATACATATAAGTCAATGATTTTAGATTTTTTATATTTCTTAATTTCATTATACAAATATTTCACAAAGAGAGTACTTGTTATATCAGGATGAGCAACTGTGACATTTAGAGTTACTGATATTTGCATGCTCTCACTCTGTGGATTCTCACCGCTCACGGCTAAACAAATCGATGTCTTGTTTCTATTGCACATGCTTTGTAGAAATACAGTGGTTCTGTTATATGAACTTCATGTTTCAACATTCTTATTATTACTCTTTTTTGAGGTGGCAGAAATACAGCAGGTTAAATCTAACTTGCCCCAGAATCTCCCAACTCTTTGTGGAAAAAAAAACTCCACTAAATAAACTTCCACCTATATCCTCTGTTTATGCTTCACTCTTAATTCTATCCATTCAGTGTTCTCTGTTTAAGACCCCAAAAAAACGTTTTGTGGCCAGTAGGTGTAGAACATTTCTTTAATCCCAGGAATGTATCTGATCAGTCTTCTCTGTACTGATCCCATTGCAACAATATACAGGTATTTTGTGTAACGTGTTGTGTACTGCATATGTGTTGACCAAACCTGCACACAGTATTAAGTAAGTACACTTCATTGTAATATCCTAGATGTGGTCTTACTAGAACATTGTATAATATAAACCTAACATCACATGATTTAAATTCTGCACTTTTAACTATATATCCTAACATTCTGTTTCCCTTTATGATTGTTTCCCTACATACTGTAGTCTATAAGATGTATATTATGTATGAATATAAATAAACACCTATGTCTTTTTGATAAGTATGTACAGTACCTCATGCTCTGTGTTTCCCCATCTTATATTTCTAATTATTTTTTTTGCTACCTGAGTACAGTAGTCCACACATTTCTAAATTAAATATAAAATATTTAAATATTTTTTAATCTTATTTGCCAACATTGTTTTATTCTACTACAGTCCGGCTAAGTTATTAACTATACCAAAATCCAGATCATTAATGTAAATTTGAGGAGTAGTGGTCATTAAATACTGTAGATCCATGTGATACTCATGTGATCCATGTGATTAGTTATTTTATCCCAGTATGAGCATCCATTGATTATTTATTAGTTTCCATTTTCATTAGATTAGTTTTGTATCATTACTGGTGTTGGTTGTACAAATAATTCCAAAAAATTAGTTTAAAAAAGCCTGCCTTTTTTTAAATGCATGTTGAGTATCCTCAGGAATCCCAGTAATCCATCTAAACATGTAGTAACCAAGTAAGCACCTGAGTGAAACACTCATTTGATACTGTACTGAATATCATCAATTTCCCTTTCATTGTCTAGGTGTTTCAATTATTATTCCGGATACATTTTAATTAATCCTTTACCGTTCTTTTTCTGTTATAATAGTGAAGTGACATTTATTATTTATTTTAGCCTCTATTACAATATCCCTTCCTCTCTCTTGACCTTTCTATTACCATTTTACCTTTGTAAAAAAATTAACTTTCTTTCTCCATTTTCCATAATTCCTTTAAACTATTGCAATCCATTCTCCACTGATTGAATCTATCCTGTCCCATTCTACACCACTAAAGAATTGTGTCATTCATTTAGAACATTTTTTGTGCATTTTTGACTTGGACTCTACCTTTACAGTTTCAAAGTTTACTTCAAAGTATGTGGTAATTTCACATTTCTCTAATGCTTCTCTCACCTGTTTTCTTCACATTGTGTTAATTGCTTGAAAAGACTAGAACAACACAAACACTCTCTCGTAGGTTCTCTAGCAAATAAAGTAAGAAAGATGGCACTAGCCAGGCCAACCATTTCAGTTTCAGATGCTGACATTTCTATATGTTTTTCTTAGTCTTTGAAAGTCAAAGTCTCCTGTAAACACCAAACATTGCACATAAGATATATTCTCAATATTGTATGATGCTAAATTAAAATCGGTATTTTGTGGTCTATATTATACGTCCAGCAGTACATCTTTTGGATGCTTTTAATGTGTCTGATCCATATGGATTATTGATTCCTCTTGGTTTCGCTTCTGTGTCTGCTCTGTTTGATGATGTACAGTGCTACGTCTCCCTTTTACCTATTGCCTATGTCTTCTGAATACGATGAATCCTATAATGTTGTATTCATTTCCATCACTCTCCATGAGCCATGTTTCTTTGCTGAAATTACAATTACATTATTATGTCCTGTTAATGTTGTAACGTCTATCTCAGGCACTTAATTTCCTGATTCTTTGTTTTATTGTTCCCTTGGGTTTTCCTTTGGACTTTATTCTCTGAGTGTCTTCCTTTGAAAATGTCTTTGCTTTCTGCTGATGTTCATGAAATCTTTGTCTTCGATGAATCTGTAATAAAATGCATAATTAATGCGCAGGGAAATGAACTTTAAGAACTTCACCTTCATCCAGCTAAATGAAGAGTTTTCACGGGGAAGAGGGCTTGACATTGGAGCTCGAGCCTGGAAGGGCAACAACATCCTCCTGTTCTTCTGTGATGTGGACATTTACTTCACTGTAGAGTTTCTCAATTCCTGCAGACTCAATGCACAGCCGGGTGAGATCAAAATTAACCAAAACAAATGAAGCCTATAATGGGTGGTTCATAGTGAAGTTTCGTGAAATTATTCAACACTTGCCATGATTGCCGTAAAAAAGCTGCTAAAGCTTCATAACAATCAAACAACATCTAGATAAGTCTCATTTTAAAAGGAGCATTTATTTTTGTACTGTTTGAAAGTTCCTAAGTCTGGGACCATAACAACATAAACTTCTCTGAATAGCCTCAGAATACCTTCTGTCATTTCCCAGTATCAGGAAGAATATAGTCTTTGTATCAAAACGAAAATGAACCTAAAGAAACACAAATCCTTTTAAGATACTAATTTTCATAAATGAAGACATATTACAGTTTTTTGAAGTGGTTAATTATTATTCTCATTTCAATTCCAGTTAAGGTTCCAATTATTAGATATTTTTCTTCTTTAAAAGTATAAACATCCATATATTATTAATTATGTTTTACTACCTTAAATAATTGTTTAAATATTATTTTATAGCATAGGTTAAAAAATGTAAAAATAAGGTCAGCTAAAAATGTATATGATTTATACAGGAGAAGGAAAAAAATAATTTCAAGTGGAGCTCAATAGATAATACAGTTCTCCTTAATAAAGGATTAGATTAACAGAAACACACAAGAGAAAGCTATACATTTCAATCACAATCTGAAGCATATGTTAAATAGAACAACACAAGACAAGAATATCCCAGTGGAGGCATGTTATTGTACTGAGTTAAACATTTTATTAGAAATTCTACATCTAATATGTGTAGTTATAGGCACTTAGATGGAAATAATAAAATTAAGTCATGATCCATTGTAAAGTGAACTGGCCAGAGTTCACATTTTTTGAGTAATTAATGTAATCAATTTGTATATGTAAGGTTTTTGACAGATTTGATTTGTTTTTTCCACACCACATAGGTAAAAAAGTGTTCTATCCAATTCTCTTCAGTCAGTATAATCCGGGATTGATATATGGACATCATGACAGCATTCCACCCATAGATCAGCAACTGGTAAAGTATTCTTTATTGTTAACAGCATTTTGGATGTATTAATTATAAATGTAGCTTAAACATATTACGTTACAATTATTTTCAATATTTATATTAACATTTTATAGAATTTGAGAGACCAAAGATGTTTGTGAAAAATAAATATTTATTCTCCTTAGTAACAGTAATTATTCTTTCAATTAGCAGTTGTCTTAGTTTAATTTGAATCATTCTGTTTTATATTACATTATAGTAAATGTAATATATGATGTCGGAGTTATGAGGATGCGAGTACCATAGTATTGGAACTGTCTGTGGTGCTGAATGATTGATTGTGCCATTTAGACAAAGGCGATCTTCTCTAAAGGGCTGAAAAAGTATCACCAAGGTAAAATCTCAAGCACACAATCATTTTTCTTCTGAGGCCCATGCATTGTGAAACCTACTAATAAACTTTAGCAATTGTTATTCTGCACACACCACCTATTCACTATTTCTCAATAAAACAGTTAAAATGAAACTTAAAGAAAGCATGCATTTCAGTGTGCTCTACAAAATACATTAAAAGGACCATGTAAATCTGAGGAAATTAATTATCGTCTCTTCTTGTCTTCGCCTTTCTTAAACTGAAATTGTTGTAAAGTAACACATCTAAAACTCCACAACATTAGCAAAATAATTGATCTGGTAAATCCCTTTCAATCACAAATCACAGCTTTTCTGTTGCTGTGGCAAGCCCTGGGTTTGATGTATTTGAATTTTGTTTCCATAGGTTATTAAAAAGGATACAGGATTCTGGAGAGACTTTGGCTTTGGAATGACCTGCCAGTACAGGTCTGATTTCATCAACATAGGTAAGAAGTGATTCCGTCACTTTGTGAAGCTGTTAAATCTTCTAAAAACTACATGCATCCCACATGTCATATCTAAAATATCATATAGGTTTATAAAAGTTTTAGATTTTGGAAAAGTTTTATATTATTCAAATAAAGTAAACCAAGTAGTGATAAACATCATTTGTTCATTATTAAAATGAAATAAAAAGGTCACGATTGCATAAGTATTCAAACGCTTTGCTGCAATAATAATAAATAAATTGAAGTTCACAAAATTACTTAACAGCCCACAAATTTAGTTGTGTGGTTTGACTCAACTGTGTGCAATAATAGTGGTTAACCTCATTTCAAAATAAATACGACTACCTACGTAAGACCCCTCAAGTATTAAATTCCAAGCAAATATTCAACCGCGAAGACAAAGAGACAACCAAAACAACTCAAAGATAAAGTTGTATGCAACATAGATCAATAAAAGTATATATAGTCATTTCAAATATCCTTAATATCTCTTTGAGCATAGTGAAGTTGATCCTTAAAAAGCACCTACAGGTACAGGTAAGTGATACGAAATTAGGAAATTCAGGAACTACTTTTCTTTTGTGCAGGATTACACCACCTAGCAATTATAGAACATGTTAGGACCCTTTTTTTCCTACCAAAGGTTGTCTTTTCTCCAACAACCACCAGTGCATCCACACAGACCAGACAAGACAGTTACTGTACCATATACTGTACAATATCCCATTTATAGTAATCAATCTTCCCTTCACATAAAGGTATCGCCATAACACTGTATTTTTTTGACCAGTCACCTAATGCTCAGAACACTTACCACAACATATAGAGCAGTCCAAGAACCACGTGAACAGTCAAATGTCCCACATCAAAAGTCTTGTATCGCCATTTTCCCGAACCAGCCCAGTCGGTAACCTGGTTTACCTCCTAACACCACAGGATAGAAACAATAACGTTTTAGACATTCTTCTCAGTCCTTGGCATCCTGAACAATGTGTACCTGGTGTCCCCCTCTACCCTTTTTGTCTCTGAATCCAGTTTTGGTAAGAGGGGAGAGAAAGACAATGCTGGGGTTTCCTCTGCCAATTTCTGCCATCTTTCCTGCAAACCTTCCTTCTTCCAAAAGTCTGCAGTTCTCTTTTTGAGGCTTTCTTAGCAAGGGCTCATGACTCATTACCAGGAGGTGGAAGATTCCCTTCCCTGTGATGTTTTGGGTGTGGGCAGAGCTAACTCTCCCTCAGCTAAGTCTCAGTGTCCCCCTCTTGACTGTCATGATCATCATCCCTCCTCTAGAGGGCGCTCTGACCCTTTTGTATTTTACTTTATTTATTACGTACACCTGTCCCTGGTTTCCCTTTTATTATTTAAACCCAGTGCCTCTGAAGCTCAGGGCTCAGCATTGGAAGAAGGACGCCTGGAAGTCCGCCTATCAGCGGGTCCAGGAGAGACCTGATGGCATAGGCTTCAGAACAGCGTCCTGACCATCTGAGTCCGGGGCTCGGGGCACCTGGCTCCGTTATGGCTTTATTTTCTGTGTTCCTGGTTTCCTGATCCCTGTGCATCTTTAGCTTTGGATCTCCCGGTACTGGATTTTGGACTGCAACCTGTTTTTTCCCAATTTGACTCCCCTTGGACCTGTTTGCCTACATTTCCCCCATGCACCAGATCACAGCCTGCACCACCCCCTGTTCATCATCCCATCCATTCCTCACTGTGTTTTCCCTGATGTCCTTGTCCAGTCGCTTCCAGATTATACCGTCCACATAGGGTCCTAAACAACACACTTTACGGGAGTCAGGACCGGCTCCCGTGACATTGACCACAGATATGTCAAACCTCTTTTATGCCCTACATGTCAGTTCTGAATGGAGTGATAATTGCCAGGCATCCATTGTAAGAGGGCTTTTATTTAAGGCAGAAACCCAGAGAATAGGATGTGGAGCTGCATGAACACTAGGGCGACACTGGACCTTCAGTGCAACTCAACATCGACACAGCCTTTGACACCTCTGCCCCTGCCCATTCTTTTCACTCTGTAGCACTCAAACATTCTGAAAAGCAATAAAAAATGAAAACCTAGAAAAATGGGTGGGATAAGTGTACACATCCCTCAGTGAGTATCTGGTGAAAGCATCTTTTGTATGAATTACAGCCATAATTCTGTTTGGATAAGTCTGTACTACCTAGATTTGTTCAAGCTCAGTCAGAATGCGAGGGGACTGTTGATGGACTGCAACCAACATTTCAAAGATTTTCAGTTGGATTGAGATCAGGGTTCTGTCTGGGCCACTCAAGGATATTTATCTTTTTGTTCTTTAGCAACTCCACTGTTGCTTTGGCTGTGTGCTCAGGATTGTTGTCATGTTGAAAGGTAAACTACCTTACCCAATTTTAGCTTCCCTGAAGAGGGCAGCAGGTTTTCTTTAAGAAACCATGTGTACTTCACTCCATTTAGTCTCCAACAGTCTCTGCTGCAGAGAAACACCTCACAACAAAATGTTGCCCCCACCTTGCTTTGCAGTGAGGAGTTGTTCTGTCGGTGATGTGCTGTATTGATTTTTCACTAAAAATGTAACATTTTGCGTTTAGCCCAAAAGGTTCTACCCTGGTTTCATCAAACCACAAAATGTTTTTGCTAATCACTTCAGAATCTCCAGTATTCTTTTGCATACCTTAAACAAGACAATGTGGGCATTTTTTTAGTTGTGACTTTCTTCATGTAATTTTCCCACAAAGCCCAGACTTGTGGAGAGCTTGTAATATTATTGTGACATGTACACTTTGACCAGTCTTTGAATAAAGGCCTGCAAAGTTGCCACTGGATTCATGGTAGGCTCCCTGATCAGTCTCCTCCTTCCTTGGTCAGCCATTTTGGAAAGATGACCTGATCTACGCAAGGTCTCAGTGGTGCCATACTGCTTCCACTTCTTAATGATCTTGACCAAGGGATATTAAAGGCATTTTTATATATTTTTTTATCCATATCCTGCTCTATTCCACTTCACAATTTTATCCCAGAGGTATGTCTATAGCTCTTTGGTGCCCATCATTGACTCTTTACTTTGAGACATCCTATCCAGCAGAGGAGATCTACAGGAACAACTGATTTTATTCTGAAATCATCAGAATCACTACAATTGAACACGGGTGGAGGCTAATTAGCTTGTTGTGTGATTTGGAAGGCAATTGGTTACACCGAAGATATTTTACAATTGCTGTTACTTAGGTAAGTGTGCTGAGGTGTACACTTATCCAACCCATTTTCCTAGGTTTGTTATTTCTGAGAACATTTCAGAATATCTGACCATATGTTTTTCACTTGGAGGTTGTGTGTTACAATGTGTTAATAAAGGTAAATGGGTCTGGATTGCAAACTGTTAGGCCAAAAAGGTCTACATTAGAAAGGCTGTGTAAACGTTAAAAGCAATAGGTTTTGTGGCCAGACAACACATAATTGGAACCTTTTGATCTAAATGCAAAACGTTGCAAACAAAATAGTGCTTCACCCGGTTAACAGCATCCATACTGTCAAGCATGGTGGTGGCAGCCTTATTTTTAAATTTTACTTCTATAGTTCCACTTTTATAGTTCTACTAGGAACATACAGTACATTAAATGGAGGAAAGTACCAGCAAATCTTATATGAAAAACCTGCTTTAGTTCTATAACTGGTACAAAATAAAAATCACCTTTTAGCAGGTAATGGTCTATAACACAAGGCCAAAGTTATGCTGGAGTGGCTCTAGAATAAGAAAGTGAATATCCTTGAGAGGCACAGTCAAAATCTTGACTTGAATCATATTAAGTATCTGTGGAAAGACTTGAAAATTGTTGTCCACAAATGATTCTCAACAAGCACCTTGAGAGAGCTTGTGCAAATCTTACAAGAACAATCTGCAAAAATGCACTAAGCAGAGATGTAGAGAGTATGCAAAGATGGTAGAGACTTACCCAAAGAATCTGCAACTCTAAATGCTACCAAAAGTGCTTCCATCAAATATTTCACAGCGTTCACAGAGTTCACAGGTCTGAAATCTTATGCATTCATTTCAGTCTTTTTTAGTTTCATTTTTTTTCTTATCTTTGCTGACATACAGTATATAGTAACTTAGATTTTAGTTTGAGGTTTCAGGTTTTTAATACATTTTATATGCACATTTTTCATAAATTGGGAAACAATAGGAAGGATCCAAATAATTATCTAAGGTGCTGTATATTTATATTAGTTAAAATATGTATCTATACATTTAAAAAGAATCTGCTATGTAGAAAAAATATAACCATGCCACACTTTGCTGTTAGGTGCACTTTTACCCAACGAGGTCCAGGTGGAACAACGTCTGATCAGGTCCCCTGAAAAAGGCCTTCAAAGCCTTAATTCTTCGGTCACTGCAAGAAAAGGGCCACACTCAGTTTTCTGTGCATTCCATAATGCCTCGAATATCCCCAGAAAAAAGGGAGAGGGTCATTGGCATGCTGCAGGAAGGCATGTCATGTGCCAGCGTTGCCAGACACTATGGAGTAAGCTGCTCCACTGTGCAGCAGCAGGACAGATGTCCATTCAAGATCCGGTCACCCTCGAGTGACTACACCAGAGCAGGACCGACACATCAGGCTGGTCAATATGAGAAATCATTTCAGATTCAGACCTATACTACTGTACTACTGCTGAAACTGCCAGTAGACACAATGTCCGCATCAGTGACAGGTCAGTGAGGCTCCATGCTGCTGGCCTTAGAGGAAAGTGACCTGTCAGAGGCCCTCTGCTCACACCTCATAGACGTCACACTCGACTGGCTTGGGCCAGACAGAGGCTGCAATGAACTCATCAGCAGTGGCATCAGGTCCTCTTCATGGATGAGTTGCTCTTCAGCTTGTTCCACGCAGACAGGAGGACCAGAATGTGGAGGAGGAGGTGTTGCGTTTCTTTTTTACATCAGTATAAATCAAAAGTGTGCCATTCCAGGGACACTGGGGCTTTGCACAAAATCTTTCAGGAAATTCCTTATTTTACAGCCTTGGAGTATTGTAATAGGTAATTCCCATGGTTACCTCTGCCATTGTGTAGTGTTGATTTAACGGATGTGTATGTGTCCTCTAACAGGTGGCTTCGATGTGGACATCAAAGGCTGGGGAGGAGAGGATGTGCACTTGTACAGGAAGTATCTGCATAGCAACCTGATGGTGGTACGGTCTCCATCACGAGGCCTCTTCCACCTGTGGCATGAGAAGCATTGTGCTGACGAGCTCACGCCTGAGCAGTACAGAATGTGCATGCAGTCCAAGGCCATGAATGAGGCGTCCCACGGTCAGCTGGGAATGCTGTTCTTCCGCCATGAGATTGAGGCCCACCTCAGGAAGCAGAAGCAAAAAAGCCCTGTCAAGAAAACGTGATTCAAGTCTACAGCAAAAACTCTTCATCTTCTGCTGATTAATCAGATGGATCTGCTTATTATTGTAGAAGTCTGTTTTTTCATTATATTCGATTAGATGATTTTTAATTGATTTAATAATATAATCGGTTTGTTTGTTTCAAAAAGAGGTCAAGAAACGTTTGTCAGCATAAAGCATTTTATTGTTTATTGTTCTAATATCCACTTTGTTTATAATAGGAACAATGAATAATTTTTCATTGGTTATATGAATTATATGAATAAGGTTATATGAATTTCCGTCACTATCTTTTTCACTTTTTCCATACCTCTTAAATGACAGTTTCGAGAACTTATTCTCAAACTGAGGGGTGACCAAAATTCACTTTTTGCAATACATTTTTTTGTGCTGACATGAGATCTGAATTTCTTAATTTAACTAATTATTATTAATTTTATTTCCACAATTTCTAGGATCCCCAGATTTCTAGCAGATGATCAACACTATTAAAAGACAATATAATGTGGAACACTGCTCTAACCTAGTTTAATTTCCAACAGATGCTGGTCAGTTAATGTTATGTGGTTCTTCTCCAGTACAAATAAAATACTGTGAGTATATTTAGAACACCTCAAGATCTGTGATTTATCAAGCACAGTCACAAGATATTATTTACCACAGATCTTAGATTAATTGAAAACCAAAGATCGGAGCTATACATTTATTTACAGATAACTTCTAGAACAGCTGCTTTTGGAATCAATAACAAATTGGCATAGGTTTGCCTATGAATATAGACTTTGTGTTATATTTTCTCAAAATCACTGGTGTACCTTAATTTTCCTGAGGTTTAAGTTAAGTATTTTAAACAGCTTCTAAAACATTTCACATTTTGACTGCTTTTGTAAATTTAATGTATTTTACCATATATTAATTCCATTACACCTACTCTGTGAAAAAAAAAATATTTTTGCAAATCTTATGTTCCATGTTTGTTCTCGTATTGCCAGTTTTTACTTTGTACTGGGCTGAAATATTGAATGATTTATAAATATGGTCATTCTTCTTCCTAGAAAACCACGGTCAATAATAATGATGTATAGTAACTGTTAGCTACATTATCTACTCTAGCATACACTCAGGCAATGAAAACAAGAACAGTGTCGGTAATGGCATTCAAAATCAGTCACCAGAACATGTTTTTGCAAAAGTTACAGGGAACATGGAAACATAAATATAAAATTATTCATAAGACACAAAATATATAATTTTTGCATAAAATCTGAAAACATTGACCTGTTTCAACAGCTCCCAAGATTTCTGGTCACAATAGTTTGAGATCTTGTGCATAATGGACTAAAACTACAAAATACGTTACTGCTACAATTTCATGTTACTGCACTTTAGCTATAAACTCTGGACAAGCTGGAAAAGGACTACAAGCAGTAGTTCTGAGGTATGATGTATGTGTTATTTTTCCAAAACATATGACATCTGTATACACCAATTTAATTTGCTACAAAAATATTTTAATACTACACATACAGTTAGGGATATCAGTGTGAAATCATGCTTTTTGTAGCATATGAAATACAAGAAAATGTACTAAGTATCAGAGAAAGTGTATGACTCGGTTTAGGTGGGTAACTTGGTCAGCATGCGTAGGCTGCAATGGAACAAGTAATAGGTTTATCCATGCTGAAAAGAGAAAAAAGAAAACGTTTCAGCCATGGAGCCTTCTTCAGGCTGACATCATGCCCAGTTTTAGTGATCATTTTGACACTGCCAGTTACACTGCAACCAAAATGCTATGTTGTTACAACAAACACATAAGTAGTTCAATGGTGAGAGAGTAGCTACAGAGTTATAGTCTGAGGGCCAGATGACAATACAGGGGCCAGGAGCTCACTAATGTTCATCAACACAGCAGAATGAGGTAGTGTGAGCAACATATCAGGTGGACTCACCTGATATCAAATCTTTTCATTGCCAAGATGTAGCAACTGTGTGTAGACCACCATGATGGGTATCAGCAAATATGGTAATGATGTGCTAATTATAAATTAATGGAATTTAGACCAACTGATGGGGAAGTCAAAGTGTGATAGTCTGGGCAGTCAGTAGCGAACTCTTCTAGCAGTGATTGATGGCAATATGACTGCACTTTGGCTCGTTTGGAAGTCACAACATTCCAGGAGGATAATGCAATGCTATGTGTTTATCAAAGGCTTTCTTACAAGCTGAAGACTTGAACATTTGTGGGATGAGTTGGGACGATATTTGGCATCTGTGTTTCAGTGAACAGACAAATGTTTGTCCAAGCTCTATGAGAAGAATGAGTAGGGAATACTATAAAACAGCATCTGCAAACTGTTGAAAAGCACGAGTCACTGATGTACAAGCTGGATTGCTTCCAACAGTACAGTGGCCACATACGGTACTAACCTGAGACTTTCAAAGTAGACACCCCATTGATCATCACATTTAATGACGAGTGTTAATCAGTACATGACATTTCTTTGTGTTTAATTGATGCTTAGAATATTGTAATGTTTTATTCTGTAGCTTGGTTACTGTTACCATACTGGGACACTGATTGGAAATTAAGATCCAGGAATAGTGACAGTGTAAAGAATAGCAATGTGTAAACAAGGTGCTTAAGATGTAGACGCATAAATATGTGAGATGAAATATGAAAAGTATATTGATGTTGCTCAAGGCTACCCAAACCCCCCTGTATTGAGAGGATTAAGCCTGGGAGCTGCTACAGGGATACTGTATAGGGTACGAGAAAGTTGTGTTACAAGAAGTCCCTGTTGTGAGACTTACAGTATACAGTATGTCTATGCAGGCGAGCGGAAGTGTGCAAGATTAGGATCTACTGCACCCTTCTTCCTGAATTTGTCATTGAACTATGTTATAATTTCATGTATGTACCCTGCACTTTATCACATTTTAGACATTTTTTATAATGAGCGAAGTGCATGTTTCCCATCACTGAGCTCAATGGATTCTTGTAGTCAAAAGGCTGCCAGGAATTTGGAAGACTATGCACCTGTTGTCCTTTCTAAAAAAAATCAGTGATATGCATAAAAACACATTCGTTTCAGTTACCTTTTGTTGTGCATTTTATCAGGTAATGTGTAAATAATTATCTATACATGTGCATTGTTACTGTGGCTTAATTATCTGAACCCTTTGGAATAATGCTGCAGTGTAATTATTTAATGGCCCTGTCCATAATACCATCCATAATGTTTTTTTTACTACTTTCAAATCCTCAGTTTTGTCTGAGGTAAACCTTGTCGATGTATTTTGTCTTATTGATTTTGGCGTTTGAATAGAGAGAGAAGATAAAACCAGAAAGTCTTGACTGAAAACAAGAAACAATCATTTTGGCTTGGTACAAGAAAAAGTGTGGAGAGAGAGGGAGATGTTTATAAAGCCAAGCTGGAAAAATACTTTAAGAAGCCCAATAATTACTTTCATGTACAGTGCCTTGCGAAAGTATTCGGCCCCCTTGAACTTTTCAACCTTTTGCCACATTTCAGGCTTCAAACATAAAGATATAAATTTTTTATTTTATGTGAAGAATCACCAACAAGTGGGACACAATTGTGAAGTGGAACGAAATCTATTGGATTTTTGAAACTTTTTTAACTAATAAAAAAATGAAAAGTGGGGCGTGCAAAATTATTCGGCCCCTTTACTTTCAGTGCAGCAAACTCACTCCAGAAGTTCAGCGAGGATCTCTGAATGATCCAATGTTGTCCTAAATGACTGATGGTGATAAATAGAATCCACCTGTGTGTAATCAAGTCTCTGTATAAATGCACCTGCTCTGTGATAGTCTCAAGGTTCTGTTGAAAGCGCAGAGAGCATCATGAAGACCAAGGAACACACCAGGCAGGTCCGTAATACTGTTGTGGAGAAGTTTAAAGCCGGATTTGGATACAAAAAGATTTCCCAAGCTTCAAACATCCCAAGGAGCACTGTGCAAGCGATCATCTTGAAATGGAAGGAGTATCAGACCACTGCAAATCTACCAAGACCTGGCCGTCCCTCTAAACTTTCAGCTCAGACAAGGAGAAGACTGATCAGAGATGCAGCCAAGAGGCCCATGATCACTCTGGATGAACTGCAGAGAACTACAGCTGAGGTGGGAGAGTCTGTCCATAGGACAACAATCAGTCTTACACTGCACAAATCTGGCCTTTATGGAAGAGTGGCAAGAAGAAAGCCATTTCTCAAAGATATCCATAAAAAGTCTCGTCTAAAGTTTGCCACAAGCCACCTGGGAGACACCCCAAACATGTGGAAGAAGGTGCTCTGGTCAGATGAAACCAAAATCGAACTTTTTGGCCACAATGCAAAACGATATGTTTGGCGTAAAAGCAACACAGCTCATCACCCTCAACACACCATCCCCACTGTCAAACATGGTGGTGGCAGCATCATGGTTTGGGCCTGCTTTTCTTCAGCAGGGACAGGGAAGATGGTTAAAATTGAGGGGAAGATGGATGCAGTCAAATACAGGACCATTCTGGATGAAAACCTGTTGGAGTCTGCAAAAGACCTGAAACTGGGACGGAGATTTATCTTCCAACAAGACAATGATCCCAAACATACAGCAAAATCTACAAAGGAATGGTTCACAAATAAACGTATCCAGGTGTTTGAATGGCCAAGTCAAAGTCCAGACCTGAATCCAATCGAGAATCTGTGGAAAGAGCTGAAAACTGCTGTTCACAAACGCTCTCCATCCAACCTCACTGAGCTCGAGCTGTTTTGCAAGGAAGAATGGGCAAGAATTTCAGTCTCTCGATGTGCAAAACTGATAGAGACATACCCCAAGCGACTTGCAGCTGTAATCGCAGCAAAAGGTGGCTCTACAAAGTATTAACGCAAGGGGGCCGAATAATTTTGCACGCCCCACTTTTCATTTTTTTATTAGTTAAAAAAGTTTCAAAAATCCAATAGATTTCGTTCCACTTCACAATTGTGTCCCACTTGTTGGTGATTCTTCACATAAAATAAAAAATTTATATCTTTATGTTTGAAGCCTGAAATGTGGCAAAAGGTTGAAAAGTTCAAGGGGGCCGAATACTTTCGCAAGGCACTGTATGTCCTTTAATGATTTAAAATGATATTTGTATGCCTTTCATAGTAGGCTTCAGGTAAATTAAACACCATACAAATAAGCAAATGGGGTTTCAAATATTACTGAAGGTCATGATTGATTTTGCAGAAAAAAAAACTCATATTGTTCTAAAATACTAAATAAAAGGAAAAGCCAGAACAGATGGATGAAAATCCTTTTAATGTAAAAACAAAAAATGTACACGCATAATTGTAAGCAAATTTTCCAGTCAGGTTTCTTCTTTTATGGAAAAGCAAGCATTATAATGAAATGTTATTTATAGTTTAAATTTGTTCTAATGCATTAAATTGTGTTTATTGCAGTGCATCTTTGTGAAGGAATTTGCATGTTTAATTTATTTTGCTATATTTATAAGTAGTTTTGACAGAAGCAATATATGATACAATAAGCAAATTATCAGTTTTGTATAATGCTTTCAACTTCAATTTATTTTTTTAAAACATTAATGTATTTGCTTTTTTTTTCCTGCAATCATTTTTTCTTTTTAAGGTACTATTGTGTTCATGGGTGCCAGTGTTATACTTGTATGTTGGAATGGCCTATACCCCTGTGCTTTAAGTAGGACCGACCAGTGAAAAGGAAATAAGGACAAACTTGTGGATTTTTAAGAGACCCTTCTGTTATATGAAGCAAACCGGACATTGAATCCACAAGTAGAAAAAGTGCACCTTTCTGAGTTGTTTATTTTTCTAACTAAAGTTAAATGATTTAGAAAATGCATCCTGTTTTTCCATCAATCCCTTGCATTAATGTAGTGCTTTTCATCGAAAAAGATCCTTAAAGTGTTTTACATGTTGGAGGAGCCTTCTTCATCCACCACCAAAGTGCAGCACCCACATGTGTGAGACATGTGGGTGACAAGTTGCACCCGCACCTACACAACAACATTCAATACAGTGAACTTCCATTGAATTAAATGGGAACTTTAATTTGTACAAGCCCAGGACCCCTACTGTTTTCAACAATGTGATCTTTATGACCAATAAATTAATACCTAAGATTAATGTCTGAAGTTTGGACACTCCAGCCATGTCCACTTTTACAATACTGGGGCAATAATAGGAAATTCAGACCCAAGAATAGTGACGGTGTAAAGAACAAAAATGTGTAAACAAGGCACATGTACAGTACGTGATGCCTTTAGCTTGTGTTTTAGAGCCACATAGTGGCCAAATAACACAGCTGTGGCATTGATTCAATTTGCGTTCAGCATTTCATTGTGCTTACATAAAACAGAACAGCAGTACTTTCAGAATTTAAAGATGTACTATTTGCGGATATCTCCTTCAAAGCTTTTTAAGTGTGGATCTATCATTTTAAAGAGAAAGTGTAGATTGATTAGCAGTTACTGTAGTTTTTAATTTAAAATTATTCATTACTCAAGTCACCCAATGTCTTAGAAATTGAGAAAATGTTTATGTAGGAATTTAAAGAAGATTTTTATATAACTCTTGCCGTCAATTCCAGTGTATTTCTGGTCTCAGGATTCTAGATAATGAAGGAAGAGTCCTATATTTCTGTGTTTCATTAAAGTCAGTACAGTGAAGACTATAATATATTAGAATGCAGTGTACAATGATAGCAGTTATGCTTGCTTGTATAAAAGAAAAGATTATAATGACTCATAAGAAACACAAAAATGATCCTATAAATGTGATTTACTGTGTTGACATCATGCTATCAGTACTTGGGACGAAATTGAATTGTAATGTATTTTTTTCAAATTGCTACCTGTCTATTTATTACATACTTTTTGAAGGCTGTGTTCAACAAAGAAAGGTATTAAGTTAAAGTTTTTGTTCAAAAACTGTTATACAAACTCTAGCATAGGACAAGTGTAAAAACATTTGTACAGTATTTTGTGGATTATGATTAAAAAATTTCCCTGTATTATTTAGTCTATAATTTAACAGTTTTCAGACCTAATTTAAATACTGTATGGTATGTCACTAATATCATTTTGGATTAAGAGATGGCAATACATTTGGTTTTGTGTTAAACATTGGCTTTAACATACTAAATTTATTCTAATGCCTCCGATATTGAGTATTAGTTAGGGTTGAAAATTTTAGGAGAAGGAGTATTTCATGTTTTTAAATTAAAAAGTAATAAAAAAAAATAGTTGAAAAATAAGAAAGTAGGATCTGTTAAATATATTTTCAATGATAATATGAACCAGCCATTGTTTGTTCCTGGTGGAATTATCACATCCAAAAACATTCTCATGACCACTTTTCAACAAAAAGCAAATTGTTTTATATTTATAATTAAACTTAACTTAAATAAAACTGAAGTCTAGCTCTGCAGTTTGAGCTTTGAATTTTATTTTAAAATAATCTTATAATGAACAAAAAGAGATGTTAAGTTTATTTAGCTTATTGTCACGATGCGTAGTTTAGGACGCTGTGTGGGGCAGGAGTGAGAGTGCATGCTCCATCACCGAAGTCCAAATCATAAAACAGTACCATGGTCAGGAAGGAGGGCCGAGATCCTTTATCCAGAGGGCTGAGCCCGAAAACCAAATCCGACTGGTGAGGCGGGTCCTTCGTCAGAGGAAGGCAGTATTCATTATCCAAAAAGGAAGCAAGACAAGAAGGGGGTGGCTCGGGTGAGTAGAGCTCAATAGTGAGCATTGAGAGGAGAGGTGGAAAGGTTTAAGTAGAGCAAAGGGGAGCCTTGGTTGGCTAATAGGTTAATTAGTGAAGAGAGCACGTTGAAATGCAGTGGTGAGTGCATGGATGCATGGAAACTCTTATACTTATTTGGTATCTAGTTTAGTTAAAAAGAAAACTATGTCAGCTTTGACAACATGACTTTTCTAACCTATTGTGTTAAGAAGTTCCCTATTTTATCAGTGTCACATGTACTTCCATTTTGTGTTCTCTGAATAAGTCCATAGAAATAACTTTGCAGATTTTGAATGCTTGAAAGAACTTGTAATCTTCTTCTAGAAACAAAAGGGATTTTCATTCTTAGCCTATATTCATATGAGTTTTGGTATATACCAACTCTCCTTTCTCCGATTCCACATCAGCAATGTCTTTGTAGTATTGTGGTGACCATAATTCTACATGTTATTCTAAATTAGATCTTATTAGTGCACCGTACCACTTCAAAGTAGCATCTTGTGATTTTTCTTTTTTATTTCAACCTTTTTTTAAATGTCACAGAGCATTGGTTACAGAAAGTTGTAGGTTCAAATGAAACCCCAAATACTGCTGTTGAACCCTCGAAAAAGTGTCTACTAAAATTTTCAAGTAAATTATTTGGCTGTATAAAGGGAAGTAAGTTGCTATAGCTAAAAAGATTGGCAAAGTAAAGTCTAGAATAGGTATGAATCTTGTACTAATTGAGTTTTAGAACTGCACCCATTTAAGTGTGCTATCTGAAATGAAGTAATGAGCGATGTTTAAGAAAAACAAAATGCAACAAGATAGATATAAAATCTGTGGTGAATGGACAACAATAGTTTAAACAGATTATTCTTGAAGTACAGAAAAAAAAATGCATCCCACCCATCCATTTTCTGACCAGTTACAACCAATTCAGGGCTGTAGGGGAGCCAGAGGCTATCCCATCAAGCAACAGATACAAGGCAGGGTACACCCTGCACAGGATGTCAATCCATCACAGGATAGAAACAGAGACATGTGAGACCACAATGTATTGCAAGCCCAGACAAAAAAAGAAAAGGAGGTCAGTAAGGCCAAGAGAGAACTTGAAATACAAAATTCTTTTAGTTCTACAACAGGAAATGAACCTCACCAAGAGGGAAAAAACAATTCAAGGTGAAAAATAGTAAACTTCTCAACAACAAAAGGGAAGTGGCTAATGTAACAAAGTTACCAAATGTACCAAGGTTCCTTATTCACTAAGGAACCTCCAGCAGTTGAAAGACAAAGCTCTGTATTAATTAGTGAAGTATAGAAGAGGTGGAAGGGTACTGGTAACTAAGTTCTGATAGTATCTCACCAATCACTTAAGTTGAGGGCACTGCCCAGTGACTGGAGAATTGCTAATGTAGTAGCCTAGTACCTGTCCATAAAAAAAAAGACAGGAAAACTAAACCAAGTAATTACAGACCTTTAAGTCTGATTTCTATTGCCAACAAGCTTCTCTCCCTGTCTGTGTAGCTGTGTGACTCAGTAAGTTGGGGTATGCGAAAAGACAAATTGCTAATACAAGAAATTGTATATGGCCAATAAAGTGATCTTATCCTATGTGGGCGAGGGTGGCCTGGGACAATTGCTGTATTAATTGTTCCATGTTTTTTTTTTCCACACACGCAAAGCAAAACCCACACACACACACACAAAAAAACTTGCTTTCTCCGATTCTCAAACCCGAGCAGGAGCTGCCCGCATCCTCCACCAATTGTGGTGTCACCGGGGGAAAATAGGTGTAAAAGAGATTTAACTCACACCACACTGAACTTCTGTGTTCTTCATCTGTATGTCTCTCCAAATCCGTTCCGCAATCCGTTGCCAGTATCCTTAAATGATCCAAGTTCCCAAATCCGTATGTCCACACTACTCTGCGCCATATCCAAAACCGTATTCCGTAATCTTAGTCCAAAACCCGTATCCAATAGTCCGTTATTCTTAAATTCCTTCCAGTACACTCCTAAATCTCTCCTTCCTCCAAAACTCAGAGGAAGATTCTATGGTTTGATGAGACCAAAATTGAACTTTATGTTTAGCACATACCTAACACAGCACATCACACTGAGAGCACCATCCCTACAGTAAAGCATGGTGGTGCAGCATCATGGCTTGGGGATGCTTCTCTGTGGAAGGGAATGGAAAACTCATAAAGATAGAAGAAAAATGGATAGAGCTAGGTACAGAAAAATCCTGGAGAAAAACGTGCTGCAGTCCACAAGAACACTGGGACTTGGAAGACGATTCATCTTCCAACAGGACAATGACCTGAAACATACAGCAAAAGCCTTACTGGAGTGGCTTAAAACCAAAAAGGTTAATGTCCTGGAGTGCCCCAGTCAAAGCCCAGAACCCAATCCAATTGAGCATCTGTGGAATGATGTAAAAATTCACATCCAACTTGATGGAGCTTGAGCAATTGTTCCAAGAAGAATGGGCAAAAATTCCAGTTTCAAGATGTGCAACGCTAATAGAGACTTACCCAAAGAGACTCACAGCTGTAATTGCTGCCAATGGTGGTCCTACCAAGAATTAACTCTGGTGGGGGGGTTGAATACTTATTTTTTAATTAATTTAGTAAAATGTTTGGATTATTTTTTTCACTTTGACATTATAGTACTTTGTACTTTGGGTTGAAGAGTGGAAAAAAGTCTCAGTTAAATACATCATAGTTCCATGCTGTAACACAATAAAATGTGAAAAAGTCCAAGGGGGTGAATATTTTTGCAAGGCACTGTATATAAATGATCTAGATTCACGAATAGTTAGTAAACTAATCAAGCTAGCAGATGATACCACATTAGGAGGATTAGCAAACTGTAGAAATGAAAATAAATAAATTAGACTTGGATAAAATTCACAACTGGAAAAACATATGGCAGATGATGTTTAATTTAGACAAGTGCAAGGTATTGCATGCAGATATTAAAAGTATCAATCATAAATACAAAATGGTCATTCTCTCACCTTAATAATAGTGTATGGCCCAATCTATTTGGATTTGGGTTTGGGGTAGTGACCCCTGATCTATTTCGGTCTGTAGACTCAGACATGCTATTGGGAATTGAAAGGCTTCCCTGTTGCCATGAAATCACAATTTGACCTTTACCTTTGTCCTGCAACTTGCATTCTGGCTGGAGACATAGACATGAACCCGTTTCTATCACTGTATGACTTGGATTGCATATTCTCTAGACCAGGAGTGCCCAAACTTTTAAATCTAAGACTGTGGGCACATCAGTACAATAAGGATACCCAAAACTAAAATGACAGCAAATAAAAGCAAGTGACTCATGCTACAGTGAACCACTAATGTTCCCCATTTTAGAAAAAAAGAATATCCTACCTTAATGTGAGCATTCTCAAGCACTGAGAAGCTTGCTTGAGATCACTTGTAATTTTATTTTGGAACATGTTGTTACTGCTGATCATGTCGATGACTTTTGTATTTTGGCCCTGCAGCCCGACATTCAGCTCATTTAGCAGTTCAGTCAAGTCTGTGAGGAATGCTAAATTCAGAAGCCACTGGTCATCCTCTATTTGGGCATATTCACCATGTTTAGACGACTTGAGAAACTCTTTGATTTCAGGCAACAGCTGTCTGAACCTCGCCAAAAATGTTTGTTTTTGAAATCACCAAACAGCATGTCAGCAGTCTCAACCAATAATTTTTTTTATTATTTCTCAATCCTTGATTGAATTTTTGTGTTTACCCAGGACATGGCTCACATGGAACGATGTGATGATTGCTGCTTTCCCTCTTGTATTAGGCCTCTTTCCAGTTTTCTTTTAACATAACTTACTTTTATCGGGAAAGTCCACATCATACGTTTTGGGTGCAGTTTTGAAATGTTGTTCTATATTTCCCTTTTTCATGTAGACACAAGCATTGCAGATTTGAATGCGAAAGTACAAAAAAATAATCATGCTCCCATTCCTTGTGGTAACGGTAACTTTTTGGTCTCTTTACTTATTTTTGCTCAAACACTGCAACTATCAAATAGGCTATCAAACTTATCAAACTGTTGGCGAATTTGTCACGGCCAGTCTGTTTTGCTCCACTATGCACTGTAGCGAATGTGGGGTTCGTGCGGCAATAACCAAGAGAACATTCTTGGGTAGCACTACTACACTCTCTATTTATGGAGCTCCTGTAGCCTTTATTTCAGTGTCAGCCAGCACTCAGAGAAGGGACTTTTACAACCCATTCTACAAGGGTTAAACTCACACAAGGGCAGTGAAACGTATGACATTACAAGCACAGATCTGAATGAATTTTTAGGCTATTGAAAAAAGAAGTCAAATAGCCCATTTATTTTTTGCCAAACATTCTTGCAATCAACTGGCAAGCATTCTGAGATTGACTGGTCAATTGCGATCAACTGGTTGGGCACCCCTGCTCTAGACCATCAGTCCCCTCAAGGTGATCCATCAGCTGCCATCTCTGCTTGTGTACTGAGTTCATACCCCTGCTTGAGGAAAGCTGGTGAGAGGAGCTTGATTCTTGTCCTGCAGAGCAGCAGTACAGGGAAGTTGAAGGTCTCAGTGTTTTGGTGAGCCTTTACATCTGGGGCAGCTGAGTCCTCACAGTCAGGTTAAAGTGTTCCAGCAGTCCATTCCCTTGAGGTTGTAGGGAAGTGACCCTGGTCATTCAAATGCTGAGGCAGGCACACATGGGCTGGAACACGAGATTCAAGGTACTGGTCCTGATTATAGTGGACCCTGAGTTGACTGAAGAAGCTTCCAACGAGCAGGTAGCACACAGCTTCAGCCTCCTCACTTGGTAGTACAGTACATGAACCTATGGACAGTGAGTGAAATGGCTGCTGTTATAAAGTCTGAAGGTGTGAGGAAGAGGGCTCAAGGTGTCAACGGCCACCTGCTCCACAGGCACTCTCAATGGGAAAAGCTGAAGAGCTTCAAAAGAGTGTTCTTGAGGACCTTGTGGGCAGTACAGGCATCACAGCAGCAACAGTAGTCTTTTGCATCCTATCTGATGCTCCCCCAGTAGAAGGCCTGTGGACCCCACAGAGGTTAATCTGATGTGAACCAACCTGGGGGTTCAACGAAGATCTTGGAGAGATCTTAAAATGGGCACTCCCAGTCTAGCACCCACGTGGGAGCCATTTGAAGTTCTGGATCTACTTTCATTCTTGGATCTACATTCTTTCTTTCAGGATGTACACTGGGATAAAGTGATCTGATAACTTATGTTAGGCAGTGCTCCAGTTCTCACTGTTATCACACTGACAACAACACCGTCCACACAATGTGATCTGCTTAAGGCATCCACATTCTTGTGGCACTCTTCAGTCCAATGATGAACCAAATATTGGTAAGTTTGGTGCTTTTCACCCCACCAGGCCACCTGCCCTGTGGATCCTTGAATGATATGAGCCAGCACAGAGAACATGTTTAGTGAGAATTGTGAATGTAAGGCCACACAGGTAGTGTTAGAAATAATAAACAGCATCAACCACCACTAGACATTACTGTCTGGTGATGCAATAATTACACTCTTGTCTGGTGAAGGTCCAGTTTAGGCAATAGGCAACTCATCTTTCACTATCACCAGACTCTTAGGGAAAAACATTATCTACTCCTTCATCACTTGTATCGGTTTTCAACCAGGAATGGGAAGTCTGGCTGTGGTGCAGAGAGGACTGGAAAACAACATAATGCATGCTTGAGGGTATCAAAGGTTTGCCTTCTTTCCTGATGAATTATTGGAGGAGGCAGCAATGATGGTGAAACCAACCACTATTAACGTGGCTCTGAAGAGGTGAAAAGGATCCGATGCAGATGCAGGAGTCGTTGGGAGGTAAGTAAGCAAACAAACCGAAACCAGGAGCTGAATCGTAGTCCGAAGGTGTAAGGTAGGTCGAGATCCGGTAAAGACACTGGAGGCGAACAATCCAAAATGTGAGACAGAATCGAGGTCGAAAAGAGACCAGCAGGGTCAAATCCAATATAGACACAGATAGCAAACAATCCAAGGGGCAAGACGAGATCCGAAGTCCAAGGCAAAAGGTGTAGTCAGAATTCCAGGAAGGCAAAAGGTAAAGAAATGCTAGGTAGAGCTTACGAGAAGTTAACTCAATACTGAGCAGCGATATGCAGGTAAGGGAGGCTTAAATAATGCAGCCTGCCACACGGTAAGGCGTCTGATGTGAAATTAACATGTGCGGTGGCGTTTGTAATTATCACCCTGCTACTGGAACTGATTAGTCCTCTTGGGCGCTGGTCTGGCAGGTTGGTGGACGTGACACTACTGTAATGAGAAGTTAACTCCAGGAAGGCTATTCTAAGCAGGCCTGCACTGGCCCATCCCACTCTGCCCTAATATTGTCCCCTTTGGTAGCAATTCCAGTTCCACAAACCAGCTTGCAGAAGGCTTTCTCAGAGTGCATCTTGAGGCTGGGTTTTTTCTCACGAATAGATGGAGGACTTGGAGGTCACTGTCAAAGGATGGACTATGGGCTAGCAGGACATCCAAACGGACTAGATACTGGGAGGGTGGTACTGTGGTCGGGTGCTTCAGCTACTGTAGAGCCCGAATGGCATAGCCCTGAATTGCCAGATGCTCCCTGGAAAATCAGGAATGTGTCTGGAGTCATCTCTGCTTGCCAGAAATCATTCTTGAGGTCTAAATAGGAGAAAAAGCGGGAGAAAGTGAGGAGATCCAGGTACTCGTCAATCTGGGGAAGAGAGTAGTCTATCCAAGTGACTGCATTTAAGCACTAATAACCCATACAAAACTTCAAGGTGTTTTGCTTGTGGACCATCACAACAGGTGCTGCCCAAGGGTTCTATAATTCCAGCTTCCCACATTTCTGCTATGGTGCAGTTCCCAGACAGCAAATAGCCAGCAAAAACTCTGTCTGATGGGACACTCTTCTGTAGTGTCAGTATGGTGTTGGAAAAGGCCCAGTTCAACTGAAGTCGTACCACATCACAGCAAATAAGTATTGTAACTGCCTTGCTCTCAGCTTAGGTTTCTTGGCATTCCACTCCAAGAAACCTTTGAACATTGCCTCTCTATTGCTCTGGTCCTGGAGTTCTGTGGGCACAGTCAGTTTCTGGGCAGTAAGCTTGGATGCCTTGGGTGTCACGTCCTCTACAGCTAGAGGGTGCTCCTACTCTGTCCTGTCCCTAGTTTCCTGTGCTTTGCTTGTCCTTCCGGTGTGTCATTGTCTGGGGCTATATATTTCCTCCTCGCTCAGCAGTTAGGGTTCGGATGTCTTGAGACCCGCCTAGCACCAGGTTGCCCCACATTCGTGGCCTGAGGGCATAGGTTTCTACCTAACATTGTCTGACCAGCTGAGCCTGACATTGTATACAGCTTGTCCCTTCCGACATCTGTGACAGAATGCTGAGCCATCTCCTGACCCTGCGAGCGGTGCTTTTTGTTTTTCCTCATTGTTTTGGGCCTTTTTTTCAGTTCTTCTATTCTAATTGTGGGATGCTACTCCAGACATCCATGCCTGTGAGCGGGTCATTCAGCGGTATGCCTTC
Source organism: Lepisosteus platostomus (assembly GCF_059453375.1). Classification (NCBI taxonomy): domain Eukaryota; kingdom Metazoa; phylum Chordata; class Actinopteri; order Semionotiformes; family Lepisosteidae; genus Lepisosteus; species Lepisosteus platostomus. The sequence goes on from NC_142614.1 coordinate 32,636,241, forward strand.
CTGACATCCGCGTATGAATACCTGGCTTTCCTCCAGTTGTCACTCCCGACATCCATACCTGTGAGCGATCTAGTGGGTCCTCGCTCAGCAGTGAGGGTTCGGATGTCTTGAAACCCACCTAGCAGCAGGTTGCCCCACGTCCATGGCCTGAGGTTATAGGTTTCTACCTGACATTGTCTGACCAGCTGAGCCCGGGCTAACCCCTGTTCTGCTGCTACACATAGGATCATTTTTTTGCTCTCCTGCCATTTCACAGCTTGTCCCTTCCGACATCCATTACATTGCGTGCCAGACTTTGGGACCCTAGAGCCAGGTCTCTGTAGTAGATCAGCTCAATGGTGGAGGGGACTTATTTTTGTTATACAATGAGGCTCTCGGGTACCCTTCCTCAGCGGGTGTCAATCATTGAATCATTGATGTGGTGTGTGTCCTACACAAACCACTTTGCATGTGCAGTTGGAAATTATGGTTATGATGAAGCTTACATTTCTTGCAGGGAGGGGATTTAAAAACTTATGTCAAGGTCATAAATTAAGGGTGTGTCTGACTTGTGCAGCTCTAACTGTACAACTACTCTTGAGGGACATTTTGTGAGCCAGGTGATATGTGGGTTGAGTGTTGGGCCTCTCAGGAAGCAAATCAATCCTTCCAGTGGAGTACCAGTCCCTTGGAAGAAGTTCAATTCCAGAATGCATGTATACTGTTTGGCAGCAACCCAAAGACTTGTCCTTTGAAGCACTGACAATCCCCCTCCAGGACTATTGATGTCCAACCATGTACAGTATGTGTTTCTCCTCTCCTCTAGCCATGCTCATCATCAAGTTGTTTCCAACTGGGCACATGGTGGGAGGACATCATTGTGGATGATGGTGACCATCAACCTCATGTCCAATAGCATCTGGTATGATACCACTTACTGTAGTACAACCATTACTCAGACAGGGAAGTGCTAGACAATCTGATTCTCCACAGTGAGTGACGTTGAATGGAGAAAGGAATATGGATGTTATGCACTATACGGTGAGCTCAGGAGATGGATGAAATCCTAATACTGAGCGCTGGTAGCAGTGAGCAAAGGGTTGAAATAGTTGTGGGGAAAAGGTGTGGAATGAAGATTGAATAATTTGGAAGGCTGTGCTCATAACATGCTCTGCATGTATTTGGGAGAAACAAGGGTATTCATAAAAAACACATACAAACTCCATACAATAGGCACACCAGGCTGGGATTGCTCCAATTGAAACTTAATCAGCCATCAGCTCATATCCAGGAAGATTATTTGGTGATATAGGATCATGTTTATAAAAAATTATAGAACTTTATAGAAAATATTTAGAAGCTAAGTCCCCAAAGATAACTCACAGACTTCTATGGCAACCTCCCATAGCAAGCATTTGTTGGAGACCACTTCACCTTATATGCCTTCTGGGGTGCTCCTTATCTTAAGCCAGAGAAATCTATGTGGGGGGGGGGGTCATCACTTTCATCCAAGAAACCAGAAGCAAGTTTTGCGCACAACCCCTGAGATTCTTTCTTGGTTGCTGAACATGGACTCTTCAAGCTGTTCCCACAGCAAACAAGGTCAAGTACTGTTTCCACTAGTAAAGAAGAAGAAAATAAAATAGATATACTTAAACCTCTGCTGTTGTTCCAGAACGTAACGCTGATCACATCACCTCCACCTTCAGCGGTCAAAGAAAAATGGTGAACCCGTGGGCCTTTATGGCCTGAAAAAGGATTTACCTGCCTGCTGTTTTTCGCTCAGTATACAAAAGCTTGCATTGCATAAAAGGCAGTTATAGTTTAGCATTACAGCATTGCACAAACCCACCAAGGTCAATTTTCCCAGAAGCCAATTGACCTACAAGTATCTGGGAGGAAATCAGAGCATCCAGAGGAAACCCATGAAAACATGGAGAGAACATACAAACTCCACATAGACAGCAATTGAAGGGCTCAGGGCCACAGCACTGTAAGGCAGAATTGCTAACTACTGCACCCCTGTGCCACCTTATAGTCATATAACAATGCAAAAATACATAAAGGCTTTTATTTTAAATATTTGCTTCTTATCAGTTATTAAATGACACATCAATCTTGAAAATTCTAGTCAAATAAATCATCTTTAGTGTAGCACATTTACATCTATAATGTATATCAATATTTATTTTTCATTTTTAGAGAATTTAAAAGACCCTGAATCCACAAGGCACATAACATTCACATCCCATATATTGTACTATATGTGCTTTATATGTATATATTGTACATATAAATATTGTACATATTAATATATGTATATGTCCTCTATTATGAAATGAGGGCAACTTTAGTATTTCCATTTGGAAATGAGTGAGCTCATTTAAAAAAACTAAGACTTTCCAAGAAATTTACAGAGAACCACAAATTCCCAAAAGTCTTACATAATTTTACAAATATGTGTAGTTCTAGTGCTATTAGTTGATCTCTTAATTTCATCCATTTTTATGTATTTAACCTGTAGATGGCAGTATCTCACTATGAAGGTTAGATACTGTTTGAAGTTGTTTCTTAGGGCACAGAAAGTATGCCTCCCACACTGCAACAAAACAATACCCAGCATATCAGATGTACCCTCCCATCTGAATAGCCTTCCTACATGTCTCTTGTAGACTGTAAATAATAAGTATGTAAATAAGTATTTCCAACCACAACACATTCCTTTTACCACATTCCAGTGGTGTATGACGTGAATCCAGTCTTTCAATTCTAAACAATTCCAGTTAGATAAGTTAAAACTGATTTATAAAAGCTCATTCCTATTTTAAATTGAATAATAATAACATCTTATTAATAATAATAATATTTTAAATTATTATTAATAATAATAATAATAATAATAATAATAATAATAATAATAATAATAATAATATATTATTATTACATGCCACTGCTCTCTTTAGCTACTTAAATTCGTTTTTAAAATTATGTAGGTTTAGTCAGGGTGTGTATTACAAGGCATTGCATGAGGAACAATGGAATTATGTTTTCTCCACAAAAGAACACCCAAACCAAATCTCATATCACCTTTAGTGTATTTTACCATAGCATTTAGGAACATTCGGATAGTGTCTTTTTTGTTTTGTTCCTCACATATCTATACTTTTCCTTCCCTTTTTATTTTTTTACTGATTTCTGCTTGCAAATTCCTTGACAGAACATTTTTCTTTATTAAGGGGAATGATATATAATGATAGATTATCATTAATTTACTTTCTCTCCTCTAGGCATCTTAACTTGCTCTCTATACACTCATTTTATAACTTTTTCATGTATATTGTTTTTATTGTATATTGTTTTAAAAACATGGAAATCGTTAGTTGGTTTGTCACGGATTTTCTAGTAACTCTTTGTATCTCAAATAGTTGCCAAACACATCCACAGCTTTGCTTATGAAAGTCCTCTGTAAGTATGTTTTAGAATTTATTTTGACTTATCTGTCACAAATGAAAGATTTTATTGGCTTTTCAATGAAAATATAAATTATTTTTTATGTACAACAAAACAGTCAAAAAGGAAGGTTTCAGTTTAACTCTCTTAATGTGCAGTTCTTAGAACTAGAAAATTATGGATCGCAGAATCATACTTTTGTTCTTTTTTTCTCGTGTTATAAAGAGATTCACAGTCTAATATTAGATTTGGATATTTTTGCTGAAACCAAATTAAACTGGAATGCAGTATAATAATTTAACATGATCTCCTTCATTTAGAGAGAAAGGAGTGCTCTTTTCTTTACAAGCTAAATCATATTATTTCCACACACATGGACATACATACCTGGTTATTACATTTTTAGCTGATGTTTTTGGGAGTGTCGGAGTACTGCTGTAATTTGGAATGCTGTGTGCCTACTTTTAAATGAGTCGTTTTAAATGATTATGTCCTCTATTGTGAAATAAGGGCAACTCTGACATTTACATTTTGGGTGAGCTCCTTTTATAAAACTAAGATGTAACTGTTGGCACAGTTTTAATTAATTCAAAATGTTTTCTATATTGTTTAACTTGAGATAAGTAAGATTGCAATTCATTTAAAATATTTAAACTCAACTTTTACAGCAAATAAAATGTGTTTTCTTTCAAGAAAAAAAATGTTCAGCAATTACTCATTGATCCTAATTAGTGAATGTTGTGACATATCTAATGAAAATTAAAAAGGAAAATTAGAATCAGGCATTAAATAGGTTAATATGATTACTCAAAGGAACGCAATTTAATCTTGAGCTATTAGATTCACTGCTTGTCCATTGGACCCTCTCACATTAACTATCATCCATTCATTCCATTCAGAAAACATTATCAGAAAACAGATAGTCCTGCAGAGGGTTACAGCAACCTAGGACCTATCCCAAAACCCTTGGGTGCAATGCAGGGCTGAGAGTAATGTGACTCTCTAATTTGGGCAGGATGCTAACCCCGCACAGGGTCTTAGAGAAAGGGAAACATTTCACGATAGTCATTCAAATATACTCAGCATATTTGGGAAGAAACAAGACGACTTAAAGAGTACAAGAGTACTTAGAACTCCAACAGGCACACCAGGCTTAAAAATAAAAAAGCCCTGAGGCAGCAGTGCTAACTACCACCCTACTAAACTGCCCCACTTGCAACTTAATCTGCTGTCAACTCTGAAGCAGCACATGTTCCATGAGGAAGATTATTTGGTGATATAGGCTCAGGCTTAACTTTTTAGAAAGTATTTAAAAGTCACCAAAAAAGACCCAAAAAAGTATTCTATGGCAACCACCCATAGCTAGCATTTGCTGAAGACCACTTCATCTTATATGCCTTCTGGGTTGCTGCTTATCTTAGGCCAGAGAAATCTGTGGGGAGGGTCATCACTTTCTGGTTCTCATTAGGAAACCAGAAGCAAGTTGTGCGCACAAGATAGTGGAGGTCTGCTGCGAAACCTCTGAGATTCTTTCCTGGTTGCTGAACATGGACTGTTCATGCAATACATATGTACATACAATATATTCATCTCGAAAGGACTAAACACTGACTAGTGACACTACAGTGTTATGATATTATTTCCATTGCACAAAGAAAAGCTAACGATAATCCGTTTAAATGTAGACGATAAGAAATGTCACTCCATGCAAAAGCGTACAGGGGGCCTGGTTTACTTAAGGGCAATAGAGGACATGCCAATTTAAAGGGATGAGTGTGTCCATTGTTCTGTACCATCCTCTTGCAGAAAATTAGGTTTTATTTTGAGGGAAACTGACTGGGACAGACCAATGCTGCCACCTCATTTGATTTGAACAATGTGTATGCATGCAAAGCAGGGTGTTAGGCAATGAAAATTAACAGTACAATTTTCATTAGCTGTTCACCAAGCTCCGACAAGGCCTTTCTACACTTAAAAAGTGCAAAAATGCTGACCTCTAAACCGTGGCAGTAACAGGCAGAAACAGTGTCAGGTGCTATATTCACTCATGCATCTATTATTAAAAAGTCACAGCAACCAAGAGAGTTTTCCATTGCAGATGCAACATATTATCCTACGAAGGTGTTTAAGTGTGCTACATAAAGTACAGTAGCTAGTAGTAGTAACAATCTGAAGAGCCACACACTTGAAATACTACAGGTATAATTTTTAAACTCTCAGTTATTAATTTTGTAGTGCTAACTGATTAATCCAAGTATATAAGAGTCTGCAATGTTAGAGCTCGTATGCACCTTTTCAAATCGGTACTTTAAATTAATTTAATCACTTCTGTGGCCTTTGCATGCTTGTACTTGTATGTGTACAGGGTGGTGCTCATTTATGAAGCTACATTAATTGTGCTTGAATTGACCTTACCTATAGTATTCAAACATTCTTATTAGAACCTTCTTCACAAAGAATAAATCCAATATTCTTCCTGTCCAACATTCATTTTCAACCATTATTATAAAATGAGTTATTTAAAACTCTGCGTTTTTAATAAAACGTGGACAATTTAATCCATTGTCCACATAAAAGAATCCAAATGGACTACTGTTTCATTGTTGAAACTCCCAGCATTGTGACACCTTATTTTTAGTATGGACTATTTTACAATAAGTCTATTTGATCTGGGTACTTTTTTCTCTCTTCTGATCTCCTTCTTTATCATCTGCTTGTACGAAATGTGGTGTGGGAAAACCGATTTTGGCAAGTATTGTTTCTGAATTGGTGGCAAGTGTGGAACAAATGGAAGAAAACAGGACTTGTGTGGAATGCCAATCAGAGCATAATCTCTTTCATAATGCATGCACGTTGTGTGATGACCCTCTGCCATTGCTCCAGGTGACCTTCACATTCGTATGCAGACTCAGCCTTCCATTAGCCACATGCAACACTGGGCAGAGCGGTGGTACTGTGGCTAAGGATCTGTGCCTGTGGCTGGAAGGTTGCCAGTTCAAATCCTGCAACCAGCAGAGGAATCCTACTGAGCAAGGCCCTTAACCACAACTCCTCCAGGGATGCCGTATAAATGGCTGAACCCAAGGTTCTCTCTCCCTGCCTGTGTGTTTCATGAAGAGCAAGCTGGGGTATGTGAAAAGACAAATTCCTAATACAAGAAATTGTATGTGGCTAATAAAGTGATCTTATCATATCATATCTTATCAACTTGAACATATTAGGGGAAAAGTTGCTATTCCCTCAATCTCAGTCATGGAGAACAGTGGATAGAGGAGGATGGATAGTATAAGACACAATTAATTCTAAGTTCTGTTCCTACCTTGTTGTTGCACATGGCAGACTTACTGCCAGTGGACACAAGAGAGAAACCCATGCAAACACTGAGAAAAGATGCAAACTCCACACAGTAGGCACAACAGGTTGGAATCAAATTCAGAAACCAAGAGCTGTGAGGCAGCAGCACTAAGTACAGTAACATCTTACCATATTGCTTCACTGAAAATTAATCTGCTCTGTCCTATTGAGAACTTGTTACTGTGCAGGGCTGATTTACTTCTCACTTCTTTGTGGACAAAATTGTGCATCTAATTTTCCTTCCACTGTTAGTGTATCCTGGAAAATGAAAGCAGTTCACTTTTAAACATGACAAAGCTTGACCTAGAAATCATAAAGCAGAATTTTTTAATTCCAAACCAACTTTAATAGACCTACAATTTCATTTAATTTCAATAAGACCTTGATTTGAAACTTCATTCAAAGGACAAAACATAGGGACATGAATTAACTTTCCCACTGAATCAGTGGCAAAGTTATATCTTCTTAAAAAGGGGAACCACATAAAGGCCAGCCCATTCCCTAATTCATTAACTAATTTGCCTAGCCAAATAAGCCTTATGCTGACACTAAGGAACTGAAGACAGGTTTCTGTGGTACTACAGGGCAGATAGTGTCAGCATATCACTGCTGTCTAAAATAAGCTGTTTACAAACTTTGATTCGTAAAGATTTCATTTTCTCCATCCTGTTTGGAAGTATGATGACAGAAGTCACTTTAAGACTTTCAAGAGCTCCATGAGAGTTCAAAATCTTCAAAGAAACAACTTATGTGCCAAGGCCAAGTCTAACATTTGTGAACAAAATCTACACTGTCTGAAGACTTCTGTAAAATTCACGGAAACTATCTGGTTCCTGCTTTTCTTTCCTTTTGGGATGTTTCAATGGTCACAATGTTGTTTTTGTTTCCACAAAATGGATATTCTGTTAGAGCAGCATTGTGGCACAGTAGTTAGCATTGCTACCTCACAGTGCCGAGGCCCTGGGCTCAGTTTCAGACCTGGAGTGCTGTCTGCATGAAGTATGAATGTTCTGCCCATTTGTGTGAGTTTCTTCTGGGTGCCTGGTTTCCTCCCACAGTCCAAAGGCATACTGGTAGGTTAATTGGTTTCTGGAAACACTGGCCCTGGTTGTGAGTGTGTGCGTGTCTGCATCTGTGTCTGTGTTCTGTGTGCTGTGTGATGGACTAGCATCCCATCCAGGTGTACCCTGCTTTGCACCTGTTGCTTTCCAGGACAGGCTCCGGCTCCAACAAAACCCTGGATTGGAAGCAGCTAGAAAATGGAAGGATGGATATTCTGTTCTGTCTCAGAAGAGGCAGCACTTGATGTGATGGGTCAAGCTCTTTATGATCAAAAGAAAAACAAAGCAAAGTAAATAACCATCAAACAGTAATTCATTCTATGATATTAAAGGTATAATGGGATGTAATACAAATCAATTGCCAGATAAATGAAAAGACCAGTTTCCACAGAGGAGCATTTAACAGGGCTATGCTTATTTTAAGACAATTTGAGCTTCCATTATTAACACATTTTAACAACACAGAAAACACCAGAGACTATTTTATTGCACTCACTTTAATTATCCTAACAGAAATGTACTCAAGACTATGCATATCACGTCACTACATGGTAGAATATTATATATCAATATACTTTTATTTATGTTTAAAAATTGTACAACACTTACATTTAATTTGCATAGATGTGCATATGGTTACAACGTATACAATTAAACCTCATAGCTTTGAACAGATGTGGAATTAATTCGGATTAGACCTGGTATAACGTTCAATAAACCAGCTACTTGAAATGTTGCTTCATTTGGATGACATTAGTTGGATTTAGGCGCTCTGATTACTATTAAAGGTGTGAATTCCAAAGAGTCCGTGTACAATTCCCGAGATGAAAAGGGAAAAGAAATAATTTGCTTTTCGGCAGCGTTCAATTCTGATGTTTGGCAGATGACGTTTTTCAGATTCAGTTCTTGAGCATTAAAAAAAAAAAATTCTGTAAAGGTACAATTATCGCCCCGCGGAAAATAAGCGACTGCATCCTTCTTATCCCTTCTTAGATTCCCACTGTAATGGTGTTCTTTAAATTGGGATGAGGTGCAGTATTCATAGCATAGCAAAAGGAATCCATTCTACTAAAAAATACAAATAATATGCTAAAGGCTTATACAAATTCATACTGGGGAAATCCCTATGTTAATAACAAACAGCACTGACGTATAAGCGGAGGAGTGTTTAACCTCTAAAGTGTAGGCAGGGCTGAACTATACGCAACGAGTTTAGAAGGTGGAGCGATTTAGACGTGGCGAGGGGTTTCGTATTGTTCTGGCAAGAACCCGATAGGCTCCTCGCCTGATCCCTGCTACAGTTATCAACATGACATCTTTGAGGGATCATCTCTCCAAGCTTAGTTCGGGACTGGATTTCACCGCATCGGCAACAATAGAGAGAATTGGTGCTTGATGAGACGGTGGGGGTGGGTCAAGTTTAGTGAGCGAGGGTCGCTTTTTGTTATATGTAAAAGAAGATTCTTATTTCCTAAAAATTACTCCAGTGAAATCGCTGTATGAAAAAGATAGTCGTCTGCGAGAATTTAAGAATTCAAACGACGTTTTATTTTAAGGCTTAATTCACAGAAGATACAGAATTAGACTTGAGTTTTCTAAAGGGACGCCGATAAAACCTCTGAGAACGTAACGCCATATAAGGAACAATTGACTATTTAATAGGGAACTGAGGAGCAAGAAGAGCGAACATGTTTGAAGGAACAGGAATCCCATTCGTTGTCCTTGATATAATCTGTGTTGTTCTAGGTATGTATTTAATGCGGCAATACATAAAAATTGGACCACTGAATAATTATGGCGTACAGTTCATGGTTATGTGGTGTGCTTAGACTATTTCTTGCATTACATAAAATATCTTAATATTGTAAGTAGTTACAGGCAATGGACATGATTTGAGATCTGCATTTATACAAACATACATAAATCATTACAGGCCTCCGTAAAACCTACGGTGACAGGCTAACCAAAATCGTTTGAACCATGAACAAATGTTTTAATTATACTATAAGATACAAAACAGAGCATTTATATAGAAAACAGACACATATGTGGAAATGTGTGTGTGCAACTGTTTAGAATCCTTTTGAGTACTAACACATGGTTAGGGTTTTATGTCTTTGTAACAAGACTCAACATTTCACGAATACTGAGTTTATGAGGTTCTTAACTGTTGCGCTGTAGAAAAATGCAAAACACTCAAAAGCCGCTGCTTAGAAGGGTGTTCGTAATCTAATTAGCATATGGACTGTAATACTGCATTAAATTGTAGTTCTTGTTGTCTTTATCATTGACTGAAAGTACGCCTGCGCGTTTAAACATGCTTGTGGGATTATTGACACTGTTTCCATTCTGTAATTAGCAGAAGCTGGATATACTTTGCATGTGTGCTGCGAGTAATATCTTTTAAATGTACAAATTTTGAAATGCATTTATGTTTTTGTATGATTAATACGGTTTTATTGACATATATGTCAGTAGGCATGAAGGTATGAAAAATAGTGGTAAATAATAATAGGAGAGCAGCAAATCGTTCTGTATTTGTGCTAATTATATAAACGTGCATTATTGTAACCATTTTGTTTACTCTCTTGTATTGAAATGTTTATGCGCAACTCTTATCAAATAACAAGGATGTCAAGGAGTGTTTCGAATAAACAAATTATTACTACCGGAATAGTTAGTCGCTCAAATGCTACGTTCTTAAAATAGTTTTGTATCAAAGTTGCAGTGTTTCCTGGTATTAGATGCAGCGCAAATTACAGTTTGTAGCGGTAGGTTTATATTTAGTATATATACTTTACTAAATGATCGTCTATTGGTTGTCCTTTATTGCTGAAGTTTAATGTCTTAAGTTCTTTTTATGTACATATTGTACATAAATCTACATTACTAGTGTATATACTGTACCTCTCGCCCCACGCGACGAAATGCTGTGGATTTATAAAACATGATCTGTGTTGAGTAAGATGTACTGAGTGCGGTTTCTTAATGGTATTTGTTGAATTGCCCTTAATCTAATTAGTTATATCCTGGTGAAGTCAGGTTTGCATTTATAACCAATGAGTCACTTGTTTCCTTAAAAGAATATAAAACTCCAAGGAATCTAGCTTGGTCAACATTCTTCATATATTCATATGAGATTTTAAAGAAGAGCTGGAAGTAAGTCATGCAGGTAGAGAATGATTTGAAGTATATACACAAATGTACAACACCATGGCTGAAAAAAAAATCAAAATCAAATTCCAAACCTAAACCCCACTGAAATGTTATAGCAGAACCTGAAGTGAGCTGTTCATGGCCTCAAAGGTCACTGATATGAAGCAGTTTTGTAAGGAAGAATAGGTCAAAATTTACAAAAGCCAATGTGAGACAAACAATTACAGGAAACGTCTGGTTGAAGACATTGTTACTGGGTATACATATTCACATGAGGATATTTAGTGTTGGGGCAGTGATTAACATTCCAGCACTGGAGTTTCTGGGTTCAATTCTGGACCTGTAGTGCTATCTGTGTGAAGTTAGTGCGTTCTCCCCATGTTAGCGTGGGTTTCCTCTGGGTGCTCTGGTTTTCCCCCACACTCCAAAGAGTGGTAGGATAATTGGGTTCCTGAAAAACTGGCCCTGTTGTGGGTGTGTCCATGTCTTTGTGCCTGTGTGTTCCCTGCAATGGACTGGTGTTCCATCCAGGGTGTACTCTGCTCTGCACCCATTGCTTTCTGAGATACCTCCCGTAAATGCTGTATTGGATAAAGGATTTAGAAAATGGATGGATGGAAGTAATCAAAATACATCATTTCATTATAATCACGTTATTTCAATTTGTCTTCATCTATTATGAAGGCTTTCATGAAGGTCTAATTACATTAGTACAAAAATATAAGTAATATTAGTATTAGTAATAACAGCCTAGGTGGTTCACCAACATTTTCTAGACACTGTATATTGTAGAAAAGCCAGGAAATAACTTTGTGTCTGAATTTAACCAATAGCAGGTTATGTGCCAAAAGGCTCCTCAGTCTAATTTTATTGTTGAAAACATACATTTGCTTAAAAAATGTGTGTTGTTCATGCAGCCTTGTTGTCAAATCTGTTAGCGTTATAGCTTAATACAGTTGTAAATGTATGTCTGTGTTTTGTGTGATAGCACAAAAGTGTGTTTATTTGCATATAAGTGTAGGTTTTGGGGTGCTTTACTCTGATAAGAAATCCTGACTTACAGTATTACCAGAACAAAATCAGAATGAAATGCCTTGTAATGAAGAACATCTTTTTGAAAATAATTTTTAAAATGAGCGGAAGATGTACTAGGGATTCAATGTTCCTTATATTGTACATTGTGTTTGAAAGGGGTGGATATGTATTTACATAGCTGTTGATGGTCCTGGTTATATTCTCTGTGTTAAATGATGTAGCTGATTTTCTGCTTCTGCCTTACCAACTAATTGTTGTAGTCTATTCTAGGATGTGAGTGTATAGAATGAAGTTTGTAACGTCCTTGATGTTACAAGATGAGCACAGTGTAGGAGTGATGAGGATGAATTTAATGTCTTATTTCTCTTACACTTTGAGATAATGATTAGCTCTTTAAGAGATGGGAGGAAGAACATTTTATTCTTTGTGAGTTTGGAACAAATAATTGCATCAGCCTGGTTTGTCAAATGCTATATTGGTCTTTAAAGAATTAGAGCTCACAAGTTAACTGCACTTAATCAAGTTACAGTTGTGTGTAATGGTTAGATGAGGACAGCTATGGTGTGTTAAAGGATAACAAATGAGTGACAAATGGACATTTGTATTGCATCAATTACTTTTAAAGATGAAAGATTTGAAAGTTGTATTCAATTAAATATGTTCAATAAATAGTAAGCATTATTTCCAAGTATTAAAGACCCACAAGCTAACGTTAAGCCTTCAATACTGAGAGAGGAAGTAGTAAATGCACAGTTTGTGGTTTTTAGTTATGAAGAAAGTTCAATCCGTCCTCGGCTAAAACTGTGATATTTCTGAAGGTAGCTGCATGGGTAAATGCTCTATTGTAAAGTAGTTTGTTAGTTTAGAAACAGTGATGTATGCGAACATCAATTTGTTTTATATTTTGGCAGACAGTGAAGATAAATGTGATATGAACTTAACTGTAAGGTTAGCTCTCATAACCAAATCCATATGTTGGGTTTTATATTACACTTTCAGTGCAAATATTGCTGAAACTACTACTTGTCAATTTCATTGCTAACGTGACTGAATTAATAGCATTAGTACTTTGGATTTCATCCTCTTACCATTCTATCAGTATAGCAGAGTGGTTCATGACATTTTTGTAACAGTACCCTTATGAAGGTTTTAAAGTAAGCTGCAAGCCTTTACAGCTATATTTATATCCATGGCTAACCATGCTATCTACCTTTCCTCCAAATTTCCTTTGCTTTCAATTTACAAAAAATAGAAATACTAGTCAGCCTGCTACAGGAGCTGAAATATGAGGTTTTTGGTAACTTGTTAACTTCTAAACTATCTTGATGTGATTGAAGTTTTAGATAAGTACTGTAAAATATACAAAATGTAGGCAGACATTTCATACAGTGGTTTGGTGACATTTAATTTTTTTTTGTTTTATGACTTGTAAAGAGATTAAGAATGTTTGCGAATGTAAAACCTAAGTGAATCAATGTGAAATCCCACTGGCAAGACTTTAACACAGAAGTCACTTAAATAGACACATGAGTCTAAAAGACCTTCTTATCTAGAAACCATAGATGGTACTGAAAAATCTCAAGATTGTTCATTGCTTTGCAATGTAGGCCTTCTTCAGTGCTGTGATGTATGTACAGGGGGTGGACAAAATAATGGAAACACCACGCAGTGTATAAATATTTATTAACTAATAAGTAGTTGGACTGCCCTTTGCCTTCCAAACCACTTTAATCATTCTTGGAATACAGTTCTACAAGTTTTGAACTGTTTGTAGTGGGACCTCTAGATTGGACAGCTATCGGACTATTATTCAAGAAGTAAAGCCTCCAGTTCTTTGAGAGATGAAGGAAGTGGAAAACTACTACGTTCTGTGCTCCAGAATGTCGCATAAAGGTTCAATGCAATGATGTTTAGATCTGGTGATTGGAGAGGCTATTGAAGGTGTTTGACTTCATCCTGGTGTTCATGAAACCACTGTTGAATCCATTTAGCACTGTGCATGGAGCCTTATCATCTTAGAATATGGAAACATTTTGAGCAAACCATGTTTACACCATATGGTGCAACTAATCACCTAAAATGGCTTTGTATTCCTTGGTTGTAATTCTAGCATGCAGAGTACCCAATGACCCATCAGATGACTGCCCATACAATAACAGATCCATCACCATGTTAAACAGCTAGGAACAGGCAGGGTGGATTGAAGGCTGTCCTTCCTGTCTGTCTACCCCTGTTAGTGAGCTTTGAAATATGTTGGCAATTAGTTTTGAAATTAATATGAAATTAAGTAGAATCCTTTTTAATTGTGATTTATCCATCCATCTGCTAGTCACTGCATCCAGTTCAGGGTCGCAGGGGAGCCAGAGCCTAAGCAATGGGCACACAGAAGAAAACACTCTGGACTGGATGCCATTCCTTTGCAGAAGGAGACACAAACGACACAGACAGGCACACACTCACACCAGGGCCAGTTTTCCCAGAAGCCAGTTAATTTACCAGTTTGTCTTTGGACTGTGTGGGAGGAAACTGGAGAACCTGGAGGAAGCTCACTCAAACACGGGGGAGAACATCTAAACTTTGTGAAGAAAGCACCCCAAGTCCAGAATTGAACCCAGGCCCTCAGCACTGCGCGGCAACAATACTAATCACTGTGCCACTGTTACGCCCACAGCTGCAATTTAATTACTTAAAATTATCAGTCTTTTTCAATAGGTGTGTCCATTATGTACAACTTTGCAACTTGTACAGTGGCATTAGGTGTTTCCATTATTTTGTCCATACTCTGTACGCCTTGTGTGTATTAGGCAATTGTGGCCTTTTTCTGGCATAGAGTCTAAATAGCTACTGTGATTGTTTTATAAGGAAAGTTTAATGCAGTTCATGTCCAATGGTTGACTGGGCAAAAGATGTTTCATGAGGTGTCATTGTTCTACATCATCTGCTTGTGTTGCACTGGCCTTTTGTGACATTCAGCAACATTTTCATGCTATACAATAAAACCTTGGTATCTGGACAGTCAAGTAGCTTGAACTTAATATTTTATGGGGAGGATACAATATTGGTCTGCAGCTGTTGAAATGTGTTTCATAGTAATATTTTTATTATGACTGTTAACTGTTTCATAAATGGTGTTAGTATTTATTGGTGGCAAGTATTTTTTTATAGTAAAAGGAATACTGTACATGTCTGTGTGTGCCCTGGAATGGACTGGTATATTTAAACTTGCACCCAGTGTTTCCCAGGAATAAGCTTGTGATTGGATAAGTAGGTATTCAAAGTAATGTGATGTGATGAATACTGTAAACTTACAACAAAGCATTGTTTTCCCATTATTCAAGTTATTGCATGTGCAAACAAAACCCTGCTATGATGTTATGCAGTAGGTTACCCTGTATTAGAGTTAATTTTTTTCCATTTTAAGCAGAGCACATTATCTTTACTTTTTTGTTTTGGCTTTATTACTATTAGAAATACAGCACTACTGTACTGTAGTAAAGTTTATTTCATGGTAATAATAGACAGCAAAGTAGATTAAGTGTGTTCAGTCCCTTGTCAAAGCCAGGTCTCTCTTCTGCTCCTGTGGTTTGTCCAATTCTCTTTCTTTATATTTCTTGTATTTAATGGTATAACACTCACATACAGGCATTACTCTTGTAATGGGTCTACACACAATGTGCATCAAACGCTTTCTTGACAGCTTTCCTGGGACTGGATAGCTAAAGCGTAACCCATGATGCACTTCTGCATTGTCACCCGAATAATCATTACCTAATTAGACAACTGGGAACCTCATTCTTGGAAATGAGAAATCCTGGAATTATAATAAAACTGATATTGTTCCATATGGCACAAATTTAAGGTAGCACATGTAATCTCATGTGTTGTCCATTGCTGTTGATTCTCCTCTGGTCTGCTATATAATTTAAGAACATAACATAAAGGTTCCAAAGAAGAGGCCATTCACCCCATCTACTGTTTGGTAGTTAATAGTTCATTGATTCAAGGATTTCTATCGGCAGCTTCTTGAAAGAAACCAGTGTATTAGTTTCAACAGCATTGCTGATATCTTGTTTCATACTCCCACAATCCTTTGGGTGAATTAGTGCCTCACACCCTGGTAGGTCTTCAGTTGCCAAAGCAGCACTATATTTTCTATAATGTGGTGACCAGTATAATACACAAATAATGTCTTAACTATGTGTCATATCGTTTTGTTTGACTTTGACTATCGTTTTATTTCCGACATTGTTTAGAAAATGTAAATGATGTGCCAACATCACTTAAGTTTTGAATTTTATCTAATCTTATTTAATTTAATTTGCCGTTTTTTCAGTGTTCGCTAATCCTCCTTATTTGGTAATGTCTGCACACATGTTTTTGTTAACTATGACAAATTAAAAACATGACATAAATTAAAATATTATATAATTTAAGAAAAATGGTTGTCCGAGTACAGATTCAAATGGTACTACACTAAATACATACCCTAATTTTAGTATTAAACTTTATCTCTACACTCATATTTCCCTGAATGCTTATGGCCTGCAGTTTGAGAATTAAACTTTATCAACCTTCTGAAAATCTAAATATACAGTACCATATCATATGTTCTGTGTGTATCCATTACGGTTGTTGTTTGTTCAAAGAACATAATGTTAGTTAACCAAGACTTAAATTTTTAAACCATTTTGTCTATTTCCTATATTATTTCTATATAGGCCCTCAAGTTTAGTTCTAGTATTTGATTTCATGACCTTGTATATAATAGAAGTCAGACCTATTGATCTGTAATTACTTGATTAAATTTTCTCACTTTTTATGAAAATGTCCCATAGTTTTTAAAGTATTATTAGTATTATAGTACAGTTTTCCCATCTGTTGGTCTTAAATGAATTTGGGAAGATTGGTTTCTCTTGTTTCCTTATGTACAATTTGGAAGATACAATCTAACCCTGGGGAATTATAATGTTGACTGCTACTAGCAACCAAAATGCTGTTCTATCCAAATACTATTTAACACTATTTTACAACTATTCAACTTTGACCTTCTCCTGCCTGAGGCATGATGTTAACTTATTCCTTTTGTGAACATCTGTATGGCATACTCATTTAGTATATTAGTCATTTACCTTTCATTGTCTAGAAGGTTCCTGTTTTTGTCCCAAATATGTTTCTGTATCTCTTTCTAATATCTATTTTTACCTGTGTTTGTTTTTACCTCCTGTTGTTTTTTAATCATGTTATAATTATGTAATACTGTATATATTTAAACAAGTATGCTTTTTCTAAAGGTAAACAAAGGTAAATTACTGGCTAAAACAATTGCTATCTGACAAACAATGCTATCTGACAAACTTACCAAAGTAGAAAAATTGGCCCTTAACCTGGTTTGGTTCTTTCTTCCTATGTTTCCCCCGCTACGCATTCTTTGTGTAGTTGTTTTTTCAGACTCCACAAATCTGGCTGTCACTCACCCCACTTCTGGGTCTTCCATTTTGAATGAAGATAGATTTGAAAACAACATTCAGTCAAGTCTAATAGTATGTACTGTATATATAATTTCATTGGAACATTCTTTTAAAAAAAACTCAGATTCATGAGAAACATTACACTGAATAAAGTTACTTAATTGGCTGTAACATTGATTCACCACTTGTTAACGTTACTGGTGACATTCAATTGTTCCTTGTGATTTGAGTCACTTTATGCATTAAAATGAAGTACCCCTGTATTAGCGATCTTTACCTTTTGTGGTAATTTGGACTCATGCATGTAAAAAAGGTGCTAAACTGAGATAGAGACCGAGAGCAATATTGTAACAGTAACATTCCTCTATTCTGTTATCCGTTGGTAGTTGACATTGATGTATTTTTATATCACAGGTTCTCAGCTGAGTTAAGATCCATTCATATAAGTGTTCAGTGCATGGTGTTAGTACCAGATTAATGGATTATATTGACATTGAGGTTGCTTTAACAAGTACAAGTACAACTTTCAGAATGTCAAGGTAATACTGTGCACTACATCAACAACATACAGTAAATTTGACTATTAACATTGGCATTAATGCCCCACCATCATAAAGTAATTGCCTAGGATCTCAGACCTCAGTTATCTGTCATAATCTCTTTTATGTACAGATTTCCTAAGATTTGACAGTCTTCTAAAACACAGTGTGTTGATCTGAATTTATTAGAAAACACTCACCTTTGCCAATACAACATGTTGGTGCATAAACTGCAATCAGACAGCCCAGTGCTCTTGAACATGATGTGATCATTGTAGGAGTTCCTGCATTGATTATCAGTAGAACTCAGTCATGTGACGACTGTATTATTTATGGACCTTCTGTGGAGTCAAATTATATTAACAGCCACCATTGCTGCTGCTCAGAAGTAATCCTTAAGTGGCCCCTTCTAGGACAACAACTGTCAACTGGCAGAATTCCTAAAGCTTAGTGATGGTGGATGAACCCTGAATGTTGTAGTGATTTAGTAGTGTTCTTACTAACAGCATTCCTAGGGTGTGTTCCCTCTCTCTTTTGTTGAACTGTGGTATTGTGGCAGCATGATAAAATCCAGCAAACTTGTTTGCGTTTTACATGTGCAGAGCCATTTCGTACATACAAATTCATAGATTCACATTTTTACTATGCACATTTCAATGACGCTTTTTGCTATTTCATGCTGAGGAGGTAACAATAAGTACAAATAGCTTGCAATGTATGTTTAAATATTACAACATTATCTACATTTACACCATCTCTTTAAAAAGCATACAGGTGCTGAAAATGACACGTGAATTTTTATTACATGTATGTGCAATACACAATTATACAAATTTTGCATACATATTCAAATTTGTCTGCAACCTTTTTCCGGAACTGATTGACCTCCGTCATGCAGAGTACCAACTGTAAACTGAATTAGATAAATTGTACTGTTTGCAGTTGGTAATTTTAATGGCTCTGAATCTTAATACGGTGTCTTAAAGTGTATATTGGCATTAGTTCATGTAAAAAGCTTTTGCTGTTTCAGATTTTCAGCCAGGCTGAATGTTCACTTTCAAGTTATTATTATGCATGGACAACCAGATTTTCAAAGCATCTTTCTCCAGAGTCAAATTTGACCTTCATATGGTTTGTAACAGTAGGAAGATGTCAGTCATGAAATACAATAAAATATGTGAGGGAAAACAAAACAGAAATTCAAATATTTTTCCCTTAAATATAAGCCATTTGAATAGGTTTTTATGTTATATTGGATTAAAAAAAACACAGCAGTCAAGAGGAACCATGACCAAAGAACTGTTTAAAAGCATTTATAATCACTCAGTCCTCAAAACAGTCAACTAACAACAGTCATGTGCAAGGCAAAGCATGCTACAAATTCCACTACTTTTACAACTCTTAAAATAAAAAAAAGATATATCCTTTCTTTCAGCCTTATATTCATCATCAAGAAATGTGTTCCCAACTTACTTTCCATTACTACTCTGGATTTAGTGATTGGCTTTATAGGGCTGTGATTTGTCTTGGAATTACTCCCAGCCTGCCTATGAACAGTGAGATTATTTCCAGTGGCACGAAGCGAGAAACACAGATCAGATTGCAGCAGCCTGAGAACACAACTTAAACCTAAGTGAGCTTTCAAATGTTTGATAACGGTGGAAGTTGAAGGCCCATTTTACCTTCGATTGACATGTTGGATTTTATCATTTATCATTATCAAAATTTACCGTTCTAACTTTTAAGGCATTGTAACCCACCTTGAAGGCTGATTTGGATCCAGTTTAATTGAGAAATTATAAAGAGAGGTTGCTTAAATAAACACTGAACAAGTATTTAGAAAAAAAAGGACCAGCACTGCCTTGTCCAGGATGCCTAAAAAGCATTCCTTTAGGGCTTGCAAAGAACTCCCATGTCCTTGTGGAAGTAAGGAGGAATGTTGTGTTTTTAACCAGTGCTTTCCTGTTGCTTTGTCAAGCACAGCAGTAGTTTTTGTTAGGATTCAGCATGCAAACAGTTCTCTGCTGACATTTCCACAGGGGGTGATCATGTGTTCCTAAAAAAAGGACTATTTTTAGGTTACCAAGGGTTCAGCACAGGATCAGCTGTTGTAGTGCAACACTGGCACTCTGTTTGACATATTGAGGTAATCTAGTGGGTATTTCTGTGATGCTTCAAGTTTTTCTGCAAATGATTGGTTTTCACTTTTCACCTACACAATGATCAGAACATTACAAAATAAATTAACACTTTGTGTTCACTGCTATTAGTGCGGCTATTATGCCAACTAATGCTACACCTTCTTCTGCTACTTTTTATTATTTAGTAAAAAACATACAGTGATTATATACACCATTATATATTAGTTTCATGCTTATAAAATTGCTTTTCTAGAAACATGCAGGAATTCATTCATATCAAAGCAAGTGGTTTAGCACAGTCTGCACGTGGTACACATGAGGTTTCTGTGTGCTCGTTTACTCTTGTTTCCAGAGGCGGGGTCTTTCAAATGGTCTTTAAGGAACCACTGTTAAAAGCTTGAACTCACAGAGCAAATATTGTATTTAATTTAGCTGCTGTCTTAATGCAGCATGATTTATTAATACGTAAGAATATGAAATTTCCTTTAATAACCTCTGAAACATTGTTTAAAGGGCTGCATTGCTCAGTTGCAAGATATATATTTTTTGTGATTAGAATTCAGCATTTAACAGTAACATTTTAAACGGTTATAATCTGGTGTTAACAATTGATAAGGGAACTGATGGAAACTAAGTAGCCTGAGTTGTAAACAGCAAAGAAATAAACATCTTTTAGAAATTCAGATGTGTGTTGGTACAGTATGTGGTTTATTTTTTGTCAGAAGATGTACTTTAGCTGCATGAACGTGCATACTTAAAGAAACAGCTATAGCACTGTGCCCCACTCCCTTGATTATGTTACTTTGCTCTATAATATTGATCTGTTAAAATGAAACTGGTTGGAGGGGCTTTTGCTATTCAAACATCATATATCTCATTTAAACATGTATCTGTTTGGAAAAAATAAGTTACCACTTGTTAGAAAATGTTAGGAAATATGGGATTATTGTTCGTGAAAAGGTTGAGGAAATTAATCTTTGGAAGCCACTGTGTGAAATGTCTGTTGATTTATATATTGACCTCTTAGTGGAAAGTAGGGCCTTTAGCCCGCCCATGTTAATCTCAACTGGTCATTCTTACTTTTATTGGCAAGAAAGGCTACAGATTTGTATTATAAAAATGGCTGTCCAGCAAGATGCCTCATATTCACTTCTCTATTTAATCTTTACTGTAGCAAATGCTGCTCTTCAGTGTGTTCTTGTAATTTTATCAGTGAGGAGGCAGGTTAAGATGGAGATGTGCAAAAGTGAGGGATTTAATTTAATTTCAGTATTTTGTAGACACATGTTAAAGTGCTGTCATCTGATTGCAACTATTCAGGATTATTTTAATTGTATAGTTCAAAGTTTAGGTACAAACAAAATGATGTTGCCCTTTGCATCAGATGGATAAAACATGTGATGCCTGTGAACTTAATAAAAACATTTAATATAATCTAACATGCTTTTCTAAAGCAAATACAGACCATTCTTTATCCACTTTCATGCCACGAGTTGCTGTAGAATTTATTGACATAGCAGTGCTTCAATGGGCCTCTTCAGTGCTCTTAGCAATACCTTTAAGATAAACAAAGGTACAGTATTTTATAAACCCGATTACTTGAAAAATTCTTGTCAATCAGTCACGGAAAATCAAATTAAACAGGACATCTAATAGAATGGAATGCGAAATGTTCTATCCAGTGGGGATGTTGTTCTTTTGGTTTTGTACTTTCTGAAAAAGCATCATAGGGCATAACTGTCAAGACTGTACTACCTCTACCTCTAGTAGTCACTACTACCTCTTTCATTAAGATTCTGACGTTGTCAGGTCTACTCTGATTTTATAGTAATAGGTTCATATTTCAATGGTTTCAGGTATTTTTCAGGGGTTTAAATACATAATATATTTTCTGACTTATTTTCTCTTATAAAGCTAAGGTATTAGAATTGAGCATTAACAGCATTTCTAATTTCTTAGGTAAATCTGTTTAGCATGCACATTAATTAATATAACTAAATTTTGCGTTTTTCCATCATTCATATAAATGTATTATGTTATAATTGAAACATCTTATCTTATCTCTTTTGCCTGTGCTGCCATTTAAGTACTGTGAAAAGCTTGTTGTAGGTGAATGGGTTGTTAGTATTTTCAGATAAATTTCAAGGAAAATATATTTAAATTAGACTTCTAGCCAACAAAGTAATACGATAAGCATTGTATTTGACTTTGATTATACATGGCAGTTTATCCCACTAGCTTTATCTTGAATGTGGCAGCTACAGTGTGCACAGGCACATCCCCTGAAGTTTGGCATACAAGTCACAAATTGCATTTCACAACAAAACAAATTGTAGTATTATGCCATTTATTGTGATAATAACAAATATCATAGTTGTATTTGTTAGGAAAGTCCATGCCACAATATTAAGTGCTTTCAGTATAAGTGAAAATAATATTGGATAAGATGAAAATCTAAGAAAGATATCCCATGTGTGTAGTTAGTGCAGCCCTAAAGGAGAAATTGTAGAAGAATACTACAGTTTAGCAAGAGTTTGAAACAATTTTTTGAAACCACCATGTGATTCACCACACAAACTTGTCTAACAGACCTTTCGGGTTGTGATGTTTTTTAACACCCACGAACACTACAAGCAAGCATGTATTATAGTACATGTGGTTTGACAAAAGCAGCCTGGAAGGAAGCAGCAGTTGAACTGAGTCAATTGTAGATGCTCCTTTTTCAGCTGCAATACGTGTCTCTGCTGGTTTTGTGGTACTCTTTCTGGCCATTGAAAGTAATGACTGTTGATCGGAGATCGCACTACACATCTACAGTATTTATGGTATTTACTGATTGTTTCTTTCTTATTTCACTTAGTATACTAACATGAACAATGTATCATGTTTAAATATTAGATTGGTTGTAGTTGTAAAGATAAAGTCAATTCTCAAGTTAAAGGTGTCAGTTTGTGTCATTCACTGTATGATGACATTATATCAAACAATTTTTTTCTGGTGCATGAACTGAAGTATGAAACCCAGGCAGTGGGGACGGTCTTGGTATGTGTAGCTTATGATGTAGTTTAGTTGTGGCTTTTGAGTTATAAAAGAGAAAGTTTAACTATATTCAATCTCTTTTGTCTGCTTTTATGACAATGATGGCACTTCAGATTGCTAAAAGTCTGTCCTTAAGTGAAACCATTCCATAGTGCTTTGATGTGACATAACTTCAGTGGCAATTTCTGACTCGTGCTTTAGCCTGCATTTAAAATGAAAACATTCTGCTGAGAGTGAAAAGTATATAAACCCTGGATACAAATACCATACTGTCAATACAACCTATTTACATCTCATTCCCATATCTGAGTTTTACACTCATCTCCACTGGGAAGCCCACCTCATGTAGTGAAAGTCAGTGGTCAATATAACACCAAAGAGCTGGCTTGATAGATACTGGACCCCTTCAAAGAAAGTAGTTATCTTTCTGGGGATACAGAGAATAATAACAACAACCTTGTTTGCTGCATAGACATTTTTAGGCAGTGAATTTAAGGATTACTAGAGAAGTGGATAGCAAGTAACATTATTTGTTCCAACATTCCCTTTTCCCCTCTGTTGTTATATTGTGAACAGCAATTCACTTTTACACAGCACTTTTCATTCCAACTAAGAATGGAATCACAGCTATTGCACAGCTGAAATAACAATCCTATAACACAGTGTAGGCCCCTTTGGGATAGATGCTTTTAGTTGTAACTTGTAGCTTCAAAATCATCATTTCTGTATGATTTTGTTTCTAAAGTACTTTTCTTGTAAGCAAGTCACAATTTAAGACTTAAACTGATTTGAAAATTCAGTTAACTCACATCAATGTATATTACTGATATTTCTATATGAGAAGCTGTAGCATGCACTAAATTCCTTGAAGAAATCAAGAATAAAGTCAACACTAGTAACTTTCATGAGGAATTCCTGTAGATTGTAGGCTTTTGTTCTGAAAATCCTGTTTGTGTTGGAGAGTTTGAGTTCTTTTGGCTTTTTAATTATTTTTTAAAATTACCACTGAATGCATTTTCACCCTTTAATGATTTAAGTGCTTCTTTTAAACTGGGTAGCTAGAGAATAAAGCTATAAAGCTGCTTTGCTTTTTATTATATGATGTAATTCTATGGGCCACAGCAGATCTTAAAAAAGAAATGTGTTTAAATGGGTTAGAAAGCACTTTGAGCCCAAGACCTTTCTATAATTACCTGGTGTTTGTACAGTAGCCATCAAAAAGGCGTTTTTCTGATGAAACATACTTGATTGGTGTGGAGTGTCTTTTGGAGAAAGATTGGACTGAAATGTTAACCCTTCTGTGTTTACCCTTTCCATTCACAGCTGGTTTGCCGCTTGCTGTTTTTAACCTGGCCAAAATAAAGCCTTATCAGAGGGGCTTTTTCTGTAATGATGACAGCATCAACTACCCATTCCATAACAGTACCATCACCTCCACTGTCCTCTACACAGTGGGGTTCACTCTGCCAATTTGCTCTGTAAGTAACTCGCTTTCATAAGCAAAAAGGGGAACTGGCTTTAAAGTAGCATGCTGCATGCCAGGGGGCTCAAATGAGTGGCAACCAATGGTCCAACAGCATTATTAAGAAACAATGTCATGTGCAATGCAATACACACATTTCCTCACCTGGCTATCTCAAACATGGGATATATCATATACAGAGGTATATGATGTGAATATTGTGTCATTTATATATGATGACAGTAATACACAAGCACTGTTCTCATTGCTTTGTATTTAACATCCCAGAGGTTTTTAATGTCTGCTGCAATTGGTAGTCTATTGCAATTCGCACATCTTTTGTAATGTGTTGCTACATGTACAAGAAGAAATGGGGGTCATCTACAGTATGTGTTGTCTACTCTTCACCTCTGGAGCAATCATTTCAACACTATACGTGCTGGGGTCTTGTGTACTGAATTAATTAAATTAACTGTATTTGATCTAAACAATTAATACATTAGTGCCTAAAAACAAATGCCCCAAAGAATAGAGGATAATTTTATGGGTTTTCTTTTTGTTAGTTGAAGTAAGTAATATTTTCAAATGATAAAGTGGTCCTAGTTAATTCCAATAGATTACATGTCCTTCATTTTTCTCTTTGCACCTCAACTGTTTACAAAACAAGTAAATCAAATGAAAAGCCAGATCAGAGAGTTCCATCCTGTATTCAGTATCTCAGCAACTTGTGCTGTGAAACCCTTGACAGAAACCTCATCTGATCTTGGAAGCTAAGCAGTTCTGGGCCTGGTCAGTACTGAGATGGGAGACTTCCAAGGAAAAATCAGGATGTTTTCTGATACTGGTGCTGGTGGATAAGTAACTGGCACTTTTTCCTCTGAGCCAGAATTTCTACTCTATGATGTAGGAGGTGCCATTCTTAAGATGGTCCTGACTACTTGTCTTTAAAAATCCCATTTCTTTGACTAAAATCCACTTTCCTTTAATTCAGTTGAAAAATGTGCATCTGTTTGTGCATCCTCTTGGATCTGCTGTGTAGTGAGGTTGCTGGAGTAGAATGGCACACATCATCAAGGAGAGTGTTGCCCCGATAAATAATGTCCTTTGGGATCTTTTGAAATAATGAGTGCTACAATATATGAATACAATTAATTCGAATTTAATTGTGAGTGCTTAGGATAATCTTTATATTCAGTCATCCTAGTTTTTGTCAGTGACAGAAGTGAAGCTAATGGAGGAGAGTGCATTTCCAATTAAACTACAAAATCCAATGACCGAATCCTTGTATCTAAAGTAAGCACAAAAAATACGTATTTTCCTTTTGTTTGATTGTTTTGTTCTATAGAAACCCCAGATGTTTGATCATTGTAACAATTGTAATCTCTCAGAGATGTCATCTTTATTAAGCTTTTTGTGATGTCCCATCTGGGTGCTGTTTCTCAAGGACTTCTTAATACTTACTTGAAACCCCTGAGCATGCCTGTGTGTTTTAACTATACCTGCCTGACATGTGCACTGTTTGGTTATCTTAGTGTCTATGAGTGCTTTCTACAGAATACATAACTTATATCAAGGATATCTGGAGTATGTATCATACATGCTGTACCAGTACAATTATAAATTATCTTTATGGAAAAAAGAAGTAAAAGCTCCAATGTGTGATGTCATGGATAGAAAGTGCTGTTTAGGATACTATTTCAAACATCTGAAGAAAACCAATCACTACAGTGCCAAACAACTAATGCTGAATTTTTTTATTACTGTTATCTTCAGAATTTATTGGACAACATTTTGGATCCAGACCAGAATGTGTACAAGGATGTATTGGATTAGGTGATTAGAAAATGTTTAACTTTGGAAGACACGCACACCCAAAAGATTTAGTTTGGTAGAAGCTGAAGGCTAAAATCCTGCCCCAGATTTTTAGAGCATATTGTGATGGCTATGTTGCATTGCCTGTCTAAGAAACTAATGTGAAGTGCATAACAGATTTAGGAAGGAATTAGGGAATGAGTTAACCTTCTTATAGGGTTTAGAGAGTGGAGGAGAATGGATCTTGTCTGTTAAAGAAGGAGGAGCTTTATGGGGACTTTTTATACTAAACTACTGTTCCACTGCAAAAGCAGAAACTATTTTAGTCTACCAAGTTATTGATATTAAAAATAAAGTATTCAAAGAGTTTCAAACAATGTGTATATCTAAGTATTTATAAAATCAACCATGTTCTCATTAAGATGCTTTATAGTCCTTCAGATAGTTAGTTAAGGGTCAAAATTTGTATAGGAATGGGGGTTCCAGTAAATTATTGGCCATAAATCTAATTCTTTACATCCTGTTTTCCAAAATGCATAAAGGGCAATATTACTTTCATAAAAGGAAAATCGTATAAAATACTCCATATGCATACTTTAATGTGGCTTTTAGTGTAAGGATGCAATAAATTCAAAATTATTATATTTTCAAGGAATTACTATACTGTACATCTAGCAGTTAAGGCTATTTTGCAATAAAAAGGTTACCAGTTCAATTTTGACCGCCATCGTCTCCTATGCAGCTCTGCTTTTAATTATGAAACTATAGCACATTAACACAGTAATGGATTTGTAAAGACCATTTTTAATTGACTCTTCCTCTTTCTGGATTTCACTTGAGGTTCTCTCTATGAAAATGGCTGGAATATTTTCTGGTGAGAAAAGCAATGGCTGATGATAACTTGCATGATTTGCATATGGAAAACAGCTTAAACAACAAGTATATGATATTTGTATGTGATGGTTATAATTGTAGGGTCTTGTCTTTTTTTCTCTTGATAGTATGAGACCATCAGACATTTTACCGCTTCTACTTTCCAGCATGAAGGGGTCTTGCCCCTGGTCTGTCCCTTAAATCTATTTCAATTTGATGAATAAGTATCCAAACTTGAAATGCAAGAAGGCTTCTCTCCAGAAAATAAAACCATGAAATGGCAGAAGTGTTTTATCACAAAATAAATGTTGCACATGGCTGAACCTAAACAGAGTCCTATAAATTGAATTGTATAATAGTATATACTGTATCTTAATTGTTGTTTCAGCACATTTAGTTTGATGCCCACTGTTTTACTACATTATAATTGTTGAACATTTTTGCTTTAGACTGGCAGAGAGCAATTCAGTTCACAAGTGGTACTCACAATGCAGCATTTACTGGTAAAGGAGAAGCAATGTGTAATACCATTCTAATTCATTCATCTTTAGCAAAGTCGTTTTTCATAGCATTTCACCTGTTTTGAGCTGTAATTATTGTCTTTATAATGTGTGTTTGCACTTACCCTGTGATGGAACCTGGTACATTCAAGGCTGTAATTCCATTTTGCATCCAATGTTTCTAGGAGAGTTTTCTTATTCCAGTAATCCTTACTGAGAAACGGGGACTTTTTAATAATGGATAGATGGGTGGAGTTGTCACTAAAATTGTGTACTCTTTAAGAATTAAACTGCTAAGTTACAAAGTATTAGCTAAGGGAGTAATATAAAAAGCATTTTGTGTTCATTTGTTTAAAAATTATTTTTAGCAGGCATAAGGGCAGTGGGTCTGCACAGTGGTGTAGTGGTTAGCATTGCTGCCTCACAGTGCTGGGGCCCTGGGTTCGATTCTTCCTGGAGTGCTCTCTGGCACGGAGTTTGTACGTTCTCCACATGCTTGCGTTTCGTACAGGGGTGGACAAATAATGGAAACACTTAATGAAAAAGGACTGATATTTTGAAGTAATTAAATTGCAATTGTGTTACAGTGGCAATACAGTGGTATTGCTGCCTTTCAGTGCTGACGCTCTGGGTTAAAATCTGGACCTGGGGTGCTGTCTGCATGGACTTTGTATGTTCTTCCTGTGTTTGCATGGGTTTTCGGTCAGGTGCTCCGGTTTTGTCCCATAGTCCAAGGACATACTGGTAGTTTAAATGGATTCTGAGAGGGAGTTTTTGTTTTTATATCAGTCCAGTGATGGTCTGGTGTTCTGTCAAAGGTGTATCCTGCCTTGTGCCCGATGCTTGGTGAGCTCCGTGACCCTAAATTGGATGAAATAGAAAATGGATGAATTGATGGATAAGGGCAAAGATATTCAGACTACAGAGTGATTGTCTACTCCTTTATCTGGAACTGAAAAGGAAATTTGGATTGTGGCAACATCCTGCTGTAGCAACAGATAACAGCAGTACTAGTGGACCTGCCCACTGCAGGCCACAGCCCTTTAATTTTGAAACCCTTAGGCTTGTGCCTGTATATAGAAAGACCAAACTGACTTCAATGAGTCGTTAGATCTTGGGGCCTCATGTTCTTGTAAGCAGTAAAATGTTTTTACTTGATTTAATGAGTGAGCAGTTAAGTATACAAATTTATAGAACTTAGATGTTGCTTGATTAAATGCTATTTTTTTTCTGCATTGGGTTCACAGCATATTCATTTAAATTATGTTTTAGTAATGTACATTTAGGCATGTTTAATTTATTTTTACACCAAATGTCAAATGTTTGGTTGACAATAAACTGCAAACAATCTTTGTAGCACCTTGTCAAATCTGTTGTTTGAGTGAAACATCTGTATTTTGCCTCCCTCTTTAGGTTGATCAGTAATTAATTCCCATTTTTATCAAATTATGTAATCCTATTAATATTGTATTAGGTTCTGAATGATTGGTCTGATTTAAAAGAGCACTTTTTGCAGGTTTTCCCCTACTAGTTATACACATAAGTATAGTGCATTTTGTCAGATGTGTTTACAGTGATTAACTTAATAGAAGAGTATATTTATTAAAAATTAAACATGTAGACATTCCTCATGTACTTTAACTCGGATACACTCATTCAAAAACTGTTTTGGGTCATGTCTGTGCTGAGAAAAATAGATTTTTTGGCAACTAAAATGTTTTTTTTTTCTTCAGCTGATGAAAATCCTAGTTAAAAGGATTGATATGACACCCCGTAATCAATTGGATAACGTCACTGGTGATTTGTATCTTGGGATGCTCAGGGATAGTAATTTTACTGAAATTACAGCTCTACTACAACTTTTTAAATACAGGTCAGGTTGTGGATGTGAGGTAGCAAGGAGCTGATTGCTCTAAAAGCTTGTGCAGCTTCTAAAAACTTTCTTAAAAAATACTGAGCTGTGAGCTGGAGCTGCAAGTATGAGCCTGTATCTAAATCCTTGCAGAGAAACCAGGTAATTTGATGGATGATTTCATTTGTGAAACTGAACCAGAAGTGTTCAGTTTGTTGTGAAAGTAATATAACCGACAGTTTGCAATTTCAGTTACTGCTTAAGGGAAGTCTACAGTCTTTTAAATCATGCAATTGTTTTAATAAGCTGATTTAAATAAAAAGTAGAACATTATTTTAAATCTAAAACTTGAAAAGGGGCATATATCATATTTCCACACAAAAGCAGTAATGCAGAAATGCTTGTTACTTAAAATGAGTCCCCATTATGGCCATTATTGTGGCCATTACTGTGGCCATTATTGTTGTACATTCAAAAATGGCTTGACTTAAAAAACATAAGATAATGTGGACATCCATAGAATTATAAACCTACCAAGACTCTTTCCAGTTTTTTGCTGTTATGATTCTGTGGTTTAGAATGAAACAACCAATTTTAAGAAGCAAAGAAAAACTGTCCGTTTTCTTCTCTATAACGTCCATCTTTAATATATTGCAAGAAAAAAAGATTATAAATAAAATAGAATACGCTACTAAAAGCCTTTCCATTCTTTAGACAGAAGGTATGGAAATATACCCTTCAATAATAATAAAGTAAAATACATTTGAAGATGCTTATTACAGAAGAATCAAATAAGCAGATCTTGCTAAATGTTTACAACGACTGTAAACAACAGACCATTAAATCACACTATTACATACATTTCTGTATAAGGTTTTATTACGTCTGTAAATGATTAAGTAGTTAATGTGCTTGTATTCACAGAAGAGGACTTACCAGAGTAGACTTTTGCTAATACCCTAGCAGCGGCCTGGATACTAATATAAAGTTGAGTCACTGAGTTTTAAAATACTTAATGTTACAACACCTTTGGTGTAACATCATAAAGAGAAAATTGTACTGTCAGCAGGATATCTCTTAAATGGTCTATGTTAAGCACACAGTGAGCATGAAAGTAAACATTGTGCTAATGTGGTCATTACTTTTTATCATGTTAAACTTGGATGTTGTTCAGGATAATGCCAAAATCTTTTTTTGAACTTTTCTCTTTGATCTGTGTCAAAAGCTAAAACGTTTCTTGTCACCCTGTGGTTTCAGGATTAATATGTCTACTTTGTTTTGCATTTTTTTAAATATAACCCTTCTACTGCTGAAAGTAAATTTCATTCATGTCCCATTCAATCCCATCATCTTGGTTAAGATTTTTAAAATTAACAATATTTCAACAAATTTAAGTACTGAATTTTTAGTTGTATTGATACCGTGCTGTTTTTACGGATAGGATTGGATGGAAATTTAAATATTATTTGCATTTTTAATGGACTGTTTTCATTTGGTTGCATGGTTGACAGAGTTCAATGCTGTAGTGAGATTAAGATGCTATTTAAAATTGAAGAAAATATTACTTGTAATTTTCAAAAACCACCAGCCTGCAATTAAACATTAGTAGAATGGTTGGTAGATCATCTGTGTTTTTGCAGTGTCATTTGTACAACTCAGAATTCTGATTTGTCTTACAGACTGGTTCAGCAAGCTAAATTTGTCACTGACTGTGGCGTTTACTATTTTAGTATCTTTACTAGTGACTTGAAATGTTAATTTTGTAATTTAGTTTTTAGAGAAAAGCAGACATTTGGACTGACCGAAATGGCATGCTCAAATTTAGTTGTCTAGTCACTTCTTTATACAAGTTAGTTCAAAGGCCCTCTAGAAAGTTGTAAGGAATCATATCAGAACTGCATTGATTTAGTTTCCAGTTTCTAAAATCCTGGCTGCACAGGTGTGGTTTATTTCCCTGTGGGGTTTCTTATATTTTAGTATGTGCTGTGTGTGAAATAGCATACTGTACATAAGTCTGTACACAACAAAAGTAACAAAAATATGTACACAACAATCAACACCCGAAGAAGATAGTGTGAACTACTTTTTATATTTCTACATGAAGTGTATTGTGAAGGGAAATTCAAATTTATTTTTCATTTATTCTATTAAATATTTTACATCTACATTGTCATGGGGGCCCTTCATTCTTTATAATCTACTTGCTTTAAATTTTGTCTATATTCTTATCCAAATTGAGAATTCCTTTTTAGTGAAAAGTTCTATTATTGCGTAATTTTAAGATTTGTTTGAAATAATATGGAGATTCCCTTGCACTAAACCACTAGAAATATATAAATGAAAGATCAACAATTGAAGGTCCCCGTGACAGTTATGAAATTGGATTTAGTTGTGTCTGTAAACAATTAACTTAATCTCTTTTTTTTCTGTGACATGACAAAAAAGCTCATTCACTACAGTGTAAAAGCAGCTGAGCTTAACTCAAAGTGAATTAGAACTTCTATAACTGAGACATGAGCTCTCCAATACAAGTCTTTTTGCATCCTTTTCTTGTTCTAATTTATTGTTTAATTTTACACATTCTTTAAGTATGTACAGTAGGTCAAAACTGTGGGATTCACACACAGTCATATGTTTTGTTTTTATTTACTACAAGCAGATGAAGGTTTCCATGCTAACCAGCCCAGATTTTCAGAGCAATATAGTGGCTGGCAGATAATCACTGACTCTTTGTTTTGGGAGTTCACTTCACTTCCTTACCTCTAATGAAAACAAATAGAATACAGAAGTGTAAAATGCAAGAGAAACTTTGTGGGAAGTTTGTTCCAGTAGTAAACACATGTAACATCTGAGCAATACATGGGTACTGGATTAAAGGTATCACTCATTTAAAGAGCTGAATTTCTCTTTAAAAACCTTGACCGCATTATTTAATTGTCATATCTGCCTTGTGACTGCCTAGTTACATTGAAATTAACACTGATTTTTTGCAAAATGTAGTATCTAAATATATTTTTAAAATGCAGTGAAACAGTCAGGTTAGCCATTCACCAGTTTTTAAAGAAGTTAATCATATGAGCTCAAACCATCATAAGGCTGATCTGGTGAATACTCCTTGGGAGCCATTACTCATATACTGTAGTACATCCTGTGATAAGAAAGGGTGCTCTGCCTTTTGAAAGCCATGCAAAATTATCTACAGGATGCTTGGCAGTTGGCTTCAGATCAGTACTCTCAGTTCTGTTGAACTGCATTATGATTTTTTTTGTTAAATTTTTCATTGCTTCTTAGTTTGTTTTGGAATGTCTGTTCAGTGACTATTAAAGAGCCATGCACTCAACACCGTAATGCTGACGTACTACAATACTGTACCCTTGCAATGGTTCACAGTTTGTTTCCCCTCAGCACGTTTTTTAACTAAAACTCCCTTTTATCTTATGTGAACGCATGGATAAAGTGCTAAATTAAGCTTCCCTGTATTATAAATGGATAGAAATGGTGGTATAAAAATGTTATCAACATAACAAGAAAACTGATTCTTAAGAAAGTCATCAAACATAATTGATTGTAATATATATTTTGTGATATGAAAACAAATGAACAAAGTTTAATTTTAAAATTAAGCCTGGGAACAAATCCCCGATTTTAAAATATTAGCTTGCTCCTTCAAAATGTACATACCCAGATGGAATTGATTATGTTAATGTTTTGTGCTCAGAAAGGGTATTTCAAATTAAGCTACTTTAAGCCTGCATTATGAAAGGAATTATATAAATTCCATTGAATAAGATAAATTACCTGTAACTTCAAGGGTTTCTACTGGCTTTTGTGTTTGAGTTTTCACATTCAGCAAGGACTTTTATTGCAGTGGTGGGGTTTTTACTGGTTTAAAATTCCAACGGTAAGTTATTGTACAATATAGGCATTTTATTGTTACTTGCATTTCCAAAGATACTTGACTTCTAGTACAAAAGAATCCTATTTCTAAGTGGAATTCAGACACAGCTTAATGGTACTGTATTGAAAAGAAATAGTTTATCAACCACAAATTGGTAATTTATAAAAGATGAAGTAATGAATGACCAAAAACAAAAAGTTTCATCTCATAGAGAAAGATGGTGGCCAACCTTCACAGAAACATTAGATTAATTTGCACTTTCCGGCTATTTGCGGTCTTATTTGTTACATAACTGACCGTCTATAATTTCTATGGCTTTCCTGTTTTTGTGGCAAGTAACAATACAGACTGTCACACACAATACAATTTATTAAAATGTGTAAGAAAAACAGCAACGCACTCCATAATCAATGATTTGAGAGCCATGTGCCAGTGCATCGGCTGTGAAATACAGAAACACAACATTCATTTATCTCTAACAACTACTCTTATTTCCTACTATGATACAGCTAATAATATCTATTTGTTAATTGTAATTAAACAGGTTAAAAAAGCTGCACAGTTATAATCAGTGCCACAGCGTGCTTTTTTTAGAAGACCCCACTCTTTGGGAAAACAGCCTTGAAATAAAAGGACCAGTACTGACCATCTTCATTAATAATGAAGATTTAATTGCCCAGTTTGTGTCTGGCTAATTTGAAAAAGCCCATTGGAACATGTTGTGATAGCTTCTAACATGTCCTGCACAGGATTTAGTTTTAATTATGTATGTCCTGTTCAATTCATAGCAAATATAAGATAAATTATATGTATTTAATTAAGCTAGATGTGGAATAATAATGATGGACTGGAGCTACCATAACACCCTGATAAATCTTTTGGGCAATAAGAGTTGACTTCTTTTTGTTCAAACTTTTTCTTTGTCGATTAAATTCCAGAGAAGACTGGAGCAGCAGTCAAGTGCAGATTTCACTATTGTACTTGGATTTTTCTTATTTTTCTGAAAATCAGTAGATTAAACTACATTACTTTATCTAAATCCATTTTCTGCAAGTAAAAAAAAGCTGAATTGTGTACATGCCTGTTCAAGAATATGTTGTCATCCAGGGAAGCTACAGTTGGTTCTGTACCTTTTTGGTATTTGGTTTGGAAATCTCCTTTTAATTATCCTTTTATTTTTTCATTGCTTTTGCTAGCTGGACTGCCATTTGCAATACTCACACCACGGCACAATCCATTCAAACGAGGATTTTTCTGTAGCGATGAATCAATCAAGTACCCTCTTAAAGAAGACACCATATCCTATGAGTTATTAGGTGGAATAATGATACCTCTCACAGTTCTCGTTGTAAGTGATTTTTTGTATTATCCAATAATACTCTTGCCTTTTCTGCTCATTTGCTAACATGCCATTGCCAATAGCAATCTGTATTTCAGCAGTTGTCTTTTGCATTGCTTTGCATAATTGCATACTTTCGCTCACTTAATTCTTTGTCTTGCTGTATGCCCAGTAATTACTGCACCCATATGAAAAACAAATATGTGGGAAAATAACAGAAAACACTTTTAATATTCAATATGCTTGGAATGTTATATATACTGATGGAAAAAAGAAACACAACACCTCCTCCTCTTTCACGCTCTGGCCATCCCGTCTGCGTGGAACAGGCTGAAGAGTGACTGATCTGTGAAGTGGACCTAATGCCTTTGCTGAAGAGTCCATCACACCCTCTGTCTGGCCCAAGCCAGTGGAGTGTGACGTCTAGGAGGTGTGAGCAGAGGGCCTCTGAAAGGTCGCCTTGCTCTAAGGCCAGCAGCATGGATCCTCACTGTCCTGTCACTGATGCGGGCATTGTGTCTGCTTGCAGTTTCAGCAGCAGTATGGGTGGCAGATCTGAAACTATCTCTCAGATGGACCAGTCTGATGTGTCGGTCCTGGTCTGATGTGATCACTCGAGGGCAACCGGATCTTGGACGGTCATCTGTTCTGCCGGTCTGCTGAAACCTTTTCTGCAGCTGGGACACAGTGGAGTGGCTTACTCTATAGTTTCTGGCAATGTTGGCACATGACATGCCTGCCTGCCTGCAACATGGCAATGGCCCTCTCTCTTACTTCTGGTGATATTCGAGGCATTATGGAATGCACAGAAAACTGACTAAGTGTGGCCTTTTCTTGCAGTGACCTAAGCTTTGAATTAAGGCCTTTTTAAAGGTGACCTGATCAGGCATTGTTCCGCCTGGACCTCATTGGGTAAAAGTGCACCTAATGAGCTTTCGAGTGATTGAAAGGTGGAATGCCTCACTGCACAAGCTGGATTGCTAGTCAGAGGGCTTAAAACAAATTGACAAAGTTTTGAGAAAGTACAAAAACTATAACTATAGTATCATCATTCCAGAAAATGTTGTTTCTTTTTTCCATCAGTATATATAAGAGATGATTATAAATAGAAATAAATGAATAGATATTTACAAAATATGAAATATAATTCCAATGGTATTATACATTGTTTAAAATGAAGTAGCCAAACACGTATATGCAAATGTTTTATTCAGATGGCATATCCTGCCCTTGAGTACTGTATTTCTTTTTCATATGGAGTATTCTCTAGCCTAACAAGGAAACTATCTACAGTAGCTTTGTATATGCACTATTTGAAACATATATGAACCTATACACCCCTGCGTGAAGCTGACATGTCTCAAAATAAGAAGAGACAGGTGATTAGCTCTCTTAGGTTAGTACCTGGTTTTGCAAAATACATTGAAATTAAAAAATCCTTTGGCCTCCTTTATAAATATACAGTAGAAACAAAAGCTGGAATTGAACACGTGCCCAGAAAGTTACTCTGGTACTAAAAATATATGGTATTTGTTACATGACAAAAACCTATAAAAATATTTTGAAATATATAAGCACAGACTTTAACAGAGCAATGTTTCCTATTCTGTAATAATTCTAAGCCATTTTATTGAGATACAGTAGATGACTAATAACTGCATTTTGGAATTTCACCAGTGTTTGCAACTGAATATCAGCTGTAACATGCAGTAAAATGCAGAACAGATGTACCACTCTGTCATTCTGTAATTGTAGATGGTCAACGTCATATTTTGAGAGCAAGGTACTCATTTAAAGATTCCATGCTTTTGAACAATTAGTCAATTACTGGCTGTGAGAAATTTAGATGGTTCTGGAAACACTAAGTTGTGTTCTTATCTGCCTGTTTTTTCTAAATACATAAATATACAGTTCCTTGAAAAAGTATTCCAACCCTTGCACAATTTTTTACATTTTGTTTTTTAGAGCTTGCAATCATTACACTTTCAAGTGACACATTTTAATATACACAATATATGTTTAACATATGTGTTGTGTACACAACCCACTCCACAAGATTAAAGCAGCAAACCAAAAAAACAATCATTAAATAGAAAAATGTCAGACGTCATGCTTGCATAAAGGATCCAAAGCACAAGGTTAAAGCTAAAATGGAATGGCTTAAGAATAACAGTATTAATGTCCTTGAGTGTCCAAGTTCAAGTCCTGGCTCCTGACTCGGAGTCCTGCTGAGGATCTGTGGAAACACTTGAAAGCTGCTGCCATAAGTGGTCCTTAAGCATCATGAGACCTTGAGCAAATCTTCCAAAAACAATGGGCAAAAATTGCATAAAGCCATTGTGCACAGTTGTGGCTATGACTGCTCCCAAAGTTGCTTCAATCATGGATTGAGTTCATGGGTATAAATAAGCAGTCAACATTTCATTTATTTATCTTTAGTTTTTGCTGACATTTTCTGTAATTTAAACTTGGAAGTCCTCAGTTTGAGCATTCATGTTTTGAATAAAATATTAAGTTTACACAATGCATAGCCATCAGTTTGTTATTTCAACAAACGGGACACCAAAGGAAGGATCAGAATACTTTTGTAAGGCACTGTAGTTTTTAATATATGAACATTAATGTATATAGAAGCATCCAATGTTTTGTTCTTATTTCTTGCATTTGAATTTTATTCCAAGGGATTTTAAAGGGATCCTAAAGTGAATCCTGAATTGCCACAGTCATCAGGGTGACATGCTAAAAAATTAAGTTAAAAATTGAATATATTTAATGATTTAAAAATTATTGGGGGAAAAAAGACATTAAGGATTTGACTTCATCAGTCCAATAATGATTAAGTAACCTAGTACGATTATCAGACATTATTATTCTTTTAACCCCACACAGGGCTCTACCTTATAGTGCTGTACACTTTGATTGCTTTACAGTAAGGTACATCATGTTCACTGGTTGCTGCTTCAAGGAAAAATTCTAGGAAAATGTGAGGATGATGTTCTTGTTAGGTTTTTGGATCTGTTTAGACATTCCTGATATGTTTAGGAGATCATTCAACTCAGTTTGAAATGTTGAGTATTTCAAACCTGACAACCAATTTGCTTGTACAGTACATTGTCGTATGAACAATACTGACATGGCAGTGTTTTTAGCAAAGAGTACAGATTTAAAGGTGAATTTTTGTTATCTCTATGTAATGTTGAGAGAGATCTATAGCAATTGGTTTTGTCTTTGTACAGTGGTTGGTTCCATTCCTTTTTTGGAGTATTCATTGTTATTGGTGTTTGCACACTTTCTTGCCATCAAAACAACCTTTGCAATTAAAGAAAATCAACATTTCTTAATTTCCAATCACGTTTTGTCATTTCATTGAATGTTAAAATATCTGACCAATTGTAAAGGAAAAGTCTTTCAAAATAGCAATGTATTCAACAACAAAAAATCTGAATATATAAAACATTTAGAAATATCACACAATTGTTATTTAAATTGTGACATTTATATACTGTATATATATTTCTAAAATGATTTATTTAAAATTAAAATATATATTTGAATCTAGTAGTTTATGATTAAAAATCTGAATTAACCAAAACATTATTTTATTATCTTCACAACAGAACTTTGTATCTAGTTGGGGGTGACTCCTTGAAGTTGTAATTACTTTTTTAAATATGAATGGCAGTAGAAGAAATAACATGTCCAGCCTGTCAAAACAAAACAAACAAAAACAATTCTACATGTAAGGTCTGGGGTCTAGGGGAGAAATTTAGTTTTTGTTTCATAATTCCTGGTGAATTTTGCAATGTGACAACTGGATATGCTAATGTCCCTATCTACAGTATCATGACCTGCATTAGTTTCACACTAATTGAAATGGGAAATATGAATATAGTCATTGTTTCAGAATAAAACTGTTGCATGACAGGAATTATAAAGGGCTTTTTTCATTGGTAACTAAGAGCACTTCTTTGAACACTTTGTAGCTCGTCTAGTTTCCATAATCAGAAATGGCACGGCTCCATGAGTTTTCTTCTCAAGTCTTTTTTCTTTGTAATCACCACCTCAAGAATCCAGTAGCAGCTGCATTATGATGTACCACTTGTTTCTGTTACATCAAGCGTTTGTTTTTCTGTCTTCCGATTGATTTTAACATTGTTTACAGTGTATTTATTACAAATTCTAAACATGTTCTGTGTGACACAAACACATATCAGTGTGGTTTTCATATTAAATCTTCCAAAAATGTTTCTTTCAAAATTTGTAAAGGTTGCCCAAGTATTGAAAGCAAATCCAAGGAAAATACAAATGTACTTTATGATATGAATACATTTTGGAAACATATCATGACTAAGTAGAGTATTTAATCAATTCCTTGGCTCCATTAACTTGTGTGTCTATATTTTTCTTACAGATGATCATAGGGGAGGGCCTTTCAGTGTATTATAAACGGATCTGCTCAAACTCCTCTATTGGTAATAACTATGTGGCATGCATTTACAAGGCCATTGGGACATTTGTGTTTGGTGCAGCAATGAGCCAGTCCCTGACTGACATTGCCAAGTATTCTATTGGTCGGCTGAGACCTCATTTTCTAGAGGTCTGTATGCCCGTGTGGAAAGACATCAACTGCCAAGCAGGATACATTGAGAACTTCACCTGCACTGGTGATGCAACCATGGTCAATGAAGCCAGGTACGTCATATCGCTTTGTTAATGATTTTTAAATCAGTGGTTTGTACATTCTACATTTTTCTGCTTTTTTCTTCTGTTTTGATATGTACTCCTGTATGCACTAATATCTAACGCCCTTTAACAAAATATAATAATATACTACAAACTGTGTTTCTATGGTCTTCTAAGTTTAGAGAAGATCAATTTTGAAAATAATGGAGAAACAGTATAACCTGAGAAAAAAAATAGATCCCACTTAGTGGAATTCATGTTTAGCATGGTAAGAAAGGAAAAATCTTACAATAATTTACAGCCATTTTCTATTATTTATGTGGTCCACCATTGTTATGTTTAGCCTTATGTGCTTCTCTGCTGTTTGCTCTAAGTAGCAAGAGGATTTAATTTAATTGATAAAAGGGATTCACTAAAGGAGATTTAGAATTGCATTTCAATCGAACCATGCCTTAGAGTGCCTTAGTGCCTTATAGCACTGCCTGGAGTATGCAGGTCACATTGAGCAAGCCCTTGGGAATATACACATCTGCCATGATCACTGAACTTGAATAACTATGGTAATATGAATAAAAGTATTTCATAAACATCTGGGGGGGAAAGCACTAATTTCCTATTTATGCAAGGTTGCATTACTTTTGGGAAGCAAAAGAGCTGTGCATTTGTTAATTATTCCTTACAAAAATTGGGCCCAAAAGTTTTTAGTAATATCTTAATCTTGCCTTATAACAGCTAGATCCCTAAACAGAGTCACTCAGCCTTGCAGACAGTGCTGTGGTGAGACATAATGATTGGAAAACCATTCCTTAGTTGTTTTTTGCTAGCTTTTTTTGGTTTGGAAGCTTATATGCCAGTTCTTGTTGAGGCTAGTGTAAGCTGATGTAGTGGGAACAGCAAACCACTGGAAATCCATGGCGGCTGCTTAAGTCATTCACAGTACTGACAGCTGCTCTTTCTTCCTGGACAGAGCAGGCCTGTTCAGTTTAATGCCTTATTGAGTCGATGACACTTTGAGTTAACATCTTTAACTACTAGAATCTGCTTGTATGTCCATGTCAGGCCTATGTTTTTCAAGTGAAAGTGAAGTATTGGTATACAAATAAAATCCCACTATAAATGAGAACACTACAAATGGGTTTGTAAATTATAATTCGGGAAGAACTTAAGGACAAGACACTAGTAAATTCAAAGATATTCAAATTAAGCTCTTGAGAAGGTGTTGGAGTTTGAGCTCATGATAAGATTAAATGAGGGGTTGCCAGAATTATTTAGGCCACTAAACCCTTAATGTGTACAAGACTCCTTTTTCACTTTTTTAGATCTTAACTAAAAAATTTAAAGGAATGTAATTCTTATAGGTCACTTAAAAGTTCCATCTTCCTAAGTGCACAAAAGAACTCAAGTGTTATAATTAGAATGTCATCTAATGTTTCAGTTAAACAAGAGAGAATCTATGTCAGGTACTCCAGGCTAGGAGTAAACACAGGACTGTTTTATACTGTGCTATCAACTGACCAAACATCCTACAGATTTGTCTTTTATTTTTTTACTTTAATATGTCACAGTCACAGATGTGTTCATATGAACAATGAAAAGAGAAAAGGTGGGCGGTGCAGTGGTAAGCATTGCTGTCTTGCAGCGCTGGGGCCCCAAGTTCTTCTGGAGTTTTCTGTCCGTGTGGAATTTGTTCTCTCCATGTTTGCATAGATTTTCTCTGGCTACTCCAGTTTCCTGCCACAGTCCACAAATGGACTAGTAGGCTACTTGGCTTCTAGAAACATTGGCCATAGGTGTGAATGTGTGTGTGTTTGTGCCTACCCTGCAGTGAGTTGGAATCCTGTCCAGGGTGTATCTTGCCTTGCACCCATTGATTGCCAGCTCCCCTGCGACCCTGAGTTTTTTCAAAAACAGGATAAACACTTATATTCTAGGAAAATAGATAATATTTTGTTTTATATGGGTAACTCGTAGAGTTTTAAATTAGTTTAATGTCAAATAAATTCGTAAAACCTTACTAATTTCTGAAGTTTGTATTACATAAAATTATGTAAAATATCATTAAGAAGACTTCCGCATAGAACATTTTCTCGCATTACTGTAGACTAAGTATTAGTCATTATGAAACAATTACTTTATATAAAGACATATCTATACATTACAGTGCTTGGCAACCTCTTAATCATTTTTGCATTTCCATTTGGAACTTTGAATGTTTATCTGCTGCTATACCAGTCTCTACTCCCCCAGAACATCAATAAAAATAGTTAAAATTACATATTGTTTTATGACGTTTTCACACAAACCCAAGCATTAGAAGTTAAAAAGATTGTGTAAGAGATACAAAAAAGTTCTCCTTCCTGGTATTGCTATATTCTATAATCCTGTATAGTTGACCTTGTCTTTTATTGATAGGATTTAACATTGGATGTGGAAACAAACTCAGATGATCAATATTATGTAGTGCTTTTAAAAGTTGCTTAATCTTAAAGCACTGCATCTAAAAGCATCATTAAGCATGAAAGCATGTTAAATCATTTATGAAGAGATTTCCCCTTGCATTACAATTAACGGGGTGATGCATAGCAAATGGAGGAGAATGTCTGTTTCAATTTGATTAAAACAAATGAAATGTCACATTAAAATTCTCAATTGCACCAATAAATGTTATTTAGCAAAATTAAGAATTTTACTTATGACACCATTCAATCACAATTCTTGAAAGAGGTAGGTTAGCCATGGTCGAATTGAGAGTACATACTGTATAACTCTAATACATGGACCACAACACCACAAGCAAATGTGCTTTAGTCCCTGAAGAATTCCCAGGAGTTTTGGAAGATTTATGTTTTCCCTATTGTTTCTGCATTCAGTATACTTAAGCTATTCTGGTAAAGGTCCAATGTGTTTAGAAATAATAGGGTGTAATTCACAGAATAAGTAAACATAGTGCTAAGGGAAGCTGTAGTTTGGAACTAGCCAATTACATCTTTCAACAATCGAGCAAATTTTTCTCCTGATGGTGTCCCACTTAGCATTATGTTCATGTTATACAATACCAAAGGTTCCAATAACTTAAAATATAGGCTGTAGCCCTATAGTTGTCTAGCCCTAGAACCATTTTTCTGCTCCCTTACAGTACTGCATGCTGTTTGTCTGTCTACTTTCTTAGGGCCTCAAATCATAAACATCTGTCCTGGATATAACCCACGTAGTATTTATATGACACTTCGGTACTTGTCTAGTATGTACTGTATGCATGCTATATTTCAAGCATTCATAAAAATATAATTATCCCCTTTACTGGGTTTTACAGAGCTGTTGTTTTATTTTTGTATTTGGGTTTACAATTTAAATATATATTTTTACTGTAATGTCATTAACCCTAAATCTCATTTTACATGTTTGCTGAATTTTTGTATTAGTTAGAGTATATAGCCTCTAATTTAGTAATTGTTTATCAAATATATTGTATATGTTGGTAATGGCTGTACAGCATTTTTAAAGTACAGAGGCAAGCACTAATGTCATTGCGTGGTTGCTTCATTGCAAAGTGTTGGCGTTATTTCAGGATTTTTGCTGAATAATGCTTTTTTATCCA
The DNA here is from genome assembly GCF_059453375.1 of Lepisosteus platostomus. Classification (NCBI taxonomy): domain Eukaryota; kingdom Metazoa; phylum Chordata; class Actinopteri; order Semionotiformes; family Lepisosteidae; genus Lepisosteus; species Lepisosteus platostomus. Next base: position 32,679,480 of record NC_142614.1, read on the forward strand.
CAATTGATATAGTAAGGGGAGGATGAATTAATAAATGAACAATGTGACCTGTGGATCTATCAGTCTCACCTGTCATTTTTATAGTTGACTTTAAATCTAGCTTTTGGTCTGGAAAAATTTTAAAATATGTACAGTAAGTGCTTAGAAGGAATAAGTTTCAATACATCAGAGAACTGACAGTGTTAAAAGATGTTGGAAATTGTAGGCCTTTGTAGGGATGCTATGCAGCTGTAACATTTAATACAGCATTCTTAATTTTTGTATTAAAATTTAAAAAAATCAAGATATGTACAGGTATATAAGCTGCAGTTGCTGAAGACAGAAATATTATTTTTGAAAATTTAAGATATTTTGTTTTTCTAGTACATACCATAAAAATAAATAAAGACTTTAATAATATTTCCCTATAAGCAGTTACAAGGAACTATGTAGCTCTTTTTTAGTAGTAAAGTGCTATGACAATAGTATATCCGATGTGGTTCTACTGTATATTAATAATCCCTTTTTCATGTTGTCATTATCTATCTTTTGCAGACTCTCCTTTTATTCTGGACACTCCTCTTTTTCAATGTATTGCATGTTATTCCTAGCAGTAAGTATTAATCTTTTTTTGTACACATTACTGATATATAATATGTGTTGGTTGTGCTTTATTCACAGTATCACTGTTTTTTTCTGATTTATCTGTATGATTCATGGCATCTTGGGATACCTGGCTTCTGCTGTGGACCAACCCTGTTAATTTTTTTAATGATCATTCACCTGACATAGAGTCATACTAGCAACCTCCATTGATTCAACTAATACAAAGCTTGTGCTGTTCCACACTGGCAAACAAGGAAAAGCATTTTAGAATGTGACTATTTGTAATTATCAACCTGTTGAATGCTTTCTAAGGGTGACATTTAAAGGCTATAGCCATAAAGAAGCTCCTAGTTTCTATGAAACATTGATGATCGCACTACTCTCTTCCTTTGTGTTTGTTTGCTCTGTGCTCATGGGATTAAGTGCCTTTAACATGAAAGGAGGAAAGGTTTGTGGTCATTTTCTCTTTGAAAAATGAGACGTTACTATACAGTAATTGCTTGTGGTGTGGCGTTGAGTAATCATAGTTCAGGAAGACGTCTAAAACATCCAACTGTCTTTGGATCAGCAAGTTCTTAGGGTTATTAAAGCTGTGGACGTGCGCTCATTTTAGGACAAATCAGAAAGAAAGAAATTCTGGCTACTCTATGAAGAGTGTTAGGGAGGGTTATGAGTATTATTTATTAATGTCAGCTGATATTGACATTACTTTGCAGATTTTCAGTACTTGAATCAATCCCTCTTATGTTTGAGACTACACTCTTTGTAATATTCTTTTTTGAAATGTGAGAAACAGACAGATTATAAATGTTAATTTGATTTGAAATTTGATTAGAAATCACACAAAACATAATAGAAAGGTAGAAATTCCCTTTTAACGAGCTTTAAGTTGTGTTTCTTAAATAGTCTAATTATGTCCTAGAGCACAAAATATGAACCCATAATCAGCCATGGCCTACTGTGATTGTAACACTTTTTAATCAGGATATAAAGCACTTTACTGGTATTATTTTAGATACTTTATATATATATATTTGATATGTAACATATTACATGATTTAGTATATGTAATTTGAATGCATTATAGTAATGCTAATTGTTTGACTTATTGGCACCTCAATAATAAGGATTTCCAGAGAGCTGCACTGTGATGAACATGAGAGAGGTTATAAATAAGAGAAGCCATATGGCTCATCTAGTCCATTTGCTTAGTAAGCGATTGATTATTGTAGTTTGTTCCAGATCCTTACAACTCTTTCCATGAAAGAAGTACCCACTATTTGTAGTCTTAATTATATGCCCTCTTATTTATTCTAATCGGGTCTTGTTCCGAAATGTATGTAATAAATGTGTGCAGTTTATGTAATACTGTTGATCTGCATGACTGGAAGGTCCTATATTTGGGTTCCACTGTTGCACAGCAAACAAAGAGAGATAAAATACTTAATTTTTTCGTTATAAAACAAATTGTAGTTTCACAGCTAGATTTTACATCTCAGTGGTGTCATGTTAATGTGGTAAAACATACAAGGGGAGGACAAAATAACAGGAACACCTTACAACAAGTAACTTGTATTTTGAAGTAATTAAATTCCCAAATTTAAAATTAATAAATGTAATCACTAATTACTAATATGATTTCACTATTAGAGGACTATTTCACTATTAGAGGTGAACTACTTGGTGTCCAAATTGCAGGTTCCTCAGTCACAGAAACATCAAAATTATTTGTTTCAAGGGGAACAGTTTCAAAAATCATGAAGGAAATCAGCATCAGGAAATGCATAACCAGGTGTAATGAGTGCAAAACCTGGAATTTTGAGCAATGGAAGAAAGTAACATGGTCTGATGAGTCTTCGTACTCTTTTTCCAATATCTGGTTGGGTTTATGTTTGAAGAAAGCCAGAGGAGGCCTTCAATCCACCCTGCCTGTTCCCAGCTGTTAAACATAGTGGTGGCTCTGTTATGTTATGGGCAGCTATCTGATGGGAGTCATTGGGTCCAAATATTTTTTTGCATGTTAGAATTATGGCAAAGGAATACAAAGCCATTTTATGGAACCAGTTACAACATATGCTGCAAACATTGCTTCCACAGGATGTTACCATATTCTAAGATGATAATACCCTATGCACAGTGCTAGACATCTTCAGGAGTGGTTTACAAACTCCAGGATGGAGTCAACACTTCCAATAACCTCCCAATTCACCTGATCTAAACATCATTGAAAATGCAGAATGTGGAGTAGAATTCCACCTCCTTCATTTCTCAAAGAACTGGAGGATTTCCTAATTGAAAAAATGGTTCAATATCCTACTAGTAACAGTTCAAAACTTGAATACGTATATTCCAAGAAGGACTGAAGCTGTTCTGAAGGCAAATGGCAGCCCAACAGCTTATTAGCTAATAAATATTCATATATTGGTTGGTGTTTCCATTATTTTGTTCACCCTCTGCAGTTGTGAACACTGGATTGCATTTTTCAAGTGAAAATAGAATCAATTTACGTGTATGTATAAATGCTGTTATACATAAATTTTAGCTTTCCATATGTTCCGTACGTTTCCACTTGTTGCTGCTTTCATTATGAAGTTAATTTTGAATTTAAGTTTAGCTTCTGAGCCAGCCCCATTGCAGTTCAAAGAAAGAGACTGAGATTGAGCTAGCAATTTCAAACACCAATAAGTGATGTCAAATAATACAGATCATCTGGTAATGATGATTATATTAGCTTTAGAAGTTATGCAACCCTTTATCACTGTTTTTGCTTAACAGACGGAAACTGTTGCTCGTTTGCAGGATTGGGTTCAAAGTTACCCTGCAAAGTACAACCCCATAAAGTGCCTCACTCACTAAAAATAGCTTCCTATAGAGACAACTACACAATTTATTTGACTATATTTCATGGGACCATCCCTCGGGAGGGGGATCAGAATACCTCCTGGGTATCCCTGCCTGTCGTAAGAGGGGACTAAAAGGGGTGTGTCAGGAAGGGCATCCGACGTAAAACCATCTTGCCAAAACCATGGTTGCAAAGAACACAAAGCACATACCGGATCGGCCGGGGCCCGGGTTAACAACGTCCGCCATTAGTGCTGTGTCCCAACAGGGTACTAATGGAAATTATGCTACTGTGGGGAAAACTGTAGAGTGGGGGGTACAGAAAAGAAACAAGGTGAAGGGGCCTGGAAGGAATGTTAAGTCAATGAGAGTGGGGAGTTGGAATGTTGGCACCATGACAGGGAGAGGGAGAGAATTGGTTGAAACTATGGCAAGGAGAAAAGTGGAGATCTTGTGTGTGCAAGAAACCAAGTGGAAAGGAAACAGCTCAAGACACCTAGGAGAGGGATACAAGATTCTAGATGCTGGAAAGAGTACCAAAATGAATGGAGTGGGTGTGATAGTGTGCAAAGACCTAGCAGACAAGATAGTGAGGGTGGTTAGACACTCAGACAGGATTATCAATGTACAGGTGGCTTTTGAGAGTGGGTTATGGAATATCATCTCTGTATATGCACCACAGGTAGGAAGACCACAGGAGGAAAAGGATAGCTTTTTGGAAGATCTCGAAGAAGTGGTTAGCAGAATCCCAGGAAATGAAATGGTGGTAATTGGAGGAGACTTTAATGCACATTTAGGAGAGAAATGCCCAGATTATCCAGATGAACATGGTCAGAGAGGGCTAGGAGAGAGAAATGAAGAAGGAGGAAGGCTACTAGAAACACTCCAAGCTCTTGAATTGTTTGCAGTGAACACAGGGTTCACGAAGAATTATGAGCAAAAGGTGACATACAGGAGTGGAGGCCATGATACCCAAATAGATTACATATTAGTGAGAAGAATTTATAGAGCGAAAGTCCAAGATGCTAAAGTCCTGCCCTATGAGGCTGTTACCAGACAACACAGGCTACTGGGGATGGACATCACAATATTGAAGGAGCGAAGAATAAGGCAGAGGAAACACCCAGCACGAACAAAAGTGTGGAAACTGAGAGAAAACAAAGTAGATTTCAAAAGGCTGGTGAAAGAAATGAAAAACAACACAGAGGAAACAGAGGAGCCTTTAGTTGAAGAAGAGTGGACTGAGATGAGCTACATCCTAAGAGAGGCTGCTACCAGGGTTTGTGGAAAGACAAGAGGAGGCAGACCGAGGGAAAATGAAGAGTGGTGGTGGGATATGGAAGTTCAGGAAACACTGAAGGAAAAGAAAAAAGCATACAAGGCACTGAAAGATGGCACTGGAGAATTACAAGAATATAAGAGACTAAAGAAGGTAGCAAAAAGAAGTGTAGCAAGAGCAAAGGAAAGAGCCTGGAAAGAATGGTATAAGAAACTTGAAACAAAGGAAGGAGAGGACCAAATCTACAAGATTGCTAAACATAGAGTGAGACAGAAAAAAGATATTATCCGGGTGGCAGTACTCAAGGATGGAGAAGGCAGAGTCTTGATTAAAGAAGAACAGATCAAGCAAAGATGGCTGGAGTACTTCAAAAATCTGTTAAATGTAGAAAATGAGAGGGAGAACCTAGTGGAGGCAGACGTAGTGTGTGGACCAATCCAAGAAATTTCAGTAAAGGAAGTGACAGAAGCTATCAAAGAGATGAAAGTGGGCAAAGCAACTGGACCATCAGGAATAGCAGCAGAACACTTTAAGAACCTCGATGAAGAGGGGATTCAGTGGCTGACGAGATTGCTAAACAATATTGCAAAGGAAGAGAGAATTCCAGAAGAATGGACAAAAAGCAGTATGGTTACCATCTACAAGGAGAAAGGAGACCCAATGGAGTGTAAAAACTATAGAGGAATAAAACTTCTGGAACATGGATTGAAAATCCTGGAAAAAATTCTGGACAAGAGACTCAGGAAGATAATCAGGATCCACAACTCACAATTTGGATTCTCAGCGGGGAAAAGCACAACAGATGCCATTTTTGTGATGAGACAGTTACAGGAGAAGACACTAGAGAAAGGGAAAAAGCTGTATGTGGCCTTTCTGGACTTGGAGAAGGCATATGACCGTGTGCCCAGAGAGGTGGTGTATTGGTGCTTGAGGAAGAAAGGAGTACCAGAAAGCATGGTGAAGTTAGTTCAAGCAACCTATAGAGATGCAACTACGAAGATGATAACACAACAGGGAGAGACAAAAGAGTTTGAAATCACAGTTGGAGTACACCAAGGATCAGCACTAAGTCCTTTCCTTTTCATAAACATTATTGACACACTGACAGAGGAGGTAAGAACAGAAGTGCCTTGGGAACTCATCTTTGCTGATGATGTGGCACTGATGGCAGACTCAGAAGTAGAACTACAGGAGAAAGTGTTCAAATGGCAGAGGAGTCTGGAAAAGGGTGGACTGAAAATGAATGCAGAAAAATCTGAAATAATGGTAATGGAGAGAAGAGGAGATACTATGACCAATGTTGAGGAGACAAATGGAGGAAAACTGAAACAAGTTGATGACTTTAAATACCTTGGATCAAAACTGGTAAAGGGAGGAGAAACACTGGAGGCAGTAAAACAAAGAGTGAAAGCTGGATGGAACAAGTGGAGAGAAATAACTGGAATAATCTGTGACAGGAAAATTCCCAGAAAGTTAAAGTGCAAAATGTACAAGACTGTGATTAGACCTGTACTACTATATGGAGCTGAATGCTTGGCAGTTGGAAAGAGGGAAGAGAACTTGATGAGAAGAACTGAAATGAGGATGTTGAGATGGATTCTGCAGATTTCAATGAAGGATAAGATCAGAAATGAAGAAATCCGTAGACGATGTAGGGTGGTGGATGTGGTTGAGAAGATGCGAGAGGCGAGGTTACGGTGGTATGGACATATCATGAGGAGGGACGTTGAGGAAGTAACAAAGAGGGTAATGGAATTTGAGGTGGAAGGTAACAGAGGAAGAGGCAGGCCTAGAAAGAGATGGATAGATTGTGTGAGAAAAGATATGGAGGTATGTGAAGTGAGTGAGGAAGATGTGCTCGACAGAGACAAATGGAGAAGAGCAACCAAAGCAGCTGACCCCAGGACAGTCTGGGACTAAGGCTGTGAAAAAGAAGAAGAAGAAGATATTTAATGGGACCAAATTTCTATTACAAAATTTGTTCCTTTGCAGCCTACACATGCTGACGCAGCTACCCACCTGATCTATTTACAGGTGGTGGACAAAAATAGAAACACCATTGTAAAGTCATTTCAAAGAACGTTGAGTCACCATGTGTGGCCAGTATAGACTGTATCCACTGTGGCATAAAGTCTATCAATATCTGATTCTGCAGGAGGGATGAGACACACCATTCTTTCATGAGAAAATCAGTCAACTCAACAAAATCAATTTATTGTGAGAGAGTTTATTTTGTAAAAAAATAAACCAAATCCTGTTTTTTGGAGGTAGCAAACACTGTCTTAGGTATTGAGAATATCCTAATCATGTTCAATTGGGTTCAGATCTGGTGAGTGATGTATGGATGAAATCAAATCATTGGATGACCACACATACTCTGTAGATTTCTGTGGAGACCTCGTCATTCTAGAAAACATCCCTCCTGGCAGAAATTAACTGCTGTGACGTGGTGTGAAAATGATCATTCTGTACCATTAAAATTAACTAAAAAACACATTCAGCCGAATCAAAATCATGTAATCACAATGAATTGAATTGGAAGAACTGTTTGACTACCTCTTCTTTAAGAAACCATGGCATGTTGTACTGGGCTTAGTAGCTTGCCAGCTTTTACTTTTAAGATTACATCTAGTGTTAAAAGGATCTGAATGCTTGCAGTATCATGTAACAGACCCACGTTAATGATCAATACAGAGACAGAACATTCTGTCAGTCAGCAGAAAAACTTAAATTGATGTGATCTAAGCCATAGCTAGTATCTGCTTAACCTACTTTCCATCAGCATGTGTCAAACTCTTATAGTTTTATATAGTTTCTGGTAGACCTACTTACTTCTGGGTTGGATTCTAACATAAATAGTCAAACTATTTTCTCAGGTATATACATATGATTCTTCTTAAGGTCTTTTAATGCAGATTGCTGATCATGCACATCATCAAAGGTAGAAAACATGGAGCCTTGTTAGAATTATTTCACTCAATGAAATTATTATACCAACTATGTCACTGAGTGTTCAGATGGAACAGAAATCAGAAGCCATATCAGTGAGCTCACCAAATTATACTAAATTCACTGTACAGTGCCTCCTTTTTGCTAGATAACTACGTTTGAAATTTTTTGTACTAACCTTTCACAAGCTAACCTTTGTACATGCAATGCGATATGATTTGTCCTCTTACATTCCAGTGTGTAGATATTTTAGAGCAGATTATTGATTGATTAAAAGTAGAAGTGACTTTACTTTGAATCTCATGCGAGAATGTTGTTTGTAGTAGTTTTTTTTGTCAAATTTAATTGTGACTTGATTAAATATTCTTTTAGTAAACAAACTATATATCAAGGAAAAAATGATTTTTTTCTTTGCATTTTGTTATGAAATACCCTCAAGTTTTCCCACTCTTTTTTGGGAGCTAGTAGATGATGTGTTTATCTGGGAAAAGTAAACTACAGGGAATCTGTTATTTGTATATGTGGAGGTTTTTAAATGTGGTGTAGAGTACCATTGTCTACGTCAACAAGAATTTCTAAAGTTTAAAGGTGACTGTGTTCTTAAGCTTTCAGGTTTTAATTGATAACTCCCTTTGACAGATTGCTTATAGTAGAAGATCATCTTATTTATGCTATATCATGAGGAGGTCAAATGAATTTTGAAAACTGTGCAAAGGAATAAGCCTTTACATTATTCCCAGGTATAGTTGTAGAAAGGTTTGGGGGCTCACAGTATTTTTATTGATGTGCTTTACATTTTTTAAAGCATATGTTTTTAATAAACTTGATTCTCCATTTGTCAACATCGTTTTCAGTGAGTTTCCACAAGACATGTCATGAGATGAAAATGTTTCTCCTGTAGTGTCTCAAGTTTTCTACCTTATTGAAATATGTGAAATCCTGGAGCCTGGCCAGTTTTACTACATTATATCAGCGATTGCATAAAAAAACAGAAAAAAGTACCCATATGGGAAACATTACTACTATCTTGAAAATTATCACACATTTAACATATATAATAAAACAATACTGCTTTATTTTAAAGAGCGAAGAAAAATAAATGAATAGAATTGCTTTCAAAATACAGAAAAGAAGCTATCATATTTTGTTGTTAATTTTATTTAGTGTTCTCTCTGGACAGTTTTGGGTTTGAGTCTGGCTTCGTCCAAATTTCCACTTGCCAGTATTTTACAGTGTTCTCATTCCTGAGGCATTGTGATTCTATGATATTGCCAAATATTACATTACTAATGTTATAGCCTGCATTTTTTGTAGTGTAATGTTTATTTTTATAAAAGACATCACACTAGTGGTGACTGTATCTAATTTATTTCTTTAACATTCAGAACAATGTTGTAATTTAAGCAACATTAGGCATCATGCACGTATAATTCCTCCACTCTAAATCTGGTCTTTTGCTTTATTGTCCAGCATAAAAGTTCTGTATTGTAATAGAAATTTGGTCCCATAAAACAATTAATTGTGTAGTTGTCTCTATAGGAAGCTATTTTTAGTGAGTGAGGCACTTTATGGGGTTGTACTTTGCTGGGGAACTTTGAACCCAATCCTGCAAACCAGCAACAGTTTCCTTCTGTGAAGCAAAAACAGTGATAAAGGGTTGCATAACGTCTAAAACTAATATAATCACCATTACCAGATAATCTGTATTATTTGACATCACTTATTGGTGTTTGAAATTGCTAGCTCAATCTCAGTCTCTTTCTTTGAACTGCAATGGGGCTGGCTCAGAAGCTAAAATTAATTAAATTCAAAATAAACTTCACAATGAAAGCAGCAACAAGTGGAAACATACGGAACATATGGAAAGCTAAAATGTATGTACAGTATAACAGCATTTCACAGATGTGGAGGTTTAGTTGGTTATTCTTATAAACTGCAGATTTCATTAAGATATACCATGTGAGAAAAAAACTGGAGAAAAAGAATGAGAAAGAACTTAAAGAATAAGTGCAGTGTGAACACTTCTCTCTCATATTAACTCAATTTGGTTTTACATATTGAGTTAATCAGCTTTAGGCAGATCTTCCATAGAAGAAAATTCAGTGAAAAGCAAAAAAAACTTTTAGAAGCACTTAAGTTATGATTAACGTACACATTTTAAACAAAAATTAAACCTTAATTTCTAATGCGTTTTGAGACTATTCAGAAAAATAATTGGAAAACTTTAGTGTCCTGAACTCTTATGAAACAATGAGCTCCTTCAAGTGTTCTTGTGATGTGTTAATTGGGAACACATTGACAAAGTAAACCACAGCCTCTTAGATCAAATTTCTACTGAACTTTTTTCCTCTTAAAAAAAGAAAACAAATTGTTACACTTTGGAGCAAAAAGTGATTTTAACAATCCATATTAAAAGATGGAAAATTACAATTTTAAATGGTTATCAGAGCCCGATTTCCATACTGAAAGCAGAAACAGAAACCAATATGTATTTGTATAAAAAGGTAAAGCATTATCAATATAAATTTGAGGATCTTACAAAAATGTCCGAGATGAAATTAAAGATTAAATTTGTTTATGTTTGGGTGGAAAATTACTGACTGGCACTGGTATTTGTTGTATTGATAAATTTAAACCCATCTTGTTACCAGTTTGAAATAATATGTTCAGATGTTAAAAAGTCTGAAATGGCTGAATTATCTTTATTGAAAGTAATTTCAATATTGTAACTCCTGTCAAACTTTAACACTACATTTGAGCAGTTCAGCAATACCCTACATATCTCTATTATTTTAATTAGATTAATTTATTGGCTTTACTCACTTTTGGGTGGGAACATTATCTAACTGTAAAGAAAAAGCTGTGAACCCCCCAAAAAAAGAAGTGGGACCTAATACTAATGCAGAATACTTCAGTAAGCTTGGGTTAGATCATTAGATCTGATCTAATATATGCGTGGTAGGCTTTGGAAGTTCACAATCCTAAGGATTTGATTTGTAAGGACAGGAATTCCTCGATAAGCAGCAGAGGTTAAGTCATAAACTTGTAAGTATAGTGAGTGATACATTGTTCTAGTCACCACTTTGCTTTTTGTTTTCCCTTAATGTTTTTTTTTTTAAAATAGGACAATGATACAAAGGTGAGCAGAACTGGGTTGAGTTAGGATTTGACTAACTGAAACTTTTATTTAGAACTGAATTGAAAGCTTTTCATGTCACGTACACTTGACGATTTAATTGATGCAAATATTTGAAAGGTACAGTAGCCATTGAATATTTTGAGCCTAGGAAAAAGGTAAAGAAACTAGAGCACTTGAAGAACTACATTTAATATATCTGCCTTACACCTATATACCTCAGCAAGAAAGATAAAGAAGGGATAAGGATCTCATTGTCATGGTCATAAACAGGAACAGTAATTACCGTCATAATAGTGGAAACCTGAGTAGTGCTCAGGCCAGTTAATTATTTTTTTACAATTTTATGAAGGTGTTGCATGAGCATACCTTTATAAAAAAAGGTCATTCAGCTTTGGGCAATTTTGCAATCTACTCTTGAATTGAATTCCAACCTCATTCTGAACCAAAATTGACAAGTCCATTAGGAATGAATGCAGAGGCCATATGCAGACATTACACTTGACCTTTTCTGTACTGCTTCCAACAGTGCGTAATGCCATCCATCAGTGGAAGTATGATGTCATCTTCAGAAATAATGCTGTTAGCTATGCAGTATGCTCAGGTTTCCTCATAAAATATAAAAAGTACACTGCTTTTCTTACATATTTCAAAAGCCTTGACTACACACAATAGGTGGATCCATATTTCCCCCCAGTGTCTGAGAGAAATCTCTTCAGTTAGTATTACTTCACTTTTTATCCCTGTTAAAGAGGAAGAGTATAGGTTCTTTCATGGATAAGCGTTTAAAAAATAAAGCATCTGCCCTCAGACTTTACATATTTATGCCAATACAATTAAATAAAGCCTTTTACAAGCATACAAAAATGTTTTAAGTATCTCAAAAACAGAAAGAGGTGTATCGCATCTTGGAAATCATGGGTTCAGTCTGTGTTGCTCTGCTTTCCGGGCTTTACTTACAATGATGGAACCGAAAGAAATGCATGCCCAGCTTAGAGAGGAGGAAAGTAGTGAACTTTGCAAGCTAGCTGTTAAAGATCTTTGTGGTTTGAGTAGGGTTTATGGTGGATATGAAGGCCGTGTGACATGGTGTTTATCATCTGTGTGCTCAAGAAAGCAATGGTAACCTGCCATGAGGTCTGAGGTAATGACGAATGCTATACAACTTGCAGCAACTGTCAATCCTAGGTGACACCCCCATCCCCTTATAGCTGTAAGGGTCTCCTGGTAAGACCAGTGGATATGTGAGAGCCCACAGTAGTGAACATCCCTTAGGGCCTACTGCAAGTCATTCTGCACATTTAGCGCCTTAATGTGGCACTGCTTTGTGGAGGTTTTCTTTAAAAGGGGATGACTTACAGAACATTGCAGTGATGGCATAATGATTCATATGTCCTATATATACAGTGCCTTGCGAAAGTATTCGGCCCCCTTGAACTTTTCAACCTTTTGCCACATTTCAGGCTTCAAACATAAAGATATAAATTTTTTATTTTATGTGAAGAATCACCAACAAGTGGGACACAATTGTGAAGTGGAACGAAATCTATTGGATTTTTGAAACTTTTTTAACTAATAAAAAAATGAAAAGTGGGGCGTGCAAAATTATTCGGCCCCTTTACTTTCAGTGCAGCAAACTCACTCCAGAAGTTCAGCGAGGATCTCTGAATGATCCAATGTTGTCCTAAATGACTGATGGTGATAAATAGAATCCACCTGTGTGTAATCAAGTCTCTGTATAAATGCACCTGCTCTGTGATAGTCTCAAGGTTCTGTTGAAAGCGCAGAGAGCATCATGAAGACCAAGGAACACAGCAGGCAGGTCCGTAATACTGTTGTGGAGAAGTTTAAAGCCAGATTTGGATACAAAAAGATTTCCCAAGCTTCAAACATCCCAAGGAGCACTGTGCAAGCGATCATCTTGAAATGGAAGGAGTATCAGACCACTGCAAATCTACCAAGACCTGGCCGTCCCTCTAAACTTTCAGCTCAGACAAGGAGAAGACTGATCAGAGATGCAGCCAAGAGGCCCATGATCACTCTGGATGAACTGCAGAGAACTACAGCTGAGGTGGGAGAGTCTGTCCATAGGACAACAATCAGTCTTACACTGCACAAATCTGGCCTTTATGGAAGAGTGGCAAGAAGAAAGCCATTTCTCAAAGATATCCTTAAAAAGTCTCGTCTAAATTTTGCCACAAGCCACCTGGGAGACACCCCAAACATGTGGAAGAAGGTGCTCTGGTCAGATGAAACCAAAATCGAACTTTTTGGCCACAATGCAAAACGATATGTTTGGCGTAAAAGCAACACAGCTCATCACCCTCAACACACCATCCCCACTGTCAAACATGGTGGTGGCAGCATCATGGTTTGGGCCTGCTTTTCTTCAGCAGGGACAGGGAAGATGGTTAAAATTGAGGGGAAGATGGATGCAGCCAAATACAGGACCATTCTGGATGAAAACCTGTTGGAGTCTGCAAAAGACCTGAAACTGGGACGGAGATTTATCTTCCAACAAGACAATGATCCCAAACATACAGCAAAATCTACAAAGGAATGGTTCACAAATAAACGTATCCAGGTGTTTGAATGGCCAAGTCAAAGTCCAGACCTGAATCCAATCGAGAATCTGTGGAAAGAGCTGAAAACTGCTGTTCACAAACGCTCTCCATCCAACCTCACTGAGCTCGAGCTGTTTTGCAAGGAAGAATGGGCAAGAATTTCAGTCTCTCGATGTGCAAAACTGATAGAGACATACCCCAAGCGACTTGCAGCTGTAATCGCAGCAAAAGGTGGCTCTACAAAGTATTAACGCAAGGGGGCCGAATAATTTTGCACGCCCCACTTTTCATTTTTTTATTAGTTAAAAAAGTTTCAAAAATCCAATAGATTTCGTTCCACTTCACAATTGTGTCCCACTTGTTGGTGATTCTTCACATAAAATAAAAAATTTATATCTTTATGTTTGAAGCCTGAAATGTGGCAAAAGGTTGAAAAGTTCAAGGGGGCCGAATACTTTCGCAAGGCACTGTATCTGCTAGCTACTACTTTTTTTCTCAAGTGATGCATGTTTTGAAAATACTTATTTAATCTACAGTTACTGTTTAAATAATTTACTCTAAGGTTTATACATGTGTAAAACAATTTAAAGCATGATTGAAAAACTTCAGAATACCAGGGGAATACTGGAAGAAATAACCTGTATTTTGATTTACATTAGCATTATAGTTCTACAGTCTGCTAAGGGGGCTGCTGTTGTGGTTAGTAGCTTACGTCTTATAATTTGACATACTGGGAGCTGGTAGCACCCACTACTAGTGTGCTTGGCCATACATATTTTAAAATGTGATTCCAGAGTTTCTCTAAACCAGAATTATAGTTCTACTACATAAGCTTAGTTTTGCTACTCAATATAACAAAGGCTACAAAGGAATTGAGGCCATTGGGTACATCTAGCTTGTTTGGATGCTAGTTAATATATCTAATGATCACATCCAGCTGTTTCTTGAAAGAAGTCAGGGTACCGGCTTTGGCTTCGACAACATAGCTGTGCAGTCTGTTCCAGACTCTCACATACTATAAAGATGCAGTTGGAGTTGCACTGTTTTTTTTATGCAAGAGTAACAGAAAAATTGGAGAGAAAAAACTTGTACCATTTTAGTCATCAATTCTCCATTTTTATCCCTAAATGTTTTTTTAAAAAACACAGGAACAATGATCCAACCATAAGACATTACAGCTCACATTTTACAGCTACAGATTTTCAATACTTTTATAACAATGTTGGTCACAGATTTATGAACCATCATTGGAGGTTTTGGATAAATTCAACTTAACTGAGTGATTAAGTGCCCAATTACATCAGGCTATCAATGCTAAAATCTCTCTTTAAAAAAAAGCATTGATACTGGCATTATTTTTGTTTACTCAAGTTTATCCAATTTTTGGGAATTAGTTTCAAAATGGTTTCAGACAATTTGCAGCCCAAGATATCAGTTAAAACCAAACATTTTTAGCTCACTTTTGGTCCAATTAATCTGAAAATAAGTCTGGGCATTAATGCATTTCTAGACTTTAATATCATCAATCTGGCACTTGAAGGATTCTATTAATTCTACAGGTACTATGGAATATGGTGATAAATGGTTCTATTTTTTCCAATATACAGAATTTAAAATAAACCCATCTATTTATTCAGGATTTAGGTGTATATGCATGTCAGACAAAATCATATTAGAAGTGCATAGTTTTTTCAAGATTGGACAGCTTCTCCTTAATTACTTACCATTCTTCCGTGTATAATTATTTTGTCATTTCATGTTTCAAATCAACATTACATTAAAATTTGGTTATCTCACCTTGGCTCGTCTTTACAACAGTCCCACTCATTCAGTGAAATGGGAGATTAAATGATTCCCCCAGTAAGTTTCTTCCACTTCTAACAGGTTTGCAGTGATGAACACTTTGTTTTGATGTCTACAATTTTACTTTACTGAAACTATATATTTCACATTATTTTCAAAGCACAGAGGTAGTAAGTATAAAGCCTGTGCTAAAATGTAAGCTTATTTCATGAACTTAAGTTTTTTTTTCCTTTGTAGCTTTATATTCAAGCAAGACTTCAGGTGGAATGGGCAAGATTGTTGCGTCCTACAATCCAGTTCTTCCTGATTGCAGCCTCTGTTTATGTGGGCCTCTCTCGTGTGTCAGACTACAAACACCACTGGAGTGATGTTTTAACAGGACTCTTGCAGGGTGCTGCTGTGGCCATACTGATTGTGAGTAAACGATGAGTCAAGATACAGATAGGTTCAGTTGAGCTTTTATTTTTCATATCTGCCCCGAAGATTGCTTACACTAGTCACTGAAGCTTTCAATGACTCTGCAGTATTTTCAATGTTATTGAACGGTCTGTAACACAGCCTTTCAATCACATCAGTTGAAATTACAGAAACTAACATGACTAGTTCACTGAATTTACAGCTGTATAAAGTAAAACATGTATGTACTTCTTAGAAACATACTAGGGAAAAACATCCAATGCATATAAAGTAATTTTAGAATATTCTTTTCCACTACATTTGTACACAATTTCAATACATTTGGTTTAAATTGTGTAACAAATGTAGTGTTTAATCCCATTTCATTTAATATTCTAAACAATCTCTATGTTCTAACTTCTAAATTGTTTTTAAAGCATGCATAAAAAGCACAAATATCAATAAAAAAACATAAATAAAGCAGAACTGTACAGATTGTTTATGTAACTTGTATTTATTTTTGTATAGTCTTTTAAATTTAACATGAGTAAAAACACTGTTTACCATAACTGAAAAGAAACTGCCATCAGGCAATGCTGCTCTGCTCACACATTCCTTGCAGTACTCTACACTTTGTCTCTTGCAAATTCATAGTGAGAAAGTATGAAATGAAAAAAGAGAGGACAAATGTAAAAGGAAAATCTATAGATTACAAAATAACATATGGGATAACAGGGATATGTGAAAGTCAGATTTGTACAAGACAGCTGCACACACTGGATAACTGGTTATCAAATAACTTTTTAATGTGAACCTACTGAAACTTAGTGGGGGTCTAAAATACAGTATACACAAAAGCACATTAATCAAAATTAGATTGTAACCAGTCATAAAAAGCTCTTGGACTGATTACTTTTTATTTACATCCAATCTTCCATCTTCATACAGATGGTCAGAAGAATCACAATCATTCTCCTATGCCAAATTGATGTACCTTTCCTTCCTCTTTCTTTAATGCAGGTTGTATTTGTATCAGACTTCTTCAAGACAAGGGTTGCATGCTTTCCTCCTACAGAAGAAGAAAGGTCCCACTCAACTTTACATGAAACCCCCACTAATGGAAACCATTATGGTAGCACTCATTAGGCACAGAAGACCGATGTGGACAACCTGTGAATGTAACCCTGCTTTTTGCCATGTCAAAAATATACTCAAGTCTGGAGGATTACTGAACCTTCTGTCTACGTCTTGATTATGTAAAATATGCCTTGGCAAGACTGCTGCTACTATCAAAGCCTAACATCTATCTCACAACTAAACATGACTTATGTACATGAACTAGCACTTCTTTATCTTTTTTTAACTTTTCTTATAAACAACAGCAGTCCAATTTCAGTATTTTTTTTTATTAAAACTTAAAACTATGTACAAAGCTATGTTTTTAAGCTTTTGAAATTTATCATGCTTGTTCACGTATGAACAAAAATAAAATATTCAAAAAATGTACCCTCATTTCTTGTACAACTATTATAGAAGACTTAGTTTGAGTTCAGTCAAGTGACTAGTTACTTAACTGCAGGTAAAAAATAATCCACTTATAAATAAAGACTGGCAGCAAACACAATGTCTCTCTTGATCTTCGTGATACCTGAAAAAACAAAGGTACAAATCAACAACCTTGATTAAATGTGATGGTCAATTAGTAAATATTGTTTAGATATTTCTAAAAGTCTATTACAAAGATCAAAGAAAACTCAATCTCTTAATTACACACAAAATGTACCAAAACTTCTTTAGCTAGCTTTTAACATTACCAAATGTTAGTAAACACAGTATTATAAAAATATTATATAATAAGTACTGTATATATCATGCTTGCACAGAATGTAACCCACTGGACTCAAAACCCCCAAGGAGCTCCCATTCTATATATCTGCATTATACATAACATGTCACATTTTTCTTATAAGTAGATAAAAGAAAAAAAACGTACCTTCTGCAAACTTGTTTTCCAACTCGGTGTTTCCTATGGCCTTTGCAGCCTGACACATTTGTCTCAGCAGCTCCTCCAAACGTCTCATACACCGGATAATGCTGCCTGTGGACAGTTGGAATCAGTAGGTGCAATGAATGTTATGAAGGTACAGAGTTGTTGTGTACAATCTGGTTTCTTACTGATGTACTACATCAAAAAAGTCCATTACTATTATACTAATGTAACTAAAAGCATATAGATTACACTAATTGCATATATTTATAGATTTATATATATATATTTTAGAAATACAGAGGTAAGTCCAAAAAAATGAAACACCTGGGTAAATGAGGGACACCAAGTATTTTGAAATTGAGGACTTCCACGTGTGGTTCATGTTTTTATTAGGCAAATAAAATAAAAGCAAGCTGAACATCATGTATAAATTCTGGACTGGCATGGTTGCCTATATAGCTAACATGGCTGTAAAAGGAAACCTTGGTGACTTAGAAAAAGTGGTAATTATTGGGGCACATTTGGAAGGAGCTTCAATGACCAAGACAGCAAGCTCAACTTGCTGATGTTTCATGAGCAATGGCGAAGCCAGCATGGAAGCCCAAAGGAAGGACATCATCAGCAAAGGGCAACTGTGGGCGGAACCTCAAACTTTGGATTTTGATATCTGTGTATTAATTTGAAATTCAAAGCAAAACAGGCGAGCAAGATCAACTGACTGCAAATTGTATCCTATGGTGAGTGCAGCCTGTTTCACCAGAAAAGGGTCCATACAGAATTCCACAAGTCCAGTGGTGCAAAGACTACAGGCAAGAGGCTACCAAGTAGCACAGAAATGACAGATGAGTTATTCCTCATCATGTTCACCATGACAGACAGGCACACATATGGTTCTACAGCCCAGAGAGGTAGGTCCCAACAATGAAGGGCTCTGTTGGTTCCATACCGTTGTGTCACATTTTCCTAGCATGTTTGGGTGTGGGTGAAATCATTGCCTTAGAAGGCAAGCCAATTGCTGCTTAGTGGTATGGAGTGATTATCTTCACCCCATTTTGCGACATTTCTCTCCTGCTGGGAGGGATGTCTTCCAGGATGACAGTGCTGACATCCACAGAGCACGTGTGGTTGTCAAATGCTTTGATGAGCATGACACTGATGTTATTCATATGTCATGGTCTCTTTGTTCACCAGATCACAACATAATTGGGCATTTATGGAATATTCTGAAACAGTGCCTCAGTTTATTTTCTGAAATGAAGTCTGAGATGTTTTCCATGATTGACTCTCTCATGAAAGAATGTTGTCACATCCCTCTTGCAAAAAGTCCATGCTGGTAGACTCTATGCCACAGTGCATGCAGGCTGTACTGGCTGCACATGGTAGACTAACCTTTTAAGCAACTTTTTATTGATTCTTACGAGGTTATGTTCACTGCCTATATACACACTCTTAGAAAGGCAGAAAAACTATAGGTACATTGAGCTAGCATCATGGACATTAAGGTACAAGGTACATGTGACTGTTTTCCTAGTTACAAATATTCCCAGTCTTGTTCTATCGACATTAAAAAAGAGCTTTAAACCTAAAAAACTTCAGCTTCCTGTAGAAATATTTTTTTCTGATTTTGGCATAAACAAGGTTATAATTTACAGCAGTGTATATTGCTGGCAATATGGCAACTTAAAAGATAGATTTTTTAGTGCAGAGTAAGTAGTGTTCACATTACTCCTATCCTGGAGTCCTTGCACTGGCTTCCGGTCAAATTCCGCGTAGACTTTAAAATCCTCATGCTCACCTATAAGGCTTTACATGGCTTGGCACCTCAATACCTGTCTGAACTTTTATCGCCCTGCTCCCCACCTCGCAACCTCCGCTCTTCAAATTCTGCCCTCCTTACTGTCCCCCAAGCCCGTCTACTTTGTATGGGTGACAGGGCCTTCTCCTGCTATGCCCCCAAGCTCTGGAACTCTTTGCCCAAGGATATTAGAGAGTCACCTTCTCTAAACTCCTTCAAATCTAGACTCAAAACCTTATTCTTCAGAAAAGCCTTTACTTAACTGGTTCCATTCTTCACCCCTCTGCTCTTCTTAATACCACCTTCCACGGTCTCCTCTATTGTTATAATTATAATTGTGTCCTATCTTGTGAAATCTTCTTAATTATTGTTGTAGTCTTCTTATTTATTGTTATTGTCATCCTGTAAAGCGCTTTGAGAAGCCACCTTTAAAGGCACTATATAAAATAAAGTTTATTATTATTATTATTTTCAAGTAAACTGCTTGAAATTAATGTTTTAAAAAACATGATGAGAAATTATGACTACAAATATTTTTGCCCTGATGCCACTTGTCATTGGAAGTGTAAAAAGTACTTTTATTTAATGTACTAAAGTATGGGGTAATATGCACATTGAATTAGAGATCAAAGACCACAATATCTGTGATAAATAAACAATTTGCTGTTTAAAAACAGTTTAAACAATTCTAAAATGTGTTGTTATAAACCTTTTGTTTTTCATATTCTGAAGCAGTTTTTAAAGAAATAATAGAGATCTAACACCTTTATGTTTTGGGAGGTTGTACAAAATTCCAACTTTTGACAGAGGAATGTAGGATTCCAATACAGGGTTCCCAATCTTATTTCGGTGTGAATTCATTTTCACGAACTTCTTATGCATGTTTGAACCTTTCAACCAAAAAAAAAAACTTTCTCCCAAAAATCCACTAAGAATTTTCTACGTGTCTAAAATCTTAAAGAGAAAATATTTCAACTGAACACACCAAAAGAGCTTTTGGCATTACTGGGCTATACTTTGACCTGTACAACAATAGCTGAATAAAACAGTGAATCACAAGTTAATAGTTCAGGACATACTAGTTAAACATCTCATCTCAGAGATTCTGATTTAGAATGACTGCATTTAAAAAAAGCACTTAAACTGTACAAATAAAACCACATTTTTTCCCCAAACTCCACTAAGTCTCCCAAGGGGAATAATGTGCATTTGCCCCCCTAAGATAAATGAGAGTTCCTGGAATTCACATTAGCTGGACTGTAATTTGATCAGTCCACTATATCTGCTTTGTATTTGCCAGCTAAATGTCAGGGCAGGCTCCAAATGTAGTTAAAGAAATAAAAAACTAACACTAAAACAGGAAAAAGGGGGGTGCCAACCCAGTAACAGTAACTGAAAATCAGGCCATAGCTGGCTTGACTTTTGCTTGGTAAAGGTTTATATCTCCTTGTCGTGCTTATCACTATTTCTGCCTAGTGGTTCAATGAAAATCTAAATATTAATAATGGGCACAACAAACCGTCACATATTTCTTTAGTTTTTGCCATGGAGTAAACCCAAACTGTGGCTGTACAGTCGTTTGTCCCTGCTATCCTTCTGTATGGCATATGCATGTTCTCACCATTTCTCATATTATGGTTTTGTCTCGGTATTATGGTTTTCTACCACAGTTCAAAGATATGCTGTGCAGGTTAACTGAAGTCTCTAAGTTGCCAGTGTATGCATGTATGAGTAGTTGATTGCATACAAGTGCACCCTGTAATGGAATAACACCACCTAAATCAAGGGGGGAGATTCATCGCGAACCCTGACCCTGCTAGAAGCAGTGTAACCCAATAATGATAAAGCATTTACTGAAAATGGATGGCTGGAGTCTTATGTCAAGAAAAACTACTTTAAGTGACTTGATGTAGCACAGATTTGGATTTCCAAAGATGTTCCATAACATCTGGCTTGGTTAATATTGGTACATTTTTAACTATTTATGTTTAAATTCAAATATACACCTCTCAACTTAAGGGAAAGTCAATATTAAATATACTCAGTATGGGACAACACAGAAATCATGTGAATGTGTACATTTCCAAGAATCCTAATAGCCAGAGATGCCTATCTTCTAGGTGTCAACTAAAGATGTAACAGTAAGTCAATAGTACTTTTAGTTCAGTTGGGTAGCTGCGTCAGCATGCTTTAGGCCACAAAGGAACAAGTAATAGGTTTATTCCATGCTGAAAAGAAAAGAAAGAAAACACGTTTCGGCCATGGAGCTTTCTTCACACCTGAAGAAGGCTCCACGGCCGAAACGTTGTGTTTTCTTTCTTCTTTTCAACATGGAATAAACCTCTTTCTTGTTCCTCAATAGTACTTTTATACTACCACTGCCAGCCAGTAACATACATTTTTACACTTCCTTTCATAGCTGTCAATTAATGTTACCTTTAACAAAAATCTACCTTGGTAGGTCTGATACACAAAGGGTCATGCCGCCGACAGTGGAGCCCCTCCATTCACCATTTATCATTCATGACCATAATGTAAGATGACTTTTCCACATATAGGAAACAGTAGGAAAGCATCTGGACCCAACCTTGTTTCAACAGCCACACTGAAATCTTGTGACAATCACCCTGTTTCCGTTTTTACAGATATTTTCAATATATCCCTTAAGCAGGATAAGGTACCACACTGCTTTAAAATGATACAACTCTAGTACCTACAAAATCACCAGTGTGAGCCGCCTCAATGACTACAGACCTGTTATGATAGTTTTCCAGCGACTCATAGCCATTTTCCTGTCTGATGTGCACTTGGACCCACGCCAGTTTGGCTACAGAGCAAGTGGGTCAGTGGATGATGCAGTCTCCATAGGGCTCCATGATATATTTCCTCAGGATTGTTTTATCACCTCTCCTGTACTCACTTGTATTTCACATTCTGTCACAATGAGGTGGTATAAAGGAAAGAAGCTGAATTAATTGAATGGTGCAGCCTAAACAACCTGCAGCTAAATGGCAGTAAAACAACAGAATTTGTCATGGACACTAGGTGAAGCAAGGAGCACTCTCACCACTATAAATCAATGGTCTGGTTGTAGGGGAGATGGAAAACTAAGCTGCTAGGCACCACTATCTCCAGCAGTCTAAAATGTGAGGTCAATGCATTCATGGTCATGCAGGCTCATCAGAGGCTATTCTGAGACATTTTAAGAAATATGGAGTGTCACAAGAAGAAATTACTCTCTTTCACAGATCTGTCATGAACCTTCTCAATCACTATGTGGTATGGCAATACTTCTGTCTAGGACAAGAAGCGGCGAGAGAGTAGTGTATCCTGCATTCAAAATTGTAGAATGCCACCTTGCCCTGTGGACTTACTCTACTTCTCTAGACTGAAACAAAACCCTTCCCACCCTGCCCAACTTCTGATTACTTTCCACCCCTCTCGTAAGCAGGTTAATGCTATCAAGACAAGGACTGGTAACAGGTTTTGTAACAGGACAGTATGTTTGTATTGTACAGTATGTCTTTTAATTGTATGAGCTCAACAAACCAAATTCTATGCAACTCGTTATGGCAACAAAGTACTAAACTTCCAAATAAACGCCACACAACATATAGCAAGTACCCAATTGCTACCTCATCCAGGTAAGGATGCCCAGCCACAGCTTTGTTGAAAAAAACTGGACATGTTCTGACTATATTCTGTGTCAATGTTCCACAACTAGTCATGAAAGAAAATTACATTTCTGCTCTGTGCCAAAAGGAATGGCAGCCAGGTAACATTTATGCAAGATCTTAATAAAGCAGGTGATGGGGAATGTACTTCTATTGCACAGACAAGGAAAAGTTTACATTTCAAGTAAGATATATAAAATTATAGTTTTATCTTAAGAATAAAACAATGCTTACATGTGTAGCCATTTGCAGTAAGTAAATTTACTTTTTTCCCCAATTTGAATTATTTGAATAATAATTTTGTAGTCAAAGTAACTGTCCTGTCTAAAAAATATGCAGTTATGCTTTTCACTGTGCACAATTTAGCAAGAAACAATATCTGGAGCATGTTAAACTATATAGAGAAAATAAAACTCCATCTGTATATAGCAGTTAAATACGTAAAAAACTGAGCATTTGTCTCTGATGTGCTGCATTATATTCCTCCCCCCCATCTCTGGATGATCATAACCCCCGTTTTAGAATCTCTGATTACCTTCAAAAACATCTGTCATTTTGCAAATCTGGGCAAATGTTGATCCGTTGGCCCAAGTATAGACCACATCCATCAAATGGGGGCGGAAAGAATTGAGGTACATCTCTTCATCAACTTCCAGCTTGGCTTCTGCTGATACTTTGGCTATCCGCTTAGCACATTCCTGAAACCAAAGATTTAGACAAGTACTAATTATGAAACATTTCTGGCTTAAGACACTTACTACAACATCAATAAAAAGAGATCCCCCAATAATAAAACTGCAACAGTATATATATGCATAATAAGTACTGAAAACACATTCTCCTAATTTTTATAATTGGGTTTGAATATGTAATGCATTTATATTGATTTCTGTTATCACAAGAGATTTTTTTTTTACTTTGCACAAAGTTAATTTCAACAACAGGTTAATTGTACATTTCCTTGGTGCAATTTAATAACTTTTTTAATACAAATGTATATGTCTCAAAGATTTGCATATACATTATTGAACACAGATTTATGAAAAACACTGAAAACGTCTTACGAACTATCATTTAGGACGTTAAATACAAAACCAAACGCTGTTCAGTTTTAGCCTTTTACACTGCAACTTGTAAATTGGTCCATTTTTATCTTATTTTTTGAAAGTCCTTTAAGACATTTAAGACAGACATCTAAAATTTTTAAACTGTACTAACTGGCAACATCAAATTAGAATCCATGTATACTTTTAAGGGTTTAGGTTTGTTTGAAAATTATTACCAAGAAGATAGAAGTATGTGGAAGCCAAAAAGGTAAAAACATTCATGATAAATATCGAGATAGGAGGAATTAATAGCTCACTGAAATTAGCCCCCCCAACATGGCAGGCATGAAGTTCCAATGCATCTACTGTGCTATGTTTGAGCCACTACAAGTACCGTTTCTGCTGCTTTCATTTCTGAGATAAGCAATACTTTTCTGGCAGGAGTGACATCAATCAGCCTCCCCAACAATGGTGCAGGAAAACCAAACCCATCTCATTTGTTTAAATTGTTTGAACAAGGGTATATGCCGCTTTGTATTCTGAGATGTTAGAAAATCCTTTCTGGGAAGTGATGTCACTCAGCACATCATGTTTGCCCTTTTGAAAACAGAACAATGTTTTGTGCTATTTAGCTGATTTTGATACCTACTAATTGCTTTCTCAGTCTGTTCAGGTATAGGAGATCTTCTTCATTTAAAATGATTGACGATTATCTATTATTGGTCTGTGTGCATATGTGCATTAATTATAAAATTACAACTATCTTTGTATTATCCTTTTTTAAAAAGGTGGAAGTTAAAACATTTTCATTTTTTTCAAAGCAATGTAATTTTAAAAGGTGAAGAACTGTTTAAATTCCATACTTAAAAGATTAAAATGAACAAATTAATGCAATTTCTTAGATTAAAAAATAGTGTTGTATCTAATCATTGTACTTTGTAGGTAGCTAATACATAAATGGAGAAAAGTACCAGACTATTAGAATACATTGACACCTGAGGAAGGCTCCACAGCCGAAACGTTGTGTTTCCTTTCTTTTCTTTTCAGCGTGGAATAAACCCGTTACCTGTTCCTTATTAGAATACATGTCCATCCTGGTACTACTATGGGCTGAGTTTAAGTTAATAAAACACTGTAACATATATAAAGGTCATCTTGCAACATGGTTGTGTTGACTACTGCTTTGAGGAACTCATTATAAGAACCAATCATGAAACAAATATGTAGAACATTACATACTAAAAAGCTCATTATTTCATTATATCACAACTACCTCAAAAAGGTGAATGCATTACAGACGTCAACAAAACATTGTAAATGCTACCACCTTACACTTGTTTGTAGGCGGGAGCAACTTGATGGGTTGAATGAAATCATTCCCTAAACAAATAATGCCTTGCTGGTGCTGCTATGGTTTCTAAGATGCATTACTTTTAATGGCGTACACAGGCACAAACGCACAAATACAGTAAATGAATTGGGAGTCACTATTTGTACTCTTTGAAGGGAGAAAAAGCAACTTCATGGAACTGGTCATAAAATATTTGATCAAACATAGTAGCAGTGTGATTCAACGAAAAGTGAAATTTAAAGGCACTCTCCTTCTCAACTGTCTTAGCTAAAGACTTTGATTGTCACTCTACCATTAATGAAAATTTACTGACTTTGTGAAAACAAACCCCAGTATTGGAAAAGTTTAACCCATCTCTGCGTTGATCAACTCATTTGCATCTGCTGCTCTGTTGGTCCAGATTAAATATTTAGCCAGTGTGTAATATTTACAGATTACATCTAAGTACTCGTTCTACAATTTTGCAAATGTAACTGTAGTAACTAATTTTATGTGCTGTACATACAGCACTATATTAGCATAAGTAGCACACTGTATCCTTAAACAACATAACTAATAACTGTTTTCAACCCCTCAACTGTTGTCTGACACGAGAACACTTTAAAATAACCTTCCTACATTTTTCAGCACTGTGCTAATTGACAGATGACATGCCCAGCTGCTGTGTGTGTGTGTGTGTGTCACAGACAGAAAAAGGACAACGAGGGGAAGATCGCGAAAGTTTATCCAACACTATTTTAGTGCAACAGGCATACCTGCATCTGCCGCAGAGGTCCTGCCAGCTGCTCCGTCATCTTAGGCATTTCATTGGCCTGGAAAAGAATCAAACAGTTTTCATAACACTGAGCACTATGAAACTTTGGATTCACTGCTTTCATATACTTCTTTTACAGATCCACTGTAACCCATAATATACCCATTAGTATCATTTTTAAGAACAAGGAATTAAGGAATATTAAGGTATATGAAATTTAATTAACTCTGGTCATTTCACTACAATACAAAGCACAACTTTCCAAGACTTGTACTTCTGTTCTTCCAACTTCTAATTCTGTTTTGAGGTCATAAAGTCACCATTAATCGGTCACAGACATGTACGTAAGACTTCTAACTTTGAACTATGAAACAGCTGTGAATATATGTACTATATCTCTTACAAAAAGCAACTTTCAAGGTTATGTGTATAAATATATAATATATCCTGCTAGGATATGAGCACAGTCGCTCACAGAACACACAGTGCCTCTCCGTAAACAGAGGCCTAAAGTGATGGTGTCTGGGAGTGTGTAGTTGACACAGAGCTTAACTTGCAGTGATTCCTTTTCTGAGGCAGGTTACAATCCAATTCATGAAGAATCTAAATGATTAAAATTAATAATTGATTCTTAAAGTAATAGACTTGACACAAAAACACTTTAAACGTTATAAGCCTAATTATTTTTAATGAAAAAAGTTTTTCATTAAATGAAATGCCAAAAAAGCTAGGTGCTGAAAAAACAAACATTCCACTTTTAAATAGAAAGCAGTGGTGTGACTGCTGTAGCTTTATTAATGGGAGCCTCTCTTGCTTCCATTCACAAAATACACACAGATTAGTGCCAACAAATTTGAAAATAGTGGATAATGTACATTGTTTACTAAATTAAAAAAAAATTAATTACGCACCTAATTTTCCCTCATTTTCTTTTTTCCCCCATTAAAAATGTGATCATTATTCCCATTGACATAGTGGTATTACATTTACAAAAGAGAAATATTAATGTAGGTGTTTACAGTATTGCTGTAAAAATGAACTTATTATGAAGCTGTGTAATAACTACAATACCACACTTGTATTCACAATGCATCATACAGTTCTTTTATAGCATTTTTAACATGTTAATACTTTAGTTACAGGCAGGCATATGCGAAAAGGGCAACATAGTGAGCTTATGCGCCCAGAATTAAGAAAACACTTTGCCGTGACATACATGGAACAAGGCAGTTTATAAAAACAGGGAAAAAATAACTGAACTGCAGTGCTTTATAACATTTAAGATCAAGCACCAGTGTCTCATCATAACTGAGCACTGCAAACTACTTTGTCAAAGAACCATTTATGGCCCTCCTGCCATTCCCAGCTGCACAAACACATCCACATTGGCACAGTCTGAAGAGCATCATTCAGACTCTCTCAGACACACAGCCAATGGGAAGCAGTATCCATGTGTTTCGATTTCCCAGGATAGTATTTCGCCACTGGGTCAACTGAGGAAACCAATTGCCTTTTCTATTTAATGGCTCTGCTCATGATGCTCAGAGTTCATGCAGGGTATTTTACTTGAGTGGATCAAGACCTCTTGAGATGTTGAAACACAAATGAGCTAGCATGCTGTTTTATGTTGTTTAAAGTGTTAAAACACTCAGAATAATTAAATAAACAAATTCCTCTATAATTAGGTACAAGCAACTACCATCTATTTTTTTTAAAGTAGAGTGAACCAAAAAAAACATAACAAGCAAACAGATCTTCTGAAAACAGTTACATATTGGAGTTAAACAGAGCCTCTATAAACACAGAAACGTTGACTTTGACATTTCTTTACCATTTGCTAAAAAATTGCAGAATTACATAAAGATATAATTAAAAGCAGAAAAATCAATAAGCATAAACAAGCCAAGATTTCAAAATGCTGTCTTGAAATTGGGATCTTCCTTCAGTCAGGATGTACTGAACTATAGTATTTTTAATTAAATATGTATGAACAAAGTATGCTCTGTTTAATGCATCATAATATACAGTGCCCTCCAGAATTATTGGCACCCTTGATAAAGATGAGCATAAAAGGCTTGTTGGTTATCAGCTTGATCTTACACTGAAAATATGAGAGAAATCTAACCTTTCAGTGAGGCAAAATTATTGAAAGAAAGAAAATCCTTATAAAAATAAACATTTTTCTTGAAAACACATTTCACAATTATTGGCACCCCTAGAAATTCCTATGAACAAAATCTAATTGACATATATTCCCGTTTATATTTGTCCTTTTTTAAGCACATATGTTTAGGAACTTTTAAGTGGTGATCCTTGAGTTCCTGTTTCACTGGGGTATAAATATGAGGTGACATGCAGGCCAAACACCCTTAGTCATCTATCAACATGGGAAGATAAGAGAATACATAAATGAAATGAAACAAAAGGTTCTTGACCTTCATAAATCAGGCAATCACTATAAAAAATAGCTTCACACCTGCAAATACCCATCTCCACTATTAGGGCAATAATTAAAAAGTTTCAAACAACTGGAGCTGTGATGAACCTGCCTGGAAGAGGACGGAAGTATATTTTGCCCTCTCGCCCAGTGAGGAGGATGGTTTGAGAGGCAAAACTTTCTCCAAAGATCACAGTTAGACAATTGCAAAAGTTGGTTACATCCAGGGGTCACCAAGTCCAAAAATCATAATTAGACGCCACCTCCATGCCAACAAACTATTTGGAAGTCTTGCCAGAAGAAAGCCTCTGCTGTTGTCAAACCACAAACATAAGCGCCTGAAGTTCGCTAAATATCACAGGAACTTCGATTGGAACTTAGGTCTATGGTCAAATGAGACAAAAATAGAGATTTTTGGCAACAAACACCAGAGGTGGGTTTGGCGTAAAAAGAGTCAAGGTCATACAGAAAAGAACCTAATCCCTACTGTGAAGTATGGTGGTGGATCTGTGATGTTGTGGGGCTGTTTTTCTTCCAAAGGCCCTGCGAATCTTGTTGGGATACATGGCATCATGGACTCCATCAAATACCGGAAGATTTTAGATCAAAATCTGTCTGCCTCTGCCAGGAGGCTAAGACTGGGTCATGGTTGGATCTTCCAGCAGGACAATGATCCAAAGCATACCTCCAAATCCACACAGAAATGGTTCACTGACCACAGAATCAAGCTTTTGCAGTGGCCATCCCAGTCCCCTGACCTAAACACCATTGAAAACCTGTGGGGTGAGCTGAAGAAGAGAGTCCACAAGCGAGGACCAAGTACCCTGAAGGATCTGAAGAGATTTTGTATGGAGAAATGGTCTCAAATCCATTTATATGCGTTCTCCCACTTCATCCAGCATTATAAGAGAAGACGCAGTGCTGTTATCTTGGCAAAGGGAGTGTACTTAATGCAGAGGTGCCAATAATTGTGACACGCGTTAAGAAAACAAATCTTTGAATAATTTTACCTCACTGAAAGGTTAGATTTCTCTCATATTTTCAGTGTAAGATCAAGTTGATGAACAACAAAGACATTTTTAATAGCCTTTTTTGTTCATCTTTACCAAGGGTGCCAATAATTTTGGAGGGCACTGTGATTGCATCTCAGAAAAGTATTGATTTGAATTGACAATGCTACAGTTACTTCTATAGTGTGTTGTGTAAAGAAAAGGGAAAAACAGCTTACATTTTCCTGGAACACAAAACAGCTGAGCAAAGCTGTTGCTTGTTCAGAAGTTAGGTCATTGAAGAGGCCATTAAAAATCATTTCTGTCAACAGGAGTTCGTCCGCACTGTAAAACAACGAAGATAAAAGTTAGAATATAAAAGAACCTGATTTAAAGTTTCTTCTGTACTAGTTGAATTTCAGTTGGGAACATACAGTAATTTAGCACCTTAACTCCCTACTAACTTAAACTGAAAATAAACAAGTGAGAACTGAAATTCTGGGAATGACCAAACGGTACTAAAATTAATGCTTTTCTCAAAAGGTGTTTCTGCTCAGCACCATTCTAGAAATTAGAGTCTACAAAATTAGAAGCTGTGACTAAATTTATTAATATTCTGCTAAATTTAGTTTTGATGATTTGCTGAATCCTGTCTCCAACTTTATAAAACATGTTAAAGTCAACCCTTTTCAATTTGAGTCTTTTATTATGTTACTAAAATGAGCAGAATAAGATTAGGTTGTGCTAGAACTACAATTATTGTAGTGTTTTTACTAGCCAGCAGCATATTAAAACGATCTAGACCAAAAATAAAACCTTCACCTTTTTCGTCTTTAAAAACAATATTGAGAATTGACATCCTGACTTACTAAAAAACAACTCTGCGCATTAGTCATATAAGTTTCATTCTAAAATGACTTCATAAAATTGTCACAGGCTTAAATGGATGGAAATTCAGATAACTTCATCACTAGAAAACTGTTTATACCTGGTAAGTACCGAGATAGACTTTTGGGTTGCCACAAAAGCAAAGTGTGCAAGGCAGGATACCAGTCCATCACATTGCAGAATGTGAGCCAGCCCCCCCCATCTAGGTTCAACTAATATGAAGGTGTCCTGAGGTTAAAGCTCAACGGGTAAATTTAAATCCATAACACACACTAACAAACGTTTATAAATTTTAAACGTGCATATTGAAAATACATTATGGGTCATTCTCTTTGGTTTTAACATTCAGCATGTCTGGAAAACCTGTGTTTTCTTTTATCTTCATAGACTCTAATGAAGCAGCTCTCCTCCAAATTAATAAATACCTTTTACAGTTTAAGTCCTACTTGGCAGCATTACACTAAATTTTAATCCAGCACTTTATTGCATTCTCCATTATTTACAGTATATAATACCATATGCAGCAGACTGCAGGGGAAATCTATTTAGATACAATAATATAAAATTCTAAAAAGGCTTTAGTCATCTCATACCTTTTTACTGTTAAAAATATGAAAGACATTAATTTATATTTATAGTAAGGAACAGTTGCCTCCTGTTGATTTGAGTAACAGAATTGCTAGATGGTAACTTGATCCTCCCAAAGCTCAATATGTTTGTCTCTAAACTGTAGCAAACTGTGTGGGAGTTTTGCCACATGGACCGTTGTCAAATATGGTCTATTCCGAAATAACCAGGCTAATTCTGTATAAAGCCGAAGTGCAATAGAAACAGAGGAAGGGAAGAAAATCCATCTAAGACATCAAGGTTTCAGTTCAAGTGAATACATGGCATTGTTGCTAAATTATTTTCAGGGAAAAAATAGTTGTTAAATGGAAAATCATATTGAAAAAAAATCACCTGCTGATTTCACATGCAACGCGTCCTTTCATCTCAATGACATCAGAGGAGGTTGAAAAACCCAGCCGCCTAAGGACTCGTTTTCGGCACTTAAGTTCATCCATCTGCAGCACTGTCCTTGCTTTCTTCAGCTCTCTCTTTGCTGCCTTTAGGTCTCCAGCAATCTGAAATTTCAAAGAACATCCCATAAAGACTGCTGAATTTGATGCTTAAATTGGGACTCTAATATTGTTAAAATATGTACAAATTTATCATAAAGGTGTTTGAATGTATGTACATGAATGCTAAAGAGCTCTGTGCAAGTCCCTCAGAATACCCATAAGAATTTAGAAATTTAAAATCACTTAGTCCAATACAAGGACACAGTTGTTTCTGGAACACCTAATATGAATATAAATGACGGTCATACTGTAGCTTGTTTCAAGATATAGCTCTAGATATATTGTTCACAACCCTGGCCCTGGAGTAACTATCTTCTGGTTTTTGCTCCAGGCGATTTCTTAATCACAGACTATGATCATTGATACAGTGTCTTTCCTACCAGTGTCTGTTCATCATAAACTGATCAACTGGTAGGGACGTTTAACGAGAAATACTGGCAATCAAGCTGAGGGAAGGCTGTGTAAAGTTCTGCATGCTGATATTAGTGGAAACAGTAGGAATGAGGCAGGGTATTTTTTAAACTCAAAACTGATATAATATAAACAAAAAACAGATCACATAAGTAATCAGTTAGGACCTGAGCTTTAAAGCTCAGTTGGAATGAAGACCAGCAGGCATTGCATTCCTTCAGGGTTGGGAACTACAGCTCTAGAAATCAGTAGCTGAAAACACGGTTTGTTTTGCAGGCAGCATGGTGGTGCAGTGGTTAGCATTGTTGCCACTCAGCACTGGTGGCCTGGGTGCTCCGATTTCTCCCCACAGTCCAAAGATGTACTGGTAGATTAACTGGCTTCTGGGGAAACTGGCCATTATGTGAGTGTGTGCATGTTTGTGTTTGGGTGGGCCCTGCGATGGACTAGTGTCCTGTCCAGGGTGCATCTTGCCCTGAGCCCTGTGCTTGCCGGGATAGACTCCAGACCCTCCACAAGACTGTATTGGATAAAAGTTAGGAAATAGAAGGATCTAAAGGTTTGGCTTGGACACATTTTCCATGTGTCTAATGTCTAGTAAATGTCTAGCAAAATCAAATCACTAGAATTAATTGTGGTCTTTGCATAGCATCTCTTACATTACATTTGCATGGTAACCCAATATATTAAACTAATAAAAATAAATACAGTATTAGTAAAATACAATATTTTACTAAGATGACTAAATATGGGAATATGACTTTTTAGCTGTGCATCATAATGACTAAAAATAATTACTAAAAAGGGTCACTCACACCGTGAAATGAAAACAATGGAACTAAAAAATTAGGCTTCTTAATTAAAACCATTTTAGAAAGCTTTTATCAGCTCAACAGCTGTTAACAGCCAAACAGATATGAGAAAGAAGGGCTCTATACATCTTCCATGTAAGGCAAAAGGAATGTGAAATCATAATTACTTGTCAGGAATACTAAGTAATACAGTATTTACTGAGACATCACTTACTGAAGGAAATGTGTTATTATTTTAATGTTCTTCAAAGAGTGTTTGGCTGTTGATTAAACATATTCTTTAATCAAATGTTTAAACTTCCAAATAACCAAATCTAAAGCTGTCATGACAGTCTATTTAAGGAAAGCTCTCAATTGTAATACCACATGTCCTTACTCATGCTCAATCTGGATGACACACTCTAGAAGTTAAGTAGCAGCTGCATTATGTAGTGTGAGCTATGTATGCAGTGGTAATAATAAATTAAGTAACACCTAACACAGGTACTTAAAACACTCCACTTTCACAACTATATTTACTGAGGAACACCAAAACAAAAATGTCCAGGTCTCCAAAAATACCTATTAAAGTTATTAGTATTTATTTTTAGATTCACTCTAGTGATATTTGTTCACCTCCAACTGTTTCATACAGTTTAGAAACTGTTTAAAAACCAAACCTAGGGTATGAAGATAGACAAATATTAAAAACTGTCAAGACTGACTCAAAGACAGGTATAAGGCTACTCTCGAACCTGCCTAAATGTTCCTTACATTTAAATCTAAATGTTTTGATAGACTTGGAATTCTGGTTCCTGACAGTTTGCAGATACAATCAGTGCCTCATAAGCCACAAGAATAGTTAAGGCTTACCTGTGCTTTCTTCTCACATAGCTTGTACACGGAGTCCAGGTTAGGGTCATTATGTAGAGGGTGCGAGTACATCCTGTGCTCAAAGGCTTCTACTTTTTGGATTACTTTCTTCAGCCCCTGGTCCTTGATTCCCATATCGTCAATGGGATCCAGAAGAGGTATCCCATCAGGAAAACGTTTTTGCACTTCCTGGGATGAACATACATTGATTCATATTAGGTAGTAGTGCAAATTGCCAACCAAGTACCAAGTCCATTGTCACCTCAGAAGTATTAACCCGATGGAGTGATGGGATAATACGCATTTACAATTCTTAGTTTTAAAAATGAATGTGGTTATTGAAGTTCTCAATTAGAAAAAAGGGAAAAGAGGGAAAAATATAGCAATTTAAAAGCAGAAACCCAATCCTTCTTGGGCATTGAGCAAAACTAGGATATACAGAAAAGGCAGCAGCCATCAACACAATGTGACTGCTGGCACCTACTGGCAAAATGACTAATCCTTCTAAACTGACCTGGAGTCACTTAAAATAGAAATAACCAAGAAACAAAACACGGTCTGCTTCTATGCGTTTCAAGTTCTTCAGGTACTCTTCTGTAACTTCAGAAGATATAGGATCATAGACATGGCCTGGACTCTGGTGGCAGTCTCTGTCCTAGAGGAAACTTGTTGTCAGGGCCAGGATGACCTGAACATAGACTGCCACATATTTCTTTAACAGTTATTGGCTTACAATCTGGCTACTGTACCGCCAAGCTAAACATACAGTGGTGTGAAAAGGTGTTTCCCCCCTTCCTAATTTCTTATTTTTTTCCATGTTTGTCACACTGAAATGTTTTAGATCATCAAACAAATTGAATATTAGACAAAGATAACACAAGTAAACACAAAATGCAGTTTTTAAATGAAGGTTTTTATTATTAAGGAAAAAAAAATCCAAACCTACATGGCCCTGTGTGAAAAAGTGATTGCCCCCCCCTGTTAAAACATAAATCAACTGTGGTTTATCACATCTTTGGAAAGCCAAGTTCAATTTCTCTAGCCATACCCAGGCCTGATTACTGCCACACCTGTTCTCAATCAAGAAATCACTTAAATAGGACCTGCCTGACAAAGTGAAGTAGACCAAAAGATCCTCAAAAGCTAGACATCATGCTGCGATCCAAACAAATTCAGGAACAAATGAGAAACAGAGTAATTAAGATTTATCAGTCTGGAAAAGGTTATAAAGCCATTTCTGAAGCTTTGGGACTCCAGCGAACCACAGTGAAAGCCATTATCCACAAATGGCGAAAACATGGAACAGTGGTGAACCTTCCCAGGAGTGGCCGGCCGACCAAAATTACCCCAAGAGCGCAGTGACGACTCATCCAAGAGGTCACAAAAAACCCCACAACAACATCCAAAGAACTGCAG
Organism: Lepisosteus platostomus; assembly: GCF_059453375.1. NCBI lineage: Eukaryota > Metazoa > Chordata > Actinopteri > Semionotiformes > Lepisosteidae > Lepisosteus > Lepisosteus platostomus. Next base: position 32,714,569 of record NC_142614.1, read on the forward strand.
GCTTCACTTGCCTCAGTTAAGTTCAGTGTTCATGACTCCACCATAAGAAAGAGACTGGGCAAAAATGGCCTGCATGGCAGAGTTCCAAGACGAAAACCACTGCTGAGCAAAAAGAACATAAAGGCTCGTCTCAGTTTTGCCAGAAAACATCTTGATGATCCCCAAGACTTTTGGGAAAATACTCTCTGGACTGACGAGACAAAAGTTGAACTTTTTGGAAGGTGTGTGTCCCATTACACCTGGTATAAAATTAACCCAGCATTTCAGAAAAGGAACATTATACCAACAGTAAAATATGGTGGTGGTAGTGTGATGGTCTGGGGCTGTTTTGCTGCTTCAGGACCTGGAAGACTTGCTGTGGTAAATGGAACCATGAATTCTGCTGTCTACCAAAAAATCCTGAAGGAGAATGTCCGGCCATCTGTTTGTGACCTCAAGCTGAAGCGCACTTGGGTTCTGCAGCAGGACAATGATCCAAAACACACCAGCAAGTCCACCTCTGAATGGCTTAAGAAAAACAAAATGAAGGCTTTGGAGTGGCCTAGTCAAAGTCCTGACCTGAATCCGATTGAGATGTTGTGGCCTGACCTTAAAAAAGCGGTTAAGGCTCGAAAACCCTCCAATGTGGCTGAATTACAAGAATTCTGCAAAGATGAGTGGGCCAAAATTCCTCCACAGCGCTGTAAAAGACTCATTGCCAGTTATCGCAAACGCTTGATTGCAGTTGTTGCTGCTAAGGGTGGCCCAACCAGTTATTAGGTTAGGTTTTTTTTCCTTTAATAATAAAAACCTTCATTGAAAAACTGCATTCTGTGTTTACTTGTGTTACTTTGTCTAATATTTCAATTTGTTTGATGATCTGAAACATTTCAGTGTGACAAACATGCAAAAAAATAAGAAATCAGGAAGGGGGCAAACACTTTTTCACACCACTGTACATAAAAAACAAAGGTTCCATCCCAGGATGCTTTTTTAAAAATTATAGTTCAAAGTATTCCATTACATTTCTGTATGGTAAATTGAAGAGATGATCTCACAATCATAAATTAATAAACACACAGTATATGATTAGCTGTAGCAAGTTATTATTTACTGGATGTTCTGCTCCATTCCTAGGCAAGTTACATCAGTCAGCTGTTTGCAGCTTGTTGTGAAGACTCGACATGCTAAGTTCTTGGGTTGCTAATGGTTGAATATACAACTTTCCCAATAACTAAGATGCTAATATTTAAGGCTTTAGCTACTGCTGAAATGTTTAAAAACTGAATGTACAATATTTAATAGTAATAATAATAATAATAATAATAATAATAATAATAATAATAATAATAATTGGTTACACTTATATAGCGCTTTTCTGGACACTCCATGCAAAGCGCTTTACAGGTAATGGGGACTCCCCTCCACCACCACCAATGTGCAGGATGATGCGACAGCAGCCATAGTGCGCCAGAACGCTCACCACACATCAGCTATCAGTGGGGAGGAGAGCAGAGTAATGAAGCCAATTCACAGATGGGGATTATTAGGAGGCCATGATTGGTAAGGGCCAATGGGAAACTTGGCCTGGGCGCCAGGGTTACACCCCTACACTTTTCGAGAAACGCCCTGGGATTTTTAATGACCGCAGAGAGTCAGGACCTCGGTTTTACGTCTCATCCAAAGGACGGTGCTTATTTACGGTATAGTGTCCCCATCACTATACTGGGGCATTAGGACCCACATGGACCACGGGGTGAGTGCCCCCTGCTGGCCCCACTAACACCTCTTCCAGCAGCAACCTTAGTTTTTCCCAGGAGGTCTCCCATCCAGGTACTGACCAGGCTCACACCTGCTTAGCTTCAGTGTGTTGGCAGTTGTGAGTTGCAGGGTGATATGGCTGCTGGCTATATTTAACTACACCACAAAATGACAGATCCATTTCCTTAACTTATTAAAAACTTTTGACTTGTTCCATCAAGCACAAGTCTCGAATTGGCCATTGTCATCTCTTATTTTAGAAAACAGATTGGATTTAGGATTAAATACAAAGGCAAATTTATAATCTCACCTGAATGGATTTGAGGACACTTTGTCTGTTGTCAAATGGTCTAAGGTCTTTGGGGATGTAAAGCCTGACTGAACTAATTGATGCAAGAAGATGGAGCATCACAGGAACAACCTAAACAAGAAACAAACACCATTAACTCCAACACAGGTTTCCGTGGCACTCATTGTGGACTGGCATTACAAAGGAGGGCCCAAAACATTAAGAACTATACTTTTTTGTTTTGACAGTCTCCAGGAAAGGGCTTATTTGTTCTTTTTTTGTGCTGACATTGGAAAAAGGTTTCTATTGGAGACTGCACTCAAATCACACTTCCAGAGCAGCTTACCTCCCACAGACCACTGAGGTCAGAGAAAATCATAACTCGTTCCCAGGCCAGGCAGAAGCAGCTACATGCCAAATGGTAAAAACGGTCAAATTTGAGATCCCTTTTGAATTGGAATATTTATTAAAATGTTTCACCAGGAAGAAACCAAGTGAGAATAAAAATATAATTTGCAGGCTTGTCTCTGAGAGGTAGTGAGAGGAGCAGGATTCTGGAGTTTTTCAGTCAATGTTGCATAAGTGCTGTTGTGTAATTACCTTTCAGGCACAAAGCTATGGACAAAATCATCAATTCAGTAAACATCAGTCTCAACCTTCAAAATCTGAGGAGATAGATCTCAGATCCCTAGATAGTCTTGCACATTCAGAAATATGAAGGCAACACATACAAGGGACCCAGGATTAGAGATTGTATTACTTCATCTACAGTTAGCCCCCGGATAATCTAGTACCTTAATCTCAGTGAACAAGCAAACCCTCCTCTTTTTAAATGAGCCAGAGAAAGTGTTAAGGGAAGCAAAAGCTTTTCTGCATTTAAGTGATAAATGGGTAAGCCTGGAGAAATATGCCAAGTATTACACTTAGTATTATGATTCATAACACAACTATTTTACACAACAACAAAAAAAAAACACTGCATGGCAACTACCACATATTCAATCTTATTGTTGCTGAAAGAATTATATTTTAAGCAGAAATCACTGGTTAGGATAAAACAGATTTTTGTTTATCAGGAAAGAGTAGAAAAGGGTTATTTTATGTTATACTGTGCAGTCTATCTAAAAAAACTGACAAGATTTAAGATCTATACTCTAATTTGTGCAATTACCTTAATTGGTAAAATTGGCATCATCATTAATAATACAATTTTACTTAGTAGCATTTTTCAATATCTGTTTTATGGTGATATTATAGCAAAAACAAAAAATCTGCATTCACCTGGTACACCATTTCTTATCCAAAATAAAATTTGTTTAACAGACACTCCAAAGTGAAAATTCATTAAAAACATTTTGTGTTGTACATACTAGTGTTGCTCAAGTAGAGCATAGCAAGGCCTCTTCTGGCAATTTGCTAAACCACACTGTGCTGACGCACTTAATAAACCACATGTCTTCTAAGATGTTTATATTGAAATCAGGATGAAATAAATGGCATTATCAAAACTGCATACTTGGATTGAACAACAATGTCATTGTTTATAAAATAAGGAAAATTACATTTCCTTTAAAATGTGTTTCAGTAGAAATAAAATTAATTTCACTTGGTAAAAAAAGCTCACCAGTGCTCTCTAATGCAACACTGATGGAGTCTTAAACAGTGGAGCCAAGCATTTTTAGCTGAATCAAGGTTTTGTAAAGACCACCCCGATTGAAGTCAGTGAGTGCAGCGCAGAGATGCAGAGCAATGCATTAATTGTATGTACAATTAGTCAACTGATAGGGAGTTCCAAATGTGTTTCATGTGGTCTGCTGAACTCTGGTATAACACATTTCAGCATAACAATTACACAATATGACTATGAGAAGAAAAAAAGTAGCTCAGCAGAATTCTTCAAATTCAACAGTGAAAGAAAAGCACATTACACCAGCAAAAATTAAAAAAGTTGTGGGACTATGGAACAAGCAACACAGCCATGCTGTTGATGTCGATACCCTGACTTAAAAAAATTATTGGCTGAAATCCTGGGATTTATTAATTACTCAAATCCAAATATATTAATTGGCTAAAGGAAAAAATATTGTTATTCAGTAACTACTTATCCAATCTGGGGTCACGGTCGCCTAGAGCCAATCATGGCAAACATCTGGCACAAGGCAGCATACACCCTGAACAGGATGCAAGTCCTTCACAGGGCAATTAACTATTTCCATTCAACTCATGATCATCTATCATGGGTACCAACTAAAAACTCAACTCAGCACATATCAATTCAGAATTTGAAGAATATTCTATAGTACCTACACATGCATTTAAAATTCTACATAAAAAAATTATTAAGGTGTTTAGTGATTTGGGCTAACGATGAGACCAATTTGATGAAGAAAGATCTGACTTCATTAACATTGTTAATATGTGTAACCTTTTACAAATATGCACTGTCATTTGTATTAAGCATACAAGGCTTTGTGGATATTGCAAAAGTGATAAATATTTTGTCTTTTGGGTTCTAACTAGCAGGCAAGGATCCCATGGGAGCAGAAAGCAAGCTGAAATCAGAACAAGGACAAAAGGGCAGAAAGAAAAATAAGACATTTCGAAAGGCTTATTCAGAAAAGGCTCTTCAAGCCAAAGTAAACACCCGGCCCTGGGATTCATCCAGATGTACATCATCACAGGATTGGTGTTTGTTAGTTTTGGACTAACAGAGGACAGGAAGCCCTGCAAGAATGCCTCCGACTGACACTAGTGTGCAGTATTACTTTTTTTTTCATATCAACACTTTCTCTTTCTTTGACCTGAATACGAAAATATCACAAAACTACCGAATCAAAATTGCAGACCCATTAAACCAAAAAGACAACAAACCTTTTTTCTGGCCATCCCAATCACCTCTTAATGCTAATGTAGTCAAAGTATCGACATGTTGGAGAATAGACACAGAATTAAATGAATACTGCAGACAGTTGACAGTAGTTAATTGATGAAGATCTCACCCAGCTGTTTATTGAATAAGCCAGGATATTTGCTTCATCGGCATCACTGGGGAACTTATTCCAGGTCATCAACAACCCTTCATGTAAATTAAAAGATCTCCTGTTCTCAGTTTTAAATACATTACCCTGTAATTTCTACTTATGTGTTTTCAAAACACTATGGCTTAAGGACATCGTGTCTGCAAAAAAATAATTATTTTAGTTGCAGAGTGCTTTACATCACGGATTAAAAAACAGGAGAGTCACTAACCTGCATTTCTCCCTTCTCTCCAGGCTTGGCAGGTTTGGCAGCCTCTGTTGCAGCATTCTTGACACTCTCTTTGCTGCAGTGCACTAGAACCTCCACCACATAAAGAGGATCCAGGTCCCCAGTGTTGGCCTGTACCAACAGAACACAGTACCAAGATCAATCTTTCCACATATAGGGCATTTCTGTTTCCTTCCATGCCATCGAGATAAAGACACAATATGACAAAGCAGAGCAGTGGCTTCTACAATTCTGCTACCATTTTGTTTTTGATCCAAACATTTAATATTTCAGCCCAATGTGTAAGTCTCCAAACTCGCCAACATTACTCAGAATTTTTTAATGACTCAATGCAATTAAAAATGTATAACACAAAAATTCCATCTTATGTTCTTATGTAAGATGCTATTCAAAATGCACAGAATGAAAGCAGTCTACCGCCCTAATAATACAAAATTACATTTAACTTTTCTTTGCGTGGTTGTTGGATCAGTTACTATAATTCTATGCCCTGACAGCAATTAACAATCATACAAGAATAAAAGAAACCACAATGAAATATAAATTAGCAATTTTAATTTTGAATGGAGTGCACATGGACCCCAAAGACATCCATACAATATAAATAATATTCCCTTATTCAATTGTTGAGCTACACCCAATTCCCACAATGCAAATATAGCAGATATAACTGTATACTAAGTGATAAAAAACAGCATCAGTTTTTAACAGTTATCATTTACAATACACTTGTTACTATAATATTTATCACTCACTATCTTCTGAGTAGTTACAATAGACAAGACACCCATTAATACTGATACTGAGTTGAAGTGTTGTCAGTTTATTTCTGCCACTGTGATGGAAAGTAAATTGTCAATATCCTGATGAAATAAAGCATTCTGCAAGCACTTCAAATACACAATTTAGCAAGTAACATGACCATACCTTAACATTTGATTTTTTTGAGAAATTAATGACAACCCCCCATCCAAAATCATTGTCATCATTTTTCACCTACGGAAAAGCAAGAAACCAATATTATTGCATCTGTTCAAATTACAAGAATAAACATCTCTGGAATGAGATGGCATTAGCAGTAAGCAATTTAGACTTCTTGATAAAACCAGAAACGTAAATAGCTTGAAATAAGCTCTGGTTTCAAAAATGATACTTACAAATCTGAACCAGAGAGAGGTTTTAATGAAAATGTTAAAAACAGAATACAGCATTAAAGAAAAAGTAATAAGAGAATTTGAATCACATAGTTCATGTAGAAAGCCACTGCTATGATGGCTTCCTATCAGAATAGAAAAGCCATAAGCCGAGGTGCTGAGAGAGAATGAAATAAACAGGGTGTGCACTTCCTATTTAAAATAAATTTACAAAAACAGACTGATGGTAAAATGAGAATTTATTATACATAATTTTCAAGCTTAACTTCAGCTAAAGAATAAGAGTGTTTCCACAATGTTTTTGGAAGTTTGTATGATTTAGAGCTTGTTGTCCTATTAGGGGCTTGTTAAAGGACAGATGCAATTTTCTGCTTTTCCTTCCCATTCTATTTTTATTCCTGTTTCTTATCCATACTCCTTTCCAGTAAAAAAAAATGTTCATATGGAAAACACAATGGTTTCTCCGATCGTGACCTATCACTACTGGATTGTTCATAGCTGTTGTCTTACTGTTTTAGGAACTATTGACAGAGAACCCTTCAGATGTTCCCCTCATCACTACTGAGTGGCCTGTCAGCTAATACAGCGAGGTGATTCAGGGCTTAAGCAACAAAGTCACAAGTGCATTATGGTCTGTCATAAATGATAAATTAATCACTTTGTATTATAAACCATATGATTTTTCTCAAAACACATGGATAGACTCATAAATTTAATTTCCCTTTTCTAGACTGTTTAGAACACCAACATCAGGTACCCTGATTGAAAGGTGGCACGAACCCCATAAAAGCAAACTAACTTAAATGCATAGAAGAATCAGGTGCATGTGACCTGCTGTAAATATGTTAAGTATCGTGGCTGGACAGCAAACCTCCGAAGAGGTCTGAAGAATGTCAATCGGTTAACTTCACTTCACCCTGGTGGGGCAATGCTCCTCTACACATTTTCAAAAATAGCAAATGCATCCATTTTAACAGCACAATAACACTTTTCTTAAAATATGAATGTTAAGATTATTTCTATATTATGTTGTAAATATGACCACAATTTCTTACTGAGACTTATATAAAACAGAAATGTTATTTTATTAATCTCATGTGGGGGAAAAACTCCCTTTTTAAACTCCCATCGTGTCTAAAAACTGTTTAACACAACTAAACATGCTAGAATTGCAAAAGCATTGCTAGAATGTTTGCAGGATATTCTACATGACTTTATAGAATACATTCAGTATCCAGTACTACACCACATTCTGCTCCTCCTCCTTTGAAAGAATATAGACCTTCTGTAAACCTAAATTAGGCCATTCATTGGAATCATTGCACCAGAAATCTTATGGAAAGATAAGATTTCATATGACCAGAAGTAACAAAAGCTATGACCAAAGTATCTGTAACTATTTTACTAATGTCTCATAACTGTAGCAAAATTGTATCCCTGTTCAATTTGTCCTTTCAGGAAGGAAAAGATAGTGAATGTCCTCATCACCAAGAGCTTCTAGGTTAATTTAGGCAGATAAGGCATAATAATCTGGAGATTCTCCCAAAAAAGCATTCACTTTGGCAGCTGTGCCAAAGATGGTGGAACTAGGTCCAAACACTACTGTTGTTTTGGAGGAACTCTTGTTACTTTCAGTGTAGAGTGTTAATTTTTCAAGTTCCAATCAAGGCCTTTAGGAATTTTTAACAAATTCAGCAAGACTAAGTTTAGTAAAGACCTCACTATTTCTGACCTGCAATGATTTATTCATCCATGAGCTACTGCTTTCAATTCAAGGTTATAATTTGAAAATGCACGTAAATGTCATCTATACTTTAACCACTGTACTTTCACTATGCCAGTATCAGTTGCCAGTTACTGCCTTCAGGAACACAATGAAAGTGGGACTGGTATAAAAATATGTAATACTTTATCTATAATGGTTTCAAGTGATAACCCATTAGATATCAATTAAAAAGCCAGCTCATTTGAATGAATTTATGACTATAACGAACAGTCTTAAAGAATACATATTTCATCATGACCTGAAATATATATATATATTTCTGTAGATTGTACCCCATCACCAGCTTTCATATTCCTATAGCTAAGAGTTTCAGAGGTTGTTAGTCTGCCAGACTTTTCTTCACTAAATTGTGTGCATTTTCGGACGCATTTCTAAACATTTCTCCAATTCATGAATTGTTCCCACCCTGCGCAGATACTTGTCCATACATTTCACCGCTGTGCACTCTTTCTGATAATTTACTGCATGTTTAATAGGTCACCAAAGGTCAGAGAGATAGCCTTTTTTTTGGAAAGCCCTGCCAATTTCTTTAGGCCATGAACTGCCCATGTATTATTCGAGTCACCCTTGTAAAAGAATTTGTATCGGACCCTCAGATTAGGGTCTTCAAAAGTCCCTAACACTGTCACTTTCTCATCCAACATTTTCCAAATATAAAACAGATAATTTTGCTGACCTATTTTAATACACATAACTCATTCAATTATCTCTAAGATCTGTTAAAAATCAAAATGAGAAAATAGCTTTCATATGCACATATGGGCAGCCACAGCTGTACCAAGTGCCATCTCCCTGCCCAATATATTAAACAAAATCCTTTTATTTATTATACTCTTCTGGTTTGCATTATGAATAAGGGATCAGTAACACAAAATAATTCTCAAATATTCATGTCTACGATTTCTTATTCATCACAAAGTATTAAAAATAAATGTCATAATGCCACGTTCTACATAAAGGCAAGGGAAGATAAACAGGAAAGATGTGACAGTGTCCAATTTCATCCATCTTCAGTCATTCTTAGGGGATACCGATAACGAAATGGGTCATAGCGGGTAACACTGCCAAAGAATGCAGAAGCGGAACTCTTCATCTTCGTAAGCTTATTATATTACATGTTTTAACAGACTGGAGCCATCTTGAGCTTCAGTCTAAATTGAAAAACCTTTGGGTGATATTTGATTCTAGCTTAAGATTCGACCCACATGTGCAGCATATTGTCAAAACATTGTTTTTTCACCTCAGAAATATCGCTAGACTACAGCCTATGTTATCACGAACTGTGGCTGAAAAGCTGATCAACACATTTGTTCTCTCGAATTGACTACTGTAATGCTCTACTCGCTGGGGTACCTAAATCTACTTTTAACAAACTGCAGTATGTCCAAAATTCGGCAGCCAGAATCCTGACCAGGTCTATTGCAACTGATCACATTACTCCTATCCTGGAGTCCTTGCACTGGCTTCCTGTCAAATTCCATGTGGACTTTAAAATCCTCATGCTTACCTATAAGGCACTGCATGGCTTGGCACCTCAGTACTTGTCTGAACTATTATTGCCCTACTCCCCACCTCGCAACCTTCCCACTTCTAAGAACAGAACTGAACCCAGGGACCCAGCGCTGCAAGGCAGCAATGCTAACCACTGTTTCTCCATGCCTCCTTGGATATAACACCAGACAAGATAAAATATTCCATTAATATCTCAGTCAAAGTTCTACAATTGAAGTAATAAATGATATTCCAGTGCAGAAAAAATAAACTCTAAAAGCAGATAACCACAAAATCTTAAAATAAGAAAATTGTTGAATCTTTTAAATTGTCAATTTTATATTTATATTGCATCCTGAAAACATGCACATATGAAAACGTTTAACCTTCCTTTGGTAACTGATGACTTTGAGAAAATGCAAATGATCTGGATTTAAGTAAATTGTTGACACATTCTTTGAAAAATTAAAGACCAAATGTATCAAATGTAGGATTCTAACTGTTCCTACTTTCTAATATCAATTAAACACTACTGACTTAACATCTGCTGTGAATTTCTATATACCAGGATTTAAATGGCTTGCAAAACAAATCCAACATTCCTTCCATCAAACTCTTTTGCAGCATACTGCAACTTATATTTTAGTGGACAATCCTTTATTAAAGAGTTTACAAAATGTGAACTTTATGAATTGTAACATTTTGTTGCTCCAATAAATACATTGTATTTAAGCTACATAGTAAATTCTGACATTTAGTATATTGGGGCTGACATTAAAGTAAAATCTGGGTGGGGCTGACATTGTTATTGTTGCTCCAATATACTAAATGTCTTAATTTAGTCCAGTGGTGAAGCTACATGTATGTAATACATAGTAATGTATATTAAATACTAACAAACCAAAGAACACTTCAAATATATTTCTTGGTAACTGGTCACAACATCCTGTGAGAAAAATGTAAATTTTTATTTCACCCTTTATATTGAATAACATAAATAAAATATAATACAGTATCTCCTGTATTACAAGTGAGGGACATACAGCTTGTCTGTATGTGGTTTAACTCATTAAAGGAACTCACCCCTGTAACTATACATGACATTTGTGGCTATAGTTGTGGCTACAAAATTTTGGGTAAAAACCACACTGTTTATTAAGGTTCAAGAAGTAGTCAGAAGACTGACTAAATTTACTGCAATGACAGGCTGTAGTTGGGCTTACTTTGACCAGTCTCCCAGGCTGCAGAAAGGGCAAGCAGTACTTGGGTTTATGAATGTACTCTTCAATCTCCTTTCCAAGCTTGGCCAGCTGTTGGCGAATTTTGTAGTAGGTAACCACACTTTCTTCATTAGGGATTTCAATCTCATTATACAGTCCTTCCAGTTTCTTCATTTCTGCAAAAAGCAGACCAAGTTAATAAAACACATAGAATTTCTAACCACTTCATCCAATTCAAAGTTGGGGGGGAGGGGGGGGGTTGGAGAAAGAAACAGGTGCAAGGCAGGCTACTTCCTGAATGGGATAACAGTCCATCAAAGGCACATGCCTGGATAAGATTTTAAGATAAATTAGCTGCTAAAATCCAAAAGGGCTATTTGACTACATAATCATTAAGTTCTTTAATAACCACTTCTCCAATTTAGGTTTTGGTGATCCCGAGCCTATCCCAGCAAGCACTGAGCACAGGGCAGGATACACCCTGGACGAGATACCAGTCCTTCACATAGCACAAACACCATGACCATTCTCCCAGAAGCCAGTTAACCCACCACTATGCTGCTGAACTGTTGGAAGAAACCCACATTAACACACAGAACATACAAACTCCACGCAGATAGCACCCCAAGTCTGAAATGGAACCCAGGGTCCCAGCTGTGCCACCATGCCTCCATAATAAAACACAAAGAACTTTTATTCTTAGCATGTTCCAGTTTTTTTATCAAGAGAATGCTGAAAATACAAAATAAATACTGGGAAAGAATATCAGGGTGCAAGAGAACCGTTTTGCTTTTCTATCAAAATTACTGCTTTTTGGGGGGCAAGAATTTGGATAAATTTTGTATCATGGTTTATCCACAACATGCGGAATGTCAAAGAAATTCAACTTACAACTTCACTTGTACATGCTGACATTTCATCAAAAAGGTATGCAAAAGAATATTGTACATTCAAGCTTTTAGGTATAAAATTCAAATATACATATGTTCAAGACTACTTCTGTATTCAATTTACTTCGAATGTCAGTATTGGCTACATAATATCTACTGCTAATAAAGACTGACACTTACTTTCCACGACCCCTGGGACAGCTCTGTAGTGCTGAAACTGGTAGAAAGACTTCTCCAACATGTACTCTGGATTGATCTCTTCAACACGCAACAGGTTAAGGACCATGTTATAAGTGAGATGGAAAGCACTGTTGAGAGGATCAGCAGAGCCCTGGAAAATGAAGCATATCTTTAGATTATGTTCTAAAAAAATGAAACCAACTTTTGAGCAATTAAGTGTTGTATTCACTTAGACATGTGGATGAGATACTAGAATTACAAAAACAGCACAAAAAATGGATGGTCCTCCAAATTATTATGTGGTTGTTTTAGTGCATATCTATGTTTTCCGTGCCATCTTCACAGCAAAGCAATTAAACGGTGCCCAGCAGCACACAAAAAAACTAATTCTAGAATGTCACAGTACAGTGAGTGAAATGAGTGAACAGAAATGACCAATAAGGCTTTTTGACAGCATTCTTTTCCTCCATAGTGCTTGATTAGTTTCATATCCCAAGAATCAGTGCATTTCCTGGAATCAATGAAAGAAACTGCCTTCATTTATGAAGGACATCATTACTAATTCTGAAAGTTTAAATTAGTCCAGTTAGATCAATGGCACTTACTTTTTATTGACTTAGTTTTAAAGCTACTAAACCAATAGCAGTATTGTTCTCATATCACATATGGTCACATTTATTGCCTCTTTCAGCAGCTGAGCAAGAGATGGAATTTTTAAAATGTTTTAATGTAAGTAGGTGGCTTTAAAGGCTTCTTTGTAGGCATCCTTTTTTGTAAACTCAAAACTAATTTGTTTTCACTGCTGGAAGTATTTTACTACTCTGTGAGGTAGTCTCTTCCTGCAAGTTTAGTAAAGTATTTTCAAGCTAGCAGCATAAGAAGCCCCAAAACCCTTTGAGATATACAGGGGTAGCTTGCGTACACCAGATATCTGGGCTCAAGTAGCATGAAAGAAGGAAAGAGTCCAACTTATCAAGAGACTCACATGCATAGACATTGGTTTAACTCAAAATCAATAAAACAGAATTTCTAAGGACTCATAAGAGAACACTGTTTCACCACATAATTCTAAATTTGATTTGATTATAAAAAAAAGCATTATTCAATTTGAAACCACATTGTAAACAAAAACATTTTTTAAACACCAATTAAGCACTACAGGATAGAAACATGAACTTAGGTGGTGATTTTGTATACAGACTTCAGATGTGATGATGAAACACACAATGGAATTCAGCATTTATTAATTACATTCTCTACTAAAATCTCTGGTTAAGAATTATGTCACCATGATCAACAACTCCTATAGTTCATCACGAAGTATTTTACTTAACCCATACAAACTTCCAATAAATGGTAACCAAGATGACTTTCAAGCTATTGTCTACACTACAGATAGGATGCCTAGCAGCAAAACAGACTGAAGAGATGGAATGAGGCACGGGATTCAACATCAGAGCTCAATTCATTTTTCTTAAACTACATTCACTCATTAAATGAGTTCTCAGAATTAACAAAACTAGTTTAATTTTATTTTAACTCAGTCCTTTCTTTTTCTAATGGAATTAGTTTTCAATAGCAAGTTTTAAGTTGGTTTGTATCATATCGGTAGAAAAGTCATTAGGCTGGAAACCTTGTAGCTGGTAGGGGATGAGAGCTATTAAAAGCATGCTAGTCTGCGGAGCATTGGACATGGTAACACAGGAAGACAGAAATAAAAAGCCATGGGTAAATAAACAGCTACACAAAAAATGATTTCACCCAGTCTACTTTCCTTAGATCTAGAAGGATTAAGGATAAGCAATTATTTTCCCTTTAATGCTGTATGTATTGGATTATTATATTTTTTGTATTTTTGCTATTTATTTGTTTCCTATTTAGGACTATATCAATCCCTTCTGCTGAAATGGGTTTGAGGATCACTACCGGAGGAAAAAAAAATGAAGGGTTTGTGATTTTCCAAAACCTTTGTGTTTTTTTGTTAAAAATAACTTTACTTTAGTGTCGTTGTATGTACATGCCTGGAAACAGTCCAAGATCAATAGTCTGAAGATTAAAAAAAGATTCAACTGCATTACATTTCCATCTTTTGTGGTTAAGTTAAAAGACACCTCTGAAGTCTTTATTTTCCTCACGATATAACGTTTAGCTTTGAAAGAGCTGAGGAGTATTATCAATTGATAACGGTTATCAATCAATTGTTGTCAATTACTCTTTGTGTTCTATATTTTTAGAACTTTAGTTACTGCGCCTTTACAAAACAGAAATTTGTGGGACAGTAGTGTTAGTCAAAGCCTCTTTGTTGTTGCTTAACATCTGTATCTTTTAGTACTTGTCTGTTTTGCATTATCTCTTTTCCATTTAATTCTCTTTAGAATAAAAAGTGCAAATGAATGTCTAACTGCACATTACTTTCTAAAAGTGAGAGTGAGTGTTTAAAGGCAAGGTTTTGTTACTGAGTCCTAGCAATGACTTATAATCAATTTATAGTATGTTTATAATACTTATCTGGCACCACTGGCTCCTTTGGGTCTCAATGTGTGTATTTATACTGCACCTCTGTACTTATTGTCATGAGTGTAATCTGAAAACAGGCTTGATTTTTACTAAAACAAATCTTTCTGAATGGTTTGGAACAGTAACAACTATTTATCTTTACAAAATATTGAGAAAGAACATTTCCCACAGCCATGAAATTATGAATGGGGAATCATTAATAATAAAAACAATATTTGGATGTCCTCTGCTTCCCTGGTACCTTTCTAAGAAGATATACAAAATTCACGACTTTAAAACTGCCATGGGATTTCCAATTGAGTACAACAAAACAACAAATCTGTGACTGACCAGAGTGCTCCCAAAGAAAAATTGGCAGCTAAAAGGATACACAAACAATACACACAATACTCCCTCTTGCACGCAAAAGCATTCCAAAATATTGACCTTTTACGCATAAAAAGAGCCATTTAATCCTCAAGGAACATTTGGCATGTTGTGTTTCTCAACATAAAACCTCAGCTAATGAAAGCTGGATAAGCTGTTGATTTGCAAGCCTTTAGCTATAAGTATTACTCTAAATCCTGGAGAGGTCCCAAACAATATGGGGTACATATCACTAAAGAGAAAAATGCTCGGCTAACATACCGAGTTTGTATAATATATTCAATTCAGTCAAATGTAGTTCAGCAGTTTCCAATCTGTTAGTAACAACCCTTGGCTCATGACACCCATGTAAAAAGGGAACATCTAACAAATACTGAAGATCTGCCAAAACTAACTTCACATTTTCAAATATCAGAAAGTGCAGGATTTTAGTGAATTTATTCCATGGAATGGAAAAACTCACTTATGCAAAAGACTACTTTGCACAATAATGTTTTTTTATCCCCATCAACGTTTCTTGTGATATGGAATGGCTCCAGCCTACCTATCGTTAATGCAAAGTAGGGGAAATTGCTAGCAATCCTCCCAAGAGCACTTGGTATTGGTTTAGCAGCCCCATACAGAGGCACAGTGAGGCCTGCAAATCATCATTTTTTTTTCATCTGACAGGCTAAAAAAAAAAAATATATACACACGTTGAATTATAAAACAAAAAAAAGCGTCATGGCAAATACTCTTGCCAAGGCATTTACTCCAGTTAAGCAACAAGCATGGCTTCAGAATCTGACTCTGTAAGAGCAATCTTTGAGGGAATTATAGGGTGAGTAATAAAGATGTTTAGGCATGGTCATATTACTGTCACCTTTACACCATCTTAGCTGGTTCTGTATGAAATTAATTATAATTGGTCATTATTAATAAATTCAAGAAATTTGTTTCACCTTGAGAAGCTGTTTTCCCACTGTAGGGCTCATCTTTTCATCAACCATGAAGATGACAATTCCTCGTTCATCCATGCCTCGCCTGCCAGCGCGACCAGACATCTGAATGTATTCACCTGATGTTATCTTTAAAACAAAGAGCAAGAACCTATGAGACTGGGATGAGATGGAAAATCATATAATATTTTGTGCTTTTAAATAAATGTATTCTACAATGCAAGTGTTAGTATTTGAAACAGCACTGCAATGCAAATACAGATTCCCCAAACGATACAAGAAGTGTAAAGAGAAACTCAGAGGCGAGGGCCCACATTAGGGCACTCTGACAGACGCACGTATACTGAAGTTATACTTTGCAATAAAACTCACATATAGTTCCCATTAACTTAATTCTTCAAGACTCACAGTAATCATTTGACAATGCATATATTTAAACAACCCTGGTAAGGTGTAATCCATTCTAGGCTTTGATCTAAAAGCCAAACACATTTAAAATCGTATTTAGTAATTAATTTATGGAGAAGGAAAAGGCACACTAGATCAAATCCCAAAATATTTTTCCTTTGTTGGAAAAGGAAGTAGTACTTGAAAGCATGTTTTTAGGCATGTATCAATTCCAGATGTGAAGCAGCAAGATTAAGGACTATAGCTTTTCTTGGAGGATGTTATTGTACTTCAGCTAAAAAGTTTAAAAATAAGGTCATTCATCATAAAAGCTTAACTTATGGATTATAAATAAACATTACACAACCTTTTCACTGCTTTTGTTTTATAGCATATCCAAAAAACTGGTACTAAACAAAACAAGAGTCCAATACATAATAAGTTTAATCAAGAAAAAGTCAAACTACAGCTTTAAAAAAACAATTTAGATGCATTTTGAATGCACTTTAAATAAACGGTTATTTTAATTGATGTAAGAGCAGGTCAAATTACTTATAAAGGACTTAATACCTTATTTACGCAAATATAAGCCACTACTGAATATAAGCTGCATCCAGTAATTCAGACTGTAGATATTGAAAAGATAACTTTTCATAGCACAAGCTACCTTTCTAAATAGAGGTGGCTGAAATGAAAAAGCTCTCGGTTTTAAAGAAAATAAAAATGGAGGGGAGTTTAAAGGCAAATAATACAGCAAGCTCCCTCATTTCCAGAAGATATGAGGATTTTTCGGATAGATAAGATTAAATCAAATTGGCTATGCAATGTCACCTAGTCTAAAGCAAAATGATTAGGAAAACACCACAATGATGAAACCCATTCCTCCTCATTACAGGAATTACAGTTTCCTAGAAAACCGACACTTTGAATTCTGGAACTACAATGTTTAGCTCAGGGGACTTTAAGCTTTATCCACTGTTGTGACTGCGAATCCACTCCAAACTGCCTTCAAGCCTGATGATTCCCGTGCTGTTCAGCACTCACTTCCTTCTTGAATTTAAAAGAACACTGCGAGTTCTTGCTCATTTCAGGTAACTAAAAATGAATATAATTTTTCACTCAACTGCATAAACACACCAGAACCAATCAAAATGGTGGGCCGTTACAGCACGCTGAACTCAGTTCAGCACTTCAGTACAGAACTTTTTTTACTTGTATTTGAATATAAGCCACAGGCCAGCTGTATCAACCTGAAAGAATGTGCTGCTAATATTTGGGTAAATACATTCACAATACAGAACTCAAAATAATACCAAAATAAACTTTAAAGGTAAGGAAAATTATCCTTCGCTTACCCAGCGGAAATCCTTCCCATCAAACTTGCGGGCACTCGTGAACAGCACTGTCCTGGCTGGCATGTTGATGCCCATGGCAAATGTCTCTGTAGCAAACAATGCCTAGAAAAACACATCACAAATGATAAATACCACTAGTTCCACTACTCAGAAATATTTTGTATCTTTAGAACTTAAGAACTTACAGCACTTCATTTAATTAGGGTAGAATTGTTTACACGGTAGGCTGAATGGTTTGACAGTCAAAGTAAAAGCTGTTGATGTGATATAAATGAATCATACACAGTACAACTTGCATTATCAGGAAGTCAGGAGGACCATAAACTTTCACTATGCATTTTTCTGAGTCGCTCGTATACCTCTCTACAAATCTTTGTTATATATACATAAACAGCAGTAAACTAGCTCTCAGATGACAAAATTATGGCTTCCAAAAATATATATAAATATTGTTTCATGTGCAAGAACATCTAGTCTTACTGTACAATGCCAAAAAAATGGTTTAACACTTGACAGAAATTATGTCTTACCATGATACCTTTGTATAATCTAAACAGGTATTTTCTAAAATAACTAAAGGGTCTATGTTTACCAATTTTAAGTGTTTTGAGAAATAATAATACATGAAGAAGGAAAAAATATTGAGAATCACTGTATAGTAAATAGTAAGTAAATCCTTGGCCCAATTAAGTGGGTATTTTGAATCGACAACTAAATAATCAGGTAAATAACAAAATATAATGAGTTTGGGCAGCCCTGTCTAACAAAATAGATTTAAGAGGACCTTGGAAAAGCAGAAGTTGAAGCTCATCAATCTGGAGGTAACAAAACCACTTCTCAACATTAGAGGCTTTATCAGACAGTCCACAAATGGAAAATATTCAAGTTCACAGTCACCCTATCCAGGAACAGTAATCTTGCCTAAACTTCCTCAAGAGTAACTCAGAAAACCCAGAGAGGCCTCTCTCACTACAGTTAATGTCAATATGTATGGCTCAACCATGAGTAAAAGATTAAACAGGAATAGTTTTCATGGGTAAATAGCAATGAAGAAAATAGCAGGAAGAAATGACTGCTTTCTGGAAGGACACTGCCACTTGTCTCTAATTTGCCAAAAAGTACCTGGATGGTCAACAAAAGAACCCGATATACACTTCTTCGCTTCCTACACTGGCTTTGTCCCGGACCTCTACAAGCGATACATTGATGACTCTGTCGGTGTTGCCACATGCTATAATGACCAACTAGAGCATTTTCTGCATCACTTCACCAACTTCCACACCCCCCCCCAAATATACAGTTAACATATCCTCTGCTACTCTTCCGTTTCTAGGCATAAACCTATCCATTAACCATCCCTGACTCTCCACTTCGGTTTATTACAAACCCACAGATTCACACAGCCATCTTCTGGACAGCTCGTATCACCCCAAACACACTACAAAATCTCTCCCTTTTTCACAGGTCCTTCGGCTACGACGACTCTGCAGTGATGACATCAATTTCCAGAACCAAGCACTCAAAATGCACTCTTTTTCCCCATCAACAGAGGATACCCCACCTGTGTTATTGACAGGGCCCTCACCAGAGCCATAAACAGTCCTCAGACTATCAACTCAATCAGGAACTCCCGGGTTAAGAACTGCATTCATCTGTTGTTTCTTGTCTTTTTTGACTTTGCAATGCAAAGATGGCCAGTTATGGGATACAATAACAAATCCAATACAAATGCAACAACATACAAATGTTTAAATAGTTATTTTGTAAATACTAGTACAACTGTACAAAATGATATAATCAGTATAATTCTTAATGCGTATGGATTTCAATCCAATTCCAGTTGAATGACCAGAATTATAAATTCAAATCAGAAGACTTGTTAAGTAGACCCAGCTTTCTTTCTAATGTAAAGCATTTTTGTTAAAAAGTACTCATCTATATGAAGTCTACCAGTACACCCAAAAAGAACAAGTTAAAAAAATCAGCTTTTGCAGCTATTGTAGGAATTTCATAAAGAGAAAAGAATTCCTGTAAAATAAAAGAGTTCCAATTAAATTTAAGCTGACACTTACCTTGAGCAACCCTTCAGAGAAGAGAATCTCAATTGTCTCCTTCAAAATAGGAAGCAGGCCCCCATGGTGAATCCCAATTCCTCTCTTCAGAAGAGGCAAAACATGTTCAACCTTTAAAAGCAAAAAGCACACAACTTTTAAAAATCCAAACAATGGGGCCTTCTAAGTGGCTCAACTGGTAAAGGGACCCGCCTGAGTGCGGGTTGAGCTCTATGATCCAGGTGTCGTATTCAGAAAAGCTTCAGGTGTCGCAGTTAAAAGTCATCTCCTCCATGCCTTCCGTGAACATGCAGAAAAGCTTTAGGCACGTGGAACTAATGGGACACGTTCATGTATGTCAGAAAGAGAGACACTAAAGATCACTAATCAAAGATCACTTTTGGAAATGCATCCAAAATGAAAACACTACACTTGGTTAAGACAATGAAAAGAAAACTTCAAATGCAACTGCTGATAATGGACAATATTGGACAATAGAATAGCCATAATACAAAATACTGCAGATTATTGAATGACCATGCACTGCTGAGAGTGGGTTGGGTGGGAATAAATGTGGTGGAGGCCTTTTGCGTAAAGTTGCAGGGTTCACAGCCATGAAAATAATGGCAATTCCAAAACTGAGTGGCTAAACCCACAACAATAGGGAATTAGGAACTGATTTCTGCATGCTACAATTCATCTGTTAATGAGCAATGTCCACAATTCTTTGCAACTGACTTAAAACAGAAAACTAAGCAAAGAGGAACAAGCTGAGACAAGGTATTTTCAACATGTTCACCAGGAAGCTGTAGTTGAATCTACGTCTTGTAATATTAAGCTTCAAGTACTGTTTAAACACAGGTTCCATTCTTCAGTTATTTGAAGGGGTAGAAGTCAATCAAAAGGAAAGCACATTAAAAGATGGAAACAAAAAAATAATCAGGAGGGGAGGCCATTTGCCCCATATAGCCTGTCTGGGAGGTACTGGAAGCACTTAATTAAAACCAACTGGTAAATTCACAGAAGAGAGTTTCAGTTCTCACTCTCGGTTTCAACCATTATGATGCATTCGGTCAGTGTAGGAGCTTTAGTCATTTAAATCTGTGCTGTGGTTCATATAGAATTCTAGTTACTCTGGTGCCAGCATTAGCTATTAACATTTAATTCTCCAATTTACTGCAATTTTTATCAAAAGCATCTGTCAACAGAGAACAACAATATTAAAACCAAAATTCAACATTGCAGATGTACTACAACTGGAGTGTTTTTTTTTAAATGCATACTTTCACTGAGCTTTCAAGCTTAAAAGTATTTAAATTACAGTGTCAAATGTTTTAAATTTTTCTTTAAAATCTACACATTAATGAAGCCACATTTTTTCTTGATACATGCTATAAATGTTGCATTAAATCCTGACAATCTGCTTAAGAATATAAATTAATTTGCAAAAAGAGTAATTCTACTGGAACAAACAAAACAATGCAAACTATGTCTTACATAGTAACTAACATTTTATGTTTCTAAACAAGTAAAATTTAAAAAAAGCAGTCATATAATAAATAAGAAGCCACAAAACTATTTCTGTTTTTTGAGTATCTTTGATCCTGGCATGATGGTCATTACAACAATGTTCGCAGGACAGAATAGAATGTAACAAGACAAACTGTTCTGGGTCAAATATCCTGACAGCCTTGAGAAATCAGAGTTGGCTGAATAAAACAGATCTCTCTTAATTGGGTTGAAATATGTAGTCAGTCTTTCAATAACTGCACTTAAGGTTTTAAAATGGTATGTTAATGTTCAGTGCACATTAGCTCCTCCTCTTGTATGTTTAGTAAAATCTAACTTCATAACTTCCAGACCACTATATGACATCAAACTCTTACCATGCATCACAAACAGTAAAAACTGAGCTTCTGACAAAGTTAAAAAACACATATTTGCATGGTGGCAACATGCTTGTCTGGTTTCGGCAAGTCATCTTCCAACATGTTATTCAGAAGGGCTCGTGCATGAGCATTTAAAACAACCAGAATTTCATAAAAGTCCCCAAAAAAGGTTCTTTATCAAATTACTTGCATTACCTTTGGCAAACCTTGCCATTTTTTTAAATCCACTTCAAATACATTTAAACATTTCATCATGCCATGTGTCACTAAAGAGTATCGAGAGCAGATAAACTACAACCCCTAGGATAACAGTCATTTCACAGATACTGTATTGTCTTTGTAAAACAAATGTGCATCTGTTGTTACAACTGTACAGATGTAAGATGTTTACATCATTTCCTTAAGTTGTTTGTCAGCTGTCAGGTGTAAAATCTCTTTTCTCAATTGACTTTATAAAGAACATTCCCCTTTATTCATTACGTTTACTGAGAAAAGTACATATCGTGGGATGGTCAACTTTTTCCAGGAAATATCTGCACAGGCCAATGCCTGCCAAATCCTAAAGTAAAGCACGACAGGGTTCCAAGTTCCTTTTTAATTGTTTATCTCAGTACCTGCATTTTTGAAATGTTAATATAATATTATCTTTTAATATTTAATTTTTTGCACAATAAAACGGTTGGTGGAAGGTAGTTGCACTTGTTCACTTAATGAACTGCTTTTGATGTAGCTTGTCCCATTTTGAATTTTCTTCATGTTTTTATGTAATAGCATGAATGTATTGTTTTTTTCCAACTAGTTGATCTTTCAATTAGAAACTAGTTTCTAACTGAATGCAGTTCCTGTGCCGATTCCCCAATATTTGTTGAGACTGGACTGCATAAAACTAAAAGGAACACCTGGAGGACAATGACTGAATGATAGGTTAGGAGGTCAAGAAAATCTCCAGACCATCCATATAATATATATTTTTCATGTCTGATCTACATCAGATCTTTACATGGGGGACAAAAAATGTGACTGTTCTTTTGTTTTGTTTAGATGCAAACCGCATGAAGAAATCTTGTTTTCGTTTTTATTTTCCACTGTAGTTCTGGTACCGAGACAAAATAAATTTTTGGAAAAGAATGTTTAAATTGTAAGCCTATTTTGGTCAGGTTTTGTATTACAACATTCCATTTATAGAACATTTAGAGAAAAGCATTCAATAGCTCTGTTTTTTTAAATACCAGGGCACATAATGGTCATCTCACACAAAGGTTCACAAAAATGTTTGGCAAAGATATTAAGTGATACTCTTAATACTATTTAGAAAACCATGATTTTTCAACAAAAAGTAATACCTTGTGTGCTTATTGTAGGAGTACTTACTTGTGGAAGTTTCTTGTCTTCATCAGAGAGACAATCAATAGCATTATTAAAGACCTCCTCAACAAGCTTCTTCTCCTCCTCTGCAAAACAAAAGCATTCCACTCTTAAAACATACAAAACACATTTCCAAAACCATAAATGTAATTATGCTCCAAGCTGAAATTGCAGTGCAAAAACCTGTTCAGCTCCTTAAACTATTACATCAGAGGTGTAGGTATAAATGTTATTATGTGTTAGTATACTAAGAGTCACAGTCTATGACAGAACTCAAGTTGAAGATCCAGGTCTGATGATAATGACATCATTAAACCTTTGTAAGTAAAGTACAGCTTTACAAAATCATTCAGTAACTCCTCAAATAAAAGGGATTGAAGAATTAAAAATTGATGACCTCAACAAATAATAGCAAAGTCTTATTCTCTGGGCAAAACAACAAATGCCTTTTTACATTGTTTACAATTGTACAAGGACTTTAGCGATAGGTTTGCCAATGTAAATGCAATCTGGAAATAGGCAAACTGCATATCCAATGACTGAACCAGGAAGACTTTGAAGTGGCAATCTGAAAGCATGCCTTTCTTCCTGTGTGCATTATGTCATAACTGCAGGATGCTGTTTCAACTGTTAGAAGGTAAATTTGAAAAGCAGACATTGAGTTTGCAGCTACTTGGTAGAAAAGAACATTTCACTCTATCTTAAGAAACTTCTAATACATATTTAAACCATTTCCTTGGGATTAAACAGTTCTGCTATTTGAAAGAAAGAAATCTTATGGGATTTTTGTAATGTATATTTTCTAATCACTTAACCATTACCAATTGAGCAAAAATACAGTGATGTGACTAAGTCAAATAAACTAAATAGGGGAAATTAAAAGGATATGGTAGGGGAAATTAAAATATTAGCCAAGAGGTTAAAGGAAAGCACAGAAGCATTTTGAAAACTGGAGATGTTTCAGAAGATTTGTCACAGTGATTTAAAAAAAAACACAGAAACTAGAATCACAGGAAATACATGTAAATTGAGTGAAGTTGGGCAGCAGGACACTAGACACACTTTTATTGCCCTGCAGAGTGGTGGGACTGGGACCTCGGCATATGGCAGTAAGCCATAGTGCAGCTGGTGCTACAAAAGGGGGATGTGAGGTTTGAAAAGACTGAGAAAACATTTCCTCTCGTTTTAGCTTCCATTTCATCCAAAGTTAAAATTCACATTTCTGCAGTCTTTATAAAAGACATTTAAGTAAACCCTTACTATATTTTGAAGCTCCCTTTGGATCCAAAAAACACCATGTGTTACACTTCAAGCTAACAATATGATCGGTGGCCATTAGAAAACACTCTTCGAGAACAAACATTGCAAAACTGTCAGAAGTTTCATAGATTACTGAATGAAGACAGCCATTGAGATTTAAACATAAGCATAAATTCAGTTTAAATAAATTCCAGAAGATAGGCAGGTACATATCTACAATACACAAGTTGGGAAAGGTTACTTTGTCCATTAGATAAGTATATGCATGTTTAACTGAAACACACAATTCATGACTGATCATTAAACTCCTGGTTCAAAGGAAGATAAAAAATGATTCACATAGCAACTCAAACAAATTTTAGCTCAACAGCATATACCATTGAGTCAAAAACAAAAGTTTCAGGAAACCTCTGAGCCCACATAAAATCCACCTTACTTAAAACCTTTAAACAGGGAAGAGGAAAATCAATGCACACAGTTCTATACCTCAGCACTACGCTCGCATCCATTAGGATCCAATCTTCATCACACAAGGGCAAACCTATTAGTTGAGCATTTCAGTTCCTTTCTCCATTTTTCTTTACTTCAAACAAGTAAAATCACCTTATCACCTAAGTCCAATGAACTCTCTCACAAAATGATTTAGTTCTTATGCAACAAAGTCACTCAAGTGCATGACAAAAGTTATTTCCAAAATCTGCATATTCATTTTCTAAAAAAAACTTACTCACGTTGATATACATTTCTTCCCATGTTCTGTGTATATTGTGTACCTTTTAAGGTGCAAAAAAGCAGTTTTGGGATTTAACAGCAGCAAGCAATCAAACAAATTTGAGGTTTAACAACAAAGTAAATAAGTTGTCTCCAAAGACAAAGATCGGAATGTGGTTGATTGGTTTGAATTATGTAAACCATACTGAAGAAAGTAATTCACCAATTAATAAATATATATATAGGTCTTTAAGAACACTTTTCTGAAACATTTTTCTTCAGGTTTCTTTAACAATTCAAAAATCACAAAAGTCCAGTTAGAGCTAGTCCTACAAGCAGACATACTAAGAGGCAAACTTCTTACATCATTCCATCTGGCAAAAACCTGACACCTTCTCTCTAAAGAGACTACTAATATGCTGGGACTGAGGCAGAGCACAAACTACATTGCCTGGCAGTGCTCTCTGCCAAAAGAAGGTCCACAGGAACAAAGGGAGAAAAGGAAAAAGTTATCTTCACCACTTGTCACAAAACTTGAATTTCTGGATTGAATTAAAATAAAGAAAAATAGTTAAAGAATGCAAAATGTGACTGACAGACGCCATGTCTGTTAAGTCATTCTTTATAGGTCTATAAACACTCCAAAGAAACAAAGCAAGAAAAAGAAGCACAGCGGGAGAGAAGGACAACTGCAATTCATTACAGAAAAGCTGCACGTGGCAAAATATTTTTAACTGGCTTTAGCACTATCTGGGTCACACAGTATTATAAAACTACTAATGGAATTAAGCAAAAAAGGACTACATTCCATTAAGTCTAAAAATGCGAGCTGTTCAACCATTCCAAAATACTGACAGAAAAAACATTTTCCGCCATTTCAATTGGATAACACAAACATACATTTAGTATATCCACTCTTTCTATGCCATTCCTAAAAATAATCATTTCTTTACAAGTCTTTACCTTTATTATTCATCCAACTGCATAAGGTTACAAAGGTTGGGAAATTGCCATCTTTAAAATCCCTCCTCCAAGTACTGTAAATATCCCTTGTTCCCATTTGTTATAAATCATAATTAGATTCTGTTGGATGTGAGGAAAATTAAATTGATACAACTTAGGGACAACTTACAGAAATCTAGAATGTGCCAGTGCAAAGCCTTCCTGTCAGGAATAAGCTGTAACTGTACAGCTAGAGGAGAGAAAACCTTTTGCTCCTGCTGGCCCACTATCAAGTTCAGCACTTTTATTAGTTTTAAAAATGTTCTTGTTAGTGAAACTTGAAAATAAGTCTGATTGTTGCAAAGTTTAATAAAGCTCTTCATCCGTGGTCTTAATACAGTACACAGTTGCACTCCCAGTTGAACTATTTTTATCTAAGGTGCAAAATTAATATTTCACTTTTCATGAATGTCACTAGTTCTAATCCTTACAATAGCACAGGAGTTTGATAAAAAAATGGAAAGTGATCTTTCGTGAACATGAACAGTACCTTGCAAAAGTATTCAGACCCTTGTGCATTTTTTAAATGTTCTTGCTTTAAAGCTTGCAATTATGACACATGAAAGAAAAAGTAAGTTATATACACAATATAGTCCACACATTCAAAAATAAATGAATATGAAAAAATACTTAATTATAAGTCTTAGGCTTACAAAAATACCTTAACAAATCAGACAATTAGTTGAGTTACTTTATCTAATTGGAGTGTGAGAGGTTCCAGTCAGGAATTGAATTTCAAGCAGAAATCCAGAAAAAGAAAAGAGCTCTCAAAAACAACTCAGAGATAATATTAATTAGAAGAATGGTATAAAATAAAGACCCTTAATATTTATTTAAGCATGGTGCTTCCACTAAATGTTTAGATCCATGGATTCAATAATAAGGCCATCAACATATTCCAGCTTTGTTTTTTTTGTCATTTAATGTCATTTATCTTACCCCTTAGATGTCTTCAGTTCAAGCATTCCAGCCTTGAATGAAATATTATGCTATATAAAGTGTTATGGTTATTTTATAATTTTACAAAATGGAAGCCCACTGGAAGGGTCTGAGTACTTTTTCCAAGACACTGGATCAGGATCTGCAGAGAAATTCATTCATTTAAGTGCTCAGGCTTTATTGGAGAATGAGAACAGTCTGTGCCACTTGGCAGGTGGAATACTAGCTGAACAGCACCAGGACCAGGAAGAGAACACAACCAAAGATTATATCGCTAAAGGGCTATTCAACTGCAATAATGTAACTAGCGGCTGGCCTGTGGAGCCACATCACAACATCAGCATGGAGTATTTGTCCATTCCTGACAGAACAGAACATTTCTTGAAGTTGGAAACTGTCTAAGATGCAGTGTGAAAAGAAGCAAGAATTAGAAACAAGCAAGTGGCTATAGTTTCAACAGGTCTAGAATAGCTATCAACAAAAAGCTCTAAAACATGAGATATCTTTAAAAGTGATTCTGTAAATGTATCTTCATGTGGAACAATTAATGTTTCCTACTAAATCTGTTTTCAGTCCCATAATCTGCACTATATATAGATGGCTTCATACCAGTCCAGTGTTTTTTTTTTCCTTTTTTGTTATAACCATCACAATAATTCCATTTGGTACTGTTTTCTCATTTACCAGTGCCCTTTGAGAACCATTTTCCAAAGTTAACAGATAAGGTTGAGTCAGACTTGTTTAACAGACTTTCCAATTGGGTTATGTCCAGTAAAATCCACACTGTATTTAACACCCAAAAACATACACAAATCAATGTTTATTCAACAGACTAAACAAAACTAAATAACTAATATGACTTATATTCTCAAATTAACATTTCCATTATACTTTTCAAGTGACTTCCCAAATTTATCACAGCCAGGGAAGATTTTATCAATGCCATTTATATTAATCTTCCTGTGAAGCCACACAAGTTCACAATACTTTTGTTGGACTTTTTCCTACAACCCCTAATGAGTCAGACAATCTTTACAGATGCATGTTTCAGGCCAAACCAAATCCTTAAGACCATATTGTTCTTTCTGTCCCAAGGTAGAATGTAATCTAGAAATAACAACATCAGAAATGGAGCAATGTACAGACAAGTCCATGATAACACCATAACACAACGAAAAAGGAAGCCTGCTTTCCTTTCTGATAAGAGGATGGCAAGTGCTTTCAAAAGATAACTTTGTGTTCTTTTACAAAGGATAGCTTATTCAAAATAGGACAAGCTCTAATTAAAAGCCACTTTTGTTCTATTCTGTTACTATACTCAAACTAATCAGCTCCCTAAAGACAAAACTTGGCACTGGCATTAGTCAAAATGATGGATATCAAAAGGAAAGAAGAGGGTTACTAACTACTTATACATTTATTAGTCTACCTGTATTGAAGTCGAGCTTTGACACCTGCAGTGCATAGGCTTCGCATTCCTTCTTGCTGAAACTGAAAATGATTACAGGCTGGAAATTCCGCTCCATGATCATCTTCACTATCTTGAAAACATTAGATGGTCCTGGGGGAAACAAAAAAACACATATGGTTACTTTCTAACATTTCTTTTTAGACTAAAGACAGTTATGCATAACTTCAAATCAAAACAACTGCTAAAAGCATTAAAATAAACATTTAAGTAAAATAAAAAAACAACAACAATAACATGAGCAAACAGTACCAACATAAGATTCAAATACTAATGAAGTGGGTACTGATGACCTTTACAGAAAGAAAAACTTCCACAGTGTTAGGTGTTTATTATTCAAGATCCACAATTAATCTAACAGTTACAATGACAGTGAAGAATGAAGTGGATTTCCCTCTAGAGGTGAAAAACACCTGAAATTAACATCAGGCTAATCATCTGAGAGCTATAAATTTCAAATTGAAATTCAAAACTAGAAGAGTAAATTACAAAAAAGAAAGAACATTTCACTGTTTACAAAGATATCAAGAAATATATTTTAAAGCTGAGGGCAGGGTCAAAAACTTTTCTGACTTCTGACTCAAAGTTTATAAACTTACTTCATTACAATCGAGATGAAGGGCTGTGTATAGCCCTTTTTCTTATAAACCTTGAGGACACATCACAGGAATACTTTCGATTTTGAATACAATACAGAACAAATTCACAACTACTGAATTGTCAGATTTTCAGTAGAGATTTTTACAGTAAAGTTTTAATCCATATGGAACTACCATTTCCATTAAGCATTACAAAGCATGGATTCACTCATTTACATGCGATACAAAACAGGGAATTACACAGGACAAGTAACCAGCCTTGTGTGTGTTGTCTGGAAAAGTTGGGGATTTTTCCTGTATCTAATTTGTTAAGCACTTCTTTTCAGATTTACTGGCGGGCTCGTAAAGGTATAAAAAACCTCCAGAGCTGTGTTTTCCTTGCCATGAATGTAATGCAGGATATTTGTAGGGATATCATCTTGTGAACTACAGCCACAAACTGCCCTCCACCATGTATTTTCCCATTTTAATTTATTCCAAACCTTTTGTCCCTCCTTTACGTCCTTTTGGATCCCATTTGCCGCTGTCACCAGAGTCTCTGAGCACTTGCATTGCTGTGTTGAAATTATCTTCTCTGAACTCTCCCTGTGGAAAAGGATATGGGTATTTTTCTTTCTTGCCTGATACTCATAACTAATCTTTTTAGATCTTATAGCAAATGATATGAACATGTACTTCATGTAGTAAAACTTCTTGAGCAAATCTACCAGTGACTATATTGCAATTAATAACCATGCAATAATAAAACTTGGACTTGGAAATAACTGGTCAACAAGGAACACTGTACATGTACTGATCACTAACTCATATTAGAAAACATTCCATAAGGTGATTTATTTTAACAATGATCTCCACAAATTTCACTCAACAACTGGAATCCACATACAGAAATCTGCATACTTTTAGAGACGGCCATCAAGCTCACACAAAGTACAAGAAATAATTTAACCTCTGCTGTCTAGATACAAAAATCAAACCTACTGGACCCAACACATAAATCCTAGACATACCTGCTCAGTTCTTCTAAGAAATATGTTTTGATTGTTCCAAGCATGTCAGAAAGCCAGGTACCCTTGGGCTCTAAGAAAATCTAATTGAAATCTAGTATCAGGAGAAATAAAATTAATGGATTTATATTTAGTCCTGTGTCACAGAGTAATGCTATAAACCAAGTGATAATTTAACATTACAAAAGTTTGGCTACATGCAAGTCCATAGTCACAGAATTCTTCTACATTCACTACTGCATAAATTTAAGGGAAAAACTGCCAAGGCTGGGGCCATCAAACGATCCATAAATTGATTCTATTGAATGATCATTATGAATAGTGTGTCTATCAATATACCAGGCTTTGAATATGATGATTTTGGCTTGGAATGTGATTCAGATTTAGATCATATTGAGATTTATGATCTTGAAGGCAAATTTACAAAATTTAATAAGCAACACACTACAGGTAGACAGAGACCTGCCTAGATAGTCTCTTGCCAAATCTCAGGAGATGCATTGCAACTCTTTTTCTTTATCATATAACAGTAAAAGAAGTTTGTCATCGGTTAAAAGGTTTTGGATTATTACAGTACTGAAATATGCTTAAATGAAAAGTATTTTTTTCCTTTCCTATATTGTACTTAAGCGGCTACTCTTTTTCTTAATAAACAAACATCACCTTTCTCTGTTTCACTGCTATCACTCTGAAATCACCCATCATCAGAAAGCAACTAATTACTGCAAAGAGTTTAGAGTGCCTGAACCCACATAAACACTGGAGAGAACATGAGTACATGTGTCCTCTCCCCTGCCTACAGAATACACCCTGGAACTAAGAGTAGTGATCACTACCACACCTGTGCCATCCAGTGTTCAGTAAATTACAGTCACAGGGACTATATGAAAGTAAAGTCTTCCTACAAAATAAACCCAAAGAGGATCAGATGGGATATTTACAGTGTTTTCTTCAAGAAGTAACAGACACCTGATCAGCCATTGACTCACAAGGTTTTGCAAACTCTATTTGGTCAATATATACACCTTTTGAAAAGTAAACAAAAACCCAACTACAAGAAGCAAAACACCTTAACTCTTTGTCTCCTGGAAGTAATATTTCCTATTGTCACTTTAGGACACCCCTTTAAAAACATGATATTTCATGAACTATGTTGTTAATTTATCATTCAAAAAAGATTTATTGATGGGCTATTATTTTGGATAAACAATAAATCAACAGTAAAATGAAAGTCACTATCTGCTTCAGCATTAAAAAGATTCACCCTTCAAATGAACCATTATGCTCACACAAGGGCAACCTGAAAGGACCATTTTCTAGTCCTTTCTTCTAGGAACTTTAAAATGGAATCCAGCACACCCTGTTCTCATGTAGCCCATGAGCCTGCCACGGTCTCAGACCCCTGTATGGCAAAAGGAGTACCTTTATTTCATTATAGAACTCATTACAAAAACAAGGTGGCTAGAATACTTTGTTCAAAATATTTATGTACACATGGACAAACAAATTAATTTTTATAATTAATTAAATATTTTTTAGATATACCGGAGATATCCAACTTTGGCCTTGTATCACAGATAACCATTAAATCAACATAAAGATCTGGAATAATTCCATTGTGCTCAACTAAGCAGGTGATTTGTTAAATGGCATAATTTAAAGGACTGGACATTTAGGACTGAAATCTAAGTACTCTCCAGCACTCAAGGACAAGAATTTTCTAAATTGCAAAACTTTAAAAATGGGTGACCTATAAGACTAACTAAAATTTGAAAATGCCAGTTTAAACTTTAAGAAATGAATTCCTAATGAATAAATACCAAAGTGGGTACATGCAGCTTCCTATGAGTACTGGGGGGGCAGTGAAAGAGTTTGATGAGCCCAATGGTTTGCAGACTTCATGATGCAGTTATTGCCCACAAAGAGATATCCAACCCAATATTTACTTTTACACTCTGAAATGTATATAATATATTCCAATAAAAATGGTCACTTGACTCACTGGTTTGACCAGAGTATGTTCATAATATGCATACATTTGGTTATATTCCATTTTCCCAAAATAAAAAATTATACTGTTTCTGTCATTCATATTACGCTCATGGTTACAAACAAATTGCATGCTTAAAAGCAAAAATAACTTTACTTGTTCCAATACTTTGAGGTCACTGTAATAAATTTCTAATAAAGAAGTATATTTGACCTGACTCATGACAGACATTACTGTAAAGAAAGAACAAAATATTTAACTGAAAGATGTGTACATTCTGATGAGGCCAAATTCAAAACCAAGACTTAACCCTGAAAGTTTTACAATACATTTTCTGTGATTTTTTACATCAAATGTACTTACATTTTCATCCACCACTAAGTGAAGTCCATCTCCCCCTGCTGGAAAGATATAGTGTTGCAGTGGAGTAGGCCGATAGTCTGTATAGATAACGTGGCAAGGCTGTAGAAAACATTTACAATGACGATTAAAATTATTGAAAGGGTTTGTACAATTATACCTTAATGTACGTACTGTACTTACCAATGTAAAAAATGAATATCCTATCATATTTTTACTTCCCATAAAAACAGAAATTTGAAAATTTGAACACTGTCCAAATATATATACACTCATTCCTTGCTAAATAGAATTGGGTCCAAAATTTCTGTTCATAGTTGAAAACTAATAAAAGTGACACTACATTACCATTATGATATATCTATAAGTATCCAATTTTAAGCAAGCTGTTTAAATGCAAGCAGTTGAAGCAGTTAGGTGGTATGCAAGTACACATGAAAATTTCATACTAAAATGGTTCATTAGTTGATAAACCTTGTGCAGTCAAATAATAAAACCCATTACTATAAAATCAAGATAGATGTCTGGAAATATGGATAGTGTGTACTTATACTGTACATAATTAAAAAAAACAATAAAATGTAAAAAAATAAAAAGTTTGAAACTCGTTTTTACAAATTATGCATTTTAAAAATTATTGAACCCCATAACTAAGATAACACCCTAACAATCTCCGTCAAGATAGCTAAGGTAACACAACTGGGACTAGCAAAAAATGAAAATGGAAGAATGAGCTACCTGCTTGGAGCGCATATTAGCAGGGGAAATTCACTCTTCTAACAAAAATAGACGTACAGTATCACTCGTTTTAAAGAGTACTCAGGAGTAAGGAGCTCGTTTTACAAAATATGAGTGTATTTTCATTTTAAACCATTTCTTACAGTCATAAAAAAATAAAATTAAAGTTCTTTACAGACTGAAATCCTCTTTGTTAAACTATTTCTTGTTAGGTACTTGTGGATAATTAATGAATTAAAACATTTTATCAAAGAATCTGAATAGTAGGAATGTCAATGGCACTACTATAATCTATAGTGAAAAACGTGATGAAACACCTGTTTGTGAAGGTGGCAGATCCACTCAGCAAACTGCCGTGCATTTGGAATGGTAGCAGACAAGAAAACATAGTGCACATTATCTGGGAGGAGAATAATGGTTTCTTCCCACACCACACCACGCTCTGTAAAAAACATCACAATAAAAGCAGAATTACATGTAAGATAAGCAAATCTAAAAGTCTTTAGTCCTGACCAGATAATGAAAAGGGAAATAATTTAGACATTTTAAATCCTCAAGAACAGTGAAAACCATAATTCCACTGACATGAAGATTAATACTGAAACAATCCAAAGGATGCTAATAGAAATTGAGAGAATGTGTATTTAAGACTGAACAGGTAGTGGTTCTGTGCTAGAAAAACAATTATAGGAATCTGAAAAAAGCTCACATCCAAAGTGGATACTGCTGAATCCTTAAATGAAATGGCAGGTATGATATCCAGATTAATTAGTTACAAGCAACCAAATGAGCTTTTTTGGTTGAATGGCCTCTTATTAAGTTTAGACTTTATTTTCTTATGTATACAGCAGGGTGGCTTTTTTACATTAAAAATAGTATACAGAAGAAGGTTAAGCATGCTCTTCAACTTTGTTTAGAAGTCAAATGGCATAACTAAGGAAAAGGAAATTTACTTCATATTGTATTACATTTACTCTGACATACATTGATGGTGATTTTATTTAAATATGCACTGTAGTAAAGCATGAAAGAAAGTTAATTTAATTCATGTGAAATACCCTTTACTACACAGGAGTCTCCAGTTGAAATCCAAGACACACAAAAAATCTCCTCATAGTAAGGAATGGAATAAGTGCCAAGAATAACAAGAACCTCTAAAAATATTCCCTGAAGGAAGGGAGGATTCCACTGTGTGCTGAGGTGTAAAGGAACATAATTTACATCCATAAACTGTTCAAAAGCATTTAAAGTAAGTGGGATACACCCATCTATGAGATCTCCGATTGTGGTGCCAGCCCAAACCTGAAATAATTGGACAAAAAATGTGTAGCAACAAGCACCCTTACAATCTTTTGTACTTAAAAAACCACCCTTCAAGAAACTCAGCTGTTGATTGTTAGTTGCAAGATCAATTTTCCTCTGTATCGGACTTAAGTCCTAAAGATGCATCTTTTTAAGTTAACTGAAAAGTCATCTGTAACTACCTGCTAGAGGACATTCATTTCCAGAATATTTTCTTGCTATGCCTATGCAGCACTGCTGCTTCACAGCTCTCAGGTTCTGTGTTCACTACCAGACTAGGGATTCTATTGTATGGAACTGATATCTCCTTCCCCCGTTTTAAACGTGTGTATTTGTCTTCTAAAGACATGTCGATTAGGTTCAGTGGTTTTTCGCCTTGGTGTGTATGTGGCACAATCAGCTCGTGGTTCAGCCTTGTATCCCATGCTTCTAGGAAGTCTGGAGCCTGTCCTGTGACCCTCACCAGGAAAAAGAGGCTGTCTGACAATAGATGAAACATCCAAGAACACAGCACGCCATAGAGAGCATGTATAAAAGGGTAATGAAGCTTAAACAGTTAAATGATATTCATATCCTGTCTAAAGACACAATAACTCCAGGTTTACAATTTTAAACCGTACAATTCAATGAATCACTTATATTGTTACTAACAATTACCTACAGTTAATTCAAAATATACAACATTTATTGAATGTGTCTTAGCACACTGTCTCACTTATTGGTTTTTCAATGTCAGCAGTGCTAATTTTAATGGGTTACAAAAATTAGTGAAATTAAGTAGCAAAATAATTGGGGCAAATCAAATCAACTTAAATATGCAAAAAGAGGGTCGTAAAGAAGAGCAAGAGGCACACCTCAAACACAGTAAAGTAACTGTCCTAACTTCTGTAACACTACTGAAATGTCTTCTTTGTCAGCATTTTTTAATCCGCTTTTGTTGTAGAAACCATAAAACAAATTTTCCCAGGAATAATAAAACACGAATGGAAGGCAATAGCTTAAGAAAAAAATATTTTTTTAAATACCAAATGTACATACTCAAAGTCCTTGACTACAATGAAATAAATACTTCACTTTATTATAATTTACATACCGTCGGTCAAAAATTAAGGTTGAAATATTAACTATATTATTTCCAAATGATAAAAAAAGAGAACCAGATCATAAACTTCAATAATGAAGTCTGGAGTCAGAGGAGAAATCCTTTTTTCTTAAACCCAAACTGCTACTAAAACTAGAATGCTAATGGTCTCTTTAGTATGACTGAAGACTTACCTGCATCTCTCATGTAATGGATTTCATCAAAAACAACCCACGCTACTTCCCTCATAACCTCCGATCCTCTGTACAACATACTTCTTAAAATCTGCAATAAAAAAAGACAACGGATTGCTATGGAGACTGCAGTTGGGAAGCCAGTTTTATCACAAAATCTAAATTCTAAACAGGGTTAGTACGATGGTAGGAAAAAAGCACACAGATTTCACTTTTACAAAACAAGTAAGCCATCTGTGTAAATGTTAATTTATCAATCAGTGTCCTCCTTTCATCTTTGGTATTCAAGTTGGTTTTTGATCAAATGCAAATGTAAGGAATCTAAAAAAGCAGATTAACTTGTATTACTTTCTTATGTGCTGTAAACATATACTGCATTGTTAATATTATAAATATCTGACTACTGTTTAGTGAGAGACAAATGTTACATTTTGGATTTATTAATAACGATTCCAAGTAAGACTGTGAAACTATCAAGAAAAAATGTTCTTTTAAACTCAGATCTCTACACCTGGGCAAACTGAATGAAAATTTCCTATTGATACCTCACTTTGGAAAATGATCAGAGATTGTTTAACCTTAAACAATACACAGCACTGCTCCACGGCAGACTAACTTGAAGTGATATATTCAATTGTAGTTTGGTATTATTTCTTCAAGTTTTAAAAGTAGTTTTAAAACTTGTCATGTGCAGGTTTAACATCACATCTCACCACGTTTTCTTTTTATCATCCTCCAGAGTCAATTAAAAAAAGTCAATGTTTGCAAACAGAACATTTTATGCTGATGTTTCCTTCATAAAATGACTTTTTGTATTTAGGCTATACAGGTAAGTATTGTAATTAGGATTAAGGAAACTGAAAAATATAAAAGTGCCATACTGTCACAAAGTTTACAGGCCTTTTTTCCCTTTCTAATCATTTCATTTATAACAAGAAGCATGAAAACTTATTTTTTCCACAGGTGATAGGGCAAATATTGACATATTAATACAGTTTATGGCAATAACATTTTCAAATGTGGGATATTCATTTGACATCTTATACAGAAATAAAGCCAACAAGCAGATTTTAGTTGCTTCTACAAAGCAACTGATCCACTCATCAAATAGTCTCTTCTTTCTGGTTTTTAAGGACACACTACCTCAGTGGTCATGACAAGGCATGAAGCTGTGGGATTGATTGTGACATCACCAGTCATCAAGCCTACATCCTGGAATTCCTCGTACATCTCCCGGTATTTCTGGTTGCTTAGGGCTTTAATAGGGCTGGTAAATATAACTCGTTGCTTCTCCCTCAGAGCTAATGCAATTGCATACCTGTGTGAGATGCAAAACAAATTAAAAGAAGCATTGTCTGCAATTCTAAGAGAAAAGGCAATTTTTTACTACAGGAGTGCTTTGGTATAGACATGAACTAACCCATAAAACTGAGTCCTACTTGACAAATGCTGTCAAATATTAAAATATAATTCCTTTAAATAGTTTATATACCCTTGACTCGTGGTTTTGCTTTTAAGAGAATTTCCAACACTGACAGGCTCAAGGAACCAAACCTTTTTAGTTTTGAACAGAAAACTGTGAGGAGACCTGATACAAGTATTTTAAATCATCAAAGGCATTGAGAAAGTCAACCCAGCAGATTTCTTCAGAATGAACAGTAAAACATGAACCACAGGGCACAGGTGGAAATTACATGAAAGTACACTTAAAAAAGAGAACAGGAGGCACGTCTTTACCCAGAGGGTTGTGGAAATAAGGACCAAACTATCCTGCTTTGGTGTTGAAGTGGATACCCTAGTTTCTTTCATGAAAATGGCTGGATGAGATCTTTGGGTCTATTAACTACTACCAAAAGAGCTTGTTAGGCCAAATGGTCCACTTGTGTTTGTAACCTTTATCATCATATTACACCATAATATTAAAAGATATTGTTATTTTCCTCATTCATATGGGCTATGAGAACCTCATGTAATGGACAATGTTTCTGCTAATCCATTATTCAAGTTTTTGTTGTTCATCTTACCAATGCATGGGAGATACTTACTCTGCACATACAGTTTTTCCTGCAGAGGTATGGGCTGACACCAGCACGGACTGGTTGTTGTCTAAGCATAAAATAGCTTCCCTTTGGAAAGGGTCCAGAATGAATGGATACTCCTTTAAGAGACAAATATTGGGTCATTTTTTTTACTAGCGAGTAAAAATATGCAAGCAAGTAAAAATATTCTGTAAATTTACTTAGTTAACTTTAAAGAATTATACACATAACGATTAATGTATAACAGATAACAGACAAGATCAAAGTAAAACTTGATTTTGTTGTACAAATTGATTAACTATGACCTTTCTGATAGCCCTGTATACATTTTCTCTTGTCATGAATGCTCCTCAAAATATCTAATTACACATTAATCTAAGGGCATTTTAATGTTACAATTTATAGTGTTTAACAATTTAATAAGATTGTTAAATTTCTACAATTATACATTGCTATAATATACTAAGAGTCCAGTAAAAACTGCAATAGTCCTTGATACCTTTGCTGCTTTTCCAACACGTGGCTTTAGCTGGGTGTACTCTTCATTTGCTGGTAGAGCAACCTGAACAGATAAAATGGCATTTATAATTCTTATAATGAAGTTATATGGACAAAAAGATTAAATACCATTAATCTGGAACATTTTCAGGTTTGTTTGCTCTTACCTCATGCGTGCAGCCTTCCACAGTCTCCACCTGTTCCACCCTTACTTTGGGCATAAGATCTGCAAGACTAGATGGAGTTTTCAATTACAAAACTTAGTCATCTTTCTGGACAATTTTAAAGCAAACCTGATGTCACTGCTTCTACAAACTAGCAATATCACCAAATCAGAAGTGATTCTGTGCTCAAGACCCACCCTTTCAAAATGAGCAAGTCTGATACAGTGATAAAATTGCATGTGACAATACCGAGACCCTCATTACCAACAACCATCAGCAACCCCAGTTGATCCACTGCTGGAAGAATACCTCCCCAAGGGCTCTCTAGAGATTCTTCAGCTCTTTGTAGTAGGGCTGGGCGATAATTTGATAACGATAATTATCGCTATATCATTTTCCTCGATATAATTTTAACAAAAGTTCGATAAATATGTTTATGCTTTGCACATGATATGCGCATGCCCACAAAAAACTGCACAAGTACGCGTGCGTGTTGCAGACCGGGAAGCTAACGTGGTGTTGTTTACCCACACGGTGGTGGCTGACAGGATTGTAGTTAGAGTGGAGAAATGAGGAACACTGAAGCAAATGTTGTGCTGCCAATGACCATCTCAAAGGACGATGACATCGTCAAAAGAAAATTAATTCAACTTCGGTAATTTGGAGATATTTTGGCTTTTTACGATCAGACATAAAACAGAGCACTTTAAACTTTGCAGTCTGTCTGAGCCATCTTCTATGTGTGTTTTATCACACTGCAGTATTTAATTTTTCTATTAAGATATTTATTTTGTAAATTTTACTCATGCATATTTTGACATAAAAAAGACTTGAATACTCTCTACCTCAGATTTGTTTAATGTTTCTGCTGTTTGACAAGTGTTTGTTGTGTTCTTAAAATAAAGAGTTGTTTAATTGACCAATTAACTGTCTGGTTTCTTCAACTTTCACTCAGGAGAAAAAATCTGCCTTTAAACTTGAAAGAAATAATGATTTGACATTTATCGTGATAATTATCGATATCGACTGATATTAAATTTTTTATCTTGATAATGTTTTTGGCCATATGGCCCAGCCCTACTTTGTAGCAATATCTCTGCTGCAAAACATTTTAGGTTGCCTTCTTTCACGAGGCCTCCTTGTTAGTTTTCTAATTTCTTTGGATCAATGTCAGAATGT
This sequence comes from Lepisosteus platostomus, assembly GCF_059453375.1. Lineage (NCBI taxonomy): Eukaryota > Metazoa > Chordata > Actinopteri > Semionotiformes > Lepisosteidae > Lepisosteus > Lepisosteus platostomus. Next base: position 32,753,985 of record NC_142614.1, read on the forward strand.
TCTCAGTCCAATTCAAACCAAGTCATTTTGCAGTGTCTAGCCCGCTTACAAAGTTTCTTCACTTTTCCAACAACGTCACAACCTTTTGCCGTTTCCCTATCCATTACACTCTTTTACTGCTCTAAGCGTGTTATTTCGGAATCATTGCGATCTGTAGTCCATTTTACATATGAACATTGATCGGAACAACACATAGCAGGGTGAGTACAAGCATCAGGCTACATGATAACATGGCCTTGTCAGTCATGAATGGTCTGGCACAGATGTCTACAGCCAAACATTTACATTCCATAAAAATGCTTAGTTAACTTCAAAGTGCTTCGAATTCTCTACGTCTTTTCTTAATTTCAAAGTTTAGTAAAATGAATTTCTACCCTTCAAGATATTTCTAGATGTAAAATGTCTTCTTACATATTTTTGATGGATTCCAAGTTATATCAAACAAACTACACGGCTACATTTTAGTTCCAGCCTTGTAATTCCTCAAGCACGACACCATAAACAAATATCCAGGAAAAAATAGAATAAAATTAATAGGCAGTTGATCTCTGCATTTGCTTACTTTATTTCTTCTGCAGATACAGTCTCGATCTTCGGCTTCTTCCCAAAGATTACTTCATCTGTGCCATCATTATCAAGCTCTCGCTTGCTCTTAGCAGCAGAGCTGTTTTCCGTTTTATCCTTCCCCTGAGCCGATTTCCTAGGAAACAAAAATCCAGAACTATACAGTAATCCAAACTATATATTTGAAGAAGCGTTTTGTTGACTGTCACAAAGTTTCAAGTTAACAAGGTTAAAGAAATGTAGAGATTCATACATGGAATCTTGTATAAACTGATCATAAAAATTGCAAAGCAATTCCTGGATATTGAATAGTTATGTATCAATTTTGCGTTTTCTATATTGTGTTTTACTCAAAAGCTTTAATAAAATGGTTTGTTCAAATGAGTAATTGCATAACTATTTGTTTTACTTTAATTCTGATTTATGATTGTATCTCATAAAGCACATTGAGATTCTTCTTAAAATAACTACATATGTTTTATCAAAAAAATATTTAAAATCAGGTTTGCCTAACATGCTACCACAGTGGCAACAATACAAGTAGTTTTTTTAACCCATTCGTCAATTGATTCTTCAAAAGCACTGCACACTACTTGCTTTTCTCTGATTATGTCCTGTGACGATGCCAATAGATACATTTCTTCAAAAACTTAAACACCCAAGAGTGTTGTTCCATATCCTAACAACAGTCAAAATTCAAAACATTAAGCTATCAATTTTAACAAATCCTGAATACTAACATTAGCCACAATATTTTCTAACATTCACTAATGATGTAGAGCAACTGTACAAAATACCATCAGCACGTACGAGCTCCTGCAAAGCTGCCTATGCTGATTTGTTTCACAATATCTAAAGTCATTTTACAACTACAGTATTTACCTTGAACATAAGACAGAACTTTAGGTTTAAACAAACAACACGTGTTTCACTTTGAAATCTATACAGAGCCACAGCCCAATGTCCTGCTTTCGTGTTTAAGAGCATAGGTGACTTAGTATAAATAAAACTGTCTTTTACCCTGGTTGTGATCCAATATTCTCATTTTGCCGCTTCTTAGTGCTTGTTTGGTCCTCCTCAAACACGCTAAACAACTCATCTCCAAAAGTATCCGCCATTGCTGCAGAAAGAAATATCCACAGTGCCCACAATGCACTACCTTGAAAAGGATAACTTCCGCTACGGCAAATAAAAGGGACAATCTTGTTTGAGCAAAGTGTATGGCTGTGTTGGTGAATGTGTGTTTTTATAACTAAAATCAATTAAGTAGTCATTTGTATGTTAAGAGTTTTAAACAACTCTTGCTGAACAAAATTTTAAGTTAGAGCAAACATTTAGTGTTTTGAATGTGTAAAAACATTGAGTTGTGATTGATCTTGGTGTGTGTGAAAAAGACCTTGCATTTAAACCAGGTTACCAGGATGCTGGGGAAGCAATACGAGATTTAGTGGCTCATGTACCAGTTATCAAATTTGTCGACGCTTTAAATTGAATGAGATTGTATAGATTTCTTAGCATATAATCGGTGAATTGCAATGGGAGGAAAAAAGAAGAAATCGGAAGCTAAATCGGCGACAGCTCCCTTCATGCCAGCTGCCGGTGCCAGCAGTGCTACTCCTGCTGCCGGGAACGCGTTGATCGAATCTACTGGAAAGAAACAACAGCACAAACCAAACTCCGCGAAATCAACTGCAAGGGGTAGGGCGTGCCGCTAATTCACTTAATTTTGCTTCTGGCAACTTTGTACTGTTAATATAAAATTTAATTTATGACAAAATCCGTAATTGCACCATTCCGTAATGGCTTTTCTGTGACTATGAAGCGGTGAAGTGAAGTGGGAAAATGGTGCATCAGTGCCCCCACAACATTTAAAATTGATCTGGTCATCTGGACATCAATAACCTTTTCAGTTATGAGTTCCAAAAAGTAATTAAATAGTCAAGTAGCAAAAAAATGTAACGCAAACTTCTACAATCCACTGTATTTGATTTACGTTACTGGAGGAAAAATACTTTCAGAAAGTAGTGTTTCAGGCTTCAAATCGTGCCACAAATGCTTAAGTAACGTTTTTTTGGAACCACATGATGAATTCCATCATTTTGTAATCGTCTCAAAATGATGCATTTTTTTGCAAAAGGAGACCATTTGGGTCAGTGATTTTTAACAACTTAGTCATCAGAGGATCTCATCTAAATGTTTATGAAAGAAGTTATGGTATTGGCTTCAACAACAAAACTAGTAGTTAGATCTAGACTCCCATAACTATTTTTTGTTCTTAGTTTCCATTTCTATCCTCAGGTTCATGTTCATATTTCACTGCTGATCACAAAGAAATGTATTGGGTTTGTCACCTACTTTAATTCTGGGAGTATAATATTTGGTGAGCAAGATGGGGAAGAGCTCTGTAACCGGGCTGAGGGGAACAGGAGGAGGCTTGTGATTCAGGAATTGTCTCAGCTACTCCTATTGGCCCCTGTGTCATGCCAACACTTGAACCACCAAGAATGCATAAACTGCTCAACTCTCGTCTATTGGTATTCCTGAACCTAACTGGGGTCTGTGACTTCCACTTTGAATGCTATAGATGTTGAAGAGCTAAGAAAAATGGAAAGTTAAATCTTGATGAGCATTTTCCACTAACCTTAAGTGTCTTCCTTCGATTTCTACAATACTAGGAATTTCAGCTTCTACCCTTGGCCACTAGGCTGCCCTCATGCAATGTACAAGCTTGAAACAACTCCTAGAGAAGGCTGCCTAGGTTAAAGCTGTCCCTTCACAGAGGGGACTCAAGTGAGGAGTATGTTCATCCTAGGTCAGCTAGTGAGTGAGGTTGTGGGCTCTGATCAAAGAACCTGGGTCCACTCCATAAGTGCCAGCAACAAGAAATACAAGCAGCAGGGAAGGGCTGACAGAGCAGCAGAAGAAAGGGGAAGGTTGGTTGTTGCCCAGCTGCCCCCAAAATTGAGAACCACTAACAGTTTTGGGGCCAAACTGGTGAGCAATAATATGAAAGGAATCTGACTTGAATGATTGAAAGACTTCAAAGCTTTGAAGAAGAACTTGCCCTTTTTTTTCCGTACTGGTATTCCCTGCCCATGGTTGTTGGTTGTGCTGGATGCTGACGCGAGCAACATGGTGATGGGAGAGGTCTTGTGGGCCCTGGGGGTTGGGTGTTTGCACCCTTCAGCCATGTGCTGCAGCACCGCACCACTAAGACTGTGGAGAACCATGCTTGGGTGAACCACCTGAACTCCAATGCGGTCTTGCATATGCTGTGCCCTGAGGCAGCTTATAGTCCCTGCAAGTGGCAAAGGTACAGGAGGAGATATGGAAACCACCTACACTTGTCACTGTCATGACATTGAGGACTGCTGCATCTGTGCATCTCTAGCCCAGGTACAGGAATCTCAGACCAGCAAAATCATTGATGTCAAAGGAATGAAATCTGGAATGAAGCAACCCCTACTCACTAGGGCTAGTGGCACTGTGGGACTCTAAGAAATTGTGAGATTCAGTGCTACACTGCTCATGGTGGGTATCAGGTATGTGGTGGAGGTTTTGGCGGTTGATAATCCTTGGAGCACTGAGGGAAGTAATGCTGTTGATTGTGCATGGGGCTCTGGGTTCTGAGCATTTCATTGCACCAAATGAAATATTTCCTCTATAGTCTCTTTCCTGGGGAGCCTTCTACTAGGAAGTTGGTACTCCTGCAGAAATCACTTGATACTTGTGTGGAGATGACGGATCTCTGTGGACACTGTGTCACAAACCCTGTTTCAGCAGTATAAAGTAGGGACACCTATGGAGAACATCAGAGTAGACAAGCTGATGATCTTTCTCCAGAAGGAAGCAGGTTTCTACTCAAATTTGTTCAATGTATATTGAGAGTTTACAGTCTTTTCGTACGGTTTTGTTTGGTCCTTTAAAAAACACTGATATATGTAACAGGTAAAGCCCTATTCTAATTCATGATTAAAGTCACGTGTTCTTCATTTATTCGGAATTACAGAAATCAGCTCTAACTTTTACAGTGAAATGTTGAATTGTATATTATCATCTTTGCATTTTTTTAAAATCATGTGCTTATATAAACTATTAATTCCTAAAACCTGAAAATGTATTTGATACAATATGTTGTTTCAAAACGGAAACATTCAAAAACCATGTTGGTGCAGGTAGAAACATTTGACAAGGTGTACAAATTAGGTGAGGTGTAGAGTTAGCAAAACATTTATGACAATATGATGTGCTGGAACCCTTCAGAATACTTTCCCAATTTCTTTAACTGAAAGAAACAGTAGTATTTTTTTACCAGGCATTTATTATACATTGTTTTACCAATTAAATGCCATTACATGGACAGCAAAGGAAGGCTCTTTCTGTAAAGTACAGGATGTCATACTTTCTTATACCACAGCGAAATGGGATCATCTCCAGTCCTTGGCTCTCCCCTTACAGACACTCCTTAGCAAAACCTTGTGTTTAAAGTAAAAACGGTAGCTAAGACATATTTTTATATTATACCAAGTAAACTACAGTACGTTACTTCATTTAAGTAGTGTCTACTCCTAGGTGGAAACCATAGTAATGGAAGAAGAGCTCCATACAGGGCTGACATCAGCCTTGTATTTTTTAACTGAGCTGCACATCAGAAAGTTGTGGTTGACATTTTCTGATAATCTGATCATTTTTAACTTTACATTGTATTTTTGTACATTCCTGTTAGAAAAGCTGTTTGGGAATATAAGTTTTATATTTAAAGGTTTGAGAGTAGAAAGTAGATTCCAGTGTTGTGTGTTAAATGAATAAGGAGCTATTTGTTAAATTTGTATTTGTTTTGGGTGTCGCAAAAATCAACATTTTGAATGACTCGGAAAGCAAATAATCTATTTTTTCACCAGCTCCGAAAACTTACAGCTTCGTAAACACACCATCGTCTGAGTCAGGAAGTGCTTCCAGTCTTGACGAATCTGTTCTGAAGGTAAAAACCAGATGACCTCATTTAACTTACAAGTGCTCTAACTCATAAAGTAAGAAGAATAATCAAAGCTATCGCTGGACAGGATTTAATAATGTTTATATTCCCGCTGAAGAGTGGGGATGCATTTTATTAACTAACTATGCTGGTTTATGGCCAATTTAAATTTTATATTCTTTAAAATGTAACTGTAAAATGACTGTAAAATATAAACTTTCAGTTAATTTTTTAAGGAAGAAATCTAATGAAAACATCTAATTTGACTCCAGGCAAATCCAGGCTCCAGGTTTCTGTTTATACTAAAATGATGCTGCAGTATTTCACACAGGATTTTAAATATACTGCTTTCCTGCTTTGTCTCTAATATGTTATAATCGAGCTTTCAACTCAAACTACAATAGTCATTCTGATTGTTTATGCTGTATTATTATTAATATACTGTTCATTTTTTTCTGACTGCCATGAAATTGATTTTAAGCAGTGCTGAAAACAATCTGTTAATATTAGTTAGAATTTGTGGTGCTCAGATACATGCTTATCCTGTGGTAAATTAATGCAATGTACCACAAGCTACAATTAATCAGTGTTGTGCATTTTCCTGTTCCATTCCAGCAAACCTTACTTGGATGTTCATTTTCTTTACTTGTAGGTTGTGATTCAAGCAGACTTAGAGAAAAACATTATCCAGCTGATCAATGAGTACAGGAAACAGTATAGTGATAAAGGACCAATTTCAGGAAGACTTACTACCAAAAAGCTGTTGGTGAGTGAAAATTAGAAATGTTGTGCTTATTTCCTCCTACTAAAACATTAACCTGTTTTAGAATTAAACATTAAGTACTTTAGAAATGTGTATCTACACTAAAGAGTATTTTTTCAGCATTTAAGTAATACTGAGACCTTACAGGAATAAAGTTGTGTTATAGAATAAATCTGAACCCTTTTTTTCACAACTTGCCATTTAATAAATAATACATCTGTGCCTCAGTTACTATCTGTGTAATTGACTGCTCTAATTAAAAGAGGACAGTCGACTCATGTTTAATCCCATTCTGTGCAGGATCTTTACACAGCTTTGCAAGGCTTCTCCTTCAAGACAGAGCACATTGAGGAAGCCATGAAAAGCAGTGTTATGTACGGAGGGGATCTTCATTCAGCCCTCGACTGGCTTTGCCTAAATCTGTGTGATGGTAAGAAGAGTTGTTAAATACATCCATCTATAATATATATTTTTGTAACTGTTCTTATCCAATACAGGGTCGCAGGGGAGCCAGGACTTACTCTGGCATGCAAAGAGTGCAAGGCAGGGCATACCCTACCCTAGATGGGACTCCAGTCCATCACAGGGAACACACTGACACAAACAGACAAGCACATACTCACACCAGGGACGGTTTTCTCAGAAGACATTTAATCCATTAGTATGCTTATACTACTGTGGACTGTGGGAGGAAAACTTAACACCCTGGGGAAACTAATACAACCATGAGGAGAACATACAAACCCCATGCAGATAGCACCCCACAAACCGAACCCAGGGCACCTGTGCTGAGAGGCAGCAATCCTTAACTTACTTGCAATATCTGCTAGTTTGTCCAGCTGTGTCATGAAGAAGACCTGGTTTCCTGAGGATTATTCTAGTATGCAATGGTGTGTTCAGAATTGTTACTGTTATTGTTCTGGTAAAGAAATCACAGACAAATCTGAATTTTGATTTTTGTTTTTTGCTTGTATTAACTTCCCTTTACAATGTACATTTTCATGCAGTATGTCACAGTACTCAAGAACTTGAATAGTTTTTGGACACCTGATTATTAAGAACATAAGAAAGAAAAATGAGAAGAGGCCATTAGTGTTTAGATGGTTGTAAGTTTAAATCACTGCTTTTATTTTCCACTATTGCGTCCTTTACCAAGCTACTTCAATTGCTTCAGTCCACCCACACTTTCAGGGAGTAACACTGTAATGGGCTTGCATCCCATCTAGGGCAGAAATCCATGTTACACTACAAAGACCTAATTCAGCTTCAGCCTGATGGCTCAAGTACAGACTCAGTTCATCCAGCTCATTTCGTTGCTAGTAGCTAATTGATCTGAGGATCTCATCCTCCTGATTCTTGAAGGGAGCAATGGTTTCAACTGGGCTAGCTTGTTCCAGATTCCTCTCAATTCTTTTTTGTAAAGAAAGTCCTACTCTAATCAGTGTTAACTGCATCACCTCTTAGTATAAGTATGTCCTCTGGCTGGATTAATCTTTTCAGTATTTTTATGTATTTTAAGCACTTAAATTCTTTTTTTTGCTGTTGTGTTGTTCTTGAAACAGTACTTTGTAGGGTGAACATATAGTTGAAAATGAGAAACAAAAATGACAGGACAATGACTGAGACTATACTTCCTAAATTGTTGAGATAATAAAAACGAGAGTCCTCTGAAATGAAGTTTGGACCCTCCTAGATCTCTCACATACCATACGCTTGTATGAGGAACTATAATGTGAAGAATAGTGAAAGAAGATGACGAAGAATAAAATTAAATTAATAAACTATCGATGTATGGTACTCAGAACTGTACAGCTCAAAAAACTTATTGTTTGAATGCCTGTTATGTATATAACTGTGAAATAAGACATTTATGATGGAAGTAAGGGTTATACTGATAATTTGGGAACAAAATCAGGCTAATTACATTTTACATTGTACGAGTCATTTAAAATAATTATTGAACCATGTTTTTATTTAAATTCCAATTTATTACTAGTTTTGTCTGTTTTGTGCAACGGGTGTTATTTTATGTTAGAGGAGCTTCCTGAGGGCTTCAGTCAAAAAATGCAAGAAGAGAATCAAAAAAAGAAGCCTAAGTTTCAGCCACCTCCAGAGAAGAAAGAACAGGCACGTACTGAAGTGAGACAGACTAGTGCGAAGCAGGAAAAACTGGTAAGTTCTTAACCCTCACCATGAAAACTCATGCTGATCATTACCCACTGAGCTCATGGTTACTGTGAAGTTTCACGTGGTACTTAATTCAATCTGTGGCTTTTGTGAATAACAGACACATGTGAAAGAGGAGAGTGTAACTATGAAGGAGTGGATATTGAGATATGCTGAGCAGTCCAGTGAAGATGATGATGAGAAAGAAGAGTGTGGAAAATCCGCAAAGAATCCAGAGGAGGAGGCAAAATTTGATCCTGTGAGTTTCCGACCAGTGAAATGCTAAGAGATATGAGAAGGTGCAATGTGATCTTTCTTCGTTTTGTTATCTGATTGATTAAGAACAGTTACAAACAGCTGATCTGGGATCACTCAGCTTAGGCAATTCACAGGAATGAAAATGTCCAGTTACCTGCACCTCTGCAGTGACATCAGTGACAGACCTCTTGCTTCTCCAATCAAAAGGTGTCAGATGACAAATGGCTCTACATGCCAGATTTTTGGTGGAGCATGGTTGTGTTCCTTTGTTTTGCGATCTTACAATAATTGCTGATTTCATATTAATATCACACGGAGACGAAAATGTTCACAAAAAAGTTATATCTTTCTTAAAATAGCAAGGGCATCATTTAGTGAGAAATAACAACACCTGAAGCAGCCCATCCCCATCTCAGATTTTAATCAGTCTTGCTATAGATTGTGAGGTCTCTGTTGTGTATTTTGAACAGAATGATCGGTACCTGTTGCTGACAGCTCAGCTTTTGGATGCGAAGGAATTAGCAGCTTCTGCAAAGCAGAAAAGGGACAAACAAGGGCAAAGAACAGCTCAGGACAGAATAAGGATCATACAGCAGGGTAAGCTGGGTCTGAATCAGTTCATAACCTTCCATACTTTTAGTAAGCTTACAATCAAACATTTTGTTTTATACAAATCATACTTTGACCTTGCATGTTAATTTGTGTGTTGGAATGGTGAGGTGAAAGAGAAGTGAGGTAATAATAATTCCTAGAATTTTCATAATGATTTCCTTCCCCATGGGTCTTGGAGAGCTTTACCCTCTGAATGCACACTCATCTTTGTGATGTCTCAGTCATTGACTGCGAACAGCCCCACTCCACAGCTACCAGGTAGAGAAGGGAAACATTGCTTCACACGTTTACCAATGGAGCAACGTTCAGTAGGCCAGATTGTATATAAAAACAAACCCAAGATTAATTTAGCAAGAACTCTTGGGTTAATAGCCATATTTTTCAAAAAAGTGCCATGAGATCATGAATGACCATGTAGCCAGGAACTGTCTTTCACATATCATTCAAATGACACCACTTCCTACTACATATTGTCCCAGTCCTCATACTAGGACATTCCTTTTGGAAATTGTCCTACAGATGCTATTGCACCTGCACACGTTGCAACTGTCTGGTTTGCCCTGGAGGACTTTCATCTCAGTTCTGACCAGGCCCAGTTTTTACTAAGCTTCTGAGATCTGATGAGATCAAGCTAAAAGGTAGTAAGGCTGCCTTCAAATCTTAAAAAGCAACTAAGAAAATGTGCTGCTAAATTTTGAAAAAATAATAGATTTCAAGTCTTTGATGTACATCAATAATGAGCAACAAAAGATGGCTTTTTAAAGAACAGTATCTCTGAAATCACCCAATTTTTATCCTGCAAGAGCACATTATAATATGTTGCCTTCAATGGATTTTTTATTGACTTGTTTTTTCTACTATTTAGAAATGAAGCCCTTGGAATCTCATCCTATGTTCAATCCAGCAATTAAATTGACAGATGTGCTGAAAGAAGAAAAAAAATCGGCTCCACCTCTTGAGGGAAAAGATGACTTTAACTTTAATTTGTTGGAAAAGGCACAAGCACCTCCTCAAGAAAAGGGTAAGAAAAGTATTCTAATAAAAAAATAAAACAAAAATCCGTATTGCTTTAAGCTGAGAAAGCCATAGATTTACTTTATATCATTACATATTTAGAAATAGTTATATTTCCCCTTGTATTGACCAAATGTAGACATTTTATTTCTCTGAAATATTAGGTATCTATCTCCAAATGGTGAAGATTCACACATTTTCAATATAAACAATTATTTTTGTAGTTATTTCTTGCTTTTGAGACAAGTATTCCTAATGCTCATTAATAACTAAATTCAGTACAACCAAGAATTTGCTTTTGTTCACTCCAAAAGTATTTGTTCCCAGTTTTATGGAGAGTAAAAAATCTATTCCTTAGTTTGGAACCAGGAAATTGCATGTTAAATGCCAGTAGGAAAAACAGAAGGTGTCAAAGTCTAAGAAGTTTCCAGTGTCTTTTGGCTTTGAGTAGAAGTCATAATGGTAAAGAGAACTATTATTTATTCTTTCAAGAATATGTTCAAGACTATGGGAAAATGTTTGAAAGAGTTTTCCATGTAACATAACAAATCGAAGTATAACTCTTGAAACATTTTCCACACTGTAAAGTTTAAATCATTCATCAACCAAACAAAAAATTCAGTGAAGATTTTAATGTCTTTAATACCTGTTATTAATGGAAGGAAGAAAAAAGGTTCTTAACTGCAAAAGCATAATTATATGATATAAATCATCACCCCATGCTGTTCCCAACCTAGAATTACTATCAAGCACTGATTGATTCTGTTTCTCTCTTCATTCCTAAGAAGTGCCATCTTTAAACTTGAATATTAATATATATTTATACTTAATTATTGCTGGAGTATTAAGTCATGTTAATGCTGTTTATAATGTTTCTATTCACCCTGCAGTGAAAAAAAATGAACCCAAAGATATAAGGAACTTTGACTATACGGCAAGGAGCTGGACTGGCAAATCTCCCAAACAGTTTCTGATTGACTGGTGCAGAAAAAACCTCCCCAAAAGCCCACCTCCTTCTTTCCAAAAGGTGCCAGCTGGTAGATATTGGAGATCCAGGTGTGTGTGTTTCATTGTCTGCAAAACAGAATACTACTCCTTCTCTGTAAAATTACAGTCTTTGTGCAAATTTCCAGGACACTGTGGGAAAATTTAATATTTGCCACCAAGGAAACTGACAGCTCTAGTACTTTTATGTAATATCAAGGATCGAGTTGAGCACTTCTTATACTATGTGTGTTTAGATCCAGTTAGGCTATTTGCATTAGTAAACTTTCAAGGCCTAAATCTGTCCTTGAAGCTGACTGTGGCTATTATCACCCCTCAGCATTCAGATACAAAAATGTATTGGGTTTTCCAATAAATAATAATATTAATACAGTAAACTTCATATATGGGATTGGATAAAATAAATTATTTGGCCAAACCTACTACTCTAGCTCAGATTTTTCTTTAACAGAGATTTCTTCTCTCTGCTTAGTGGAAACCTGTTATTAAGCAAAGGCTTTGTATTTGTCTATGTCATATATTACCAGCTCATACCTAATAATACACAGTGCTTTGTTTATAGGTTTAATATCTCCTTGAAAATCAGGATTTTTCTCTTAGCCTCTTGCAAAATGATGACCATTACAATAATAGTAGGATCAACCACTCTTTCATTTTTTCTTCTCCAGGGTTCGAGTTCAGAAGTCAAGTGATGATGTTTTAGAAGTGTGCCCTACAATTCTTACTGAAGACAGCATGCAGGCCCAGCACCTGGGAGCCACTCTGGCACTTTACAGCTTAGTCAAGGGACAGGTAAGGCAAGTCCATTTTTGTAAACCTTAAGTAACTCTTTAATGTTCTGAAAAAGAGTTGTTGTAAAAGTAAGAATAGATTCTGTTGCACCTGTCTGTTACCTCATCTAGTGCACTATAGTGTGACTTCCCAGTGTGGAGTTTCTTGGAATATCTTCTTCACAATTCTTGAAAGTAGCAGTTAATAAAGTATACACAAACAAGAGCAGAAAAATATTAGGTCAAATCAACTTATAATTATTCTCCCTGTGATATATGATCAGTTTGTCGTCAGTATTCTATTATGTGTCAAATAAAAGATGCACAAAGCTGCCACAGTGATGTCTTTTGGAATTGTTCTTTTTCAGTGGTAAATAGAACTAAGTGTAGCAGCTAATTTTTAACTTAGTTTAGATTAACTTAGATTAGTTTAATTCTTAATCAAGCAGTTGCATCAGTTGTTAGTTGAACTCATCATATCCAGTCAGATCATTGTACAAATTGTGATTATAATGTTTCTCTTGAACTTGAACTATTACCATTTTATTTTATTTTTAGTCAGTTCATCAGCTGCTGCCACCCACATACAGGAATGTTTGGCTGGAATGGCAAGACAATGAGAAGAAAGAAGAGGAACACAGCAAATCAGAAATTAACAAGCCAAGGGATCAGTTCATTTCCAGGCTGCTTAGCAGGCTGAAACAGCAGCAGACACAAAGTCAAAAGCAATCACAACCTAGCCAAAGCGCCTCTGAAACAGGGGAGGAGCCAGAGGATTCCTGGGAAGATCTGATATCTGCAGAAGAGGAACCAGGCAAGCAGTCCGTCTCTAGCTCTGGCTGTGGGAAAATGGAGTTCGTCAGAACTCAGTTCCTCTCCCTGAGGGACTCTTCATTGGCCAAGAAGCTGCTGAGGGACAGAGAGCAGCTGCCTGTGTTCCAGCACAAAGACCGGGTACTGGAGATGGTGCGGAGACATCGTGTGGTGGTGGTGGCAGGAGAGACGGGCAGTGGGAAGAGTACCCAGATACCCCAGTTTATCCTGGAAGACCTGCTGATAGGTGGTTCTGAAGCCCAGTACTGTAATATTGTATGTACTCAGCCACGCCGAATCTCCGCCATGAGCTTGGCTACCAGGGTGTCCCAGGAGTTGGGCTGTGAAGACGGGCCAGGAGCAAGGGTGAGGTTGTCTAAGCTGTACTGCAAAACACAAAAAAGGTTTATCTATTTTTATGTACCAAATGGAGAGCAAAGAGGAGAAACAAATTATTCATCTTTAAGAACTTTTATTTCCTAAGCAGAATTTACATGCTAAAAAAATAAATGTGTGCATCTGTTGAAGCAGGTTCTAACTAAGTGAAAATTGTGAAATATTTTTCTGCTTGGGGACAATTTGAAGATGGCAGAGGCAAATGTTTGCCTCTAGCTGGGTTGTTTGATGTTTCTAATGTTTTTATGAAAGTGTGAGTTCAGAGAAGAGCCTAGAACAGATTTACAGTTTTGCTTCTGAATTATTCAGTTTCAAGTTTATGTAAACATGAACCCAGCTTATTTGTTACTGCCCTTCATATTTATTATTTACTCTGTCATGGAAACTGATAATTGAGTAGATGATGTGCCCACTTAAAATGGGAAAGCATTTTATCTTGATTAGTCTTAAAGGGAGCTTTAACAGAGCCCACAGCATTAAAATGTTATTGTATAATATAAGTATACATATGCTTTTTTTCAGACTTCACTCTGTGGCTACCAGATCAGAATGGAGTCTAAATGCGGAGATTCTACAAAGCTGCTGTATTGTACCACTGGCGTACTGCTGAGGAAACTACAGATTGACAGTCTTCTGAGCTCTGTCTCACATGTCATTGTTGATGAGGTAAACAGCAGGGCTTTTTCTGTACAGTCATACCCCAGTTTATATAATTTAACTACAATGAAGGCACTAAAAATTTCAAGGTGGTGCTTAGTACACCTGGATGACTCAAAATGTCCTTCATTTAAATTGCAATAAGACTGAAGTCATGTTTCTCAGCACCTCCTATCACACACATGTAAAACCAGTGTAGTAACCCTAACTATGGATGGCACTGTACTTGAATTTCAATCTCAATTGGAACACCCTGGGGGTGATATTTGAACCAGGTTTGACGTTTGACTCGCATGTGTGAAATATTGTAAAATATTCTTTGGACTCAAAAATATCACCAGACTATGTCCTATGTTTTTGATAACTGAATCAACACTTTCATCTTCTCTCGAATTAATTACTGTAACTCCCTACTCTCTGGGTTATCTAAATTCACACTGAACAAACTCCAGTATGTCCAGAATTTGGCAGACAAAAGTCTGACCAGGTCTAGTGCAAGTGATCACATTACTCCTATCCTGGAGCCCATGTACTGGCTTTCTATCAGGATTTGTTTGGATTTCAAAATCCTCATTCTGATCCATAAAGCTCTACATGAGCTTGGCAGCTCAGTACCTGTCTGACTTCCGTCCTACTCCCTACCTTTGTTCATCTACTTCTGGTCCCTGTCTGTTCCCCAAGCCTGGGTGACAAGGTCTTCTCCTGCTATGCCCCAAAGCCCTGGAATTATATCCCTAAGGATATCAGAGGGTCACCTACCCTGAGCACTTTCAAACCAAGACTCAAAACATTCTTCTTTAGAAGGACTTTTATTTTATTGGTTCTGTTTCTGCCCCTTTGTTTTCCTATTGTATTCCAAACCCTTATTGTAATTGTGTAATTCTACTGTCTCCTTTCATTGCTTTCTTTTCTTGTATAAATTGTTCTTTATACAAATGTAAACTGACAAATGTTTTTTCATTGGATTTATTAGGGAATATTAAAGTTCTTTTCTTTCAGTTAATAGAACTACTGCCCCGATACTATGATAAAATTATAAGATCACAATTTACAGCTGATTTCAGGTAGCATTACACCATCACTTTTAATAACCACTTAATCCACTTCAGGGTAAAACTAGCTTAGAACCTGTCCGGAGTCCATCCATCGCAGGGCAAACACAGACACAGACATGTGCACACTCACACCTGGTCCAGTTATCCTAAAAGCCAATCAACCTACCAGCGTGTCTTTGGATTGTGAGAGGAAACTGAAGTACTCAGAGGAAACCTATGTGAACACGGAGAGAACATGCAAACCCAGTGCTGCAAGGCAGGAATGCTAACCCCTGTGCCGCAACGCTACCCTAAATTGTTCACTTTAATTGCTAGCTTAACAACTACTTTAATGCCTTCTAAAAATCTTTTTGCCAGTTTGTTATTTACTGTTCAATTTAGCTCTTCTGCCTTGCATATTGAGTTTCTCAGGTATAACAAATCCTCTCTTTTTTTAGGTTCATGAGCGAAGCGTCCAGTCAGATTTCTTACTCACCATCCTGAGGGATATCTTACAGAAGCGCTCTGATCTTCACCTTATTCTCATGAGTGCCACTGTCGACTGTGACAAGTTTGCGACCTATTTTAGGCGCTGTCCTGTCATAAGCATCCCAGGGAGGACTTTTCCTGTGGACGTGAGTTATTAAACATGTGTTCTCATGTCTTGCCTTGAATTTGCAGTGCATGTTTTATATAAAAAGATGTGATTTAGTAATTTAGTAGTAAAGACTGCAAAGTAACATTACTTCAGCATCTGCTTCTTTACTATTTAATTTAGAATGTTCTCATATGTACAGGTGTGAATATTTCTTTATAGTATGTACTGTACTATAATGGGAGACCTCTAAGGAAATCCAAGTTTCTGCTACAAGTGTTGGGGGGTCAGGAGGTGGCATTCTTCCCACTTCTGTAATTTCAGTACCAATATCCCAGTAAGGTGGCTGTTGGGAAGTTATACTTTAAAAGTCGCCATTCTTCAGATAAGACACCTTACTGAGCTCCTGGTCATTAAATATCCTATGACATATTATTAATTTTATGATTAGGGGTATTAACTGTTTCAGTCTGGCTAAATTTCACTTTGATCATGTATAGTCTAGCCTTCCTAAATTTCCCCCATAATAAATTAAATTGGCAAAGCAATTTCTCGCTTCTGATCTGCTATGTAGTGGGTTTTCTGGTGCATAATGGCTGATATGTGTCATCCAGATGGGTGCACCAATGATGGATGTCCCTTCTCGCGTTATGTGCTTTGCTATCCTTTAGGTTGAAAAGTCATATATAAATAAGAGGAGCTTTTGTTACTATTAATATTAACAACAATGATTCTTACTATAAGCCTCTAAATCAGAAGTAAAGACAACTATATTCTATACTATATTCTTTCTGATTTGGTAACTTTTCTTACGATTGGGCAAGAAAAGCCATTTTCAGTTTATGTATTAACATAGCGATAATGGTTCATTATAATACCATGGGGTTGTGAAATATTGGAGCTCTGGTACACACCAGTTTGTGGTGATTCAACACTCATGTTTTATCTTTTGTGACTAGGTGTTCCACCTTGAGGATGTGGTGGAGCATACTGGCTATGTGTTGGAGCAGGACTCTGACTATAGTCAAAAATTCCTGGAAGAAGAGGAAGAAGTCAGTGTGACTGTCACAGGAAAAGGAGGAAGGACTGACGTACACCAGGTAACTTCAGCATCTCGTATCTCTCTGTGGACACACAGCCAAACAGCATAGCCATTTAATTTTCAATAATTATCTTCTTTCTTTTCTTCCCGCCACTGGGCTGTTTCAGGAGTTCATTGTGAGAGACTTTGGGTGTGGCTGGGATGTAGGAGCTAACCTAGACAACTACTCCAACCGAACACGACACGCCATTCAGTACATGAACCCCAACAAGATCAACATGGACCTCATCCTAGAGCTGCTGCTTTTCCTTGGTAAAGATAATGAGCTTTTAATTTTTCTTTAAAAAAAATTTAAGTATCCTCAAACAGTCATAGAAGCATTCATTTGAGATTTCAAACTTTTAAAACCTTAAGTATAATGGCAACAAAACAGAAAGTATGTTTTCACATCAAGAAGTGACTCACATCAAGAGTGTTCTATATGGGCTTCAGTTGTTATTAACAGTTGAATCTTGGTAATGTATTTTACTATTATATGTATTTCAAATTATGTTATAGTCTTTTTTTAAGTCTTAATAGTGATTAACTAGTTAACATGGCTTGTGCCTAAAGCAAAAGTGAAAGAGCAAATGTATTGGCTTTGCTGCAAAGACGGCTTCGGTGTAGAGCTGTGAGCCAAGTGGTACATGAAAAACTGCATGTTTTAGTACGGTGGTTCCCAACCTTTTTTGTTTTATGTACCCCCACAGCAGTATGGCTCAAGTACCCCCTCATCCACACCAAACCATTATGATCCTAAACTTCATTCATTTAAACTGATATTAAACTGGATATTATTAAACATTATTCATTATAATGATTCACTTTCAACCAAAAGACCAATTATTGTTACTGTGGGTGAAAAAACAGAGTCAGATTCACCAAGTAGATTCATCTCCCTTTAATGAGACACCAGAGCTTGTTTGTCTTTCATAAGTTTTGACAGTTCTGGGGGCAGTGTGGCCATGGCTGTAATCAGGCTGTTCTCCACATTGGGTCTGTTCCTCTGCTTGGTTTTGATCTGAGTCAAAGCTGAGACAGCCACTTCACACGAGTAAGTAGATCCAAAGGGTAAAAGTGCATATCTCCCCAGCTCAGGGTATTCCTTTTCCACATCACACCAGAACTGTGTCAGTCTTGTCTGCATGTTTCATCTTCAACCCACAGTCTGAGGACACATCTGTCTGATGTTCCTGCACTCTGGCAGGAAGGCTGCTGCTGCTCTCAGTCACACTGAAGGGGTTCCTGACCCAGTCCAGTTTAGCAGACCTGCTTTCAATGTTACTGAAGTACTCAGTAAGAGTTCAACTCACCCGTGGTTGGGAATCACTGTTTTAGGGTCTGCATCTGTTTATATTTAAAATAAAATAAAACTGAACTGATGCCACTTAATCCAGTACAAGTGCTGACTGCATATCTCATGAACATGTCCTGAACATTTAAAAATAAGTGTTGTTTCCTTTGGTGCAGATAAGGCTCCTCAGTTCAGAGGTGTGGATGGTGCTGTTTTGATTTTCTTGCCGGGCCTCGCTCACATTCAGCAGCTCTATGACATCTTGTCAACAGACAAAAGATTTCGGATGAAAGAAAGGTAATTTTCCATGTACTTCTCAAATTAATGTTTCTTTCATTTATAGATGTATTCGAACATTTGATTTGTAAGGTATTACTCAGATTTTGAGACTAATATCTAATGTTTTATGGAACAGTGGTCAGAGGAAGCAAAGCTTTCTTTTCAAACCAAAAAAAATAAATCCAGCTTTTCCTGTGTTGCATGAAAGCTGTTTTGTGTCATGAATAAATGTACAGTAGTGTTAGAGATGTAATGTTTTGTTAATGCTGCAGGTATAAACTGGTTCCTCTTCACTCCACTCTTTCGTCTCAAGACCAAGCTGCAGCATTTACATTACCCCCTCCTGGTGTCAGGAAGGTATTGTTATTTGATTTCTCTCCTGTACTTTTTGTAATGTGTAATTTATATTTTGTAGATGGATTGAGGTACTCACCATTTTTTGCAATTTATACTAAATCATGCTTTTTAGAAATCTGTACCAATTACATAAATCATGTCCATTTAACTAATATGAGAAGCTGAAGGTTAGATCCTCTTTTTGATGCCAACGTTTTGCAAATCAGTATTTTGTAGTCGGGATCTCTGATCTGACAAGCCATTGTGGTCTTGGATTTATTTCAGATAGTGCTGTCTACCAATATTGCAGAAACGGGAGTCACAATACCTGATGTTGTTTTTGTCATCGACTCTGGAAAGACCAAAGAAAACAGGTAGAATATAATGTGTATTCAAACTGTTGTCATTTCTACTAACAATCATGTTCTTCTGAGCATTACTGTGGATTTAATGCACTTCCATTAATGTACAATAGCCAATATAAATTACAGATTGTGTAATGGTTTTGGCTTGCTGATGAATGAGTATGTGATATGTATATTGCTTCATACATTGTGGTGTGAAAGACTAAAACACTGTCTCCAACAAATGCCATACGCATTCCTCACTTTCCTGGGGCCCAGGTACCATGAGAGCAGTCAGATGAGCTCATTGGTGGAGACCTTCGTAAGTAAGGCCAGTGCCCTCCAGAGACAGGGTCGTGCCGGGCGCGTCAGGGAAGGCTTCTGTTTCCGCCTCTTCACAAAAGAAAGGTAAGCCTCTTTTTGCTAATTTAATGCAGTCAAACTGGGCAAACACAGTTGAGTTTCTCTGAAGTATGGCCATTCATACATCATTGAAGAACACAAAATGACTGAAACTCAAAAGTATTGTTAGCTCATATGGTAGAATGTTCTGTTGCACTTTAGGTTTGGTATCGACTTGTAGTGAATATTATAGCCCAGCAGATGGCACTGTCTTAAAGACAACCTGCTGAGCCTTGCCTCTGTATAGCAAAGTGACAAAAAAAACTTTAAGAAATGCTTTAAAAATAATTAACGAAATACAGATGTGCATGACCTTAGTATTGATTTAAATAAAATTTAAATTAACTGAAATATGTATTTTCTTGTTCCATGTCTGTTGATCCATTTCTTGTATTATGTCTTTAAATACAGGAAGCGCACACAAAATGACAATGAAAACATACTTCTTATGTTATGTAATATGTAAATTGTTTGGCACAGTTCTTGCTTTAAGGTTCTCACAGATTTGTTTATTAACCGTATAGTCTGCTGGTTGTGGACTTCTGTGTTTCTGCAGATATGAAGGCTTTGTAGATTACTCTGTGCCAGAAATTCTGCGAGTTCCTTTGGAAGAGCTCTGTCTGCATATTATGGTAACACATTTTACGATTGATTTTCACTTTCCATACATTAAGACTTTGTATTTCATGATTGCTCTCTAAAATGTTTGGTGTTGGATTTGCTCTGTCTAAGAAGAGTTGGTTTTAAATGCGCTGCATTGTTTGTATGTTCTAACGGTGTCCGTGTGGATTTTCTCTGGTTGCTCCAGTTTCCTTCCAGTCCAAAGACATTCTGGTTGGTTAAAGCTGGCATCACACTACACGACTTTTCCTAGGATTTTCAGTCATAGCCTTCATTTACATAATCGTAAGAAAATCCCAGCGAGTTGTAGAGAGACGCAGCGCACGCCCATTACCGTCAGTTGTGTAGTGTGACACCCCGAGCGACTCAGTCATAGCGCTCTTAACAGCTCTTCACCTTAAACAGGTTTGGTTTTCTCAGAGTGCATCACAAGTCGCAGGGGTGGGCTCTTGTGTCTGTGACAGTCAACAGCCAATGAGATCTCAGCCGGAAGTACAATGCATACAATGCGAATGCAAGGAAAGAAGGAAAGCGAGTGTTTTGGACTGTGCAAATGAAGGAGAGGCTCGTCGAACTTTGGAGCCAGCACAGCTGTCTGTTCGATGTTTCGTGTTTGTTGTTTGTTTACTTTCGTGCAGTGCTCCTCCTCTTATTCCGGTGTGCTCCACGTCGATTGGCTGCCAAAAGGAGGCGACCTTGCAGTACTTTCGCGGTATAATGCAAGATTTGGAACTGTGATGAAAAGTCGTGAGGGAATCGTGTAATTAGTCACCCTGTAATTCCTAGTTATATAATTTGACACCCTCTAGGACAGAAAAGGCAGCATGATTCAGCAATTGCACTCATTACATTTGACATGCTTTCCAACTAGAAGTCGTGTCGAGTCCTGTAGCGTGACAAATACTTAACTGGCTTCGGGGGAAACTGGCCCTGCTGTGAGTGTGTGTGTGTCTGCCCTTGTGCCCTTGCTTGCCGGGATATCTGTATTGCATAAATTGGCTAGAAAATAAATGGATGAATGCTACATTAAGACATGAATCCTGCCTGTTTTACAGAATTCCTGTTTGTTATTCCTTGCAGAAGTGCGAGTACGGCTCTCCTGAGGAGTTCCTGTCTCGATCTCTGGATCCACCCCAGCCCCAGTCTGTCAGTAATGCAGTGAGTCTGCTCCGGAGGATTGGGGCCTGTGAACACGACAGCCCCACCCTCACCCCACTGGGACAGCATCTAGCAGCTCTGCCCGTCAATGTCAAGATTGGGAAAATGCTTGTCTTCGGCGCTATATTCGGATGTTTAGAACCCATTGTAAGATTGCCTTTGTTTATTAAGTCTGTCACAGTTCTATGTTCTGGCAACCACTTAGTATTTCATGGAATATTTAGCAATATAGGGCTGGATTCTGAGCAACAGGCCAAACAATAAGACAAGGACAAAAGTGTTAGCACTTCATCATGAATATCAATGTGTTATCTGAGCAGTAGTGTGATTTTGAAATCATTGCAGTGTCTTCGTACTACCTCTGGCAATGAAGGTGTGATATATGGACTCATTACAATTCCTGTCTGAGCTGGTTCTGATAAAGGCATAGAGCACATCAGAATCTCACATTTGCATGGTAAAAGAGTTGTCTCACCAAGACTTTTCCTCAGGGCAAAACAGTTCTACAGATTATAAATAGTGGTGTCAACAGGACCTGAAGGAAAGACAACATTTATTTGAATATACAAGGGGACAAAATCATACAGACAAAAAGTGAAGTGTAGACTGTTTTTTGTTGAAAATACATTTTTGATATGCATACATGCTTACTCAGTCTTTATAAAGAGAAGCAGCTGTTTCTCGGGACGTCCAAACTCCCCAAGTGACTCCCCAATTACCCCTAATTGTCACAGTGAATTTTTCATCTCCTATGGCTCTTTTACCAAGAAAACTGTGGCTGTCTACCCATTGCTGCAGGCAAATACTGGAGAAAACACAAGAATGTGTATTAACCTACATTGCCTTTTGTGTAAAAGATGACTTCAGCACTTCCAAATTTCTGCCAGTTTTTTTTTTCCAGAAGATTGCCTCTGACCCTCAGGTTTTTAGGGAGAGCTATAAGGCATGCCATCAGGTTCCTGACCAAACAGGGCAATTGATTTGCTTTCCCTATCGCCCACACTAGAAGAGCACAGCCTTAATAAGCAAGAGTTGCTTCAGATATCCCTGGGGTCCCTAAGATTCCCGTTGCATATCTGCATTGTTTTAATATGCCTACTAGCACTATTTTGCTATGTTAAATAACAATCAGCTTTCAAAATTCAGACCAAACCTCACCATAAAATGTGACCTGAGCAAGCCTTCTCTTTTTACAGTTTGTAACTCAGTTGCTGTTGCTTTTCTTCTTTGTCAGAATGTATATGTTCTGAATTACACAGCTGTCATGTCGATAAGTTGTTTCTGTCCTATAGGTCACAATATTACATTCTGTGACACTCTTTGGTTGACTGAGGAAGAGTGTTTTTGTTTTACCTCCAAAATGGCACTTGCATGTTTACATTTAGAAATTATTTTTTAAATTGTCCTCCAGAATACATATTTTGGGAAAATGATCAAATCCTGTTCAGTCATTTGGGAATACTGAAAAGTAAG
This sequence comes from Lepisosteus platostomus, assembly GCF_059453375.1. Classification (NCBI taxonomy): domain Eukaryota; kingdom Metazoa; phylum Chordata; class Actinopteri; order Semionotiformes; family Lepisosteidae; genus Lepisosteus; species Lepisosteus platostomus. The sequence continues at coordinate 32,776,595 of NC_142614.1, forward strand.
GAAAAGTATTTCATATTATATTGATAGACGTATATGAGCCTTTCAAATACTCTGTTAAAATTTGTCCATTGAAATTGAAAGTTTATAAGGGAAACATGATTTTCATACCAGAAAGGTTTATTGATATTTTGATTAATGGGTGCTTGATTAGATAAATTTATTTTTACATTCAGACTAGTCATGTTACAGTTTGATAGAAACTGTCAGGATTTTTCCTGGAACCTGTGTTGACAGAAAATCATTTGTAAAACAATAAAAGATGCTGATTAGCAATAGATATTTTTCTCTCAAAGAAGGACTAAAGACCAGAGATAAGCCCCTTGTATGGCTTAACCTATCAAAAATGTCAGTGCTGTTTTTAGAGAATACTTGCAAACCCTCGATTGTAGTAAGGTGTGTGCTACTGTTGGTATCCTTTATATCTAGGTGAAGGTGATTAGGTGAAGGTTGAAATTACTCATTTCAAATACATTTAAAACATTTTAACATATAAGTTTAACATTTACATTCTAAAGTTTGATTTTATATTATATTTTTAAATATGCTAAATCACAGTTCTCCACAAGCACTTGCTAACAGCCTTCTGATTTCCTTAAGTAATTTGGTGTCCAATATTTAAACTGAGTTGAGAAACAGAATTTTTATCACAGCTGATTGAGATAAATGTGTCATGCTTTGCTGTGTTGTTTTAGCTTTCTTTTTTGACCACTTTGTGCTCATTCTACCATATACTCGTCTTTCAGAGGCAAATTACTGTTAATATTATTATTACAGCGACATCTGTATAGAATCCTACCATTATGTTGCACAACAATAGAGTATTGCACTACTGCAGTGGCTAAGAATATTGTTTTTGCAAACCACACATTAAATGTCTTTAATTTTGCTAATTTCCCAGGCTACTATTGCAGCTGCAATATCTGAAAAATCTCCATTTGCAACTCCAATGAACAGAAAGGATGACGCAAACCTTGCTAAAGCGGCTCTGGCTATAGCCAATTCGGACCACCTGACCATTTATAATGCGTACTTAGGGTAAGATGTTGTTGCTGTCATTATCATTCTGTTTATTGCTGTGTGTTCATTAATTAGAAAAGCTTGGGTTGCATTTTTGTGTGAGTTGATGTACAGTGCCTTGCAAAAGTATTCACCCCCTTGGACTTTTTCACATTTTATTGTGTTGCAGCATGGAACCATTATGGATTTAACTGAGAATTAATGCCAATCATCAACACAAAGTACTCTATAATGTCAAAGAGGAAAAAAAATCCAGACATTTTACTAAATAAATAAAAAATAGAAATTGATTAACAGCATAAGTATTCACCCCCTTGCTTTGACACACTTAAATTACCTCTGAAGTAACCAACTCTCTTCTCCAAGTCACATAGTTACTTGACTGGAGTCCACCTGTGTGCAGTTGAGGGGTTTCACATTATTTCAGAATAAATTCACCTGTTTCTGGGAGCTTCCCCACTTGGTGCATTTCCAAGGAAGACCAAGGAACATTCCAAGCAGATCCGATACAAGGTGTTTCTTGAAAATTACCAGTCAGGGCAAGGATATAAGAACATTTCCAAGGCATTGAATATACCTCGTAGCACAGTGTGAAGTCCATCACTAAAAAGGTGAGATAATATGGAACAACTGTGAATTTACCCAGAACGCCATCCTCCAAAACTGAGTGTCCGGGCAAGAAGAGCTGTAGTAAGGGAGGCCACCAAGAGGCCTACGGCAACTCTAAAGGAGTAACAGTCCTCCATGACAGAGATGCAGAGATGGAAGAAACTGTGCATGAGATAAATAAATAGCTTGTACGGAAGGGTGGCAAGAAGAAACCCTTTGTTGAAAAAAAAACTCATATCACATCTTGGCTGGAGTTTACCCAAAGGCATGTGAGAGACTCAACAATTTGGAGGAGGATTCTATGGTCTGATCAAAATTGAACTTTGTTTGGCACAAACCCAACACAGCACATCACACTGAGAACACCATCCGTACAGTGAAGCATCGGTGGTGGCAGCATCATGCTTTGGGGATACTTCTCTGCGGCAGGGACTGGAAAACATAAAGATAGAAGGGAAAGTGGATGGAGCTAAGTACAGAGAAATACTGGAGAAAAAAGTGCTGCAGTCCGCAAGAGCACTGGGACTTGGAAGACAATTCATCTTCCAACAGGAGAATGACCCGAAACATATAGCAAAAGTCACACTGGAGCAGCTTAAAACCAAAAAGGTTAATGTCCTGGAGTGGCCCAGTCAAAGCCCAGACCTCAATCAAATTGAGCATCTGTGGAATTACCTAAAAATTGCTGTTCATCAATGATTGGGACCATCCAACTTGATGGAGCTTGAGCAATTTTGCCAAAAAGAATTGTTAAAATTCCAGTTTCAAGATGTGCAACGCTGAAAGAGACTTACCCAAAGAGACTCACAGCTGTAATTGCTGCCAAAGGTGGTCCTAACAAGTATTAACTGTGGGGGGTGAATACTTATGCATTCAATTATTTTCTGTTTTTTATTTTTAATTGATTTAAGAAAATGTCTGGATTTTTTTTCCACTTTGGCATTATAGAGTACTTTATGTTGATGAGTGGCGAACATTCTCAGTTAAATGCATCATGGTTCCATGCTGTAACACAATAAAATGTGAAAAAGTCCCGGGGGGGGGGGGGGGCTGAATACTTTTGCAAGGCACTGTACATATTTATTAAAGGTATAGTACGCTATGTAGTCAAAAAAATAACTTCAGAACCTCGTGACTTTGGATTTCTAGGAGTGGGTTGTGCTCACAGACACTAGGCCTCTGTCTGTCCATCCACAGTGGCTGCATCTTGCTTGTAGAATAAAGGAAAGAAAACAGAAAATGAAATACAAAATTATCTTCAGTAATCCTTTTTTACACTGTAGGTGACTTTATTAAACCACATCTCTGGTTTTGTACTATACATAATTGAGAAATTTGGATTCTCAGGTGGAAGAGTGCACGCAGTGAGGGGTGGCGAGCTGAAATGGCTTATTGCAGGAAACACTTTCTGAATCGCACGGCCCTTCTGACCATTGAGGTACATTGTTTGTAGTAGTTGTGTTGTTGCAGCTTTCTGTTTTTTGAACAATGTTCTATTTAATTTCAAAACTGAACTGAGTTCAGAAGATACAGAAATAGCTCATCAGACAAAGTGTTTAAACTGATAAAGTGTTCTTGTGCATTCAGACAAATGAATTAAATTATTTTATGTTGTACTTGAAATAAAGTTTACTGGTTATATACTGGCATCAGGATGAAGGTGATTAAATTAATTGAGATTTCTCATCGTATTTTAACTTCAGAATTTGCAAAAGTTTAGTTCTTATTTAATCATATTTAATATTATTTATGGTGCAATTATATTTAATTAAAGAATCAACCAGAGCATGTTCGAGAGTGATTTACTATGACAAGTATGGGCGTGCAGGCATATAAAAACAACCTGATTATTTTTTTTCTTTTCCACAGGATGTGAAGCGGGAGCTGACGAGGATGATGGAAGCAGTGGGGTTCTCTTCACCAGTATCAAGAACAAGCCAGCCTTCTTCCAAGAGCTCTCTGTCTGCCCAGGAGATTGCCATTGTCAACACTGTACTGGCAGCGGGCTTGTATGACAGTGTGGGCAGGATTATATACACCCCTTCTGTGGATGTCAATGACAAGACAGTGTGCACTGTGGAGACGGCACAAGGCAAGGCACAAGTCCATCCCTCCTCTGTCAACAGGAACCTGCAGACCTATGGCTGGCTGCTCTTCCAGGAAAAGGTGAATAAGCCTGCAAGTGACAACTAATGAGGTGACATTCAAAGTGAGAAAAGGAAGATTGTAACAGTTCTTCGTGCTGATTGTGTTTTTCACACAGGTGAGGTATTCCAAGGTGTATCTACGGGACACTACTCTGATCTCTCCATTCCCAATGCTTCTGTTCGGAGGAGACATTGATGTGCAGCACCGTGAGAGACTCATCTCTCTAGATGGATGGATCCACTTCCAGGTCAGGATACAGCCATGTGTACCAGACCTTCATGAATGGCTAATAAATATTGAGACCTTAATGGCAAATTTCATGTTTGTCACGGCACTAGTTAACTACTGAGATCTTGAAATATCGCTTTAAAATACACACCTATACATGATATCAGAATAATCATACCAAAATTATCTGATGCTTGTTGCTATGATAATAAAGGCTTAATTTTAATATTTACCCTCAATTCATTTCAAAAAGTAGGTTATTACTGTTTACTAATGTCTGTTGCTACCATTCCTGGAGCTGGTCAATGGTGATGGGGAATTCTATCTAAGGAGACTGGGCAGGGAGAAGCCCCCAGTAAATTGCTTTAGAGCTTTATTTATCTTAGGTTTTGTAGCATTCGAAAACCTACAAGAAGGTTATGTGACAGTATTTTTTCATTGTTTTGTTGTATATGACTCTGCCCTGTTATGAGATTTATATGCTGTAATTATCTGTATAAACCCCTTTTCAAAATTCATGTGTACAACAAAAATAAAAATAGGAGTTGTATGATCTTCAATAATTTATAAAAGAAAATAATCTCATCCAAGTTTCTAAACATTGGTATTTCTAATTTAAAATGGTCCACCGTAACAGAAAGCCAATGTACAATAGATATTATTCTTATAATAGAATTAATAATAGAATTATTCTTATTCTTCCAGCTGAGGAGGATTAAGAAAGAAATAATAGGAAGGAACCCTGTTTGGAGATTTTGAGCCCTGAAAGATCCCAAATGAAGCAGATTACAGATCTGTTGTAATAATTTTCCCCATTAAACTTTGTCCCAAAAGTCCTCAATGGGTATGCAGTTGTATAACGCATGTAAATTAGTGTCAGTTGTTTGTTGATTTTATTGTTGACATGATTTAGATTTTTAACAGCCATTTAAAAATTCTTCTTGAAGTAAAATGTACCCAATGTAAAAATGGATTAACTGAATTTTCATGTTGGAAGAAAATATGAAGGTGTTCAAACAAAGTTTAAGCCAGTAATAATCAGAATTACTTAATACCAGGTGCTGTTACTCCACTTACTTTGTGGAAAATACAGTGAAGCATGAATACAATGAATAGAAATAAATGTAGCTTATTGTTTTTAGATAATTTTACTTTCCCCCATCATATTCTAATTATGATATAACTGGGGTCAGTTCAAGAGAAGTACTGATTTTACTATACATATGATCACATATAGACGTTGGTTGTACTGAAATATCTGGGTAATTGGGGAAAAAAATATTCCAGAGCCAACTGATGAAAGGAAATTAATTCTCTTATCAGAAATTAACTGCCGAAGCTTAACAATGCCCTTTTACTTCAATGCTGCAAAATGAATGGGTTTATTCCTAATACTAATTCCCCAATAAATTTGAGTAATGCCAAATAGTTGACTCTAAGGAAGGAGATATTTCATACTTAAATATACAGTGGAGGTTATGCCAGGCTTCCAACATTACAAAAATACATGGATTACAGAGACAACTGGGTTTTGTAATAGATTTATTACTAATAATGGGGATATCTCTTCATTTATATTCTTAAAGTTAGTGCATGACAAGCATAGAACATTTAAACCACAGATAATTTAAATAAGAGTTAACATACATATGTATAATGCTTTTCATTATTTCTTTCTCTGCTCTTTTGTCTTTCTTATTTTCCCAGGCACCAGTGAGAATTGGAGTAATATTTAAACAACTGAGAAAGCTGATAGAGAGTGTTCTGGAGAAAAAACTCGAGAACCCCAAAATAAACTTAAAAGGTAATTTAGTATTTTCTCTAGAAGTAATATTGATGATAAAGAATGACAAAGACACATGTAATAACCTATCTTTTTAAAACAATTATTTTGTAAACTTTTTCGTAAAACAAATTGTTGTGACCATGAAAGTCAGTGATTATATTATTAAAATTTGCTTTAATACTCTGCAGTACCAGCTTTTACTATGGATTATAGATGTACACTCATGCCACATGTGCAAGTAAGGATTTGTTCTGTTAAGCGGAGAGTTAATACAGTCTCCTCTTCTTCTCTTTCAGATGACAAGACTATAAAGATCATAACAGACCTGATTAAAAGTGAAAACGCCATTTGATTGAATTTTTTCATATAAATTAGTGTTGTATTTAAAAATGACTTGGTCATACGCCTCTTTTATAAGGACTCCAATAAAAACAATTGGGGATGTGATCATGTAAAATAATAAAATAAAAAGGCAAATTGGTTAATTTTAGTTTAAAACTGTTGCCAAAATTGCAGTAACACTTTAATAGCATGACTGCTTCTTCTGTAACATTATGGATTTTAATCTGTAGGCAGTCATAACCACAGAAGCTATTGTGTTTTTGTTTTGGTACAAAGTTTTTGTAAAATAAGATGGTTACTATTTTCTGACTGAGAGCTTCATCTGAAGTGTCTGTGTATTTTTGGTGACTGATAACTTTTGGCAGTGCACAGTTTGTACCTAATTGGAGAATAAAAAGGCTTCACCATGGTAGAACCCAGAAATATCTTCTATTTAACCAGCCTTGAAACCACAGTGCTACTAGTGTAGAACCTACAGTATGGTGGTACTAAAGAAGGGTTTTTTATTGTGTCATCAAACACCCTTAAATAATAAAGCTGAAATATGTGTTAACTGCATTGAGACATCTAGATGTATACAAAATTAGTACAATAAATATTGCTATGGATGCCTTGAATGTGAATATATGAGTGTGACTGTAATGAAAATAACCTTTTTGTTCAGATTTTTCTGCCTATATTTTCTAATATGAACAAGGAACAAACCAAGTGAAATTGAGAAGCTCTTCCTGTTCATTGAAGATGAGATCTCACTCACTCATCCTCAGTAATGAATATCATGTATATTTTGCAGTAATGAGGGCAGTAGAGATAGTGAAGTTAGAAAAAACAACTTCCAAAACAACTTAAAAGAACTTTCTGTTCCTACTCCTCCAAAATGTGTATGATTTTTATAATATTATAAAAAACACTTTTATGGACCTGTTCATAGCAAAATACTTGGCTGCTGCACTGTAGAAAAGGGTTGTATTCTTTTTACTTTCCAGATTTCTTAAATGTCTGATTAATTAGTTTAATAAGATAATAAAATGATAGACTGTCTTTTATATAATCTGTAACTATATTTTCCAGAGTCCCATGAAAGATCCTTTTTCATTCTAAAGGCCCTATATTTCTATCTGCAATATAAATTCTAAATTTTAAATAACAGAATTTGAACAGAAACCTAAGGTGACAGCAGGCCAGAGTAATGTAAACCAGTAATAATCAGCTCCATAATCCATAAAATTATTTTAATGCTAACTAGAGCAGGTTCAAAAAGACTGAAAAGCAGGAATTCCAGATTGTTTATTTTTTAATTAAACAATGAGGAATTCAGGCATCTAAACGTTTCTGGCTTGACGAAGCGGATATGACCAAAAAATAGTTTAAAAAAACAAACTTTTTATCATAAAATGAAGCACTAACTTTGTAAAGCAATTATTAAATAAAGTAAAGGCAGCAATATGCCTTCATTTTACTCCCAAAGGAGTATTTCTAATTTTAAATAAAATTCTAATTTCCTTAATATCCTTTAGTCAGATGTGGAAAAATATCTAGAAATTATAAATAAGAAAATAATTTAATTTGCATGTATACATTTAAAACCTTTTTCAGCAATTTGTTTTATTATTTTCCTTACTTTTTGTAAACTTTGAATGTTGCACTTTCTAGACTCTGGGTTTCTGCTCAAATCTATTAAGTCCAACAGCAGAGAAAAAGTGTACCAGCTTTCTCATGACCTCAGTTACTTGACTAAGAACAGAAAATCATCGGCTGTGAGCTGACCTGCATCTCTGATATCTGTCAGACCCGCATGCAGCACAAAGGGTTAAAAATACTCTTAAGACTCTGCACACCCTGCTAATGCCCTTTTTATACCCCTTCCCTCAAGAAAAAAGACCATTAAGACCAAAACCTCTCATTTCCTTAATAGTACTTACTGTAAGTACTTACGGATACTGAAGAGCTTTCCAATTACACATTAGTACTTTATGATGACTATTGACAATGTAAATAGATTATAAACCCCTTTAATGCACCAGTTATTTCATTTTATTTTAATATTGTGTGAGATTCCTTCTTGTTACCTTATGGTTTTATGTTGTGTTTAATGTTTCTGTTAATTTTTTTTATCATCTTATTGTTTAACTGTTATGAGCACACTGAGGCAAATTCCTAACAACTAAGTTGGTATGGCAATAAGTCTTGAAGTCTTGAATCTTGTCAAAGTCAAAGTCAAAACAAGACGTTGCGGCTCTGAGACAGCTACCTCTTATTTTTTATTAAAATTGATAGCAGAACAAAAAAAGTAACAAAACATCTAAAAATGGATGCTAACATAATAAATACACACGTTCTGAAAATGAGAGAAAGCACTGTCACCCATTATGATCAAGGCTGTGTTTTCTTTGCCTCAGTAACAGCACAACCTCCCCCCCCCCCCACCAATCTCACAAAAAATCAGGAGACACTCTTAATGAAGCAAGAACACCAAGTTACTTCAGCAGCATGAAGGCAAACATGATATATAAAGAAGTATTAGCTTTTGGCCAAAGTGCATTTTTACCATGTTTATTTTTTTCCACATCAAAAGCAGAATAGAAACAACTAACCACTGGCTAAAAACGAAAAAAAATGGTGGATAATTATCTAAGTAGATCAATGATGCTTTCCAAACTTGAATACTAATACATTACTCTTTTCTTCCTCTTTACAACTAACCACTGGCTAAAAACAAAAAAAAATGGTGGATAATTATCTAAGTAGATCAATGATGCTTTCCAAACTTGAATACTAATACATTACTCTTTTCTTCCTCTTTATGTCTCTAGAAGCTTATTGTGACTTTAAAAATAAGGTTAAGGTGCATATTCTGGAAACAGCAATATATATATTTTTACTTTTTCTTAACTCAATAATAACTGTTTAAACAAATAAAAATGTTTAAAACTATTTCTGTATCCTTTCTGTAAAGGAACAAGTAATAGGTTTATTCCATGCTGAAAAGAAGAAAGAAAACAATGTTTTTTGCTGTGGAGCCTTCTTCGGGTGTGAGAAAAACAGGGCAGACAGCAAAGATTAAATAGCATAGGAGAACAAAAGCTGGGAGAGTGGAGGAGGTGAGAGCAGGGGAGAGGCAGAGAGGCCACTCGGGTGGCGAGAAGTGGAGAGAGGTGTGAATTCAAAACCTGCATGTGAATAGAGTAGATTACACGAAAATAAGACTGTTATTGAGAGAAGGGGGATGGTGTGAACCAAGTTTCAGGATAATGTTCTGGAGAAGCCGGCACAGGGGTGAAGGATGTTCTTTTGCCCATGTCTCTGGGAGAGAACAGCGCCAACCCCATAGGCAGAGGCGTTGACCTCAACAACGAAGGGTAATAAGGGATCAGGGTGTTGGAGCAGAGGGGCCGACAAAAAGTGGTTTTAGGAAGGCTTTGTGGGCTTCAGGGTTCCACTTGCCCAGGCCAGGCCCCTAACGCATGAGTGCTGTGATTGGGGCGATGACCGAGCTAAAGGTCCTGATAAGTTAGCGAACCCCAGAAACCACTGGATCTGTTTGAGGTTCCTAGGGGCAGGCCAGTCGCTAATAGCCATTACCTTATCAGAATCTACTTCCACACCCTGGGGAGAGATGACATACCTGAGGAAGTGAATTCTTGAGGCATGCAAATGAGGCGTGAAAGGACCTCATGGACATGGGGACATGGTCCTGGAAGTTACTAGAAAAGATCAAAATGTCATCCAGGTAAACTAAAACGTATCTGTGCAGGATGTCACGAAAAATATAGTTAATGAATGAAACGAAGGGGGCATTAACCATGCCAAGGGGCGTGAAGACATATTCATAATGTCCTCGAGTTGTTATAAATGCAGTTTTCCATTCATCTCCCTCCTTAATGCAAATAAGATTATAAGTGCCTCACAGATCCAATTTACTGAATATTGTTGCTTCCTGAAAAGATTCAAGCTTAAGGTATAAGAGGGAGGGGATAGCAGTTGGGAATAGTGATGCTATTGAGACCCCAGTAGTCTACATGGTCTGAGTAAGCCATCCTTCCCCCCCCCCACAAAGAAAAAAAACGGCGCAGGCTGGCAATGCGGATGGGCGTATGAAACCCGCAGCCAGGGAGTCCCAGATGTATTCCTCCAGAGCTCTCTTCCGGAACTGAAAGGGAATAGACCCACCCCTTTGAAGGTAACACACCAGGAAGTAGATCAATCGCGCAGTCGTAGGAGCCTTTTGTTTTCTAAAGACCTGCTTGAGATCGGCGTACTGGGGAGGTATTCCAGGAGGGGGATCCAGGGAGACAAAGGCTGTAGAAATGCACACCAAGAGACGGCAACACTCAGAGTGGCGCTGAAGGCCCCGGGCCAGGATCTCCTTGCGGGCCCAGGAAAAGGGAAGGGTCATGTTTGAGAAGCCAGGGGTGACCCAGGAGAAAGGGGTGAGATGTAGAGTCTAGGAGCAGGAACTGGATGCTAGCACTGATCAAATAGGTGAGTGGGACTGTCTGCCAGCAGATCTGTCCAGGGGAGAGTAGTGAGCCGTCAAAGGAGGAGACTTGGAGAGGGAGTAACAGTGCGACACAAAGGATCTTCTGATCCTCGACTAAAGAGGCATCTAGAAAGTTCACCCAAATTTAGAAAAGCCAAGAGATTGAATTGGCATTTCCCCCCCATGAGAGGCATACGGTGAGAGAAGGGCCGTAAGAACGGTGCGAGGTGGAAACGATACTAACTCGGGAGATGTAGTATTGCGTGGAGGGCCGTGGGATCGGAGGGGGCAAACAGGAAGATGTTCAGAGGAGCCACGGTACATGCAAAGACCCTCACGGAGGTGTTTCAATCTCTACTCTGCTGAAAGACAGTGGCCTTTTCTATCTTCGAGAGTAGTAGTTGGTGAGGTGGGTCATGGAGGGAGGGAGGTGGAGGCGGTGGGCAGGTGTCTATCTGTTCTGATGTCAATCTCAAAGACCCAGAAAATGAAGAACTCCAGTGAGGTGAAGTCGAGGGGAAGGTGGATAAGGTGGTCCTTTAATTCATCAGATAACCCCCGACGGAACTGTCGAATGAATGATTCTTGTTCCCAGGTTGTCTGAGGGGCCAGGGAGAGAAATTTGGCAATGTAATCCTGCAGGGGACGATTTCCTTGTCCAAATGTGGAAAGGCAATGAGCAGCCAGGTGAAGAGGATAGAGCTGACCAAAAGTGGCTTGCAAGGCGGCTTGGAACCAGATGACATTGGCTATTTCGGGAGCATTCTGGATGAGGTGGGCGGTGGCCCAGTCCAGGGCTCGACCGGAGAGGTCAGAGGGTAAGCAGTCGGGGCGGAGTTGGAAGGCCATCCAACACTGAGTCAGGAAGCCCTGGCAGTTGGTGGAGTCACCATCAAACTTATCCGGAGCGGGGAGAGGTAGAGGGGTGATGGGTGCTGCAGGAGGCTGAGGAGGTATGGGGGCTGTGGCCAGCTGGGGAGGCGAGGATTCAGTCACATGAGTGACGAGTTGTTGAACAGCTGCTGTTAGTTGTCCCAGGGCCTGGGAGTGTTGCTGGAGTATGGAAAAAAGATCGCTCTGACCCACGGGGTTCATATTGTCGGCTATTCTGTTAGTGACGAGCTATTAATAGGTCTCGAGACAGGGTCCGAAAGCTAAAATATCCAAGACAGGTGAAGAAGAGTGGTCGCTATTACCAAGCGAGGTCAAATCCGGGTAGTGAGAATGTAGTCAGGCAAACAAATCCGAGAGGGGCGAGACGAGAAAGAGATCGTAAAAAAAATTAAAAAGTTGTAGGTGAGGGGATCCAGACAAGGTAGAGAGGGTTTCAAGAAAGGAGGGCGAGGTGAGGCAAGGTAAGCTCAGGAGGCAGATGAAATCCTAATACAGAGTGCCAGTAGCAGTGAGCAGAGGGTTTAAACAGTTACAGGGAAAAGGTGTTGTAGGAACGGAGTAATTTACAAACCCTGTGCTGGTCTCCAGGCAAGGTCCAGTAGCTGAGGTATCCAACGCAGACAACGAGGTACAGTCAAGTCCAGGTAATAGGCAAGAAGAGAGGCAAACAAATCTAATATGGGCTAGGAAAGAGCGAGAAATCAAAAACCAAAGAGTCAACATTGAGGGAGTCCAGATGAGGTAAAAAGGTACTTAGAAGAAAAGGGGCAAGGTGAGCACAGGAGGCAGAAGAAATCCTAATACTGAGCAATTTTACAGGGTGAACTGAAAGTTTAAATAGTAAAGGAAGGGGTACGTAAGGGAAATTGGATAATGAGGGGTTAATTGAGACCAACTGCAACCGTAACAGGTTTGGAATGAAGATTGAATAATTTGGAGTTAATAGGTGCTGGCTGTGCTGGTAACACAGGGTGGCTCGACAAACCTTGAGTAGTCATAGCCTAAGATCTGCTTATTTAAAATAACGCGAGGTAGTCCAAAATATAATCAGGCGGGTAGCTGCGTCAGTATGCGTAGGCTGCAAAGGAACATGTAATAGGTTTATTCCATGCTGAAAAAAAAGAAGAAAGAAAACACAACGTTTCGGGCATGGAGCCTACTTCAGGTGTGAGAAAGACAAGGCAGTAAGCAAAGGTAATGTAATGGGAGAACAAAGGCTGGGAAAGAGGAGGAGTGAGAGGTGGGAGCAGGGGACAGGGGACAAGAGAGGCCAATCAAGAGGTGTGAAGTCAGGATAGGTGTAGAGAGGTGTGAAATGAAAGCTCCAATGAATGGGGAAAATGTAGAAGAAAAGTAGTCTGTCGTTAAGAGAAGGGGGAAGGTATGATCCTAGCTGCAGGATAACTTTGGTTTCTGTAGTCTTTCTGATGTATGAGTTCGGAAAACCATCTTTGAGAACACAGATGGAGAGATTAGGGTGGTCATGGCCATCAGAGGTGAAATTAGAAACAATGGGCTTGGAGAGATCTTTAATCTTCACAGCCCTAATGTTCTCTGAAGCAGTCTCCGAGTCTCCATCCTGTTTCTCCAATGTAGATGGCTGGGCATTTACTGCAAGAGATACAGTAAATGAGGTTGCTGGAGGTACAAGATGCCATCTGGGTGATCCGGAATTGTCCTGAGGGGCCTTGAATGAGTGTGATGTTAGACGTGTACTTGCAGGTGATACAGCGAGCTCTGTTGCAAGGGAAAGTGCCTGGTGGGGATGGTTGCTGAGGGCGGTCAAGGGAGCTGTGAACAAGAAGGTGGCGGTCAAAAAAGAGGGCCCCAATGGAGGGATCATCTTGTAGGATGGAAAGGTTGTCGTTAATAGTCCTGGGGATAGGAAGTGTGTTGGGGTGGTAGGGAAGCACCAAAGGTATGCGGTTGTTAAGGTGGGAGTTCCTGATTGGGTTGATGGTCCGAGGGGTGTTTTTGGCTCGGGCAAGGGCCCTGTCAATAACACTGCTGGGATATCCTCTGTTGATGAAAAAGGAGTACATTTTGAGGACTTGGTTCTGGAAGTTGGTGTTGTTGCTGCATAATCGTCATAGCCGAAGGAACTGTGAAAAATGGAGAGAGTTTTTTAGTGTGTTTGGGGTGAAATGAGCTATACAGGAGATAGCTGTGTGAATCCATGGGTTTGTAATAAACCGAAGTGGAGAGTCGGGGATAGTTGATGGAGAATTTGATGTCTAGAAATGTAGGAAGAGTAGTGGAAGATATTTTAACTGTATAAGCACTCAATCTGGTCGTTGGAGCATGTGGCGGCACCAACATAGTCATCAATGTATCGCTTGTAGAGGTCAGGGACATAGCCAGTGTAGGAAGCGAAGAAGCGTTCTTCTACCCAGCCGACAAAAATATTGGCATAGCTGGGTCCCATTCTGGTGCCCATGGCAACTCCACTCGCTGTCACGCCCGACATCCCTCCCTAGAAGGCGCTCCACTGCTCCCATTATTGTCCTTGTGATTAAGCTCCCCAGGTGTACCCTTTTAGCGTTATTACTTAAAGACCAGCTCCTCCAGTCCTCGGGGCTCATCATTAGGGTAAGATGTCGCGAGGCCCGCCTAGCACCAGGAAACCCTACGTCCGTCTCCTGAGGGCATAGGTCTCATCCCCGACATCTCCTGCTTCCTGAGCCCGGGGTCTGGAGGATCTCGCCCCGTCACCCTTGGACCTCCGTGTTTTGTTTGTCCGTGTGCTCCCCCCTACCGGGGATTTTAACTTTGTCGCGTCCCAGGATGGATTCCTTGTTGATGGACTCTCGGACTGTGCTTTGACCTGCCCTTGGACCTGTTTTGATTTGGATGCCGTTTTGTCTTCCCCGTACACTGTCTCACGGATTGTCACTATTATTTTGTGCACTATTAAACCCCTGTATGTTCCCTTTTACCACGCCTCCTGTTTTCTCCACCTCTTACCGCATCGCATAGGGTCTTTTACAAGATCTGACATGGATTTCAGTCCGTGCTCGTGACACTCGCCTGTTGGTAAAAAAGGTTATTGAATGTAAATTCAATATAATCAGATTTTATATTATAATTATATACAATTACATTAATTATAATTGTATCTAATTTGTATCTCACTTTCGGTTAACCATCACTAACTTTTTTCTTGATAAAGCTGCATGATCTTGAGCTAATGGGATATATGGAAACCTATTTAGGGTTGACTGCACCTCATTGCCAGGTTGTGGTTAATTACATGGTATACTGTTGTAGCATGAATCTCAATTTTCTGTGCAGTATTTGTGCTTTCCCTGTCCCCTAGCTACTAAAGAAAACCTTCTGCATATATAATATGATGTATTATTGATTGAACAATACTTTTTGCACACACAAGATGTAAATCAACACTTTTGGGACCATTTTCTTCTCCTGTGAAAAATTGTCTTTAGTTTGAAGAGACTCCCATAATTGATTTTTGTGTCTAGAGCAGAGATTTGTATTCACTGCTCTGCAAAAATGTGTTTCAGACTGGGATTTTGAGTGAAAACAATCATAAATTATTAACTGTTTTGCAACATGATAGTTTTGAAAATTGTGTTAACTTTTTTGAAAATGTGAACAATGTTTCAAGACCTGTGTTCAAGTAATTGAGAAAAAATGTAATATTTTTTATCATGCTTCATCTGTTAATTCAATCCATAAAATTATTTCTTAAATCATGCTAGCACAAAGAGTTTAAACTTGCGCTGTTTTACAAATTTCAATAAAACACTTTTCAAGCAGTACATAATGTGATTAATGCACATCTGTTTTTAAGCAGATGAGAATGACTAAAGTAATGGAGCAAGCAGAATTTATCATCATAATTTATGGAATAAAGCATATCAAGAATATTAAGAAGCAACACATTCACATACGTGTTGGGCCTCTTTCAAGCAAACAGAAAAAGACTGCACTGTTGGCTTCAACTAATAAAACAACATACCTGTAGCAAGTTATTCAGGAGCAGGTAAAGGTTTATTCCATGCTGAAAAGAAAAGAGTTCTTCAGGTATAACACACTTGAAAATTCATTTGTTTTGTGGAATATATATAAAAGTAAGAGTGCTATGAAAGCTATATTGTGACGACTTTAAGACTTTGGTTTGTCTTTATGCATATCTTGGTTTCTTACTGAAACTATTCTAAACATATTTCAAAAACTAGGGTTAGGAACCCTATTTAGGCTTAGATTTGGAAAACCCATAAAAATTGGCATTAAACGGTTAAGGGTTAAGTCTGCATTTCAGATGGCTTATTTACAAACTGTAGGATGTGAGTTTTAGTTGTATCTTGAAAGTTATACTAGATATTTTTGTTAACTTCTGCCTGTGTTTAATCCTACTGCAATCTCTATCTCAAACTTCAGCCTGGATTCAAACTCATACAAATTTTTAATCCTAGTAAAAATGTAAATGCAACATTAGTAGAACCCTAAGATTAATGTGGAAATGTATCACTTCACTTCAAAGCTACCAAACACGATATTGTTAATTCAATTTTGAAATATTTTAATTAGACATTTCATTTCTACAGTGGTTCTAATGATGTTAATACATTTAGGAGTAGTTTTGAGCATTATATTTGAATAAATATGAAAGTTTTCTAATCTTGGTTTGGTTCCTGAGCTTGAAAGTTACACATTAGTGTAATGGACCCGTCTGTCTGTAATAGAAGTAGTTTAACAGGTCTTGAGAGTATCTACATGTTCCGTTAGATAGATATTGATTTGCTAGCCACAACTGAGATAGTAATACAATATGATATAGTGATCAACCATGAAGATAAAGGAGTTATTGAAACAAATCGACCACAAAGTAATAGAAAGGCACAGATCAGGAAAGTGGTGTCAAGCATGCCTTCACAAATGTTGCCCTATTTCCCAAATAAAAAGTATGCCAATGCATTAAGAAACAAGACTTTTACACTTACTAGAAATGTACATTTGTAGTGTAATACAAAAGGTGCTTTCTAAAATGAAAACATATAATTCCTTCTGATTTTCTTATTATTTTTATTTGTGAGGAAAACAACTTCCTTGAATGCTGACATATTGCTTTGCACAGTGGAAACATCTGTATGTAACTTTTTTTCATTAAGACAAAAACCCACTGGAATTCCTAGAAATCTTTGTAGAAAGACACAAGTAAACCCCACAAGATAAATTAAGATTGGTCCTCTGAAAGAGATCCTTATAGATTATTGTGAAAGTGTCTTTATATACAGTGCATTAAATTTGGGGTTTTTAAATAAGAATAATAATCTTATGATTATCATGTTTCCTATTATATATACGTTGACATAGATACACAAAGTGAGAAAAACAGGTAAAATCGACATTTTGAAACCACACTGTAGAGGTCTTAAGAATTACATTTTTGGTAAAACAATTCTTAAATTATTATTTTTAAACTAAGATGTATAGAATAGTCATAAAATGCCATTTACAATTACCTCATTATCTTTTACTATAATGAGTCACAGAACATGAAATAAAATCCAATCGTGTCTTACTATCTTACTCTCAAATACTACTCAAACTCGACATACGTGTTTGAGCTCATAAACGATTTAAACGGGTGGTCGTATTCGCATTGTTTGTCCCAGCCGATTCTCTGTAGTTATGTGACCTTTGACCTCATATATTGCGATCGATTTCCCTTCCCAAACACGTGGACACAGATGGATGTGTAGCAATAACAACATGGCGAGTCAGTGTCTCACTTATGAGGGATGTAATTTCTTAAGACAGAGGCTAGTTTTATCAACGCTCAGTGGAAAACGGGTCAAAATACGAAACATTCGGTATAAAGATGATAACCCCGGACTCCGAGGTGTGTTTCTTAAACAAAGCAAAAAGTTATCTTGAAAAATAATTGTTGAATGTCTTGCTAAAAAGTAGTACGCAGTATCTAATAATTTCGTTTTTTTGTATTTTACCGTTAATGTGTGAATGTGTACATTCGCTGCAACAGAGACAAAACTAATATTGATTTTGCCATTGTGCTTTAATTTTTTTTAATGTTTCGCAGCGTAATTATTACTACGTGTATGAGTGTATGATGAGTGGCGCATGTTTAATTCTGCTCCCCTTTGCAAGAATGGTATACGGGTTAAGATAATCCACTTTAAATATACATTTGATTTACATTTTGAATTTAAATGTAGAATGTTGTAAGAGTTCCAAAATATAAATGTGTTTCTCTTTAGAAGTTATACGTCGAGCAATTTACATTTGTAGTCAGTCAAGGTGGAGAAAACGAAATTAAATCGGTTCGGTTTCTCAAAACGTGGTTGTGTGGCTTTTTGGGCAAAGAATTCTGGAACAGTCCATGTGCTACTTGTGGGAAATTTTAAAAAAACATGCTTTGTTTTAATGACAATTATGTATTATTATGGTTGTTATGTCCGTCCGTTTTTCTATTCCTCTAGTATTTTAGTTTCAATTATCTTTAACAAAAGCTAAAAGAGCTAACCGAACTTTGTTTGCCTTTTTGAAATACAGTCTGAAATATGTGGTGTCAGTGCACAACTTATTTTACGTCTTATTCCAAAGAATTTGAAGATAATTTTTGTTGGCAGATGTGTGACGTTTTCTCTTAGGCTGTTCAGAAATGACTGTGACAGAAATGTCTTAAGATCATATATTTTAAAAAATCATGTGCACTCACGTTATTGGTATTATATCTTGTATTGGACTTTATGAAGACATGAAAAAAGATATGCTAGATCAAAGATCTTGTGTCATATGTCGTATCAAGTATTGAAGGACAAGTCATGTGCCCTCGGGTTATTTCTAATATCAGTATTATAAAACTATTATGTGCCTGCGACAAACGTTGCTTTTTGATGGTATGTATTTCTACTTATAATAATTTTTGTTTTCTAGATTTTGAAGCCAGCTTCATTAGGCTGATGGACAAGATCACCAATGGCACTAGGATAGAAATCAATCAAACAGGTTATTTCTTTAAATCAGAACATTTGAAAATGTTTTTCTGTAGTATTTTATCACTTCTGTGCTGTAATAACTTTTGACTATAAATCTTGAGTAATCTGCATATGAGATAGATTTTAACTAACTTTAAAATATAGTGTGATTTAATGATTAAATTTTTAAATGATTAATGACAGATAGTGAATTGTTTCTGAAAGTTAAGGATTAACTGAAATGCATTAAAGGGAAAAGTGTCAGCAATGCTGTGGTTTGCTGTATCACGACATGGAAATTCATAAGTCAAAAATATCTTATAACTTTATGATCAGACAGGAAGGGTGTGTTGGGAATAGGAGTTTCTACAGTGAGTGATGTGCTGTTTTTCCAGAATGGGTGTGTCATAGCATCAGCTACGGCTTTAGCCAGCAGGCAGACAGATTCAGACAGAGCTATAGTTACATGATCCATGGCAGCCCTCAATGGAAAGATTGCCTCAGACTGGAAAAT
Source organism: Lepisosteus platostomus (assembly GCF_059453375.1). Taxonomy (NCBI): domain Eukaryota; kingdom Metazoa; phylum Chordata; class Actinopteri; order Semionotiformes; family Lepisosteidae; genus Lepisosteus; species Lepisosteus platostomus. Next base: position 32,795,575 of record NC_142614.1, read on the forward strand.
AATTAGAACTCAAAAGAAACGGGCCTTCGTATTCCACTACTGATGAAGGAGAAAATACTATTCTATTTTAACTATCAGTTAATACAGAAAACAATCTGAGAATTGTAGTGGCCAGAAATAGTTACTAGTGTTTAGAACTATCCATGCTGTCTTTCTTTTTTCTGGAAATGTTTTCAGCTGCTGAGATCACAAAATTACTTTTTTGAAGGATCAGACTTTATGCTTCTGGGTAAAAAGCCAATTGCAATATTCTGTGTGACCGTTCTTACATGCTGGTCAGAATTCCTGTGCAAATTTGCAAAGTGTCTGCTACAGTTATCTAGGTCTCTCAGGAGCACTCAGTTCTCCTCATGACGAAAGTGAGCTTCTGGCATTGCAGCTTTCATGTCAGCCTGGGCTGTGTGGCTCAAAGCACTTTGAGGTGCACCGTTCAAATTGCTGTTCAAATCTAGTATCAAGTCAGTTATGCTATGATTTCAAGAAGTATTACTCTTGAATCTTGTTTTAGCCTTAGATTTAATTGAGTTGTTTATTTTGAAGTGTAATAATCCATGCTTTTGTCTGTATTTGCATGTGTCCTCCTGCTTCAGGTACTGCTCTGTTCTATCAGCCAGGGCTGCTATATGGAGGGACTGTAGAGCATGACTGTAATCCCCAGCGCTCCATTGGCTACTACCTGGAGGCTCTGCTTGCACTGGCTCCTTTCATGAAGAACCCAATCAGGGCTGTGCTGAGAGGTGTCACTAATGACCAGAAGGACCCATCTGTAAGCCTTCTGTTTGCTTTACTACTTGCAGTTATTCTGTCTTATTTTATCAAAGATTATTGTATTATTTGAACTTTGTTAATGCAGATTTACTGGTTTCTTTTCCATGTCTTTAAGCCTAGATTTTGGAGCACTAATTCAGAGATGACAGTACTGATTTAGGAAGGAAGGTTTAGCCTCTGAGATGTGTGCTGTCAGGGTTATTCTGGCACTGTTAATGGAAATGCAGGTTGTTAGATAGCCATGTTTAACTGAGGATTTGCCCAATCTCTTACCTTAAAATACCCCCCAAAGAGCCTTGAGAACAACAAAACATTTCTAGTTGAAGTCGCATCTCTTAATTTTCTTTCAATGTCCAAAGAAGTATTATGGTTTGACATAATGTACTTTCATCTCAATGTCCATTCTTGTAGACTGAAGCAATTTAGTGCCTTAACATATCTGTATGTGACAATCCTGAGACAGTCAGAATCATTATGATTTCTTTTCTTTGGACTCTGTCTATAATATCCTTTTTGTGGTGTGGCAATCCAAAATGACACAATATTCAATGTGAGGTATGTGGAAGTTTATTATGTCAGTGTGCCCAGAGAGCCCTTTTCTAGTTCACCTTTATGCATTATACGTTAGTTAACTCATTTTGTCAGGGATTTTAAGATCTGTCGCTGAAAAGCATGTCAAAGACATTTAATAATCCATCATTGTCTCCTTACTTGAAGGTTGACACCCTCAAGGCCACTGCAGTTCCCCTGATGAAGAAGTTTGGTCTTGATGGGGAAGGCCTTGAGCTGAAGGTAATTTTTATTCGCCTACTTGTATAGTTAAGCCTTTTAAATGTTATTGTATGTTTGTGCTTACCAATAATTTTATAGTCAGAATTACATTGAATCCTGAAAAAAAGATTGCCTTTATCACAGCATACTTGGTTTTGGTAAACAACAATTCACGTTTCCTGTTTACACTTGTTGAATAGTGCAAAATTTAGAGAAATTATTTAGGGACATCTGATGCCTAGCATTGAGCCTATGTTCTCATGAAAAGTTGAAGTGGTGAAGATAAGAAAGGTAACAACCTCTCTACTCTATTTGTTAGTTAGTATCTAATTGATCCAAGGGGCTTTCCAGTTGTTTCCTGAAAGATGTCAGGTTATGGACTTTGATAATGTGGCTGCATAACGTTTCACATTTCCACAACATTATGCATTTTTTACTTTTTTGCTGAGTAATTCAACTTATGCATAAAGCCTGTAGTGTTCCCAGATGTTTGCCTTTGCTTTGCATTTGGTTATTTTCAAATTTTCCATTTAATAATAATAATTATACTAATTGCTTAATAAATACTAAGTGTATTGCTTACACTTATATAGCGCTTTTCTGGACACTCCACTCAAAGCGCTTTACAGGTAATGAGGACTCCCCTCCACCACCACCAATGTGCAGCATCCACCTGGATGATGCAACGGCAGCCATAGTGCACCATAACACTCACCACACATCAGCTATCATTGGGGAGGAGAGCAGAGTAATGAAGCCAATTCATAGATGGAGATTATTTGGAGGCCATGATTGGGAAGGGCCAATACCAAATTTGGCCACTACGCCGGGGTTACACCCCTACTCTTTTTGAGAAACACCCTGGGATTTTTAATGACCACAGAGAGTCAGGACCTGGGTTTTACTTCTCATCCGAAGGACGGATAGGGAGACTATACTGTTTACAGTATAGTCTCCCTGTCACTACACGTGGGCATTAGGACCCACATGGACCGCATGGTGAGCGCCCTATGCTGACCCCACTAACACCTCTTCCAGCAGCAACCTTAGTTTTTTCCCAGGAGGTCTCTCATCCAGGTACTGACCAGGCCCACACCTGCTTAGCTTCAGTGGGTTGCCTGTTGTGAGTTGCAGAGTGATATGGAAGCATTTAAAAAGCAAATGTGTTGAAATGATTAAATTTCTCTCATCAGATATTTATTTTTAATGTCTGTGTGATGTATGTCTTTGATGTCACAGCCTCATGTTAAGGTTAACAGATGAAGATAGAATTGGACCATTGTTTTTTTTTAAACATTACCATAGTACATTTACAATCACATTATCAGTACCTTCAAAAGCCCTTTATAAAATTATAATAGAAAACAACTACAGATTTTCTTCTTGTAGAAGTTTTCAGGCTACTGAGGGCTGTTTGGCCCTTTTGTACAATTAGTAAAACCTCTAAACTGCGTAATACCAGAATGTTTCCCAGATAGCATTGCGCCAAACTCCCCTAAACACTACAAAGCTTAACATGTTGCTAATGGACATTTCCTTGCCTGTGTAGATCGTGAAAAGAGGGATGCCTCCAGGGGGTGGCGGAGAAGTGCTTTTCACGTGCCCCGTTCGCAGGTGTATTAAACCAGTGCAGCTGACTGACCCCGGCAAAATCAAGCGAATTCGAGGAATGGCGTATCCTTTCCTGTTTCAGCTGCATCTACTTATATTGCATCAGACTAGGAGCCCACATTCATGGTTGTTTATTACTATGTGTTTTAATTGCTAATGCTCATGGATGATCTTCAACAAAAGATTATAATATGCATGAAGAGCTGTTAATCTTCCATTTGCAATACAGTCCTTCAGCTGTATCTTAGTATAGCAGTATAACAAAAGAGTTGGCTGCCGAGGCATAAAGCCATATTTTGGAAACTTGTTTCCATAGGTTGATAAATATAAAGGAAGCAGAGATCATGGGATTGGGTTGGGCTGATAGAGCTCGCAAACCCTAAATAGGAAGAATTTTTTTTCTGAAATTCTGTAATATCTCACTTTATCAAACAAAGATAGTAGGGAAGTCTTAAACTTTTCTATGTCGCACTTGTAATTACAATATCACTACGCAGCAACCACAATGCAATGTTTTTTCTCTCCAATAACATTTCTGTGGTATCTTACTTTGTGCAAAGTAATAGAAAATCTATATACATTCCAGGATGGATATTTTTCAGTCCTGGTTTTTCACATCTTCACAAAGCTTGGTCTTTAGAATTCTGTATTTTTTTTTCCTGGGCTTCTTCTTTCATAGTGTTCTTTAGGATTTATTATAACATTGGACTTGCCCTTGATTACACTTTCCTTGTTTACTATCAGGTGCATTGTAGAAAAGTTTGATGTATTTCAGTAGTTTTTATTAAATGTTAAAGTTTTTCCTTAACAGAATGATTAGATACTCAGTTAGAGTTTCTCCACAGATTGCAAACAGAATTGTGGATTCAGCCAGAAGCATCTTAAACAAGTTTATACCGGACATTTACATTTACACAGACCACATGAAGGGGGCCAGTTCTGGGAAGTGCGTGAGTTTAATGTTGTTTTTCATAACTTTTGTTTGTATGATGAGCAATTCGGGTAGCCTTTCACTGTATGGTTATTGATCTTCTGGAATTCTTTCTGCCCTAATACACAGCTATTTGAAATGTAGCATGAATTGCTATTGCTTTGCTTAACTTTTTACAGGTTTTTAGATTAACAGGTTTGGCCAAAGGGTGTGTATTTTCAGGATGTTTGCCAATTTGAAATACCTGTGTATGTGCCAGTAGACCGCACACTTTTCTCTGCATTGATTAATAGCCCAGTGCATCTGTGGACCTCAATTTTGTTCAGTAATCCTGCTGCAAGTGGCAGTATAATATAATATTTTAGGTCATTGATAAAGCTGTTTCACATAGAAAACATTTTTTCTGTTCAACCTAGATGTTTTGCTTCTTTTCAGATCTCCGGGCTTTGGCCTCTCTTTGGTAGCAGAGACCACAAATGGAACCTTTCTCAGTGCTGAAATGGCTTCCAATCCACAGGGACAGGGAGATCCAGTTCTCCCAGAAGAACTAGGAAAGACCTGTGCCAAGCTACTTTTGGAAGAAATATACAGAGTGAGTAATGTGATGCCATACTGTTTCAATTCCAAGATCTCTGAAGCACAAAAACAAGTAACAAAGCAAAATCAGTGGATGATTAGCTTTTATGTTTTGCATTTCTGCCTGTTTTAGGCTGTTTTAAGTTTGTAGGGAGTCAGTTGGATAATGAAATATAAAGCATATTTAAAAGTAATGATTATTTGCTTTTCTTACATAAAAGCAAAGCTTGCAAAAGCGAACACCAATTTTCCCCTTTAGCTCATTTGATTCTTAGTAGCTAATGTCATACCAGGGTGGCTGGTATTCCTTCAATAGTTTGTGAAAAGAATTTCTTCCCCCTTTTAGTTTTTAATGCACTTTTCCTTATTTTGATTGTGTCCTATTGTTCGTTTCACTGAAGTAAAAAGATTTAAATGTCCTTGTAGATTTATGTCCCCTTATAGTCAGTCCACTCTGTTGAAGACTAGATTATTTTATCATATCAAGATAGGACCTTCCTTTGAGTTTACTGAACACGTTCTAGAACAAGCTCGAGGGTCGACATGGTGACAAGTGAACGGAATAAGTGTGGAATGGAGTGTGTGCTTGAATCTGAAGCTTCTGGGTTGGGTGATGCAGAGATCAGGCAAGGAGCTGACGCTGGTGCTCACAGCACGGCGCTGGCCTGATGCCACTGAGACTGCTGCTAAACACAGTCCGCCGGTGGGAGATTGGGAGCCAATGGGGACCAAATAGGTTTGCAGGGTAGGCTTCAGGCTGACAACTGCTGTGCAGAGAGGACTGCAGGCTTGACGTAGAAAACTGCCGCACAGTCCGTGGGTCAGAAGAAAAAGGGAGCCTTGGGTACAGGAGAAACTGAATATCAAGCCTCCTGAAAAAAGGGGAAGAGCAGGTTTGCAGGGCAGGCTTGAGGCTGCAACTTTTGTTAAAATTAAAATTTAAACTTTGTTTGCTACTTGGTTTTACAATTAATTGCTACTGTTTTGCTCATTGCACTTTTTTTAATGGAACAGGATTCACAATGCTGGAGAATACATTTGAAGTTATGGCATTTTTATTAAAGGTCAACAAAATTGCTGTTGTTTAGATTTTTAAGCTAGTATTTTCCAATTCCTGTGAAATCCAGTTGAATAATTAAGAAATTGGTTCAGATGATCGTAGACTCTTGGTAAATTACGACTAGAGGGGATATTTAACATGGGAACTACATTTATCACCGTTTTTACCACACCCAGATTAGCTGCTGCGTCCGTGCGCACCACCATCTTCGGTCCTGTCATCAAATTGAAAGTGTTTTGGCAGGTCGTGTAGTTTGGCTGCCATATAGAATTTATTTTTAAAAATGAGTAATTTTGACAACTGTTCTATGAAACTAAACATCATAGAGGTATAAAACATGGGTGTCCGTGTTTTGCCTAATCATGACAAGTAGATTAAAGATAAGCGAGATTCAGGAGTTTCTTGCAATGAAAAATAATTTTAATCCATGTGACAGACCCACCTGGAAGCACCAACTGGAACCACATTAGGGCACGAACTCTCTGAGAAGCAGGCTTGTATTGCAATTTCAGAGACTGAAATTAACCTAATAGATATTGAGTTTATAGGGAGGAGTATGTATAGTTCTATGACAAAGTTTCTGAACCCCTTAGGCTTTTTACATATTTCACATTTTTTAAACCTGTTATAAGATTTTTAATCTATGTCCTAATGATAGTCAACTTGATGAAACAAATGACCTAAACATGATGATCTTTCAACATTTATTTATCCTCAGCGATACAAATTTTATATCCACGTATGACAAAGAATGGTGGCACAGTGATTAACATGGCTGCCTCTTGGCACTGAGGCCCCAGTTTCAATTCTGGACCTGGGGTGCTATCTTTGTGGAATTTGTATGTTCTCCCTGTGTTCTTATGGGTTTTCTCCTACAGTTAAAAAATATGGTAAGTTAATTGGCTTTTAGAAAATAGACCCTTGCTGTGAATGTGTGGCTGTGTCTGCCCTCCGATGGACTGGCATTCTATCCGGATGTACGCTGCCTTGTGCCCTTTGTTTCTGAGATAGGCTCCGTATCCCCCGCGACCCTGAATTGGAAGTGGTCCTAAAATGAATTGATGGAAAATGTTTCTGTTTGAGGTCACAGAGTTCTAACTTTGACTCGTCTTTCCAGAGAACGTTTAAGAAGTCTTGTGGGTCATCGTCTTGCTATTTTGCAAATTTCAGACAGGCAGCAATGTTCTTTTTTTGAGAGCAGTGTTGTTCTCCTTGCTATGCTTCCATGAGCACCATTCTTGTTCAGTAATTTTCGTTGTGAACAATTGCATTAACCAAGGGTTACAGCTCCATTAATGTTATTCTGTGACTCTTTATAGCTTCCTTGATTAATTTCTGGTTTGTTCTTGGAGAGATTTTGGTAAGACCACTTTTGGGTAGAATAATTTGAGGTCATGAGCGCTCTCTGTTTGTAGAATGTCAGTCATCATTATAACCATTTCTGAACAGATGAGCTTCATTTTCTGACGTCCTCTGACATTTTCTTAGATTATGACATAAGTGGTTTCCATACACCTACTTGGTACGTAGTAAACCAAATTCACCGTGATCTTTACATAGTTGGGGCCTTAATAAACTCAACCCCGCAGAGATCTGCCTAATTTTAACACCTAATTCTTATTATTTCCTTAATTGTTAACTTATTCTAGCCCCATACAGTTCATTTTGGGCATTCAAGTTTTGATCAAAAACTATTCTTTTGAAGTGTATTAATCATTGTATTAATTCAAATTTGACATAGTTTTATGGGTGTGAATACTTTTGCAAGGCACTGTACATGCTCCATCAGTAACATCCTTGTCCATGAAAATTGATTTGTTGGCTTGAGCACCAATGTTCAGTTTGCAGGTCCTGTATGTCTTTTTGTGTTCGCTGCTCTTGGTTACAAGCCAGTGATTTGTGGTTATGTACCATACTTGCTCGCTCTTTGCTGCTGCTGTTGTTTATTGTTAAATTAAGCTGGCGTGTAGGGAATAACATGTGATAATGTCATGTGCGTATATGGTGACTTTTGAAACAGGCAATCAGAGTCTGTTTTTTTGACCCGTTAAAAACAAAAAAGCTAGAGAATGTGTGTTGAACAGTTTGTCCATGACAACCGTTTTCTCTGATCTACAGTTTAGTCTTCAGAGAGTTTTTTTTAATGTCAACTCAAAATCCAATAACATTTAGTTTGAATTTTAACCAACTCTAGCGATTTTGTTTTTTCTATTTAAATAACTTTTACAGTACAGGCTATGTAGCCCTGCCTGTAGGTATTGGAAATTGTATATTCTTAAGATGTTATAAATGTGGATTTATGAAGTTATAAACCAAATTATTGAAGCAATGAATATGTTTTATATGCATTTATATGTTAAATATTTGAAAAAATATGAATCACCTGACCAATATTTCTATTACAACATGAAGTCGAGTGCAAAATTACTCTTAAGGAAATGTAGTGGACAAAAAAGTAGAAAACACTATCATGATGTGAAGTCACTTGATAAGGTGTTGAGTCATCACAGCCATTACATGTGTATACACCATAGCTTCGAATCTGCCAGTGTGTTGAATTTTGGACACAACAAAAAAGTTAATCAATGCATTTTCTGGTGTGTTGAGAGGCTTCTGCATTGAATCCCAAGTATAATAATCTCACTTTATGGAGTTTTTGGCAGACTGGCTTTGGATAAAAATGGAAGCCCGTGCCCAAACCTGAAAAATGCAGTCAATTTATAATCATTATTTTATACAGTGCTTTTCGACGTACATCTCCAAGAATTGTACAGTAAACCAAAGACAAGTATACACAAAATGAAATTTTACATTAAAAAAATTAATAGCTTAATATGGAAATACATTTTAAGGTTTGAAAGTGCTCATTTATTTGCTAGATCTGATAAAATCTGGGAGATCGTTCCACAGTCTTGGAACAACAGAACAGAAAGCACAGTGTCACAGTATTTGGAGCCTTGTTTTGGGAACTAAAAGATGTCTAGAATCTAAAGACTCCCAAGTCATGTGTATAGTAGGTTAGTAGTTTACAGATGTAGTTAGGATCCAAAATATTCAAGCCTTTAAAAATTATTGAATTGTATGTTGAATTGTTTTCTGAAACCCTGTCAGGGCAAGAAAGTTAAAACAGTGGTCATGTGCTCTTCAATTCTGGTTTTGGATAAAATCTGTGCAGCTGAATTTTAAACATAACTGCATGTTTGAGTTCACCAGCAAGCACTACATCACTATAATAAAGCCTGGAAAAGACAAAATTAGCAATAAATGGAAGAGAGATGTATGGGTATGCAGTAAGGGTTCCTTATCAGCCCTTGGACTTTTTCACATTTTATTGTTACAATATGGAATCATAATGTGGGATTTTTTTTGCTGTTGATATACACAAAAGACTGTAATGTCAAAGTGAAAACTAAATTCTACATATCTTCCTAAATGATGAATGCAAAAAAGCAAATAACAGATTGTGCAAGTGTTCATATGTATAATAGCTAATAAACCTGTTAGTGGAAATGCAGTTCAGTGTTGAAAAACAGTAGTTTAAGGTTTGTATTGCAGGCTTTAAGCAGTAAACCAAAATAAAGCACCACAGCACAGACTTAGTTTGAACCAATTTTGTGCTTTACCTTTAAGAAACAGGTAAAAAAGAAATGGGGGGGATTAAAAGGAAAAACTGTATCCTGTGCACCATGGACTTTTGGATTTTGTATAAAGTGTGGGTTGTGAATTCTATGTTGTACAAACAGACTTCAGTGAGGTAAGTAACAGATCATGACTTAGTCCACTATTTTGAATGAAAGCAATGAACTTTCTGCCATTTCATGTTCTAATTATTTCACATATAGTTGGGTAAGGAGTTTGTGAAAAACGTGTTAGACATGCATGATGAAATCACAAGATTATTTAGGTTCTTGACAAAAGTATTGAAAAAGTCAGTTGGATCCCATTTATAAATTTCTAGTGGTTTCACAAATGTAAGCACTACTTACAGTTTAAACTGTAGGGAATTACCAGAAATTATAATGCATCTCTTGTGACCAGACCCAAGGTTTTGGTAATAAGTTTAGATCTATTACTCGTACTTGCTTTTTCAGTATTTAGGTTCAGTACAGAGAAGAGGTGCTTGATGGGGATGGGGGGAGTGAGAAAGACTTCTAAGACAGTTCTCCAGATTTATTTTTCTGTTACAAAGTTCTTTCATGGTTGGCAAGCAGTTTCCACAAATTGAAATCTTATAGCCCTTATGCGCGTCTTAATTTATATAATAGGCAGGGTGATACATTTATTAACCTGAGCTCTGTAACTCAGTGTATAGGGAAAAGTAAGCAGTAGTTAGTTCTCTGGATATATTAGCTGGGGATCTTTATTAAAGTTTCTCCAGTCCACACAGATGGAAAAAATGGATGCCTGCGATAGTGAAGCTTGGTGTAGCATAGTGAACTAGCACTATTTCCATGGAGGAGAAATCTCAGCTTGCTAATTTTTACAGACACTGGAATCTCTGACCCTGTTATCCTGTTTGCTAGTAAAGGACTTTAACCCTTAACCTTAACTTGGTGTTTGTCATCAAATGACATTTTTTACCTGCTTAATTGTGATTGCAGAGTGTGCAGTGTGTATTACAGATGACACATTAATATAATTTGATTTTCTTTCTTGTACAGCACAGAGATATCTAATAATAGCATATCAGTATAGCACGCCATTGAAAAGGATTTTGTAGTGTTCTGGTCCATGCTTGATTAAGTTTACTTGATATTTACAGTTGACCAGACTTTGAAATGTTGTGAGGAGACTGGTGATACTTGTAAACATTTAAGAGCAAGTTTTGCAGTACTCAGTCACATAAGATAACCAGACATTGTTCCTTGTGATGATGCAATCTATTTATATATGAGGTGTTTTTTTCTTTTTACTTATCAAAGCTAATCTTGTGGAGCAATATATATTGTGCTTTCTTTGCTCATAAAATGGTTGTCAATTATTTGGAGAAGTTAGAAATTGAGTATGTATGTGAAGAGAAATTCTGGATTGTAGTTCAATATCCCTACTGATTTAAGTAGAGCAGTGGTTCTCAAACTGTGGTACGCGTACCAGTTGTGGTACATGGAGTGCCACCAGGCAGTACGCCATATGACCCCGGAACTTTGTTGTGTGCACTGAAAAATTGGGACAAGTTTTCATATTTTCTATTTTAATAAAATTAGTTTGTGTCGTATATGCAGCCTACGTACTATGATACAGCGCATGCTAATACTTGAGTGGACACAAGAGCTACAATGTAGTTCTAAACCATTCTATAAGAATGCATGCTACAAACACAAGTGACCAATTGTATTTAAAAAAAGTTATCCCCAGCAAATAGGGAGATGGTAGAATGTGCGTGATTTTGGAACAATGCTTGTAAGCACAGAAATGCGTACTACGAATGCTGGCAATCTTGTGAGCACAGGAAAACGTGATAGATAACAGAAAAACATTTAAGAACTGTTCTAGGTTAATTTGAGAAAAATACACAGAGCGTCTCTGTGTTTCGCTCCCATGCGCATGAAATAACTTCTTTTAACTCCTGCGACAAACTCCTGAAATGGAAACGGGGAAAAATGCAAGCTTGCGGATTGCTAAAGCAGGTAAGCCCCACACTACATGTGTGGAGAAAAAGCTGCTGAACAGCTCGACCTGCTGCCCCCTCCAAAAGACAGTCACTCATAGAATTATTGATATGGTGGATGATGTCAAAAGTAAGAGTCTATAAATGTAGTTGATTTGGCCAATTTGCACGTTTACGTTTGATAGGAGTTTGAGGACTTTCTGTTCTGTAAGCCGCTACCAACAGGAACTACAGGAGAGCACATATTTCAGCTTCTAAATGAATTTATCGAAGAGAATGGCATTGACTGGATAAAATGCATCGGAGTTTGTACAGACAGTACTAGAGCGATGACAAGCTGAAACAGCTGTGTAGTTGCACGTATTAGAGAGGTTGCTCCAGATATGAACTGCAGCATCCATCGCGAGGCCTTGGCCGTCAAGAAAATGCCTGACTTTTTAAAATCTGTTAGACTCTGTTGTGAATTGTATCAAGGCTCGACCAATGAATTTGCATCTGCTTTGCTTGACTAAACAGGCTCACCCCTCTCACTGAAATGGTGCTTTTTATTGCTTATTTTTAATCGTTGTTGTTGTTGTTCCTTTTGTCATTCTGTAAAGCACTTTGAGAAGCCACCTTTAAAAGCGCTATATCAAATAAAGTTTATTATAATATTTATTGTATGTGTATGTGAGTGTGTGTGCGCATGTGAACTCATGTTGGTCATTGAGATTTTCTGGGGTTCCTATAAGAAGATGACTTGTAGGTAGTAGTTGGATGCTTTGGTTTGATCAGGGGTGGTACTTGGTCCAAGAAGTTTTAGAACTACTGAAGTAGAGCATTATGATCTTTAATTACCAGAACCAGGAATAGACATAGTTTTAGTATTTCATCTGAAAGATTGTCTCTATATACCAGTTTCCCCTGCCACAATTACAGGGCATTGATCATTCTTGAGATAAGAGATCCATCAGCACAATGTAAAGCAGCTATCCACTTTTCCACTGAATTATTCCCATCAATACCAGCTTCTCAAATCTGAGTAGGATAGTCTATAAGACGGAGAAATTGCTAACAGCAGTTTTCTAGTTCTTCTGCTTAATTACAGAATCCTGTAATTCTTGGGTCTTAGGTGTGTTGTATAGAAACTACTCTACTTGGAGAAATAAGTAGGGCTACAATATTTCTCCCTTTGATTTGTGGCCAAAATTATATTTTCCTCAGAAGATTTAGACGTAATTAGCCACAGGCTCCCCCTGTTCGTACTGTACTTATCCCAGAGCGTCATTCTTTGAAAAACCATGTGAATCTTATTAGCTTTAGGAAAAAAACAACAACAAATGTTTCTTTTGAATGCTGAATATTATTTTGTGCTCTGTATACCAGCAGTGGTGACCAACATTTCTCCTTGGTTTGAAGGTGAGGAATGAAAAAGAAAACAAGCCAGGAATTGTTAATTATTAAAATGGGATACCAGCAATGCCATCCCTTTGTTAGTATACCCATTTTGGAGTTTGATTTGTGGTTAATCAGTAGCAGCAACAAATAGAAACTAGTAAACAGGATCTACAAAGATGAGTCTGTGGAGTCCACAAAGTCAGAGTGTAAGTACTAAAGATGCCTTTATAAAATTGCAATAAATGTTGAAATGAGCCCCTTGCTCGTAGGATGGAAAGATTATATTCATAACAGTATCTATTCTTTTTGTTTTAACCTCTTGAAAAGAATCATATGTATGGTGTTGTGCTCATTATATTATTTTCACCTTTGCTCTTCCTCTCTCAAGTTCTTATGCAGTACTGTATGTTATATATGGCATTTTATTACATTGTATCTAATTGAATAGCTAAAACTATTTCATTAGTTGATACTGTAATAACCTCAAAACATGTAAAAAAAATGGCAGCCACGCAGTTTTTTATGTTCTTCTTATACTTAGAAAAAGCACAGAATTCTACTGTGGACAATTTGGTAGCGGTGTTATTGAGCATGACCATTGTAGTTTTACTCTGTAAATCAAATCAAGCCGAATGCAGCCCATGGATCACAGTGTGTGGTTCTTACGAGTGACGTCTTCGGATATAATTTGCACTCCTGACGAAGAATATCGGGAGAACTTGCGAGAGAGGGTAATGTGAGAGAACCTTTTCTCGTAAATCACTCTTTTTCTAGTAGGGACTTGTTTTTACTCACAGTTATGATAGTAGCATAGCTTAAATCCACAACATCGTCCACTGCTAGTGTGTTATGGTGCTTATGAAAATTCTAAACTACTTTATAGCCTGAAGACCTTAATTGTTTATAGTTACTTAAAATCTTTGGTTAGCCCACCAATGTAGCTCAAGCTGGCGGCAGGATCTGAATTCATGCTTTTTTAAGTACTAGTACCTTTAATATCAATTTAGGGCTACACTTAGTCTTAAGTAAGTAAAACGTCCTGAAATATGTTGAATAATTAATGTACTGAATTTTATGACAACTGTAAGTTTTATAACACAGTTACAGGATTGCTTAATAATAATAAATCTGTATTCTTAGAATAATGCCCATTTCTTCAGTCTTTCACTGTTATACTTCGAACCCTATAGTTTGTGTTGTATTTGAGCCATATTTTTTGCTAGTTGTCATTAGGATCTTTTCTTAAACAGAAATAAAATGATGCCCATGTTTTCACTTCTGTGTTAGGTGTTATCAAGTTCCTTCTGTTTCAGAGAAGGTCTGGTCCTTTTCACAAGTAATGTGGTGCTTCTTTGGCCAGTCAAAAAAATAGGGTAAATGTGCCCATTAAGCACTTTTTCAGAAATCTAAAAAAAGAGTAAATACTGTTTGGTTTTGCTCATAATTGGGAGAAATCTGTTAGAATTTCATACCTAAGTAACTTTTTAATTCAAACCAATTATTGTTTCTGTTTTTGTGATGTGAATAAAAGTTTGTGATTATTTGTTCCTCCTGTTGGCCATCGTGAAATCTACTTTGTAACTTCAGTTTTGGAGCGGCCATAGAAGAAAACATCTCACACTTTTTTGATGCATGTTCAGGTGATTTTGTGAATTTAGATTCATTTTGTATATTTTAACTTTAATAATGAAATAACTATTCAAAATATGCTCTTAACATTTTTTTCCCTGTATGGTGGTAGGGTTGAGTTGACTAGTACAATGTAGAAATATATTATAATAAAACTTACATTTTTATTATTATTAATTCTAATTACTAACGTCCTTAATCATAAAATGAAAAGGCAGAAATTTATTGGATATTTCTGTACTAATGTATTTGGGAAGCACATGACCAGCTCATATTACAGAGAGACTGCAATTAAAATGGGAAATGATCCTAAATTTTCATATTTAAGGCACATCATCCATTATTCTGGTTATTGCAATATCAGAAATAAAATGTATGAATGTTTATATTGCTTGTGTGTGTAATTGCATTGGTATAATAAGACATAAATCATTAGTGCACCAGAACGCTCGCCACACATCAGCTATCAGTGGAGAGGAGAGCAGAGTAATTAAACCAATTCATAGATGGGGATTATTAGGAGGCCATGATTGGTAAAGGCTAATGGGAATTTTGGGCAAGACGCCGGGGTTACACCCCTACTCTTTTTGAGAAACGCCCTGGGATTTTTAATGACCACAGAGAGTCAGGACCTCGGTTTTTGTCTCATCTGAAGGACGCCGCCTTCTTACAGTATAGTGTCCCTTTCACTATACTGGGGCATTAGGACCCACATAGACTGCAGGGCAAGTGCCCCCAGCTGGCCCCACTAACACCTCTTGCAGGAGCAACCTTAGTTTTTTCCCAGGACTTTTCCCATCCAGATACTGACCAGGCTCACACCTGCTTAGCTTCAGTGGGCTGCTAGTTGTGAGTTGCAGAGTGATATGGCTGCTGGCTGGATATTTCTATGTATGTTTATATAATGTTTGTTCCAATAAAACATTTTGTATCCTGCACTGTGTGGTCTATTAGAATAGAATACATTTTCATCCAAGAAAAAATATACCCAAAAGGAAAAATGAATTATTTTGTTTTCAATAATTGATACTGTATTCACCCAATTTGTGTTTTTAATGTATTCATATCTTTAAAAAAGAATCTTTTACAGTAATTTTTTCAACGAGAAAACAAATATCTAAAGATACACAAAAAGCAGGTTTGGAATGCCTAATGGTCCTATTACCCTAATCTGTGAATTCATTAAAATAGTTTATAAAACTGTTGATTGTAGACCTCCTCTTTCAGACACCTTTACACTTTCTTTAATGTCCAGCTGCCTAATGTAATCTCTATAAACATTCACTCATGGTTCTGGTGCCTCCTGAAATACATTAGAAGCACATAGTAGCATGTAAGAAAATTCTGAATTTTAAAGGTTGACTAATTTCTCTCATTTGTAAATGATTTAGAAATATGCATAAATCAGTACAGAGTTGTAAATGGGACAATAAATGGTTAGTGCCAAAGTCTTTGAAATGATATAGGATTCACATATAAAACTGATTAAACTGTTGATTAAAGAAAAACTAATTTTATTAGGATTGATTCTGTTGAACTTAAACGGCACTGGTGCAGATTTTCTTGACATTTGTATGTAATTTTTAGATGCAGTTTTATAACGGGCACTGACTTGAAAGAGATGTTTTATCATGTAATCATTACTCCAGTTTAGATAAGCCTTTATGTAATCCAGGATCATGCAATGTAAAACAGTCTAAAAATTAAACCAATACAACATCCTGCCAGAATTACCAATATAATACTCCTGAATGCTGTTAAATTAGAATGAATATTGATATTTAAATCAGTTGTTTGCTTTTTCATTTTTTCACTGTCTAAATGCTTTTAAAGTCTATGCTGTAACTTGCTGATATGTTTGTACTGTATAACGGTCTTCCCTGAATTTCGTATGGAAAGTACACTTTAGACGAACCTGAATTTGTTTGACAAAATGTACATCGTGGAACTATTAAGACTTAAAGCTTGTTAAAAAAGTTTATACTAGGCTTTTTATTCTGTAATGGTTTGTAGTTAGAATATTTTTGACATCCTGTTATCCTCAAAGCTGTGTGCTAAGATGCACCTACATGAATTGCATTTCATGCTGCTGGTACAAATCATGTTTATCTGTAGACAAACTGTGAATTTCAGAACTGTCATTTCAGTTATTGAATTGGTAAAAATTGGTGTTGATCATCAGCAACATTCCTACAATAAAACTTAAGTTATAGTCCCTGAGTCATAAATGAGGTGACAGTGTTGATATTACTATAGTTGTAACTTATGCAGTACATCGTTTTAGTAACAGTGAATTTGTCATTCTATTTTTAATTGTAGTGGCAGCAGCAAAGCAGAGTACCCAGGAAGAAATGTTTTGTAGGAATACATATTTGAACTGCCTTAGTTGTTTCACTATGCTGCATGCACATCATCTGCTTGTGTTAGGTTACAAATAATTTCTTTATGCAAGCACATATTTACAGACGTTCAGTACCATCAACATTACAATTATTCTCAATATCAAATAGAATATTGCTTTGTAGCTAAACATAAGCTTTTTATGAAAATTCACCTTGAGCTGTCATGTTAGAAGATCTGATTCATTTCTTAGCTGTCCTGGCTGGTTTTTCTTTTAGGGACTTTTTTTACGTTATGTTGACCGTTATGTTAGAGAAACTTTGGGATGTTTTCTGCAAGTTATAATGGAGCTCAGGAGGTTTCATGTTTCATTTTTTATGTCAAGTGTGCAGTAGAAACTGTCGTTATAGAAATTTTCAACTCAAAAGCCCAGTGAATCCCCTCAGCATCCACTTTTAAATACTGGTGATCTGTAGAAGGTGGGAAGAATTTAACTATGTCTAGAGGTAATAACTCCCACAGGACTTCGTTGGATGTTTCCTCTCCTGAGTAACTGCCTTAGTACTGTGGTAGGCTGTTGTAAGTAACATTTCAGTTTTCAGTATTGTAATTGTTTTTTTGGTAACAAACTAACAAACATATGCAGGGATCTAGTTATATCATCCATGAGGAACAACAAAAAGCAGAGGCCGCTTTTTTCATAATGACAGTTATTTTGCTAAGAAAAGCTTTTTTCCAAACCTTTCATGTTCTTATTTTAGGAGAACATGATAGTTTAATGTCTGTGGTAGTTTGTTGCTCATTTCCTAAAATTTGATCCTGTTGTAATTGGAAGAAATTTCAATCATATGTTATACAATTGAATGTTTGTCAAGATACAAAAATGTGCAAAATCTTAAATTGATTTTTAACTTCATGCTATTGTTTTCAGGGAGGATGTGTGGATTCAATCAATCAGAGTCTGGTGTTGCTGTACATGACTTTAGGACAGCAAGATGTTTCTAAAGCTTTGCTAGGACCTCTCTCTCCATACACGTGAGTTGTTGTTTTTTTCTATAAAACCATAGCAATACCAAGCAGGGTTCATTTTTTGAAGGAAAAAAATCCATGAACAGTAAATCCATCCCATGCATTTTCTGACTGCTTTATTTAATACAGGATTGTGGGGGAGCTGGAGCCTATCCTGTCAAGCAATAGCAGCAGGGCAGGATACACCCTAGATGGGATGCCAGTTTATCACGTTGCTAACTCACAGACACGGACACACTCACACCTTGGGCAAATTTTCCCAGAAGCCAATTTACCAACCATTATGTCTTAGAACAGTGGGAGGAACCAGAGTACCCGGAGGAAACCCACACAAATGTGAGGAGACCATGCAAGCTCCACACAGATAATTGCTTAATTAGTCTTTAGTGTAGATTTGGAGCGATTTACTGTAACTCGGCTGTCTTTATGCTTATCTCTCTAGCTGCAAAGTACACAGTTGTCGCAAATCTTTGAAAAGGAATGCATGCACGTAAGAGTTGTGCAACAAATAGAAAAATATTATAAAATGTATATTGGTATAAAGTTTTGTTATATTTATAACAAAAGTATTTAAGTTCAAAAACTTTATTTTCAACACCTTCCATTGTTTTTTATTGTTTTTTCCCAACCTTTTCCAGTTTGAACACACCAGGTTTAATAAGGGATTTTATTGCCCACCCACCTACAGCACCTATTTCCACAAAATATTGGGGATGCTACCTTGGATAGGACAACAGCCTTCCCTCTTTTGGAGACAAAGGGGACACAGGCCAGGGAGGCAATCATCTTTCCTCCCTAGTCTCTCATCTCAACATCAAACCATCTGATGTTAGATCACCCCCCTTTCAATTATTTCCAATGCAAATACAGTGCTTAATTTTAAACATAAACGTGAAACAAATGGAAATCATTTCAAATGATCACAAATAGTTTTACATATTGGAGTTCATCCACCACAATTATATTGCAGTTTATAATAAGGTCCTCTACACAGCAGATGAGGAAGAGAAAAAACTTCGGTTTGATAAAGAGGAAATGTGGGCTAGCTAGATCAAGCCCAAAGCAAACTTTTGCCAGGACACTGTTGTTAATATCCCTAGTCTTCCAGGCATAACCATAGAATCTTCAATTGCCATGTAGTCAAAAGAGCCTTGTTTTAATGTCATACAAATGATAACATCTCCTTTAGTGCAGTTTCCCCTGTTACCATGTTTGGCCAATTCTGGGATAGCGTATTATCTTACTGCTGTACTGTTTCACTCTTACTGAATGTACATTTCCTCAGTGGTCTTCCAACCCTATCACTGAACTTAGCCTTAGCCCTGCTTACATTCTGAAATGTCACCAGATTAGACACGTATGCCATTTTTGTGTCCCTGCCCAAAAGGGCCCAGTCACAGTTGCTCAGTGAAATGAACTAGTAGTTGCTAGTCTTGTAGAAGTCAATCACTGTGTCTTTATTAAAGCCATTGAAAAACCCACTTAGATCTTTTTAATGCACATTTGCCATTTTATAACAAATGTTTTAAAGATGTGTCTGCCATAGTAGTTGTTTTTGGATAGAGCTGTGAGAGAGGGTCTTCAGTTTTGTCCTGACAGGCTACTTTCGGGTAAGAAGTACTGAACAGAAATGGAGATTCCACAATTGAGAATCTGAAAGAAGTGAACTGTCCATTTTCAGTTATCATGGTACCGGTGCTGTGTACTTCAAAAGTACAGTACTATGATAACTGAAGATTGGCAGTGCCATCACAAAGATCCTGCTCAGCCATTGTCAGCAGAACTATTCTGGGATTTTTTTCTGAAGCTTTAGTGTGCATGGAAATCTATTACCTATTTAATATTGATCTGCCTACTGAAATGAATGAAATGTGATATGTTTGTTTCACTTAGTGCTGTTCAGCAATATGTTGAGGAATGTGAGGTCATTCTTAGGGACTAGTTTTAGTGTAGCCATTCACTGAGCTGCATAAAATATTTCAGCGAGTACATATCACTGTTTACTCTTTGCCCAGAACACCTTAATAAGTAAGATGACATATAGAAAATGTCAACAGGATATTGTCAAAATGTCAAAAAATACAACAGGAGAGAATTGTGCATTATGCTTCCAAAGGTAAATGCAGTATTTTACCCTGGAACAAAACTATTTTTTTATTTTCCTTTAACCTTGTCATGAAGTAAGTGTAAACTCTTGCTTTCAGAAATGTGAAGATACTAACTTTAGTGGTTCTTAGATTTATATAAAGGAGGAAATACAATGCTTAAAACTTTTCTTGGTTGAGTTAAATACAAGGTTAGGATTTTATTTTCTTTTTCGTTTCCTTTTGTTCACAAGTCTGCTCATGCAACACTGCAACCTTTGAGCTGTTGTGTACAGTGTGTCCTGGCATGTTACTCCCTGGGTTACTGCTTATGCCAGTTTAGAGTGACTTACCTGGGCACTGCATCAAAGGTCAGGAAGCCACTATTTATCACAGCACCAGCTCAAATAGTAAATGCTAGTTCTACTTTTTTATTACAAGTCTTAATTTAAAATTCTACTTTTATTAATTTATTAATGCTATAGTAGTTTCTACAAGAATAGGACAAGGTTGCTTCAATCAGGTGCTTAATATCAAAGTATATGGAGCCTTCAGTAACTCAGGAACACTTAGAACTCAAACTGTTCTTAGAACACAACAGAACTCTGCTGTTCATTGCATATACCAGCGGTAGGCAATACACAATACCAGTGCATGAGGTTTTCATTCCATATCATAATTACCTTGTTGAACTGTTTGAATAAAAGGTAAAGCTACTTGTTTCTAAGGTTATAATTGGTTGGAAATAGAAGAATACCTGTGATGCTAGACCTACTGTGTGAAAATTTTGAAATGTTCAAATTTTCCTGCAAACATCTTATATGTAAAATGTCGTTATGAAAGTTGACATCCACATAGTTTTAATATATTCAAGTTTAATTTTTCTGTTAGTTTTTGCCTGTGAAAACATAGTGTAAAGTATACCCTTGGACAGTATGTGCTACTTACAAGGGGTGATATGGATATATTCTTTTATTTAGAGGCCTCAAAGTAGGCTGACTGTCAGAGATCAGTGTGTTGGGTCTGTGTCCCCTATTCACAATATTAATATGTTGTGTGGACAGTTAACTCCACTTTTTAAAATGTATATGGTGTTGGCAACTGAGATATTGAAAAAGCATTTTCTGAGCTCAAGACTACATTCCAGGCCAGAATTTGTTATATAGACTTTGTACTTTTTCACAGAACAACAATGAGAAGTTTTCCTACGGTCATTATTTCAGTTGGTAAAAAAATATTTATTACAATTCTTTTTATTCTCAGTAACTGAACAGTTTGTTTTGAATATTTTATATTACCGCTGACCACCAGGGGGTATAAGAGTATACAAGGTGCTTTTGGTTGATGAGAAATTTAACATGACTAAACATTGGTATGTCGCAGAAATAGTAATTCCTTTGTTCTCAGTGGTTAGGCTATTTCTGCACACTGTCTCAAGTTCACCACCTGACAGCTGCTCAAAAAGCCATGGATGTAAAGTGGTGATTCATAAAGCATGTGCAGTCTGGAGTGTTATTATAAAGAAACTGTTCTTTTACCTAGAAATACAAGTAGTTATGCATGTATACTTGAATAACCAAAGAGAGAAGGGCCTTCATCCAGTAGTACATTCATAAAGGCTGAAAGTATATGCATTATTTTATATACTGTAGTAAATTGTCAAATCGGCTATATTTTTTGAGAATACAGAACTGCATATCACTCTTACACTCATTGCTTTGCTGTTCTTCTTTTCAGGATAGAGTTTCTGCGTCATATAAGAGACTTCTTTCAAATTATGTTCAAAATTGAAACCCAAAAGCAGGAAGAAGAACAGAAAGGTGGGGAGAAGGTGCTCATGACATGTGTGGGAGCTGGATATTCAAACCTCAGCAAACCTCTGAAATAAAGATTTTTGTAAGACTGTCTTTTTTCACAAAATAAAAAGTGAATTTACCTCCATCAATTTATATATTAATATACAGTGCTCTTATTTTTGTTTTTTTGTAAAGATGTTACAGTCATGAAGGTGGACCATGGTTTGTAACTGTGGGAATTTGAGTGACAATAAGCCTAATATTATCTTTGTTTTATTCCCATGATCTTATAATTTCATAGCTTTTCATTAAAAAATATGCAGACAATTTTACTGTACTGTGAATGAATATTTTAAAAGCAGACCAAGCACAAACCTTTATACAGTCTGCAGCTCCATATGCTAATTACAGAACATCAAGATGAAAGCAGAGAGCTATCAGTGATAAAACCAATAAAAAAACATAAGGGCTGTAGTTGCAGTTGTGTTAATCTACTGTTAAAATCCTTTTGCTGCCTGCAGATATGACTGCAGTCTGACCATTCAGTTTGTCTGAAAAAAATAACGGTGAGGTAGCACGTTTCATTTCCATGAGGGCTCTCAGGTACTTCACAGTACATTCTTACTATTGTAATTTGCTTGATCCCCAATACAGTTGAAATACTGGTCTTCTGAACACAGAGGTATGACATAAATGAGTGTGAAGTTCACAGAATGTGCTGCAGTGCCTTAGATATGACAGGGTAGTATTGTTTAAGATTAGAAAGTTAAAAAGAAAATATCTGCCAAACATAAATGAATAAATGCAAGATTTTAAACTTTTTAATTTTTTAAATCAGACAGAATATTTTCTGTATAGTACATATTTTATTACTGTATTAACATCTTTGCTGTATAGATGTTATTTGTCATCACTGCTCTGTAATACAAACCCCTTGAAATAATCTGGATCTAAAAATGTGGTACTTGGTCATGTGATTTAGAAATATGAAAATATGTTGAAATTCTCAGACTCAAGTTAGTTAACACTGTTTTACTTGGTTTCATTCACCAAGGTCTGTTAGTGGCACACTCTGAAAAAGACATAGTTCTCAGTCAGCCATTACTGTTCTTTCCACGTCACCTCTATGTAGAATTCAGATCATTGTTTCATTGTGTTCCTATTCCACAGCTGTGAGCTGTTTCGGCAGTGCTGTGCATGTACTGGGGGCATTGTAGGCCACCGTTAGTCGTCAGGTAATGGTGTCCTCAAGGCTGTTTCACATTCAATAAACTGCATGCATCTGCGGCATCTCCAAACATCTGAGTATGATATCCATTACCTGTGAATTCTTATTTCATTGACAAAGAATTTCCATTATTTTAATGTTTTATTAAATAAAACTTGAATCATCAATTTTATTCCAAATTCCTGGATCTTGTAATTAAAGAAACTTGATTCAGCAATTTTATTCCAAATTCCTGGATCTTTTAATTTTCTTATTTATGTCTATTTTGTGACATATTGCTGCTGTTCAGTTTCACAACTACCTTTTAGTTTACCTTTTGCAAAGTCCTTTTCATCTACATCGCTGCAATTTTAGTATAAACAGTAATGTTACTCACAGTCTCATCTAAACCTGAAAGAAAACCTGCAAACTGTTCAAAATGCAAGACTTTTAGATGTAAAATCATATGTGAGAGTAGTAGCTGTAGTCTGTAGGTCGTGACATATTTAAACTTAGTATCTTTGATTTAAAATGAGAATCCTTTTGACTAAGTGTATGTAGAGTCAAGGTCTGCAAATGTCTTCTACCACTGATTTTTTTCAGTAGAAACTAATTGAATTGTAGGGAAATGTGAGGTATTGGTGGGTTCAAACTTTAAGTTCAAGTTTATTATTTAAATGCCAGGTTAGCTGTTCTTTATAATTTCATAAGTACTTTTTTATTTTTCCTGTTTTTGGAGTCAAAGCAATTAATGGAACATCTCAATCATGCTATATATTTCTGTATGTATGTTTTTAACAAAATCTGAACACAATGATGTTCTTAATTTGGTAGAAGTGCACATTTAAGTTACATCCTTCTTTTTTTTAAGGTTAAACCATTCAATACTAAACCTTTTTTAGTCTTAAACCAGAAAACTACAAGTGGTATGTGTGTATTCGAAATCCTCAAAACTCAAAGCCATTGACATTGAAGTCAAACCAGCAGACTCCTTCAGAATGACCAGTGAAACACAAACCAGAGTGGTGAATGTGTGGGTGTTTGTGTCTATCTGCACTGCAATGGACTAGAATCCTGTCCAGGCTGTATTCCTCCTTGCGCCACTGTTGCTGGAATAGGCTCCGGCCCCCCTGCAACCCTGAATTGGATGAAGTGGTTAGAAGATGGATGAATGAATGTTTTTACTCTTGCATGCTTGCACCCCTTATTTACAAACTGTATGTCACTAAAGGGTTCAGTTCACCCTTTCAAACAAGCTAAATCTAGTTAAATAATACTAACAATATGATGGTATGCTAGTAATAAATTCTAGTTCCATTTTACCCTTTAATAATTGGCATGTTATTAAAGGGTCATGTCATGGCATGTGAAGCAGTGTGGGGCTCTGCTCTTGTTACTAGTGGTGCTTCAAATTCATGGTACTTCACCACAATTGGCCCAGTTAAATACCCAGACATGCAAGTGGGTACAAATGTTAGTTTGGATAAAACTCAGCCAACTTAATGCAGTATCCTGTCGACTCATAGTTTGCTTTGGTATGAGTAGGACTCAGTTTGTCTACTACTGAAGTGTAGCATACATAAAACAGTTATTCAGCACCAGCACCTTCCTATGAAGCAATTAAGTAGGAGAAGTGAGAAATTACCCAATCACTAAAAGCAAGCCTAAATAGGAATCTTAATTTTGATCCCACGAAATGCCACCTGAAGTCCCATCAGCACAGAAAAGCATAGCATTGGAATCTTAATACTAAGGGAAGAATGCCACCTACTAGACCACCAATACAACTTCAGTAGCAGTTCAGTTTTCTTTAGGGGTTCCCCATAAAGACACCCAGGCTTGCTCAGCTTCAAATATCTGATTAAGGTTTCACAGTAGTTAACTTGGTTAATTTCAGTAGCATGTGCATCTCAATTAAAAACTATTAAATGTATAGAAAATACAGGGTAATAATGATTGGAGAAACATCCGCATGAAATGATACACTTATCCAGGGCCACAGTATTTCAATTAGGGAAGGTGTGATCCTAGTTTCAGGATAATTTTGGTTTCGGATGCCTTTCTGCAATAGGAGTCAAGAAACCTTTCTTTGAAAATGCTGACAGAGAAATCAGTGTGATCATGGCCGTTGGAGGTGAAATGAGAAACTATGGGCTTGGAGAAAGCTTTGATTCTCACAGCCCTAACATGTTCTCTGAAGCGGTCTCTGAGTCTCCTTCCTGTTTCCCCAATGTAGATAGCTGGGCATTTTTTGCAAGGTTGCCGGAGGTAAAAGATGTTATTTGAGTGATCCGGAATTGTCCTGAGGGGTCTTGAATGAGTGCAGTGTTAGATATGTATGCAGGTGATGGAGCGAGTTCTGTTGCAGGGGAAAGTGCCTGGTGTGGATGGTTGCTGAGGGTGGTTAAGGGAGCTGTGAACAAGAAGGTTATGCAGATTAGGTGGTTGGCGATAAGAGATAATGGGGTGGTCAGAAAAAGGGTACCGATGGAGGGATCATCCTGTAAGATGGTTTCTATTCTTCTCTTTTCAGCATGGAATAAACCTTTCCTTTTTCCTAAATTCAGGGCTAGTTGCACTAATATCTACAAATTAAAATTGCATGCTTATGGACTTATATATTACATTTTCAAATGTAACTAATGGAACAAAACAGCAGACAAAAATCTAAAACAATGCTGGACTTGTGCTTGGCAGATGATATACACTACAAGCAAGTGCATTTTATAAAGACAAGCAAAACATACAGTACATACAGTACTACATTACAAATATCCAGCGGGTGAACCTAAAGAAGCAAAGTATGAAAAAGATTTGGGTGAATTCTTCCAAGTCTTTTTTGCATAATAATAATTGCTTACTCTTATATTGTGCTCTTCTGGACATTCTTCTCAAAGCTCTTTACAGGTAATGGGGACTCCCCTCCACCACCACCAATGTCCCACCTGGATGATGTGACAGCAGCCATAGTGCGCCAGAACACTCACCACACAGCAGCTATTTGTGGGGAGGAGAACAGAGTAATGAAGCCAATTCATAGATGGGGATTATTAGGAGACCATGATTGGTAAAGGCCAATGGGAAATTTGCCCAGGGTGCTGAGGTTATACCCCTCCTCTTTTCGAGAAACGCCCTGGGATTTTTAATGACCACAGAGAGTCAAGATCTCGGTTTTACGTCTCATCTGAAACACGGAACCGGTTTACAGTACATTGTCCCCGTCACTATACTGAAGCATTAAGACCCACATAGACCAGAGAGTGAGCGCCCCCTGCTGGCTCCTCTAACACCTCTTCCAGTATAACAAACGCTTCTTTGGTTATGTTTTAAGATTGCAAACCTCTTAAAATTCCTATTGGTGCTTTGATATGTTATTCTTTGTACTAACAGAATAAAAAACGTAATACCAGAAAAGTCAAGAATCATCTAATCCAGTCTGGGAGGGCAGCAGTGTCACTTTTTTTTTCTCTGCCTCTGCTCTTAATGACCTTGACAATCTGCAACTCATCAAACGGATTTAGGACTTTTCAAAGATCCTCATCCTTTTTAAAAAGACATAGAAAACCTGTTGGATTCTGGGACTTGAGGGCTGGGGTTTGGGATTGGTGGTTTACTCATTGCGAATCATTGCTTCAGGATGGATGGCTGATCAGGACTTTCTGTGAAGCGGAGATCCCCAATCCTGGTCCTGCGAGGCCGTTGTTTCTATGGGTTTTGATTCAGCTGGGCTCATGACTGCTTGAATAAGTTAATTATTGATTGAATTGGACCAGTTAAGCAGCTTCTCACACCTCTCTGGTTTCTGTTGCTCTAATGAGACCTAGAAAACCACCAGTCCTCTTCAGCCTGACATAAGATGGAAACAAGGTCCAGGAGGGGCCGGTTTTAATGTAATATTAAGAAATATATACTTCACAAAGATTGTGGATACCAATGCCTTAGTCCAACTCCACACATTGTTAAATACATTAAACAATTGCTAAGTACACAAGCCTTTGTGTTTGGCTCCCCCTAGTGTCTTCCCCATTATCATTATTTGAATCAACTCCACCAGTACAACATATAAAATTAGGACCTCTCTCACACAAACCTGCAATGTCAGACTAGGAACACTAAGTGTTTGAAGCATATATCTGTGATGTTGAGCAGTTAGAATGAAATACTTCATTCCTGCATGCCTTTTAGGAGTAAGGTGTAAAACAATCTTAATTTCAACTAGATGCCCAATTGATCTAATACCCTCAGAAAGCAATATGTTTTTCTTCTAAAAGCAGGAAGGGAGGTAAACCTCCTCAAATGCTTCTGGCCTATAACAGATACGTACATTTCTAGCCAGATTATCTCTCTTAATTGAAAGGATGTTTTGTTCCCAGCAGTGTTTATCATTGCAGACCTTACAGACATGGTATTTTGTTTATATCCTATGATGATCTCATTTCTGTCGGGCTGTATAGTGGCATGGCAGTTGACATTGGTAACTCAAAGGTTCCAGGGTACACCTTCTGTGTGTAGATTGCATGCTCTTTTCCTGTTCATATGGGTCTGAGATTGATCAGTAATAATAGATGTACCATTCATTGTGGTCTGTTCAACATATGGTATTGCAAGGAAGAAAAAGCCTGTGGTCCCCGATGATGTTCTAATGTCACCATGCTAGAGTGTTGTTACCTGAAGTTATTAGTGATCTGATATTGCTTCTTTTCTTAACAGCAACACTTACATGGCTTTTTGACGTTGGTTCTGTAGGACCCCTGGGTGTGGGCTGATGCATAGGTGCAAACTTATTAACACTTAGGTTACTGGGTCACTTGTTGCTTCTAATACCTATTTAAAAGTTGTCTCTGTTCTATAATTTACAAGTTGCAAAGTTTTAGCAATTAAGCCTGTACTATTGTGTGAGTTTTCAAAACTTGTCAAAACTGTCAGCAACTAGTTATTACATTATGCGAGTGTCTGATACAACAACAGCTTCTTAATATACAAGTTGAGGGAAGACTGAACTGTTTTGTAAGTTTCTCGGCAGCAAAATATCTGTTGCAGTGTGTTTTTTAAACCAAACTCTAAATGTAGAAACAGGTTAAATAGGACATCAGTTCAATTAAAGAAACCAATTAGATTTAATTAATCAATTAAATCAATTCATCAAGAGCTGAGTTGCAGTGAAAACCAGAAGATACAGGGGTACCCATATTGAAAACTTCTTTTTTAAAGCAAAATTTTTTTAAAATAAAACATGCATCACTTTTGGTTCATGAAACTAAAACACAGTAATTAGACCTCTAGAAGTAGGATTATTGGCACGTAGTAGCCTTTATCTTTTCTGTTCCTTCTGATATTGAATGATTCCAATAAAACAAGTTTTCATGCAATTCCATTACTGTTTTTTTCTATGCACAGCAGATCAAGAACCTGTAGTATAGCAAAGATTTAATTTAGAATTAGCAAGAAGAAATAATATATTGTATACTATATATATAAAATATATGTACCACGCAGTTATAAAGTCTTAAAATCTATTCATTAAAATTCATAGGGTACACAGATTGGGTCACAAGCACATCAGATGTGTGGAAAACAATATAATAACTTACAGAAAGTGTCACAGAATGCCAACAGTCAAAGTAAGAACAGTCTGTGATTAATTAAGTCTGTATTAGTGCCCAGGATTGTGTCAATGTATGCCTTCCCAAAAGTTTTCAAAATGCAGACAGCTGGCAGGAAAACAATTAGCAGAAACTGAAGAACATACTGGTTGTCCAGACATGACACAATTAGCACAATTACCTTAGGTATTGGCACATGGAGGTGTGAGGGGTTGCTAAGCCAGTTTAGACCAGACATTTGGCAGAGAAAGAAAACAAGCAAGTGACAGGGCCCATGACACCTGAAGGTCTGCATACTCACAGCTCTCAGTCGACCCAAGCTTCCTCCTGATAATCTACTGGACACACCTCCTCCTGACAGAGAGTGGACAACCCCCTGGGCGGGATTGACTAATGGAAGGGATAAAAAGATCTGAGCCTGAACAGATGGATGCTTGTCCTCCCACGAGCCCCTCGACACAACACAGGCAAAGGAAGGGAAGCTGTGGCCTGCGAGACCACAGAGGAGAGGAACTATTGGTCAAGGAACTGCAGACCAAAAAGAGACATAGGCAGCAGACGGGTACTGTGCAGACTTTTACTTCCTGGAGGCAAGGAGCCAAGCAACAGGCCTGGAGAGCTGCTAGTGAACTGAATTAACAGAGTGCAGCCTGCAGATGGACTTCCAATACAGTCCAAACAGGACAGAGGAAAATTGTACTGGGTGGCATCCCTATTCTTTGTGTGGCTGTTCTTCTCTATACCATCAAAGACTTTTTCAGACAAATAAAACTTGCTAGCACTGTTCCCTAAATGTGTGCTGCACTCTGGAATCTAGTGTACCCCTTGTAGTTACCTTTTGTTGCTGTTGATGCTGTGTGTTTGTTTCTTTCTTTGGATAGTAGTAAATGTTGATATCCTTATGAAAATAAAAATGTCACTTAATACTAATGTCTGCTGCTGGTTTGTGTGTGCATTTTTAATTTCAAGGAGACAATCAGAACCTTTTGTAAAGTAGAGGGGGCCTAGCACCTGTTTGTATTTGCTAGGTAATGTCGTCATACGCAAGGTGGGAATAATTCTTATTTGAGGGATCACCTTACCATGGCAAAAGGTGACTGAAAGGCATTGTAACAAATCACAAATTGTGATGCCACAAGGAGCATAGTCCTTGAGTGGGGGGGGTACTTTCCCTGAAACATTGGCCTATATAAGTTGATCTCCGAGCTGGATGAAATGCTGATGCCAAATTGATGGAAGTGGGTGAAAGGCGAATGACAAGCTGAACAGGAGGAGAAAGTGCTGTGTGAATAACTTGGAACCATGTATGAGTGCCAAAACTGATTTGGAAAACATTTTTTTCAGATTTTGCTTTCTGTGGATTTGGATTTGCAAATATGGAAAACCTTTTTGTGTTCATGAGAAAATTGTGTTACTTCTGTCTGGAAAGAAGAAATTTAACATACTGGTAAGTAGTGTAACTGGCCCAGTATTTAGACAGAGAACACTTATGTTTATCCAGACACCCAAAGAAAAGCTAGGCATTTTAGTTTAGCTTCTTAGTTATTTAGTTTGTTTTATTTTTATTTTCTTCCCTGTTAATTAAGAAGCTTTGTTTAACTTAACCTGGTGAGTTTGGAACCTGCATTCTAGTGTGTCCAATGGTGACCGTGTCCCCCTGCAGCATCACAATATACATTAAATTGTATTCTTAATGATGTGACTTGAACTCTCCTTGCAACTTGCAGCATTACGTTTTTGATCATATCTGTAAACCCACCACCGAGTTGTCAGCAAATCTTTCTTTCATTAATCTATTTCATATATGAGTAGTATCACGCATCTAAAACAGGAACAGTCTGCTCTTTCATTCCTCTTTCTTATTGGGTCACCCCAAGCTCAAGTGCAGGGGAATTGAAGCGTGGCTTGATGAATTGGTTTGGGCTATGAAAGCTGAGTAAATGAAAGCACTTGAGGCTTTTAGTCTGAGGACCAGTTGCCGCATGAATGAGCAAAGTGCCTCCCATCTTACGGCTGCTTTTGCCAGATCCTCAGCTGTCCTGACACAACCCCCCCAGAGGGCACTGAAGCTCATTTAGTTCCTGTATGTCTTCACTAGAGCGGTTGCTGAACAGCTGCAATGAGATAAGTGGTTTTCTTTTTTAACAATCGTTTTTCTCTTTTGTTTGTGAAATTCTTTATACTTAAAAATAAGGTAATTAAAAAAATTGCTAATGTGAGCATATTTCATCAACAGTAAACTCTGTACTGAAGGCATTAATCAATACCAATATTCATTGTTATATTCATATCCAATATTTCAGGATGTTTTCACAATTTTAAGTACATTTTAATGGTTTACAAAAAATGCTAGTATCTGGATACACAGTGATGTTTGTCATGTCTAAAAAGCTAGACAGATCATTTGTGTTTGGGGAGGGGGACTTGAGAAAGCTGATGAACTAATTGTATTAAGACAATGATTAGTAGAACTGGAATATTAAGAGTTTAAATGGAATGAATACATGCAGTATCGGCAGCGCTCCAGTGTTCCTATAGACATTTATTTACAGTATGTATAAAGAAACATGCTGATAATGTGACACTTCAATTAATTATATGGATGTTTAAATAAGGAAAATGAGAGGTGAGTCATGAGATTTCTTTGTTTTACAGGGGCAGCCAATAGCCCTGCATCTG
This sequence comes from Lepisosteus platostomus, assembly GCF_059453375.1. NCBI lineage: Eukaryota > Metazoa > Chordata > Actinopteri > Semionotiformes > Lepisosteidae > Lepisosteus > Lepisosteus platostomus. The sequence continues at coordinate 32,826,644 of NC_142614.1, forward strand.
AAACCATACTGAAGTCCAGATAATTAAATTGTGTTGTTCATTGTATGTCTTGCAGTATCCCTGATAAGTGTTTAAAAATACACCTGAAATGAAAATTATGTACTTGAACAGGTATACTAAGGAAGATTTAAGACTGAATTGGGAACAAATCTTTTAAAAAACACTCAGCAGTAACATCTAACACCTGTACTATCTTATGAGCCCATCTTTGTGACAGAATGTCTGGTTATGTATTGCCAGTAACCACAAACCTGTAAAACAGTGTATGAATGGCTTTTGAGATATTACAGAACTTTCATTTGCTATGTGCTACTAAGTGCAGGTGACAACCATAATTTCAACAATAAATCAAACAAAGCATTTAACTTTTAAGTGACAACCATTGTTTTTATTCTTTTTCGAAAAAAAATTATTATAGAAATAAGTTATATTTAAATATGTATACATGACAACTAAGTATACGTCAGCATAGCCACAAGGAGTTTAGGGAAAAAGAGGCAACATAATATCTGCTGTAACACCAAGTAGAGGGTTTATGAAGCTAAATGACGTTCAGTGAGGACAGACATTTACAATTGGGACATTTTCCTTCACAAAATGGGCAAATGTATGCTCAGACAGCTCAAACTGTAGTGCTGGAATGCTTGGTCCTTGGACCACACAACTCAAAAAGGCTTTAAAATACTAACCCCATGATATGTACTGTAGCGTTTGTTAAAGCACAAGAGTAAGCAAGGTCTTGAATAAAGTTAAACAAAGCAGAAGAGATTAATCTTGAATATTTGGCTTATACAGTACATGTCAGTCAGTGGCAATTGGCTATGTTTCCGAAATCTTTTACAATGGAGAACTTGTGTACTATATTTGTCAGATGTCACAGTAATCCAAACTATCGAACAAAAATTCAATGAACATATTGTATATTGTATTAATAGAACACAATTAACAAATCTTAAAATTGTATCAAACATAAAGGTACAAAATAAATTTCAAGTCTAAAAAGTAATTAGAAAACCTGTACCAAAACTGGCTTTGCAAAAGTATTTTGCATTACTGCTATTAAGAAATCCCCAAATTTTAATTTGAATGTCAGTTTACGACATTCTTCCCCAAGTTTAATACTCTTCCCCAACCTCAACCGCCTACACACATCGTATAATCTCTGTGTCTGATCATGAATTTCTGATTCAATGCAGATGTGTGCTACCATGGAGATTTAAACAATTGGGTTAGGTTACAGGCTGATTATGGATGCTTATAAGCTAACCTCTGAGGAAGAGAAATCTGTGAAAAACTGTGAAATAAAGTTCAGTTTTGCGAGGGCTTCTGAAATGAAGCATAAAGGTACAAGCTTGGTTTTCCATGATGCTTGGCAATGAATATTTTCTAATACTCTGCATTCAGGAAAACATACGTCTAGATGATTTTGCTTTTATACCATGTTTTTATGTATCTAAGCCACTTCTCTCATTTGCTGTAAAGAATTGACAATGAAAACGCATTTTTGTCAGTGGTTTGATAAATTTCTTAAATACAGAATGTCATTAGGGTAACATATGCGCACCTTAAGTAAGATAGTTTTAGAGTGCTAAGACGCTATGTGTAACATCCTAAAACTAAAAAATAGTTTTTAGACTGAGTTTTGCCTTAGATGTCGTGTGCAGATGTCTGCTCAAATTCAATTTGTCAAATTCAATTTGCCTATACACATCAAATACAAAGGCACTGATTCACAGGTAGCCAATGGGTGTTTCAAGTCACTTAAATGGCCAGGTTAGACTGGGAAGAGTTAATTATTTATTTTCAATTACTCAGCCTTTTGATTTATTTGTAGGTTTAATCCACATGGCAACAAACATGTGCTAACACAGTCGTTACACTTTAGTGAGCCAATGTCCCACTTTAGTTTTTTTCACTTTTTAAAGAGGATTTTCCTGTTCTTTCAGCCTCCCTCCAGCATCCTACTTCTCATACTCTGGTGCTCCGTAGAGGAAGATTGCACAGTTCTCTTCCTTCTGCTGCTCTTCTCTTGGATCCCTTAGTTATATATACACAAGATCTTCCCACTCTTCACTCTGAGTCTTCAGTAAATCACCAGGATTTAAAATATTTAACTCAATAAACTGCTTGTCACCTTATTCTCCATTTTCACACTACTTAAGTCAACTCAACTCTTCACCAAACACCAGATGTTCACTAATAATCACCCATGTCCCCTGGGCGGTGTGGTGGCTCTGTGGTTAAGGATCTGCGCCTGTGGCTGGAAGGTTGCCGGTTTGTATCCTGTGGCTGGCAAATTAATCCTACTCCGTTGGGCCCCTGAGCAAGGCCCTTAACCCCGACTGCTCCAGGGGTGCTGTATAAAAATGTCTGACCCTGTGCTCTGACCCCAAGCTTCTGTCTGTGTGTCTTCATGGAGAGCAAGTTGGGATATGTGAAGAGACAAATTCCTAATACAAGAAATTGTATATGGCCACCGATCTTATATGATATGATCTTACACTGCAGCAGCACCACCTTTGTCATTTCCATTCTGCCTCACTCTCCTGCATATCTCTGTGCAGGTTTTAAGGTACAGGAAGTAGACTTTCCCTCCTGTCTATCATCATCTGTTGGATGGAGCTGCTTGCCAAATGAATCCCCCTCCTTCATGTGCTTAACACATCCAATCAGCCTTGGTCCAGCAAGCCAACCTATTCCTCAGCAGCACACCTCATTCCCACTGGGCCTGAACTACCACATACTGTAGCCCACCTGTCCAGAACCTGTGAGACCCCCATTACAACCTTGGTTGTATTTTCTCTTACTAGCTCTCTCTCCCTCCTTCCATGCTGGTGTCCAAACACAGACTGAGACCCATTTCCTCCCAACTACAAGCCTCTTAACTATCCCAGAGGCATAGCTAAATCCACTCAGAGGCTACCTTGTCAGCCTTTCACCAGTGTAGAATTTCACTGTCTGAGTGCTAATTACCAATTCAGATCAGCTATGCCACAGTCTGCAGGTTTTCACAATTAACAGGTGGCCATTTTGGATCAAGGCCTCACCACACGGCCTGAGTTTTGAGCCAAGGAGGCGTCTTTCTTACAAAGCCACATATCACTACAATTCCATAAAATTTTTTTGTTTTGGTTTTATTTCCGGAAGTTGGGATAGTCATACGAAAAACGAAAAACAGCCCTGATTTATAAAACCTAAAAAGATCATAAGCAAAAATAAGTCACCCTCTCAATAGATAATGCAAAATTTCATAATTAAAAAACAAATCAGGAGAATAATTAAAACAGTCATGGTAAAATAAATCTGTCATGTGTTGCATTAAACTTATATCTGTTGTTAAACAATGTACAAAAAAAGTGTGAAGTGTCATGACTCTATATGTGAAGAATACTGAACAATACACAAAAATAAGCACTAGAAAGGGAAATGCCTTTTGACCCCATCACAGTTCAGGAAAATCAGGAGTGGGACTAATTTCAAATTATGAAAACTGTTAGAAAATTAGTATAAGATTAAAGAAGAAGAGTGGCTAGTGTGTTTATACTTGGGTACGTTCTACTTCGACCCTGATTTTTCAGATCAAACCAGATCTTGCCTGTGTTCTACTCAAGCTAAGAGCAGCACAGCTAATTTGTGTGCATATATTTATGTGTTTTATTTATGCGTTATGCGTTAAGGGTGTGGAAGCTAATAATGATTAACTTGCTTTCCTTTTAAATGGCTAACAGCTCAATACTTTTTGTTTCCCACAGGTAATAGCCATGGAAGAAAAGTGGATGTGTTTATTGTACATGTTACTCAGTGATGACTTCTACATTTACTTTTAATCTGAAAACTGTAAATGATAACATTTACAGGACACTCAGGTGTCAAAGAGTGAAAAAATGGTTGTGGGAGCAACAGGTATCAGGGACTATGTTGACTTTACGTGTTACCATAAGGGTTGGTATATTTGTCTTTGTTCTAGGAGTTTCCCATTGATCAAAGGTCCTCCTGGCTTAGACTCATTAATTTCCACACAGCACAGAGGTGACTAGTGGGATTGTGGGCCACCTCTAACTTGGCCACAGACCAAGAAGGGGGCCTCCAGAGCAAGTTACACCTGGCCTTCTGCATATACCCAGTTCATTTATTAGCCCTGAGCAATTAGCTCTGCCCACACTCAAGACAAAAATCCCAGTAAGAAGAATAAAATGAGTAACTATGTAATACTATTGTCTTGTCTGCTCTGTTGGCTCTGAGAGATAAGAAGAACCTGTAGCAGGAATAAAATGGTCCTATCACCCTTAAAATTGCTAGGTGGCATATTTGGCTACAAAAGCTAAAATTTTCCTGCATTTAGGGGTCACCAACCATAGCATAGTCAAAGTACATTATTATTTACAGTGACCGTAAGTGATTATAAGCCTGCTATTGTGGATTTTCTCTATTTTAAGAACACGTTTGCTCCAAAGCTCCAGACTTGGAGTAGGAAATTTAATTGAATTTGTTCACGGGCAGAATTGTAGTACAATGGTTAGCACTGCAGCCTTGTAGTGCTGGGGACCTAGGTTCAGTTCTGGATTTGGGGTGCTATCTTCGTGGAAGTTGTGCATTCTCCTCATGTTTGTGTAGGTTTCCTCTGGGTGCTCCAGTTTCCTCCAACAGTTTAACCTACTGGTAGGTTAATTGGCTTCTGCTTGCTGAGATTCTGGCTCCCTAGCCACCCGATAAACCAGTTACAAATTGATGGATTAATTTGTTCATCAACATGAAAGAAGCATTTTAGGGAAACCACAGTTCTCAAAACTCTGTTCCAGTGTTTCTGCATTTTAGAGAGGAAAGAAAATTATCAGATGAATTCATTGAGTGGTTTGGTTACATTTTGTGTCTGTGTCCCACAAGGCTCCTACTGTGTGCAATACATATAGATGAAAATGTACCAAATCCTGGATTCTTGGTAAGTCAAATATACATCCATACCAAACCTGACACTGCTGTCTCTATTCTAATTGCATCTCTGACATAAAAACTTGGATGACTCAAAATGTCCTTAATGTTATCACTAACTGTGGCTGAAAAGCTGATCAACACATGTGTGTTCTTCCGAATTGACCACTGTAATGCTCTACTCGCTGAGCTTTCTAAATCCACATTGAACAAACCCCTGTATGGCCAAAATGAGGCACCTAGAATCCTGACCAGGTCTAGTGCAAGTGATCACATTACTCCTATCCTGGTGTCCTTGCACCGGCTTCCTGTCGTGTCGTTTCCGTTCGTGTCAACTTCAAAATCCTCATGATTACCTATAAGGCTTGGCACATGGCTTGGCACCTCAGTACCTGTCTGAGCTAGTATCGCCCTACTCCCCATCTCGCAACCTTTGCTCCTCTAATTCTGGTCTCCTAACTGTCCCCCAAGCCTGTCTACACTCTATGGGTGACAGGGCCTTCTCCTGTTATTCCCCAAAGATCTGGAACTCTCTCCCAAAGGATATCAGAGTCACCTTCTCTAAACTCCTTTAAATCCAGACTCAAAACCTTCTTCTTTAGAAGAGCCTTTACTTAACAGGTTCTGTTCTTTACCCTTCTGCTCCTACTGTATTTAGTACCCCCCTCTACACATTCTCACTGTGTTTATCTTGTGTATTTTTTTATTGTTGTCATTGCTGTGTCTTTCTGTAAAGCGCTTGAGAAGCCACCTTTAAAGGCACTATATAAAATAAAGTTGATTATTATTGCACAGGTCAATTTGCTCAAATTGTTAACAGTTCAACCTGGGAAAATGATGTTGCCTTCTTTTCTCTCTTGTGATTCCACTAATTTCAAGAACTTTACTGGTACAAAACAGTTGAAAAAAATAGACAAAAACTTTCCAGTCAGAAAGGTTTTATATTTAACAACTTTGCCAGTTTCCGTTTTCAAGAACGGCTTATCTTTACAACACTAAGATATAAAGGGAATATGAAACTGAGTTTAAGATATAGGGTAACATTTTAAATTTATAAACACATATCCAGTAATTTGTTTTCAGTAACCGCTTAATCCAGTAAATCATTGTTGTGAGCCAGTACCACTACCCTGGTACAAGACAAAAACATTGCTACTATGTAAAACAAAGACTTTGAAACGATATTTTAACAGACAGTACGACAACAGCAGACATCAGTATGGAGTCCATTTATTAACCACCAAGGGCATGGTTTTCCTGCTGTAAAGAACAACGTAACCTATCCTTTGGGTTTTGTTCATCGCAGGGTACCACAATGTGGTTTATTATCATTATAGTAATGCTACAAGGTTCACGTGGGCGCCCTTGCCCCGGCGCATCAGGTCGGACCCCCACCGCCAGGGACTCGAACCCAGGCCTCCGGCATCACTCAACAGAGACCCAGCCAATTGAGCTAAAGAGAGATCCCCAAGGGTGGGGGGGCGACCTGATGCGGCAGCGGTGTGGGTGTTCACGTGAACCCCGTAGCGTTGCATTGGTGTTAGAGTGGGATGGGATAGCCCTTCGCCGAGGACAGCGAGTTAAGCGGGGGAGAGTGTAACGCTTACACCAATGGCCACCATTGAGTGTGAAAGTCGGCTTACCAGAGCTTGAACTTGAACTTGAACTTGAACTTTATTGCCATATGTAACCGGTACTGGTACAATGGAATTCTTACTTACAGAAAGTCTCTCGATTGTAAAACAAGTGTAAAAAACAAAACAAAGTGCAAACAGTGCATCAAGACAATGTACAAACAAACAATAGACAATGTGCAAGTAAACATGTAGACAGTTTGAATGTAAACAATACAGACATGTAAACAATGACTGGAGATGTGCAATAGATAAGAAATCATAAGGAGGTAGATGGTGATGGTGTAGGTGTGGTCCGAGGGGGATGGCTAAATGTGTTCGCCAGTCTCACTGCTTGTGGATAGAAGCTATTGAAGAATCTAGTGGTAAGTGTCCATATGCTCTTATATCTCTTGCCTGAGGGCAGTGGGGTGAAGAGCTCATGCCCGGGGTGGTGACTGTCCTCTGTGATGGCCAGAATTCTACCACAGCAGCGGTCCTCATAGAGCTGTTTAATCTTGGTGAGACCGCAGTCGATGATCTTCTGGGCCATATTGACCACTCTCTGCAGTGCCTTTCTTTCTCGCGAAGAGGTGTTGCCATACCACACGGTGATCCTGTTGGTGAGGACGCTCTCGATGGTGCAGCGGTAGAAGTTCACCAACACATGTATTGGCATCCCCCATCGCTTGAGGCACCTCAAGAAATAAAGGCGCTGCTGACCCTTCTTCATGATAGAGTCAGTGTTCACAGTCCAGGTTAGATCTTTAGAGATGTGAATTCCCCAAAACCTAAAGCTGGTGACTGTTTCCACTTCCGTTCCATCAATACTGAGTAGGCTGTGAGTGTATGGCCTGTGTCTCGGAAAGTCCACTATTAGCTCTTTCGTTTTCTTTATGTTCAAATCCAGGTTATTGCTATGACACCACCTAAGCTGTGATGTCACCGCCCTTTCCTGTGAATAGCAGGGCCTGCAGCCGCTGGGCTGAGGGGAGATCTCTCTTTAGCTCAACTGGCTAGGTCCCTGTTGAGTGAGGCCGGAGGCCCGGTTTGAGTCCCCGACGGTGGGGGACCGACCTGATGCTGCGGCGGCGAGAGCGCCCTTATGAACCCCGTAGCGTTACATTATTATTATTATATCTGACCAATACTGGAACAAAGTTACTGTGACATTCTTGTGATAAAATCATACGCTCTCCTTTGCAAGACCTACCTATCGCAAAAACGTCCATATACAAAAATTGTATGTGTGACTGAAACTTCTCAGCCATTGAATATAACGTAGACTGCAGTTGTAGACTAATCTCAAACTCTTGAAAGGAGGAAAAAAATGTGTATGAAATACATCAAAATGAGAGAGATCACATTAAATAAAAAAAAGACATTGAGACGATAATGTTCTCTTCAGATCATAAATGAGAGATTATTAAAATTATTAACCTTTTAAATGGAATTATTCACTGGTTATGTAGCTGTACAAACACCGCACTGGAGATTGCGCTTGTTTGACTATATTCTAGTAATCTGAAATGACAAACTGGAAATCAAGCCTTCTTAAACAGTTATTCTGAAAATGGACATAAAATATAGTAGCTAATTACGGTGTTAGAGACAGAACGATCATGTGAATCTTTTAAATGTTTTACATATACATTAGTTGACTAGTTCAAAAATATTTAATAAACAGTGCCGCCCTGTATGTCATAAACATTAATGGCATTGATGGCAGATGAATGGTATCTGTAGATAAGTGAGGTATGGCTTCTTTTTTAATACCGTCAAGAAATAAGGATTCACTCTTGTAATTTTTTCTTACCTATTTTTTTACAAGATCCAGTTGCACAACGTCTACTGGCTGACGAGTGTTCTGGACCCAGGCGAGGTTAATTTGATATTACAAGAGGCTCAGACACCAATGGGTGTCCTTACTCCTAAGAAACTACACAGGGTGTCCACAGAAACGAAGCAAAACTTAACTCTTCAGCTGTACGTAATAAATGGATCGAATCACACTGAATGTTGACGTGTGGTTTAAAATTGTATACTTTACAGGAGCGTTATTTAGAAATCTAAATCTACAATATTGTATAAAGATCATTTCGATTATATTTATAAGAATGTGTCACGATATCCCGCCTCCAAAAAGCCCCCTGGTACTATAATAAAAATAAATAACGAAGTTATTACGTTGTTTTCCAGGCTGCATTGCCCCTTAGGTCTACACGGGCTAGCAGTATTGTGACAACTGATAGACTCCACCTACAGAAGCGCTTGTCCGTCATCCTTCAGATACTACGGTTGTTGCTTAGTATTAGTGGCTCAACAGCGCGTACGATTTGCGTGCTAAGCTGTAGGAGACAGTTCTTCATAACAAATAAACACACATAAGTGCACAAAAAAGTATTTTCCACTTTCGTTGTTCGTGTATTTGACCACCGAGGCAAGTCTGCGGTGGAGAATAGGCGAGCGCCCCGGGCTGCTTCACTCCCCGAGCGCTGCTGGAGACTCGGGGAGCCCTGCGCGCTGTCTGCGGGTTCCGGGAAACTTCGCGGTGGCCGCTGTTGGATGGAGTCAGAAGCGCTGGTGTTTCCACTTGGTTTAATTTTTGGGTTCTACTTCGGAGGAGGAGCGTTGTGTCCAAATAAATAAAAGTCAATCTGGAAGAGGAGGAAGCGCGATGGTTTCTGTTTTGGTCGCAGAGTGAACAAGGTTTCGTTCATTTTACATTAAGTCGTGGCGCGATATATCAAGGACGTGTATTCAGATAAATTCAGTTAAAATAAATAAACATAAATCATAAACACGTCAGTCGTACTGGAGTGAAAAGAAAAAAGGAAAATTGTTTCAGATTGGAAACGAAAAACAACGACTGAGTAAGTACTGAAACTGTTTTATCTCATTATTATTGAGCTGTTTGTGTCATGTTAGCACTGGTTTAATTTTGTAACTTTTCCAGGATCTCGGCGATTTACCAGCAACACCAACACTAAAGACACCATGTACAGTGCCAGCTAATGTTGTTGGTTTCTTTTGCTAGTTTAAAACTACAGTATTTTCTAATAATGGGAATTTTGATGGTATAGTACGGTGATACTGCAGTTTTAACTCGCGCTAAGTTTTTATTTTACTGCTGCTTGTACTGCATGCTAAAAACCCTATGGAAAAAGTGCAGATAACCGTACCGTATGTTTCGTTTTCAGAACAACTTGCAACAAGGCCTCCTGCCTTAGTGTCCTTGTTGTTCCGTCAGTAATACAAGTGTGAGTGGGTACGCTTTTATCTTTAAGTTAACTGTGCTTTGACGAGGGGCGGAGAACGTGTTTTATATTGCGAGGTTTGCGGAGATGTTTAAAGGCCATTTTATTATGATACTCTTCTGCTGTTTCTACCGGAAGTAAATGGCATCACCGATGTGCTGTCGGCCTAAAACTGTAGGGAAAGAGGAAAAAAAAATTGAACTTCGCAGTTTTTCGTTTACTTGTAATGGTGATTCAGAGGCGTTTTGCTGAAGATATTTTAAATAAAAAATGAACGTCTTGCTTTTGGATTATGTACACACAAGCCCGACCTCCTAAATTCACCTTTATTATGTCGTTGAATTGAAAAGTGACAGAACCATATTTGCTCTAATTTTCCATTGGGAGTTTTCAGGTTTTAATATTTTACTTCTTTAAATGACTCATGTGGAGCAAAATCGACTCTAGAAACAACTCGGCACCGTCAAGAATTTAGCTGTACTAAAGCTTTTGCTGGAATCACTATGTAACAGTTACAAGTGTGGCTGTAAAAAGAGGTAATTTCTCTGTATAACGAGTTGTTTTACTCTCTTGGCATTATAACTACCTACAGACTAAGGTTTTGTTTACACTGTTTTTGTAGTGGAGTTTTTCCTTACGTTTGGTAACTGGGTGTAATATTTTGAGCTTAGAGCAAAATTTGGTTCTCCGAGTTTGTCTCTGTTTTAGAACATAAGAACAGTAACAAATAAGAGGAAGCCATTCACCTCGTCTAGCCTGTTTGGTTGTAAGCTACTTAATCCGAGGCATGTTTTTGGAAGAAGCCAGGATATTGGCTTCAACAACATGGATGGGTAGCTTGCTTTCTGTTCCCACAACATTTTGGGTAAAGACGTGCTTCCTGACCTGAGTTCTAAATGTACTTTCACATTGTTTCCACTTGTTTCCAACCTGCTGTTGTAGGACATTTTCTTATGAATCAGAATGTATTTGGTTGCTCTTCTCTGGACTGATAAAAGAGCAGCAATATATTTTCTAGAGTCTGGTGACCAAAATTAAATGCATTATTTAAAATAAGACTTTGCTAGTGCACAATACAATTTTAACAACATCCCTTGATTTAAATTTTAAACCTTCTTACTGTATATCTCTAGATCTGGTTAACCTTTTTAATTGCTTCCCTACATTATCTAGAGGATGTAAATGATGTGTCAACATAAACTGTGGTTCCTATTTTTGTAGATATTGTTAGTTTTTTTTCACTTGGCTACTTTAAATGTCATTTTCCAGTTGTAGTTGAAATACTATTGGAAATTAATTGACAGACATTCATGACATATTCAGCAAAGATGGCCACATGGTTTTTCAGTAGTTACTACTTTTGTAAATATGTCTGTCTGCCTCTACAGTAAGTGCTAAATTATATGTTAGCTAATGTTGTAATGAAATGTAAATGTCTCTGAGAGATGATAAAATTTGTCATTTTTGCATCTGAAGTAAATTGAAGGTGAGTGGGACGGGGAAGATAATTAGATTGGACTGAATATAGCTGCTGAGAACGCTGAAATATTCATCTGAATTATCAAGAAAATGGTTTTTGACCTTTATGCTTTGCTCTGATCTGTCATTGTTGGTCACTTTCTCTAAAAGTGCTGCTTGGTTTTTGCTTTCTTGTTTTATTAAAACAGATATATTTGTACTGTACTCTGTCTTTCACTGGTATTAAAAGTCAAGTTCTTGCTGGTTCTGCTTTAGTTGTGCTTGATTTATTTGATGGAGGTGATCTGTTGAACAGGTCTGTGTGTCAGCAAGTCAGTCTTACCATAGCACTGCCTTGCGTCACTGGACAGAGAGATGTCAAAACTGATTTGTTGCCTTAGGATCAAAAGTAGATATGAATAAGACCTTGTGATGTTCACTGATTATCAATGGTCCTTGCTAAAGCATGGGTTCAGTAGTTTTTTGTGGTAATTTAATTAGTTGTATTACAAGGCAAAAATAGGATTATAGAACAAAGATTACAAAGAGTTAACATTATAGATAACCACCCTCCCAAAATCTCTCAGCCAAATAATTTGCTGGTATGCAGCTAAAGAAGTTATAATGAAGGAAGAATTGTGTATTAAGCAAGTGGTGCAATAGCAGACCTGTTTCAATGAAGCCATTAATCATCCTTGGCTTTTAAAATTCAAGTGGGCGTAGGTGTGGAATCTGAAAGCAGTTGAACGTAATTTCAGTCAGGTCTCCAAAAGACAGTATGCAAGTCTTCCATCACAACACTTTCCAACATTAAGCTGTTGAGAGGCTGACCAAAAACATCTTGACAAAACCTGTTTCCAATCATCCAGCAAGGCAGAATCTCTAGGAATCAATAAAATAATTTGGACAAATACATCTTACAGTAGTTACTTGATCTTCTTGCAAACTAACTGAATATGTTTGGCTTTTAAACCTTTTTTTCAAACTTGATTAGGGCTCTCTATTACAGTTTGTACCAATCTAATCAGAATGTGTTTCAGCTCTTACCAGAACAGTTATCAGTGGGACAATTGATGTTGCAAGCAGTGACAAAGGAGAATCATTCCTGTTGTATTCTAGTAATAGAATAGATGGCATATACTGTAAAATGAATTATATAGAAAAGTACAGTATATGTTGTATGGACTTACAATTACTTTCCTCACAGTCTGCAGAGTTAATGGAACTTTTTAAAAGATTTCTCATGATTTTGCTGTAGAGCTACCCAGTTTAATGACAACATTATTTGTAGTTAAATCCTAAAATGATTTAGAACAATTTGAAGACTTTGACCCAAAATAATTTCGCAGCCTGACATAAGGGTATAAGGAAATGGATCAAGTATTTGCTTTGCTTCATCCTTTGTGGGCTTTTTCTTTCTGGTGTGTGGTAAATGAATCAAATGAAATGACAGAGGGAGACCAATTTATAGGTCACTGCTTCTTAGAATGTGTAACAGGCTTAATGGTGTGGGCTATTAACTGTGGGTAATATACAGATACATGGAAAAGCAGAAAACAAAATGGAACATTTCTGTTAGCTAAAGCTATTTAACAGCTAGCCTAGGCAAAGGTTATAGAGTGGTAAAGTGGAGTGATAAAGGGGGTGCACATAATGTATGTTATAAAACAAAGCATTTTTTCTCCAAGTTAGTCTTGCATGGTTTTGTATCCTGAAACACTACAATAATTTATTTTATGTTGTGTTTTAGTTTATTCCAGGATTCATTATTGTTATAGTTCACAGCTATGTAAGTTGACAATTTTCAGTTTGCCAGGGAACATATTTTTGCATACACTTCAAGGTGAGCTCAGGCCTTGAGTTTGCTTTAATTACAAACAGCGCTTTTCTGCTTGCTTTTTATACAGTTGGCAGAACACCTTGGTAGCTAATGCTCAGACATAAAAATGGTGTAATACATATAACTGTTCATCCTGTGCATTTGTTAAGACGTAGTACAAATTGTTTTGGAAAAATAACAAAACTAGTAATGTAGGTCTTTAAAATCTCCAAGAGAAGACATATTTCAAAGTAATATGGCTTGGAAGGGAAAACAGAATAGTTTATCCAGAATGTGTACTAAGGTAAAAAGTGAAAATATTGGGACGGTGAAGTACAATTTTTCATTTTTGCTTTGAACTATGTACTATTTGTAATACTAATGTAATACTGTAGTACTAATTTGTATTTCAGATAATTAGATATTTATAAGGCAAAAGTGCAGAATTTCAGATATTTTGGTGGATATATGTCAGAAAAAAATGTTTTTGTGTTTAATGACCTATATAAGTATTAGTCAGCATTAGTATTAGGACTAATTAGTATTTGGCTACATGCCCCTAATATGCAATTGCTGCTTCAAGTCTTTGATCCGTTGACATCACCAGGCTCTTGATTTTTTGCTTTCAGATACTTTGGCTTCAGTTTTGTGGGGTTTTCTGACTTTCCTCTTCAACAATAAAATTAATGCTTAGTCAGATTCGTATCAGGGGAATGACTTGGCTATTTCAAAAGTTTCCACTTCTTCCTGATGAACCCATTGATTAAGTGTGCAGTTTGGTTTGGGTCATTGTCTTGCTGCAGGGTTGAAATACTGCCTGCTGAATTTGGATGCATTTTATTTGGACATGGGTAGACAAGATGTTTCTGTACACTTCAGAATTCATTCTGCTGCAGGCATCATCAGTTATATTGTCGATAAAGTCAGGTGAGCCAGTTCCAGAGGCAGCCAAGCATTCACATGCCATCTTTACAGATGAGGTGGTGAGCATGAGATGGAGAGGATCTGTTGTAGCTCCTCTCTTTCTCCACACTTATGCTGTTCTGTCACTTTAATAAAGTTTGTTTTCATCTTGTATATCCTTAACATTTTGTTCCAGAACTGTTGTGGCTCATTCTTGTATTTTATTGCAAATCTTAATCTGCCTTTCTGTTTTTAGTGCTAATGAGAGGTTTGCATCTTTTAGTGTAGCCCTTATTCTCCTGTCAAAGTCTTCTGTAACTTGAATTTAGATTACTTTCACCCCTGCACTCTGGCAGCTGTCTGTAATCTCTTTCCCTGTTATTTTAGGTTTTCCTCACAGCTTTAATGAAGACATATCATGTTGTTGATCATGCAATGCAAAGGAGTGTAATCCAGGCATCCTAGCCAAATTTCCCATTGGCCTTACCAATCATAATAATAATAATAATAATAATAATAATTCGAATTAATAATAATTGCTTACACTTATACAGCGCTTTTCTGGACAGTCCACTCAAAGTGCTTTACAGGTAACGGGGAGTCCCCTCCACCACCACCAATGTGCAGCATCCACCTGGATTGTCACCAGTCATCAATAATAATCCCCATCTCTGAATTGGCTTAATTACTCTGTTCTCCTCTCCACTAATAGCTGATGTAGATAAGATCACTTTATTGGCCATATACAATTTCTTGTATTAGGAATTTGTCTTTTCGCATACCCCAACTTGCTCTTCATGAGAGACACATGATGTGTGGTGAGCGTTCTGGTGCACCATGGCTGCCATCGCATCATCCTGGTGGATGCTGCACATGGTGGTGGTGGAGGGGAGTCCCTTCCTGTAAAGCGCTTTGAGTGGAGTGTCCAGAAAGTGTAAGCAATTAATAATAATAACAGTAATAATAATAATAACAACAACAACAACAACAACAACAACAATAGTATTATTATTATTACCTGTCAGCCATTTGTCCTAATACTTATGTTAATCTGAAATAAGAAACTTGAACACAGCAAACGACATATGCAAAATGATACCCATGTTGTCTCATATTTTTCTTTTGGTCTGAAATACAGATTTCATTAGCACACAACAAAAATAACACATGCCACTTCATTATCATAATAGATATGCTCTTTCACTGTATATGAAAGATACATTTATTAAATGTTGGCAGTTCTCCAGTATTAGTGAATAGTCTACATACATTTTAAATAAAAGGTTTTTAACCAGGTGTCTGGGTTTGTCAGAGAAGGGTTCCTCTGTGCTTTGTACCATCACCCCAAGTCTTGTAGCATTAAAATCAGCAGGTGAAATGTGCTTTGACAGCACTTACAGAGATCGTGTTGGTCTGCAGTTTTATTTCTAATGTTTTATAATTAATTTTGTTGTTGTACTGATTATCATTATTTGAACTTTATTGTTAGAATTTAGGTGTGTCCCCAAAATTATTATATTTGATGTCCCCCAGTTTTAGTACTACTGTATACAGTAGAAGCTTCCTGTATTAAAGGGAACAGGAAGGTGCTGCCATTGTCTTAACTAGGAACTATAATGTGTTCCACATGTAAATTACTTGAGCTTTCTTAAAGTGAATCACTTTTAAAGTGGAAGTTTTCCTGCTGTATAGAATTGCTTGGAAAGCACCTATTTACAGGAACTCCAATTTCATTTCTGCATTTGCTTTAGATGATGTACTGTAAATGTGAAGCATGGCAAATGCGTGACAGCTCATTCATGGGAGGCTACAAAAAAAGATGTTTTCAAATGTTTTTGAAAAACAAATTTAGGGAAATAGTAAAGAAATAGTAAAGCTAAACTTATAAATATAAATGGTGTCTTATTCTAACTCAGTCTTTGTTTTTTTCATTATGATTGAGTTTGTATTGTTAGCACTGTCGTCTAATGTGCAGTGCAATATTTTTCAATTCATTTTTCAGCATTAAGATTTCATACGTGAATCAGTGCCAGGATTGGTTTACATTTATAAAACCAAATATAGTAATACAGCGAACGAGCAAGGCCACTTAATAATTGTAGTTCAATTCAGGAAAACTGCTGATAATTTATGGATGAGAAATGTACTTAAAGAACATTATTATTTGATTATCAGCTGAATAACTAAAAAGTATGTAATGTTTCTTGGAGAATATCACATTTAAAACTGTTTTAAAACAAAAATATTTCATCTACATGGCACTAAGAATGGAAAATGGAAAAAGAATGGAAAAATATATCTAGTATTAGCCTTAAGTACAAAAATCAGGACAGAACTTTTTTGCCACTACTCGTCAACCCATTGTATTATTTGTAGTACTGTATTACCTTTCCAGCTAGAACAGGAAAAAAAATTGTCAGCATCTTGAAGTATTATTCAAAACTTCAGGGTGCCTAGTTTTTTCCTTATTACTAGTACTCAGTACTATAGTAATTGCAAACAACGACAAAGAAATAAAAAACTATGAAATGTGCTGTTAAGTTGCGTGTTTTTAGCTGTGTTTTTAGATTGTGTTTGTTTTCTGATTCTTGTTTTACTGTTGGTTCTGAAGATGACCATTGGGTTGATATTACTTATGGCTTTGAGGGCTGTTGATAAGTATACAGTATAGAGATTCTCTTCTTTTAGCCTGCCTGTGTTGTGCATTGCTTTCAAACCCAGGAATTTATCTGGTTGCCATTTTCTGGACGGATTCCCAAGCAACAGTATCCTCTTAAGTAACATGGTGACCAAAATTGTGCACAGTACACTAAATGAGCTTTTTCTAATTTATTGTACAGTTTTAATATAACTTTCTTTCATTTAAATTCTGTTTGTTTTACAATGTAACTTAACATTCTATACCTTTTTTCTCCAAAATGCCTGCAGATCAACATAAACATCCAGCTAGCTACTTCAAGCCCAGTGTTTCCTACTTTATATTTATAATGCAACACACTGCACTTGCCTATGTTCAGTTTCATCTGCCAAGTATCTGCCTAGTCCTAATTTTGATCTAAGTCTTTTTAAATTTCTTTGGCAGCTACTTTGAATCAGTATAGGCAGCATCTTAAAATAATCCTAAAAATTATTTATCTAAAAATCCCCTGACAGACGTTTTTTTTTTTATTTGACCATTTCTCAGCTATAATACCCAATAAAAATAAAGTGTACCAAGCAGGGTTTTGTGCTCTGCTGAGACACATCTTTTACTGGTACCTTCTCACAGGTACAAGCCTCTCGGGATGCAGGCTCTCTCAGCCACCTTGCTTCTCAGCTCTGGAACTCACTCCCTCCATAATCTCTTTCACAGTCTTTACATCTAGACTAAATCTGCTTAGTCTTTTTAGTGTTTGCCTTTTTGCCCTTCTCCACGTTTTTTTATCTCTATCTTTATTTCCGTTTAATGATATTTTGATTATTTCTTTTTGTTTTGCTTTCACCCTGTAAAGTGCCCAAACACTGTTGGCGTACATGGGCACTGAAACTTGTAGTGCTCATGGTTTCTAGATCATGAGACGCTGTAAGGCGGGAAAAATCCTGGCTTGCTTGTGACAATTGACATGTAATACAGTATATGTGGGAAGAAAATATATCTAAGAAAATCAAGGTATTTATGTTTGTTTATAAGCAACAAGGTGCAGTTCAGAGAATGCCATATTATGTTTTTCCTGTTACTGTATTCTGCACTTGTCCAAAGCTCTAACAGCAGAGTTTGATTATTAATAATATCATAACACAATAAAATCACCACAAAAATAGTCATGATCAATTATTGTCCAATGGTTATTACAGACTAAGCTTTTTTGGGGGTCCTAAACATTTGATCGCTTACTTAGGGGTCTTCATTTCTATTTTCAGATTGCTGGAAAAATAAGCCAAGCAACCTTATGTATTCATGCTTTGAATTGTTAGCAATGTCACAAGCAATAAATTGACAAGTGTAATTCAGAAAAGTATGTTGACAATTAATCATTAACTTTTGATGATAGCACCTTGCCAGATTTAAACTTTGACTATCTTTGTATTCACAATCTGAACCTGGATAATTGTACGTTTTCATCTGAGACGTGGTGCACCTGAAATTCATTGTACAGTTTTAAGATGCTTTTTAATATAATGCTTGTTTTGGTTCACAGACACAATTGTTTCCTAAACAAAGTATTAGTAAGAAAATCTGAACAAGATAAAGAATCATCAGACCCACTTGGCATTGATCAGTTTATTAAAAGTGTTTCCAGGATCCAACATACATATCCATGAGCTACAAAGCACTGGGAGACAGCTGTGAAATACTGGAGACAATCAGAAGCGGATGGATACAATAGCATGTACAGCTGCAGTTGTTGATGCATATTTCATCAAGCTGTCACTGTTAAAGTTAACTTAAAATTTTGGTGATTACTGACACTTGACACAATTATCACAACCCAGGATAACTAGTGTTGATCTTTACTGTATAAAACAAAATGACTTAGCCTTCTGCCCTTGCTAATCTCTCTTGTATGACCTTGGTTTGTGTTCCAGTCTCCCTTGGTGTCAGGAGGGTGTCAACATTCATTAGTCTCCTTCCAAAGGAACTTTCAGTAGAGAAAACCAGCGGCTCTATAGATGTGTATTATAAAAAAATAATTTCCTAACAGAAATCAGGGCAACCTTTTCTGAAATAACCAAGTAAAACAAAAATACAAACCTTTGCTTTTTAGATACCCATGTGCAACATATTTTTTTCTTATAATGTTTTGAGCATTCAGTTTTTAAGATTTGTAGTTTTGTATTTCCAAAAACCGAATAAGTTAAGACAAAACAATGGAATGCAAGAGCATTCAGCAGCATATCTGTTTTGTTCAAAAAGGCATTTCATAATGTATATTTGTTTTTGTTTTACCGAGTGGTTTCATCCTGTCCACCTAAGGTATTAAATAGCATAACCTGCTACATTGCAGTTAGCTTATTGATTTTTTTTCGACTTTGTTTTGTACTTTTCTTTAAGGCATGTTAGCCTGCAGCAAATGCTTTCATTGTGCAAGTTATGTGCATTCAATTTTTGCACATTTGTGCGAGTGATATCATCTGTCTGAATGAATTCTCTGACCTGTTTTTTATAATTACCAACCTTGATAATGTAGTGCTACATTTCGGAATCTACAGTACCTCATTTTCATCAGTCTTTTAAATAGGCTGTTTCAGTTTTCAATCAGAACTGTTGAATATTCCTTTTTTTTAAATTTAATTTCCCAGAATAAAAAAAATATCAAACATATTTGGGAGGTACTACCACCTTCATGGAATCAGCTTTGTGAAGCTGCCTTTCATCTTTAAAGCTAAATGAAATCTGAAACGCAAACAAGAACATAAATATATGTACTCTCTATTGAAATAACAGTAAATAAGAAATAATAAGACATAACAATTATGTTTCTTCAATAAGAAGTAACAGAATAAATGTAAGAGGAATGCAGATATTGTACATGATGTGTTCTTTAAATACCATTTGAGATTAATTTGCTGAATTATAAAGGTATAATATTTGTACCTCTGTTTAAATCTGTAAGCATTACTGTATTTATGATATCATTAAGAAGCCATGATAAATATGCACACTAACTGTCTTTCAGGCAGTTTACAGTTTTAAAGGGTGAACTCTGCTGTTAATGTCATATAGTGAATTACATAAGCACCCAATGAATGAACCCAAAAGAATAACTTGGAGTCATGCTTATCATAATGTTACTTATCGAGTGTAAAAAGGCTTCTATTTGTATGGTTTGCATTTTACTAGAGTCCTTATTTTATTTTGGGTCTTTGTTTGGAATAGATTTAAAAGGTTTTTTGGAAAGAGCAGAAAACAGATGATAATGGTCTATCTGAAATTTAGTGCTAAAGCTAAATTAATTATTTGTGTTCAAAATGTCATTGAAAGTTTGTCAGGTGGAATTGAAGAGTAGTGAAAGTTATGTGTTCTGTTGACCGTACCTAGTGGTGTTCAGAACCCTCGTTTATTTTACATGCAAAATGTTAATGTATTAATATCAGTGTCTCAGTCTTGAAAACTGGTTTTGGGTCAGGGTTCCAAACATTGGCTGGATTCTCCTCCAGCTCTCAGAGCTGACCACATCCCTTAGTACGGAATCAGCCTGTCTTATCTTGCTCACAATTTTGTTTATAAATTGTTATTTTTCTATCAAGGATTACATAACATTGGTATGATTTTATTTAGTTCCTTGTTTCTTTTTGAAATTTTTGTTGTACTTCACTGTTGCTAACCCCTCCCTCTTCACCCGAGATGTGTGTGTTCTGCGTTGCTATGATAATAACAAGAAGTGCTGTTATTATTACTTGCCACCTGGAAGGCAAGACAAGCCATTAGACCTTTGAGACCCAGAGATGTGTTGTTCTCAGTGATTTGTGAAAGGCTCTGTGGCAATTTAACAATAATACCTTTATTTGTGAAGTGCTTTTCTGAACCCAAGGAAATCTGTTGTGAGTGCTATACCAAATAATAATTGAATTCAATTAAAATTTCATTTAATTCAGTTGGCCACTAATTTTATCCTCAGTGCTTAAATCTGGACTTTCTTTTCTGTAGTTTAATGTATTCTACTTTGATTATATCAAGACCATTTGGCTATGTGTCCATAGGCAAATCCAATACAATACAAATCCAATACAATCAATTGTATTGATTGTTAAAGTATGTCTTCTTTAAGCAGTGATGCTAAAATCACATAAACTAGACCCACAGTGATGGACACACCTATGTACCAGCTAGTGGTGGATGGTACAGTATGTAAAAAAGCAGCAAATTAAAAAAAAGTTTTGGTTAATTTCTTGTATTTTTATACCATATGCTGTGAGGTAGCTCTTCTTCATTCTAGCGTTAATCCCGCATTCGGCAGGGTCCGCTTGTCGACTCGCCCGTCTCCATTTGGAGTGGTCATAGGTGTCTTCCGGGGCGACGTTCACTTTCCGCACGTCTTCAGTGATCTGATCCATCCACCGCTTCTTGGGCCGCCCTCATGGCCGTCGACCCTGCGGGCTCAGTCGCATCGCTGTCCATGCCACCGTGTGCTCGCCACTTCTCATCACATGTCCATACCATCGCAGTCTTCCTTCTCGCATCTTCTCCGTTATTGGTGCCACTCCCATACGTCGACGGACATCGTCATTGAGGACGTGGTCAAATCCTGTTAGGCCGAGACACCACCGGATCATCCTCATTTCCATGACATGGAGGGCCTGCTCGTGCCTGGAAGTTGCATCCATACAGGGCGACAGGGCAGACAACGGTCTTGTAAACTTTGGCCTTGAGTTGGATTGGCATCCGGCGATCGCAGATGCACTGTGAGGTAACTAATTAATGTTAAGTTTAATCTTTTTCTGCATCTGTCACCATGGAGAGAAATAAAGATGATTTGCTTTTCTTCTCCGAGACGTTTCACACTTTGATCCCGGGACTTTTTAGCTGTGCTTCTGAACTGTTCTGAAAAGCACATGCAAAGTGTAATTTAAGAGGATTTTCCAATATTTAATTGGAGTTAGCAGCTCCAACAAAAGTTAATTTGACTTTGAATTTTTATTTTTTGGAAACCATTTATAGAATAAAATTGAAAGTAATCTTAAATTCATATTTTGGTATTATGGTGGGAGAGCCCCTGAAAGAAGCAGGTTTCTTAATAGGGAAGTGTTCCAAAACTGAGGTTTCAGCTCTGTGAAAAACTCCAAAAAGAAACACAGATGTCCTTCTGTTTTCATTTAGTTTGATTAGAGTATTACATTAAAAGCAGCCAAAGTGTAATTTATCTTCCTGGACTCATGTTGTTGTGCATGCGATTTCACATTTTACAGTAGCAGCATCAACTTTATGATCTAGTATGGTTTTATTACTGTAATGTATTAGATATATTTCCTGCAGTTTGATGACAAAGATGATGTTATACTGCTTTGTGTAATTTGTTCTTGAAATTTTAGGTGGGTGTCAATAGCATGGTTGGCTTTCTGAATCATCTTCTTTTAATCTTTAAAAAATAGTTAGTTTAATTCATTTCCATGCCTATTTCAAATATTTTCTGAAGGAAAATACATGAAAATATTAGCATTGTATAAACACAGACATTTGAAACTCTTATAGTGAACTAAAATCTTTACAGCCTAAGATATTTTAGTATGAACTGCTCAATCACTGAAAGAATCAAAAGGCAAACCAAAGCGGTTTCATATGATGTGCTTCTCACGTACTTAATGGGTCATTAATTTATATTAGAGCAGAGGTTTTCATTCGTGTTCCTCAGGGTCTCCTTTGTCAGCTGGTTTCAATACAACCTTATTCTTCTGTGGTAATTGGTGTCGTTTAAGATGGTGTCTGGCCTTAGTTTAAAACTTCCCTAACTTAAGTGCAGATTTTCAAGCACCTTCAGCACAAAACTTTATGCAGTCTCTCCGAAGCTTAGCAATTAAGTAAATGCTCATTTTTCAAAGGTGACTTACTTGCAATTAACAGATACACGTGGGAATGACAAAATATGTCCTAATTCATCAAAGACACCTAAAAAGGACAGTTCTGAAACTTTCCCATTACTACAGGGTTGAATTAGGTTGACACACCTCTTGTGTCTGAGTTGATAAGCTATGTCAGTATAATTCAAGACATCTGTAATACATTAAGACAATGTCTTTTAGTTAGTCTTTTCATTGTATTTGTATTTCTAATGTTAACAGTGTCTGGAAATGTGTTTGTACCTACCTAAAACTTTTTGTAAAATGCTAGACTGGAAGAGATTTGTTTTCTCTGCAAGTAACAAACTCTAAAGTGAAAGTCAAAACACAAAATATTTCATCTTATTTTTGTGTTAGACTGTTCACTGATAACTGTGGTCTACAATAAAAATAAATGTATACTTTAGAGTTTATTATTTATTATTATAAAAATGATTTTCATATTTATTAGGAACAGTAATAGAAGATGGCATGATACACACCAGGTCGTTACATTGTGTGTATAGTGTCTTCTTGATAAAATGTCTGAACTGTTACCACAGATATTTACAAATCATTTTAATCAAGTATTAGATAAAAAGTAAGACCTGTAGTTTCTTTCTTTCATTTCTTCTGATCAGCATATGAGCAAATTTTACTTTATGAGAAGGATGGTGGTAGTAAATAAACAAATGAATAATTTTCTTCAAATCAGCACCTGGAGAAACAGAAGCATCTTGAGGTGCACCTCAGCTGGATGGTCCAGCTCGATGGCCAATGAGATAAGGAGTTTAAAGTGGTGAAAATAATGCATATGCATGACTTTTTATTACTTTGCTTCAGTTAGATTGGAATAAGTGGGTCATTGTCACATAAGAGGAGGTCTGGAGATTGCACTTGCATTTCTTTCTCCATCATAAGGAATTATTCAGACTGTTCACGTATAATTAATTAACTAAAGCACTGAATACAAAGCCCTCACTTGCGTATTGTGGTGTAACATATGATGACTTCATTTTTTACTGTTCATCCCTGGAAATTCTATTTATCTTAATAGGTTTTTTGTATGAATGTATTCTCATTGGCTTTTAATAACTACAGCTGTCCATGTATACCTGTTTAGGAAATAACAAAAGAAGACTTCTTAGATATAGCTATTATATAATCAACCAAAGACCTCAGTTATTCTTAAATCCATTCCTAACCACACCATCAGCCTTTTGATGATTAGACACAGTAGTTTAATATGGGTCTTAACTGTATTACATGTATACACCACTTGTGTTGTGTTCAGACATGATATATGTCTCCTACAGACAGCAGGAAGATACACTGTATGTTTAATACAAGGTAAAGGTTTTCCACAAAGTATGTAAGAATACTGGAAGCCGTTTCATGTAGCTTCACAGACAGATTCAGTAAAATGCAATAGGGGATAGTGTTGTGATAACTTAAAAACAAAGCATCTGACACAAAATGTTGGATGTCAGAAAATGTACTGCTCTGAGAGAGAATTTGGAATCGCTGTGTGATGCAAGCCTGTACAAACACTCTGTTCACAGTGCATCAGGGAAGATAATTATTAATAATAATTGCTTACACTTATATAGCTCTTTTCTGGACATTCCACTTGGAGCAATTTACAGGTAATGGGGACTCCCCTCCATCACAAGCAATGTGTAGCATCCACCTGGATGATGCAACGGCAGCCATAGTGCGCCAGAATGCTCACCACAGATCAGCTATTAGTGGGGAGGAGAGCAGAGTGATGAAGCCAATTCATAGATGGGGATTATAAGGAGCCCATGATTGGGACATTTGGCCAAGATGCCAGGGTTACACCCCTACTCTTTTCTAGAAACGCCCTGGGAATTTTTAAATAACCACAGAGAATCAGGACCTCCATTTTATCTCTCATCCGAAGGACGTTAGTCCCCATCACTATACTGGGGCATTAGGACCCACATAGACCGCAGGGTGAGCTCCCCCTACTGGCCCCAGTAACACCTCTTCCAGCAGTTCCCACCCTACAATTCTGGTTGCATACTGTTCATTTCACATTGGTTATACTACCTGCATTACTTATAAACAGATTACATTTGCATTTACATCTGTGTTTTCTTTACACATCCTTTGACTAATAAGGATGTGTTACAAAATAGGAGGCCATTTGACGTCTAGCCCACTTGGTAGTTTGTAGATAATTTGATCCAAGGATTTCGCCCAGTGTTTACTTGAAAGAAGCCAGGGCATCAGCTTCAGCAACATGACTGAGTAGTTTGTTCCATACCTCCACACCTCTTGTGGTAAAGAAGTGGCTACCATTTACAGTTTTAATTGCACTTCCATATACTGTACAGTAGTTTATTCTTCTGTCCACTGCTTCATGTTTCAATGTTCATTCTCAGGATGTTCCCTGGGTTGGCTTTGTCCAGTGCCCTTGAGGATTTTGTATACTTGAACGCTGTTAATAACTGGAAAGGTTCCATTTCTTGAACCTGTCAGTGTAAAACATTCCCTTATCTTTTAGAAGATATCTGCTTTCTTTTCTTTACGCTGATTCCAGAGCAGCAACATGTTTTTTACAATGCACCAAAGTTGTACACATTCTAAGTATGAATTGAACCATTTTCATACATTTCATCTACAGATTAGTAACTGTTCATCAGCGTCTGAAATCTGTTCTGTTGTATAATTAGTTTTATTTTAAAAAGAGCAAAAAGAAAGGAATTGAATGTATAGTATTTACAAACTAAATATAACTTGAACTATGTGATTAACAAAAGACAAACAGAATGCATACAAAATGTGGTTTTGTAAACCACATGCTCTAAATTTCCACTCAGTTTGGCGGTTTGAGTAAAAAGGTTTCCAGCTATTGCCCTATCAAATACCCCTGAGACAGCAAGTTCAGGTCTTCCGCAGACTGTGACTTCGTTCCAATTAGGCTATTCATTTTAGTGAGATACTACATTCAATTACTCAATAGGACTTGATATGAATAAACATTCGGAAGAGAAAGAACTAGATTCTGCTGTTCAGTGCTTAGTGATCAGTCAAGATTATTAAATAGGTGGTTAGACAAGGACCATGGCCATTGCTGAGAGCAGTATATTCTCTAAAGCTTTGTTGATTTAGAGCAGTACAAACCTGTTAATATTTGTAATCAATAACTATTCAACAATATTGTTTTGTTCTAATTTTGAAATATCAGCAACACATTTTGTATTAGGGAGCAGGTGTAAAACCTTAATAGCCTTTGGTGGTATTTGGTCATAGTGATAATTTTAAATGTGCCCTTTTCTTTGCTGTAAATTTGGTCTGATCTCATTACTTCAAACTTCTGAACAAGAAGATTAAAAAAACATGCACAGCATATATGGCTTCACAAACAGCCCCAACCCCAGTCTCTTGCCGCTTAGAAACGAGTATTTTTAGAAGCTATATGGATGGCTATTGATTTTGATTTTTTAAATGATTTTGGCACATTTTTTCAAATGTCCAGATAGCATGCAGATAATGCATAATTAGTTTTGCCATCTATGACATACAATTTGTGTAAATAATGGAGATCAGTACATTGAACAAAAATTTGAACTATTTTACAGCATAGTAAAAAGTACACTTCAGTCAGCTGTAATTTGTTAAACTGTTACTACACTAGTCATTTTTATGTTAAAGAATGAACACTGGATCTGATGTCTTTAATGTAAACTACGGCACATGTTGTTTACTCAAAACACAAGTGTACAATCCTAACCCATTTCTAAGAAATACTCTTAAGGCCAGCAGAAGTCTGTGGTAAAAATATTTTGTCTCATTTTTCACATTGCAATACAATAGTATACTATTCTTTCTATTCTTTTAATATTTTGAGACTATAAAAGATAAGAGCTAAATTTTCTAAAAGACTGCAAAGTGTTTCACACCACATGAACAACTCCCTATATAAACACTAGCGTTTAGACTAGCACTGGCATGGATGTAAAAGTTTGTGGTTACAGAAAATAGGCGAGATAAGTTATCAACAAAATCTCCCACACAAAATAAAGATGACATAAACCATTAAAGACCTTTTGTCACACCATGTATTCAATATACCCGACCAATATAGATAAGTTTCACTGTATAGATTCAATTGATTATATTGTCTGTATGGTTATTTATATAACTGTTACTTTCTGTCAAAATTAAATAACATTAAATAAATAACTTATCTGTCAGAATTAAATAACATATACTCAGATATTCCTATACACTGTTTGATCTCTTCAAATATCAATTAGAAAGTGAGAACATTTTAGAAAGTTGAGGGTTTATTTAAAGAACCTAAATATGCATATGATACAAAAATGGGTTGAGTGGCAGAAAAGGGAGCAAGGGAATTGCTAGAAAACTTAAAGTTCTGAAGTAGTAGACAATGTGGCAAATTAAATTTAAACATTGATCTTTGCCAAGTGATCACACTGACAGTAGGAATGTGGGTGTTTGTCGAGTCTGCTATGTCCTTATATAGACAATGTGGCATTGGAATGAAAAACCAAATAGAATGATTAGGTATGTAGCAAACAGTGTTCAATTTAAATCCAAGGAAGGTTTGTTTAAGTTTTACAAATCTTGAATAAGAGCTCACTTATTGGACTGTGATGGTCATCATACCACAAAGAAGATATAGCCCAAGAAAGATTTCCTAAAAGAGCAAACAGAATGATTCTTTCTCAGGTTATTGTTGTATGCAAACAGCTCAAAGTAGATACATCTCTTCAGTATAGAGCAATGGTAATAATAATAAGCTCCTCAGAAGTACAGTATAGATGCATTTAATCTATGGGACTGTTTCATAAGGACACAGGCTAATTTGGAAACGTAAAGGGAATTCAGTTGGGACTGCGAATAGAAAACACTTCTTTACACCAAATATTATGGGTATCTGGACAAGGCTTCCCAGTCAAGTGGTCCTAACCTTGCACACATTTAAGAACTGGCCAGGTGAAATTTCAGTTTCACTTCACTTCCCAACATCCAAAATGAGCAAGATGGAACTAATGGCCTCCCCTCCTTTTTTGGTCTTTTTTCATTTTCTTGTGTATTAGGAACTGAAAGTAGGAGTTACTTTCTTTAAGCAACTATGCATGCTGGGTCCCTTACACTTTTCAAGAAATGCCAGAATGAATTTCCTATAGCTGCCAGCAACCAAATAAACAAGATTAAGTGAATGTTTTCTAATTTTTAAAAGATAAAACAATTAAAATAAAAGTTGTAGCATATGGCTTTTTAGTTTATCTTCTTTAATAGAAAAGATATTGGACAATCTGTACTATATAGTACTAGTCATAGACCCACCGATTGTTTGGCAATTATGCGATATAGATGAGATGGTGTGCTACCCATCTTTCATGTATAACTTGTGAGGGCGCGTATGTGTGCGAGCCTAAAAGCTATTTCAGTATTTAACAGTTCTGTCTTTCTTGTGTTGTTCCCCTCAGCTGAATATCAGAAATAAAGTAGCATGAACCACTGTGTCAATGTAACAATGTAAGTTGCCATCTTAACATACAGATGCTTTCTGCAGTTTTCTATAAAGATTGTTACATTCCTACTGTAAGATGAAAAACAGGAGAAAGAGATTATTGTTTATTTTTTGCACTGTAACCCATGAATCCAATACATTTCCTCATAAATGCCGAAGGCATTAAGGTCCCAGAGCAAATTTCAGGGTTATTGTTGAGCTCTTAACAAATGGTTAAAGTGATATTGACATGTGTCTTGCAGCAGAACATGATTGTAAAAAATGATATGTACTGTAGTCAGTAGCCTCAACAGTGTTGAGAAAAAGACAAAATCATGAAGATACAGGTGAGTTTAATGTCAAAATATTTGCCATCTTTTTCGTAGCAGTGGTAAGCTGATAGTGGTTCATTTCCATTTCTAAAATAATAAAAAAATGAATTAGAGATGACAAGCAGTGCTTTCATTATGTCCTTGTAGAATACTTGAAGGACAAGCTCACATACAGACCCAGCCACATGTACTTTAAACACAGCTATACAGACACTTACACACATTGCAGACAGTCCCAGGGGGTGTCCTGTCTGCTGCTGTTTAGAATGGAGCATCCAAATAAGTTGCTCTTAACAGAGCTTGTTTTTCAATATCATAAACTGTAACACAAGATGCGAGTGATTTAAACAACAGCAGAGCTATCATTAGCTTGGATAAAGTGAAAACTATCCCACAGAGCATTCTCAAATATGTGAATGTGCTGGATAAGATTTGAATTTGTTTACATTTTAGTTTTTCACATATGGAAACCTTTAGAAGGTGCTTTAAATGGTAGAAGGCTTTGATGCTAGAATGATGTACAATAATAACTGGTTTCCATCATATGGTGCCAGCTGAAGCAGTGCTCCTGTTTATTTGTCTGTCTAAAGTGGTTAAGACTATACAGATAGAGATAAAGGTGTTATTAGTTAACTAGTAGGTGTTGTATCAAAGCTCACCACAGGTTTAATATAGAAAGAGGTTCAAAACATAACATAAGGAAGTTTACTTTTTGTGAGCTTCAGGCCCCCATGTAAGCAAATGCCAGGAGCTAAACATCATGCTTCTTACATTTGGTCAATTATTTTACTGACGACACAAAAGATCAGTTCATAAAACTTTCAATGTCTGTACAATTGTGTGTTTCTGTAAGGTGGTTGAGAGTGTTTTACTGTGGCATGGGGTATTTGGTAGAATGGCCAAAACATTTAACACTAAGTTCAAAATGTACTGGTTGTACATTTTAGGATAACGCCTTTTTCACTGAGAGCATAAGTAGATTAAATCACAAAACCAGTGTGCTTGCAGTAGGTGGCTTTATGTGTATGTGTTGCTCCAGTTGCCTGGTTTTGCAGCAGCCAGGAATGGGTTATGTGTGAATGCAGCAACTCGTGTGAGTCTGTACTACTGTAGATTAAGGGATCTGTGTTGAGTGGTCGCTGCCTGGCCTGAGTGATAGGAGCAGCCCCTAGACAGTTCCAGCACGCAGATAAGCAGAGAACAACTGGTGGTTTTCTTGCTGTTGTGTGATAGCAGTCACAGAAATAAACAAGTGAGGGTGTGAGCCTGTGCTCAGGAGATACTCGGGGACTGGCTGTAATTTGTTCTTCCAAAAAAAAAATGTGTGGAGTTCTCATGTGATGCATTCACCTGTGGCAAAAAAAAAGCCAAAGTGAAACTAAAACTAAGACGACATTCTGCCCTGTGGAAAAAAAAAAACTTCTGGGTATTAAAGCTGATATTATTTTCTGGGTATTAAAGCTGACGTTATTTTCATGACAGAATGTCCTAATAATTGTTATTCAATTTATAATGATTCTTGGAACATGCTAGAAGTATGTGTGTACTTTTTGCTGAATCACCACATTAGGAGGTCTGGATAAATATGCTGTCTAAGTACACCATCATGACCGAGAAAAGCGATGTAAAGCTTTTACATTCATGTTGCCTGCTGCTTAGCTAGCTACAAGTATTAGAGTGTTTGTATTGTGTCAGAGAAAGCTTGTCTGAAGATCACAGAGATGGGGAAAAAAAGCTAAATGTTTTGACAAGATAGTGGTTTCACAAAAGGTAACTGATAGTTCCTTATTTTATTATCTTTTAGTTCTTTACTTTGTAGCTAATTGGCATTAATCCTGTTAATCCTACACCCATGTTCATTTGGGACTCAGTAACACTTAATTTTCATTAACTTTCATTATGAGCTACATGACTCACTTAAATCTTTAGTAGACCTCCACACAGTGTGTTCCATGCAAGCTGTAAACAGTCCATTGTGGTCATGCTGTTTACAGAAGAATAGGAGTGATAGAAGTCTAAGGTGGGTAATCTGATTTCCACATTTTGATTTCAGCTCCCACCAGCAGCCATGCATTTACGGGGTAGGGTGGAAGTATGGCGTAAGACAGATAGAAGGGACTCGATTTCTATATTGCTTATGGGGTTGCAATGTTGATCCCCCCTTCCTCTCCACTGTCAAGTGGTTTGTGAAGTCATTCTGCCAAATGGCTGACAGTCTCGATGTGCCCTATTATCTGTAATTGTTGCCTTTGCCATGTAAATGTTTTATCCTAGCATAAAATGAGCCCACACAACACAGACTGAGTAAGGAGTTGCTCACCTTTCCATTGTTTTTTTTTTAAGGGGTTGTGGGGAAGCAAAAACAATTTTGAGTAGCCATGAATTTCATTTGTCTCCATTCTAAATGTTTACAAGAGTGAAAAGATCATTGCTCCCTTAGTCTGTCTTTAACATTAAAATATAGTTCCTGAGATAAGTGAAAGATTCTTAGGAAACAAGGTAATCACCACATCACCACATCACCTCAGAGTTGTGCATTTATATGTTGTTTTACTGTGTAGTACACAATCTTCAGTTCTGGGGTGAATTGTAGTTGTGCATTTACATCAGGGAAAACAGTTCCAGCCAGAGAGGGTATAGTGTTACCCTTTTCTAATGGAGAAGATGTTGATTATTGAAATTTGTAAATGTTCTCTGTAAAATGCATTTAGCATTATAAAGTTTACAATGGGGAGTTAATCTGCTTGAAATTGTTGATCCTGTCTAATGTGTTAATGTTTTATTTGAGCTGAATATAGTATGGTATGTTTTATCAAAGAAAGACTTCATAGTGTAACACAGTGATTTTAAACCTTGATCTCAAAGGATCTCTGTGTCTACTGGCTTTCATTCCAGCTGAGCTCTTAGAAAACAGAATCTCTACTAATGATCACTGGAATTGAACTTTTTTCTATAATAGACCTTTTTATTCAGTATTTTCTCTCAGTTTTTGGGTTCAGAAATATCCTTCTGCATGTTTGTTGTGAAAACAGTAGCAAGCAGAACTGGATCTATTCTCTCCTCGGCTTGTTTATTAAGTGGTTGCTGCCTTATTTTTACTAAATAGCTTGGAATAGGTGACACAATAAATAATGTCCAGACACAGGCTAAATAGAATTGCGCTTTATTCAAAACTTGGATTAAAATATAGGGTGAAAAATCCAAGATGGTTTCACCATGATTTTTTTTATTTATTTGTGGGAGTTTTTGTGGATTTGGTATGTAAGGAATAAGTGATAAATACACCAGACTGTTTCCTAAGACACATGCATTCTTATACCAAAATCTAAACTCTTCTTGTAAAAGATCATACTGATGGCTGAAAACAGCAATTCACAGGGGATTGTTCAGCAAATAACAATTGCAGATGTAAATATGTGTGTGTGAGTTAAATATGATCTGATTAACCTGGTAGTGTTCTTTATTTTCTTTGTTGAAGATAAGAACTGGATAGTACATGTTGTCTACATATTCGTTGTGAACTGAAAACAGTAAAAGACTGTCGGACTTCCGCTTTGCTATCTGATTTTGAGAGCAGGTTGCGTAAGTTTTGTACATTCATGACTGTTACTGTTTTAATAGACTGAAAGAAAGATGGTAGAAGATGTCAATTCCAAGGGTTTAAGACTATAAGACCATGACTTTCAACATGGTAGTGTTTTACACATTGACTTTAGCATCTCAGTGTCAAAAGAGACAATTTCTAGGCTTTTTTTTGTGTACAGATAGGTTGTATCAGACAGCCACAGGAATATCTGACACATATAGAAATGTTAGTAGGGTGCTCTTAATTGAAAATATGTTTGAATTTTGCGTAAGCACAGTACAGAATGACAAATGTTATAAGCAAGAGAGTGGAGGTAGAATCCCAAAGGTTTACCCTTGACTACAGGATCAATAAATAAACCAGAGAGAGCAGGTTAAAACCCTGCTGTGTACATGTAATCTGAATATGATGGTGTTACTTCTTTTTAGATGTAGTATTATAAAGTTTTTCTAAGACGACATCAAGCTGTTGACCTAATTTGCTGTATTTTCATTTTCCAAAGTGTGAGTTGCATCATAATAAAAATTTCCTAGATTAAATTTTGTTTAAAAATACTCTTATTATTTACCTTTGTACAATCATTTTGTGGTACTTACTGGAGACTGTAGAAGTATACTTTGCAAAGTCCTACTGTCTCTAATTGTAGGCTTTATATGCACCAGAGAACACAGCATACTTATGTAGGATGGAAGCAGTTTTAGGTCACATAGTGTTTTTCCTGGGGTTTCCAACACACCCTTGCATATATGTAGCTTTGCTGCATGTGTTGTTTGATGAAGTCATTTTCTTTGTACTTCTTGTATGTATTTGAGGACATTTTAAAGGGGGAATTAAAGGCTTCTGCATGTGTATGTCACAGTTTTAGATTGTTTACAAAGGGAAAGAAAGACAAAGTGAATAAATGGGAAATTAGTGCTTGATGTTCTGTTGTGCCTGGATTATGCATTTATGTGGGTGAATAGAAAATGCAGTTCTCCATTGTTTTGCACAATTGGAAAAATGCTTAAATCATGAGGGTTATTTGGCAAAGGAGCACAGGGCTCTGGGAGGCCACAACTTGCCTACTGACCTATTACACTAGACAGATGGCACTGATTTGATTTCCCATCTTGAGGAATGACAGCTGAACCAGCTAACCTGTGCTGTCTTTGATATGAATAAACATAAACAGCATCATTTTAAGTCCTTGAAATCATGGAGATTAGATATATTGAATTGATTGTGTTCATCTTCTGATTTGTTGTAAAAAGACTTCCAAATTAAAAATGTCAATTCCTTAATTTTCTCACTTAAAATATGAAAATCACCTAATGCAGTTTGTTTAGTGGTGTACTTAATTGGTAGGTTGGTGTAGTGCAGTGTTTTGGACATATTGTAGGGTTTAGCTACTGCACAGGACCTTTATAAATTCGTGTTGTCCCATAAAATAGCATGTTTCAGGATATTGGTAATAGTTAATGACATCTATTAGAAGATTTGATAAAACTGGAGGTTCACTCTTAGTGTTTTTTCACCCTTGAAAATAGAAAGCCACCTGTTTTAACGTGACCCACACAACAAAGGGATTTTTTTGTGTAAAAGCATGCGCACAGAACGCAAAGAGAACTTGCTGTGGTTTGTTTAATGCGTCAGTCGGTGAGATGTTGTCAGGAAGTAGCATGACATCTCTGTGCTGTAATTATCTTGCTAACTAAAAACTTCAGTGCTGTTTAGAAAGTGTGTGCAGGATCAAACTTCAGGATGTGGTAACTACTGTAGCTGCCTGTTATCCTGCTGGGGCCCATACATTTTTGTATCATGTTTTCCAGTGAATCTCTTCTAGATTTTGGGTATGTAATCTCACTTTTGGTAGGTGGTTTTGAAAACTTTGTAACATTAGTCTTAAATGCCCATAAGGCATAACTGTTCATAATAAAATTTCTTGTTTGGTGATATTTAATGTCTCTGTATGAAGATCATATATTTTTTGTATTTTGTAATGTACAGTGCCTTGCGAAAGTATTCGGCCCCCTTGAACTTTTCAACCTTTTGCCACATTTCAGGCTTCAAACATAAAGATATAAATTTTTTATTTTATGTGAAGAATCACCAACAAGTGGGACACAATTGTGAAGTGGAACGAAATCTATTGGATTTTTGAAACTTTTTTAACTAATAAAAAAATGAAAAGTGGGGCGTGCAAAATTATTCGGCCCCCTTGCGTTAATACTTTGTAGAGCCACCTTTTGCTGCGATTACAGCTGCAAGTCGCTTGGGGTATGTCTCTATCAGTTTTGCACATTGAGAGACTGAAATTCTTGCCCATTCTTCCTTGCAAAACAGCTCGAGCTCAGTGAGGTTGGATGGAGAGCGTTTGTGAACAGCAGTTTTCAGCTCTTTCCACAGATTCTCGATTGGATTCAGGTCTGGACTTTGACTTGGCCATTCAAACACCTGGATACGTTTATTTGTGAACCATTCCTTTGTAGATTTTGCTGTATGTTTGGGATCATTGTCTTGTTGGAAGATAAATCTCCGTCCCAGTTTCAGGTCTTTTGCAGACTCCCAACAGGTTTTCATCCAGAATGGTCCTGTATTTGGCTGCATCCATCTTCCCCTCAATTTTAACCATCTTCCCTGTCCCTGCTGAAGAAAAGCAGGCCCAAACCATGATGCTGCCACCACCATGTTTGACAGTGGGGATGGTGTGTTGAGGGTGATGAGCTGTGTTGCTTTTACGCCAAACATATCGTTTTGCATTGTGGCCAAAAAGTTCGATTTTGGTTTCATCTGACCAGCGCACCTTCTTCCACATGTTTGGGGTGTCTCCCAGGTGGCTTGTGGCAAACTTTAGACGAGACTTTTTATGGATATCTTTGAGAAATGGCTTTCTTCTTGCCACTCTTCCATAAAGGCCAGATTTGTGCAGTGTAAGACTGATTGTTGTCCTATGGACAGACTCTCCCACCTCAGCTGTAGTTCTCTGCAGTTCATCCAGAGTGATCATGGGCCTCTTGGCTGCATCTCTGATCAGTCTTCTCCTTGTCTGAGGTGAAAGTTTAGAGGGACGGCCAGGTCTTGGTAGATTTGCAGTGGTCTGATACTCCTTCCATTTCAAGATGATCGCTTGCACAGTGCTCCTTGGGATGTTTGAAGCGTGGGAAATCTTTTTGTATCCAAATCCGGCTTTAAACTTCTCCACAACAGTATTACGGACCTGCCTGGTGTGTTCCTTGGTCTTCATGATGCTCTCTGCGCTTTCAACAGAACCTTGAGACTATCACAGAGCAGGTGCATTTATACAGAGACTTGATTACACACAGGTGGATTCTATTTATCACCATCAGTCATTTAGGACAACATTGGATCATTCAGAGATCCTCGCTGAACTTCTGGAGTGAGTTTGCTGCACTGAAAGTAAAGGGGCCGAATAATTTTGCACGCCCCACTTTTCATTTTTTTATTAGTTAAAAAAGTTTCAAAAATCCAATAGATTTCGTTCCACTTCACAATTGTGTCCCACTTGTTGGTGATTCTTCACATAAAATAAAAAATTTATATCTTTATGTTTGAAGCCTGAAATGTGGCAAAAGGTTGAAAAGTTCAAGGGGGCCGAATACTTTCGCAAGGCACTGTATATAGCTGGAGTTCATGACAAATAACAATAATTATGATATTAACACCAAGAATGCTGTTGGTGTAATATGCCTAGGATTACTAGTTTTCTATCTTGATTGGAGGTAAAAGAAAACATTACTTCAATAATTGCCTGAATAAGGTGAAACTGGCAACTGAGTATGCATTTTCTTTATGACTTGAATATCAGATGTTGCTAGTCTCAGCCAGAGATTCAGCAGTTGATAACAAGGGATCCTTTGTGATTTTGTGAAGTGCAAACTTGGTAAACACAAAAAGCATGAGAGTAAAAGTGTTTCATAGATGTACAATGCTGGCCTTGTCTGTTTTTTAGTGATATTTGAGAGATTAAAAACACAACAAACAATAACATTGTTGCAGTGCCACCTAGTATTTCTAAAATATACAGTGTCATTTTGTGCACATAGGTACAGTAAGTAATGTTATAATTGAGTAAAGGCCATTCCCATCCTGATCATTTAGTTTTTAGTATCTTTTAAGTCTTTTTAGTATTTATCTTATCTTAGCTTACATCTAATAGATATTTGTCCCTTGGTAAGGGTTCTGGACTTGTAACTGGAAAGTTGTGGGTTAAATTCTGGATAGGGTGCAGCGGCTGTATCTTTGAGTGAAAAACATCACTTTCATTGGTTCAGTAAAATGTCCTGCTGGATAAGTGAGGACAAATTTGCTTTGATAAAACCATTAGCCAAAAACAAAATTGCACACCGTACACTTTAACCACGTCTTTGGGTTTAGATCCAGATCTCCACAATCTTTCTCTGTAACAAAGCGTCACCTCTGTTGGTTTTGAATACTTTTGAACTTAAATTCTTCTTGTCCCATTATTCTTGTATTGCTACTGATGTGCGCATTGAGTTTGAGGTGCTCTAACAAAAGCTTATTGAAAGACCAAATATCATGTAATATACTCTTAAGTTATTGTTTTACTATAGTTACTTGTACAAAGACGTCTAGTAAGTTAGCAAGACAAAATCTAGCTCTTCTAAATCCATGCTGACTACTTTCTAGACCATGGATGAAATGTCTGATCCTGGAGAGCTGTTGTGTCTGGGGATATTAATTCCAAAGTAGCTGTTAACATCCCAAATCTGAATTGGAAAGATAGGATTAATCATCCAAAACTTTTGATATTGATTTAAAATGATAAAAGTTAAAGCTAATGTTGTCACTGGGAGTTGAAACAGGAGACTTCACCTCAATTCTAAGCACTGCTGTGGTACTTTTACCATTGGCAATTAGATAATTGCAATGACTGGATCGGAGAATCAAGGTGGCTTGAAATGATGTCTGTCCCTTCTATCATATATCAGGTCAAAGACTCGCAAATATTATGCTATTAGACAAAAGGTATGCTGAAAGCATTTTGTGGCGTCCTAGACGCATCTTGGGTTTAGGTAATGGATTACATTTTTTTAGTGTTTCTAAATGACGTATTTGCTGGATTGACTCTCACACACCCTATAATAGATCTCAAAGTGCTAGAGGTACCAGTCTGTAATTCTTACATACTGTATGTACATTTTTTTGCAAATACATTTTTAAAAGATTGTGTCTGTACTGTGTATACACACTGTGCACTAAAAGCATAAGATCTTCATAGATTTTAGACAAAACTGTGCCAAAATCCTGTTTATTTCAAATAGAATAACCTGCTAAAATCCTGTGAAAGTATTGGTGGTGAATGCAGTAATCCAAGAAAACTGTTAAGCAGAACTAGTAATGATCTCAGAAAACAATTATATAAAATTTGAATGTAAAATTGCAATCACTCTCATGAATAAGTGTAGTTTGCATAATGAAGTTATCTAGAGATGTTTTTGGATACATCATTTGGAGGCTGGGATCTTATAGTACACTTTTCTTAACTTTTAGTTAACTCTAGTTTACAACAACTGTGATCTTTAGAAACAAAAGCTTCAGCTAACTTTTAATTTTGAAAATTCAGTTAACTGTTACAGTGTTCTGTCATCTCTGGAATGTATGACTAAAAATAATCTTGGTTGTTTTCTGTCATTATTATGTCAATGGTTATGCTTTTACAAGTCATTATACATTTATGTTTGAAAAAAATGGAGGTGTTCTCTCACATTTTAGAAACTGTAGTTTAGACTAAAATATTTTATTTATTTATTATATATTTATTTGAGTACTAACAGTTAATTTTTACAGGAGTACTTAATCTGTGGAACTCCATTGTCAGATCAAGAAGAGTGGCATAACAACAACATTGTATTGTAGATTTTGTTCAGCCGAAATGGAATCTGATAACCATATTTGCATGAA
This sequence comes from Lepisosteus platostomus, assembly GCF_059453375.1. Taxonomy (NCBI): domain Eukaryota; kingdom Metazoa; phylum Chordata; class Actinopteri; order Semionotiformes; family Lepisosteidae; genus Lepisosteus; species Lepisosteus platostomus. The sequence continues at coordinate 32,864,486 of NC_142614.1, forward strand.
AAATGTTAGCATTTTTACTACCTGCAGGTAGCTGTCAGAGAAACTGGTTCAGTTGAGAGGGTAATTTTGTTAAGAGTTCCATGATTTTTTATTCAGTCCTTTCTGACTTAACAGTGCCTTTCTGCATTTGAGGTTTGTAAATGTCCTGTGTGGGAAGCAGCATTCTCCAAAAGCATCCGCCCATCACTTCAGTTTCAGATTACATCTGTCTGCATCTACTGTCACATTCCCGTGGGCTTAACGACATTACTTTCAGTAAGTGTGGGAAGACTGCAGATGTGCCAACACATTCTTTACATTTTACTATTAAGGTATTACCACTTTGTTTTAGTACATCAAATTTATCAATCTCATTTATTCATTTGTTTAAGCACTTTGGGATGCTGTGGCAAGGTTCAGATTGCAATGTAATCGTTAACTGACAACAGGTGTCTGTAGAAAGTGCTGTTGGCTTAAAAGTGCTACCCACTGAAGAGATCTATTTGTTTTTAAATGACAGTCATAGTCTAAGGAAAAATGAAAAATAGAAGTTAAAAATGGAATATGCAGAGCTTGAAGTTAACAAGCCCATATCCATTACTGATATTTATTTCTTTACAAAATGAAAAGTGAACTTCCTTTTCTTCAAGAAATCGTTGAGTTTAGAGTAGTGCAGAAAACATCATCAGCAGCAGTGTTTACAGAAATATCTGAGAAAAATGAGTATGAGAATTAGCTTGAGTTTGTCATCTGTATGCACATCATGACTGAAGTGGCAGAACGTTTTATGTGATTGAGGAGCTCTAAAGCATTAAATTCACTTGCTCATATTGCAGGTTGAGCCCTATAATCCTGACATCACAGTTCACGCCTGGGCTGTGTCTTTAGCTAACTGTAACTGGGATAACTCATATTGTAGTGCACAGGCCTCTGTGCTGCTTGGGCAGTGAGGGCACAGGGGTTACATGTTACATGCGATGCACAGGATATTGCACAGAGCTGTTGCTTTCTTTCTTGTAGAAAAGCTACAAAAAATTTGCTTGCTTTCTTGTAGAAGCTATGGAGCTTTGTCCTTATTCTCCTCATACACCTTCAAGAGTCCTTCATGTTAATGAACAGTTGGAAGTTTCAGATTGAGATGGTATTAATCTAATTCACAATTGCCTGATAATTTCATGTCAAATGTGAATGAAAGTTTCTAATTGACTTGTAGTATGCATTCTTCCTTAAAAGTGCATTTTGTCTCCACAGAAGGACTGTACAGACTGCGGGGTTGCATTGTTGGTCCTAGCAAAGTACTGGACTGTGCATGGAACATCTCACTAGTAAGACCTTAACTTACTCAGCATTCTTCATTTTTTCCTTTTTGTAAAATAACATTTATGGGGTAAACAAGTTTTATGTTTGTTGTGCATAACAGCAAGTTATGGGAAACTAAATAAAACCAAAAGGTTTTGGAATTAATATTGTAAAACTTGGTAAGTGATAATCCCGCAAACAGCAGGAAAACAGGACAGGCCTAGCAAATGCTACATAGTACCAAAGCACCAAGTTGGTATTGGACTATGTGACATTACTCCATTATCCCAGTAAATGACCTGATTCACTGTATGGGTAGAGTTGGGAAAATTTATCTAGTAACTCATTAATATGATTTTTCTTAAATTAAAACTTCTGTGCTCTTTTGGTACAGAATTATACAGGTATACGGGTTTGGATACTGTACCTGTCCTGGATAAGCACCTGGGCTACAACCAAATACTTTTGATAACAAACTCCAAGTTTAAAGTTATAAACAACACCCTATTATTTTAATTTTTTTGTGAGAAGGTGCACACCTTCATGGTTAATGTAGTTTTTTCTGCGACATTTATTTCTAAACCTTTGTATTCTTAAATCTGATTAGTGAACTATTGGAACACTTCTAATTAAACTCCCCAAAAGAGTACTATCACCTGAATATTAGTGTCATAATCTGAACAATAACCTTCTTCACAAATGCATTTTATTTTGTACTTTTACAAAAGTAAATACATTTTAGAATACATGCTTTTCCTCTGTATTCAAGGAGTTGACTTTTTAGTTTTTAAATCTTTAAGATTTGCAAGCAAAAGGTTTTAGTTAAACACAAACTTTTGATATTATGTTGTTGTACAGTACATCCCGTATGTGTATGGTGTACAGAGTAATGGAGTATTTGAGAAAAATATAGCTCAGAGAACAAAATTAACCATAACAAAATCAGTTTTCAGCTGTGCTTTAAAGGCTGTTATTCTAGATTTTCCTGCTTAGAGAAATGGAAAAATAAATAGAAACATGGCAGGATTTGTGAGTGTATTAGGAATCTGCTGTGTTTGCAGGCTCATTATGGTTGGTCAACTGGATTTATGGCAATGCACTTGATCATATATATACTGTAGTTTGATACTAAATTTCCAACCTTCAGATATGTTACCATGTTTACAATTATTGCGATTCCATCTTCTCTTTCTTAGTTCAACTTTTCATATTGAGAGCAAGATTAAATTTAAAATTAAAAAATAATTTTGTGGCAAAAAACAACACAAGCTTCAAACAAAATATGATTTATTTTTTTTTCTCCTTATTCCAGCATGCAGCCATCTGTAGTTAATTTGAGGTGGTGAATAATAATTATAATTCGTAATAATTGTGTGATGGAAAGATATTTTGCTACCTGTAAATTAGCTTCCATGTTAGGGCACAGTTTGGTCAAACGTCAAACATAATTTCATTATGTGGGAGTGATGAATGTAGAAATGCTTGCTTGGGATGACTTTCTGTCAATGATTTGGTACCTGGTGTAGTTAGATTCTGCAGTAAAATATTTTTTTGGTGAGGGATTTTTTGCTGTTGATCAACACAAAACATTTTAGAATGTCAAAGTGAAAATAAAATTTTAAAGACGCTCCTAAATTAATTCTATACTGTAAGTATAAATTATATAATAGATTGCATATGATCAATTATCAAACATGATTATTCAGGTCCATAGGTATGACACACCTAAACAGGCTCTAGTGCAACCAGTTGACTTCAGAATTCACATAATTAGTTGAATGGAGTCCTTGAATGAAGACCTGTGTGCAGATAAGGGGTTTTACAGTTCAGGAAGACAGCAATTACCCAGGTGCTTCATAAATCTGAGCTTCATGGAAGAGTAGCAAAAATGAGTTGAAAAATACTCACATCAAATCTTAACTACAGTTTGCTAGAAGGCATGTGGAAAACTCTGAGAAGTGGAGGAGGTTTTTATGAACTTTGGGTCATATGCTAAGCGTTGGGTTTGGCACAAGTACAACAGGCACAAATCTTGCTATGGGGAGACTTCACTGCATCAGGGCCTAGTGAAGGTACTGTAAATATAATATGCAAATAAAGATATATATATATAAAATGTCAAACTTATTGCATTTGGTTAGTTTGATTTGTGAATTGTTTCACAAGTTTCACTTTATCATTTAAACACCTGTTTATTTTTGAGACACTATTTCAGATGTCAATAACTTTGTGAGGAAAATACACAGATATTTCAAACCATTCCTAGCGATTTTGGAATTTATTGCAACATTTAGATCAGCATACCTCTGTGAACAGGTATTTTCACTTATTAAATCTGTTCTTTGTCCCTCCTGTAGTTGGTTTATAACTGAACACTCAGAGACTTTTGTGTTACTTATAGTTTCAAGCAATGAAAACAAGGACAATGATCACACTAAATGGTAAGATGTGCACATTAATTTATTATTTTTAGATATTGTCATATTTTAATATTAATCAAAATGTAAGTGGGGCTATTATTGATGTTAAAAATGTATTAATTGCTTGCAGATCCTTAATTGCAACATTTCCAGTGGACCCCATACTGAAATAGAAACCCAGTCATGTTTTATAGGTTCTCCTGGGACCAGGTGCATTAGGGATACAGATCTCACACAGATAACTGTGGTAAAACAAAAGACCCACTGATGCCAAAGAAAGGCATACAGAGGCTCCCATCATTGAGCAATGGTTTTAGCAACTGTGAGTCCAGCTTGCCAAACCCTTTTCTGCTTCAAAGATCAAGAGAGAATCTGTTATTCACTGAAAGCACAATAGGAAAATCATGGAGAATTCTGGTCTACAATACTAGATGAAGTACAGGACCCCTTATCTCCTAGCCCAGACAAATTTGGCCATTCCTTAACTGTATGCAAAAATGCAGCTTATACACTGTGTGGCAAATCTGTGTTGCAAGAAAAGGAAGGAAACAGCCTAGTGACATATTGTATAAACAATGTGTTCAACCAATTCCCTTTTGTCATTTCAGCTTTGATGAGTTACATAAGATCTATACAAAGTGAAATAAGGCAAAATGAAATTGGCATGTTTTGTTAATGATCTACATATTTGCTGTGTGTACAGTGGCAAATCAGCCTCTTTTGTGATTCAGGACATTTAATATGTCTGTTTTGCAAGGCTGCAGCTGCATCTTACATTTTCTGTCTTCATAGTTGAAACCAAGTAAAAATGTGGTAAAAGTAAAATAAAATTATTGAAGAGAGTGTTGGTTATAAGCTGATCATGAGTTGACCACAATTGCAGGTCAAATGCAGGCGTCTTTAATACAGCAAGCTCATTAATGAGCTGTAAACTTGGCATTGTCTATGGTCTGTTTTTTCACAAAGAGCTTTTGGGTTTTGGATTCCATTTCACCACCTCATGATTTCACATTCTGGAAGTGTATCTTATCTACATCTTAGACAAAGTCATATGACGAACTAAGTTTTGCCTATATTCTCATTGCAAACATCCTGAGAAAATGTGCAGCTTAACAAAAAAAACAATATCTATTGATACATTAATTTAAATTGTATAATTTGAGTTTTGGTAGTTTGTATATGTGTATTAATTTGTATTCAGAATATAAATACCTTTAAAACAAGGATAAAAAAAATTCTATGTTGTGTACAGATGTAAACTGAGCCTTAAATTTAGCTGTCCAAGCTACCTGAGTGGAAACTAAAAGGGATTTTTTATGATACATTTTAGTTGGAAGTCAAAGTGCAAAGTATCAAGTGTGCGTTGGAGGCGAGACGTACAGTATTATTTTATTTTGTAAGGCTTTGTAAGGTTTCTTTTAGGCTTGTGAGTTTAAAATGACTACAGCTGTAGTGGGAGTGGGTGATGGAAAGTACTGTACATATCTTTGACACACTTAATTAGTCCACCAGTGCCTAGTACCACTGGTTGGGATATGATCAATAACAGCACCTAGTTTGGCACTAAGATCCTTTAGTGCAAAGTGTGGAGAAATGCCTGTGACAGTTTTCTACTTCTATTATTGTGCAAGTAAGTTGGTTCTTGCTCTGTAATGTAATTGGTAAGCTATGTTTTTACCCTTTTGTTATGAGTTTAAATATTTGACATTAATACTGAACACCATGCCAGCTTCTTAACCAAATTGCAATATAGCCACATCATCATTGCCTTCCAGTGAGAGGCCCTTACAAAAAACAAACAAGTGCTTTATTTAGAAAAAAGGGCATGATATCTTCTTTGAATGGCTTTACAGTTAGGTTGTTTACAAAGAAGCTTTTTGAAAAGATGCTTTGAGATAAGACATAATCATATAAAATATATTATTGTCAATGATAATGAGACGTTTATTATTATATGACAACTAGAAAAATGAATGAAGGCTATGCACAAACTATGTCAAAAGAATTCAGTTTGTTTTTTAGCAAATTCAAATAATGTATATGTACTGCATTTTCTTATTTTGGACTTTAGGCAGTTGTGAAAACTCACTTCTGCTTGGATTCCCAATCCAGGTCCTTTTCACCACATTGTCTGTATTTTGTTTGTATTTTCAACATTGGTTTGTAAATCTCCCTCTGATCAGCTCATGTGTAAAGCCATAGAGAATCTGTATTAAACCATACAGATAAGCGAGTTGCTGTGCCTCTGTATTGCACAACATCGTGCTTTAGGAGTCATTTCTGCAAAATCATACCTTTCTAGCACAGGAGATTTACACAGCTCAATGTTGTGCAGTATATGAGTCAAGCACAACCGGACTATGCAGAGAAGACATTGATTCCCAGTCTTCCAGCACGCCTAACATGGTTTGTGTTATGACACAACATATACAGTATACAGAGAGAGCTGATGGACAGTCATGCAACTGGCAAAAATTTGGTTTTATGTTGGCATGAATACAGCATTTATTATTTATTCCTCTGCTGAATTGCTTTCTTCATTAAAACTCAGAACGCGATTTTTTTATTTTGCTTTATTTAAAAAGACAGTACCTACAGTTTCATAACCTTGAAACTTCTAGCAGTTTGTAAAAAAAAAATTGGTAAAGTATGTTATAACTGTGGGGAACATATGTTTTTTGGAGCATAGAGTCCTTTAAATCCCTTTCTTGATTCATCTGTTTCAATTTAAATAAGGTCATGCTTTTTACGTCACCAGTGTGTCCTATGAGATCCTGACTCTGTTTGATTCAGAGTAAATTGATTTGTGGTCAATCGATGTCAGTGTCTGTCGCAAAACAATATTTAATTATATTTTGTTACATTTTCTTATGTAATAAAAACCATACTTGAGTACTGAGTACAGCTACTAACTAACATTAAAAAGGGTTTACTCAGTGAAAAGCTACCCTCAGTCTCCATCGAAATAGCTGTGGGTGAAATGCATTATCATTGGGTAAATTAAGAGAAATTATTTTGAATTAAACATGGTTGAAAGATAGTAAGATACTCAGCAATGTAAATAGGTAGAAAGTTCAGTTATACCTGTTGCTTTGAAATGCATGCAAATGTTTGAACATTGCAGATCTTTTGCACTCAAGTATAGATAAAAATTAATAATAATAATAATAATAAACTTTATTTTATATAGCGCCTTTAAAGGTGGCTTCTCAAAGCGCTTTACAGGATGACAATAACAATAAATAAGAAGACTACAACAATAAATAAGAAAATTTCACAAGACAGGACACAATTATAATTACAGCAATACAACAATAACAATAGAGGAGACCGTGGAAGATGGTATTAAGAAGAGCAGAGGGGTGAAGAATGGAACCAGTTAAGTAAAGGCTTTTCTGAAAAGGAGGGTTTTGAGTCTGGATTTGAAGGAGTTTAGAGAAGGTGACTCTCTAATATCCTTGGGCAAGGAGTTCCAGAGCTTGGGGGCATAGCAGGAGAAGGCCCTGTCGCCCATACAATGTAGACGGGCTTGGGGGACAGTAAGGAGGGCAGAATTTGAAGAGCGGAGGTTGCGAGGTGGGGAGTAGGGCGATAAAAGTTCAGACAGGTATTGAGGTGCCAAGCCATGTAAAGCCTTGTAGGTGAGCATGAGGATTTTAAAGTCTACGCGGAATTTGACCGGAAGCCAGTGCAAGGACTCCAGGATAGGAGTAATGTGAACACTTGCACTAGATCTGGTCAGGATTCTGGCTGCTGAATTTTGGACATACTGCAGCTTGTTCAGAGTAGATTTAGATACCCCAGGGAGCAGAGCATTGCAGTAGTCAATTCGAGAGAATACAAATATGTTGATCAGCTTTTCAGCCACAGTTAATGATAGCATAGGGCGTAGTCTTGCGATATTTCTGAGGTGAAAAAAAGATGTTTTGACAGTATGCTGTACATGTGGGTCGAATGTTAAGCCAGAATCGAATATAACCCCAAGGTTTTTCAATTTTGATTGGAGCTCAAGTACAGAGCCATCTACAGACAGGGTTACAGGACTGGCTTTGCGAAGTTGATGGGGGGTACCAATAAGCATGACTTCAGTCTTGTCACAGTTTAGATGAAGGAAGTTTTGAGTCATCCAAATTTTTATGTCAGAGATGCAATTAGATAGAATAGAGACAGCCACATCAGTGTCGGGTTTGGTATGGATGTATATTTGAGTATCGTCAGCGTAAAAATGAAAGCTGAGGCCATGTGATCTTAAAAGCTGACCAAGTGGGAACATGTAAATGCTGAAGAGCAAGGGGCCCAGTATTGAGCCCTGAGGGACACCAGACTTGACAAGACCAATTTCAGACCTGTACCCATTGAGAGAGACAAAGTGACAGCGATCAGTGAGGTAAGACTTAAACCATTTGAGGGCAGTGTCAGAGACTCCAAACACAGTCTCGAGACGAGAAAGTAAGATGTTATGGTCAACAGTGTCAAAGGCAGCACTGAGATCAAGAAGGATGAGTATGGAAAGAGAACCAGAATCAGAAGCTATTAGGAGATCGTTGGTGACTTTGACTAGGGCGGTTTCTGTGCTGTGAAGTTGACGGAAGCCAGATTGGAGGGGTTCGAAAAGGTTGTTTGTCATGAGGTGGTTATGTAACTGAAGTGTGACAGCACGTTCTAGAATTTTAGAGAGAAAGGGTAAGTTGGAGATGGGGCGAAAGTTGTTAAGATTGTCGAGAGCCATGTTAGGCTTCTTTGGCACTGGGGTAATAGCAGCAGTTTTGAGGACCGTTGGTACAATGCCGGTGCTCAAGGATTCATGTATTATATTGAGGACAATGGGACAGAGAGAAGAGAAACAGGACTGGAATAAAGTGGTGGGAATGGGATCTAAAATAGATGTGGTGGGTTTCATGCGCGTAACTAGTTTGTTTAGGGATGCTGAGTCAAGAAGAGAGAAGCTGGAGAGACGGGAACCAGAGAAGTTGGATGAGGAGGGAGGAGGTGTGGAAATTATATCCGTAGTGGAGAGAATGTGATGCCGGATGTTGTCAATCTTAGAACTAAAGAAATCTAAGAATGTGTTGCAAAGTTGTGATGAGGCAGGTAATGTGGTGGGGCAGTTTGGCTTGAGCAGTCTGTTGATGGTGGAGAAAAGATGTCTGGGATTGTTTTGGTGATTTTCAATGATGTGAGAGAAGTAGGTGGATCTAGCAGACTCTATAGTAACCTTATAATCAGATAAGTAATCTCTCCAGGCCTGATAATGTACATTTAGGCCGGAAAGACGCCACCTACGCTCAAGTTTGCGAGAGGCTGCCTTCATGAAACGCAGATGGTCATTGTACCAGGGGGCAGGGCGAGAGAAGGAGATGGTTCGAGTTTTTAAAGGAGCAAAGGTGTCGAGGGTAGATAAAAGAGCATTGTCAAGTAACTGTATTTTGTCCTCTAGAGGGTCAGAGGAAGAGAAACAGGATAAGGAGGACAGAACAGAATTTGCAAACCTTGGGTGATCAATTGATCGCCAGTTGCGGAAATTTACAGAGCGTGAGGGGGAAGTGTTAGAAACAGGTAATTCCAGATTGAAGAGAATGGCTAAGTGGTCAGAGAGGCCTAGATCAAGGGGGGAGCAGTGGGAGACAAAGGAGTCATTTGCAATAATTAGATCTAAGGTGTGTCCTTTGTTATGTGTAGGGGTACAAACAAACTGAGCAAGGTCAAAGCATCCCAAAAGAGAAAGGAAGTCTTTAGCCAGACTGGAGGAAGTTGAATCAATGTGTATATTAAAGTCCCCTAGAATAAGGATCCTTTTAAATGTAAGGGATAAGAATGAGAGAAAATCAGCAAACTCACCTAAGAAGACTCCACTGGGTTTGGGTGGTCTGTAAACTGTGGCAATAATAGTAGATTTGGGGATAGAAACATTTAAAACAAGACACTCAAAAGAAGAGGGAGGAGGTATAGCTATAGGACTTAGACTGTAAAAAAGGTTGTAAATAACAATGATGCCCCCGCCTCTGCCTGAAAGACGCGGAAGGTCAAAGAAACCATATCCAGGAGGAACTAGTTGGTTGAACAGGAGTCCATCGTTTTGTTTGTGCCATGTTTCGGTTAAGCACAGAAGGTCCAGTTGTTTTTCTTTGATAATGTCACATAAAAGAAGAGCCTTGCTGTTAACGGAGCGGGTGTTGAGTAGCGCTGATCTGGCCAGTCTCGGGGATGCGGGGGGAAGCGGAGTGCGGTCCAGGTGCGGTAGTGAGAGGAGAATTTTTAGATCGGCGCCGGTACGTGATGGACTTACAGACGTGCGGCGAAAGGCAGGGATAGAGACTCCGCAGGCAGACGAACGTAGAGAACGGTGTCCTGTGCTGCGATGGATGTAGCGAGTCGGTCGTAAAATCCCAGTAAAACGGCAGTAATCGAATGTGTCTTTGACCAGGAAGTAGCTTTGTTTTAGTTGAAGAAGTTGCAGTGCAGTGTACCTCAGAGACATGATTGATGAAACGAGACGGGAAGGAAATCCAGAGAAGGCGGTAGCAAGAGGTGAAAGTCTTCAGTTGAGTAAGTTCACAATGCAGTGGAAGTCGCACCCGTGAACTTGTAACGTGAAGCGGATGAAAATAGATAAACTAGAAATCAGTGCAATCGAGGAGAAAAAGGGAAAAAAAAACATAAATAAGTAGATAGAAATGAAAAACTGGTGAGAGGAGCGGCAGCCAAATGCGCCAGCGTTCCCTCTCGACCGGGAACCGGATTTAACCGAAATTAAATTGTAGACCACCAGTGCTACTGTAATCTACTATAGCCTTTCAATTTTAGACCAGTTAAAAAGTAAAATTGGACAGTCGACTATAGCACAAAGTAAACTGAGGTGTTCAAATTGATGTTTTCTGTCATTCTGGGATTACTGGATACAGCTGATTTTGCATGGTTTATTAATGGAACCAAGTGTACTGTGTCAGTATTACAACTGCAGCTGCCTGTGCCTGCAACAGACAATATCTGTAGGTCAGCAAAACTGCTCAGTGGCAGTTGCAACCTTTTCTTGTGTATAAGCCAATCAGTAAGACTGCTACAGAGCTGTAATTCAAGCATCATTCCAAAAATGGGCTGTATGAAAATTAAATGCAGAAAAGGAATTACCATCCATTATCAATTACCATGCATTCTTTTCTGTCAATTTCATGTCTCTCAGCTATTTCAAAACTGTCAGCTGACCAGGACTTTTTATACATTATGTAATCTTCATAATTCAGATTTGAATACTTTACTCTTTGACTCTCCTGGTAAAATACAGTGTTTTTTCTATTGCCGAAGAAATTTGATGGATTAGAGCTGTAGACATTTGGTGGATGATAGACATTCAGTAGTAATGTTCAAGCCATGTTCTTGCAAACTTCTAGTATGAATGGGAAGCTAAAGATACAGTTTTTTATATGGGTGCGACTTATGCTATTGACTCTTTTAGCTTACAACAAGATTAACTTGTGTAATGCTTGCTGTTGTTGCTGCATCTGTGAAACGCAGTAGCAAACATTTTATGCTTTCAAACTTTCACCACCTTCTTTTCTTTGTTGGTAAAGACTTTCCTTTGATCCAAACAAACACACAACCTAAGGAAATTGAAAACACAATTACATTAATAGGCCTTTATAAAATTCACCTTAAGAGTACTAAATATTTAGGTAAGCTGACCAGATGTCCTCTTTTTCCTGGACATGTCCTCTTTTTGAGACCTAAAATATCGGTCCGACCAGGATTTATAAAATTCCATAAATTGGCCGGGATTTTGTTTTGCTCTTCACTCAGACTGTGTAAACAAACATAGCCCTACATATTTTCGTTCATTACATGCATTACCAGTAGATGTTTTGAACCTACAGGCACCATATGCAGCACAGCTTGAAAAAGGTTTTTGTGCGCGTGGCTGTTTTTATGGCCATGACAAATAACAAGTAACAAATAAGTTAGAAATAGGGCTATTTTTCATTTTTTCCTTGTTTGCCATTATGGAGAAATATTAAGAGAAATAGCGACCCTGTAACTGTTTAAAATTTTACTAAGAAGTTTAATAAAAAGTAGAGAGTTTAAATTGATGTTTTGATTAGAAAAAGTAAAGAAGATTGATTACTTTGGAGGCATATGCTGAGTGTCAATTATCCCTCACCCACCAAGTCCTCTTTTTTGAAAACCAAAATATGGTCACCCTAATTTAGATCTACTTTTCATACAGTGGCTATAGAAAATCACCACTCCCTTTCAAAATTTTTACCTTTTGTTGTATGACACCTTGAAAATATAACAAATTAAATTCCATTTTTATTTACACACAGTAACCCACATTAGCCAAGTGAACATAACATTCAAAAACATTCTGAAAATTAATTTACAACAGTACAATCCCTTATTTGGATAAGTGAACCTTTAAGTATCCCTTGGAGCACAGTCAAAAGCATCATTAAGAAGTGGAAGGTGTATGGCATCACCCAGACTTTGCCTAGATCAGGCTGTCCCTCCCAACTGGATGAGCAAGCAAGAAGGAGACTGATCAGAGGCCGATGGCAACTTTGAACAAGCTACAGGTCTGTAAAACAGTTCTGTAAAAGGAATGGGCAAATATTCCTCCCTCTAGGTGTGCAAAGTTGGAAGAGATGTATCCAAACAGACTCAAGGCTGAAATTCAAGCAAAAGGTACTTCCACCATTTACTTAGGTGGGCGTTCTCTTATCAAACCTAGTTATTCTATTTTTTTATTTTTATTTTCAGAAATTTTGCTTCTTTTTCACTTGGATGTTGCAAGATACAATTTGTAAATAAAATTGATTTTATTTGTCTTCTTTTTGGGCTTTAGGGCAACAAAAGGTGAGCATTTTGAAAAATGGTGGTGACTTTCTATAACAACTGTATCTTATGCTTCACTGTCAGAGACAGGGTGGGATACTGCAGGCAGATATCCTAGGACAGAGCAATCTACCACACACAGGACCTGTCCTCTGAGCCTAAAGTGTACAAGTAGTAGGTCTGAGTGATGTAGCAGACAACTCTATATGTGCCCAGCAGAATGGCAGTGATCTGAGACATACCTATTCTGTGATTCTGAATGAGCACGTCTAAAGTTCTGCATTTAAAGTGAATAGCCTTACTGTTGGCTTTACTTTTGGGTATAGTCAGCATGTCATTTTTAAATGGTGATCCTATGTAAAATTCCCTGAATTTCATTGAAGAAGGATTTTTTTTTCATTCATCTAGAGACCAAGTATTATAATTTAACCTTATATCAGAATGAGTGGTTAATATATTTTGGTCCTTGCAGAAAGATACTGAATGTGTTAGCATTGGAACTGTTAACTGTCTGGTAGAAGATATGATCCAAGGATCTCATCCATCCAGGCTATTCTATAGGTTTCGTTGCAATTGTGTGGTCAGTTCTGCTAGTCTAATCATTAAAAGGACAGTTGTGAGAAAAGAGTCCCTGTTGAATTTAAAGCCATGCAGCTTTATCTGTCTGGTTTATGTGAGACTTGATTCAGGGCTATGGGAGGGACCTAAATAAGGCATTTATTTCAAGAGCAATAGATGCTGTAGGCGACTTATTCTGGAAAACGTTTATACATCTATTGCTCCAGTGCAAAGAAAATGTTATATACAATATATAGTTACTAACAGAACTAACATTCTTCTGTCACTTTGTTCAAAACTTTAATTTAGTTTTGAATATTTTTATGGTGGTGCATATATGCTAATACATTCAGCATTTAACCAACCTGTACCATAAAACTAACCAGCATGTAGGTGTATGAATACTATCACTAATAATATAGTTAGCTTGATAATCTTAATATTTAGTATTTAGGAAACATGTCCTTATTTATTGTAACTTCTATTGTAAATTTATTGTAACTTCTCCATATAATGTAGAAAAATAAAAGTTTCATCATAGTTACTGTTGCATCTTATTTATGATGTGTCATTGTTAAGTTTCCTGGAGGGTTTTATATTGGAAACCAGAATTGCAGACTAATGTTTAGGTGGTGTCCAGTCATTGCAGAGATTTAATTTAAATTGTCACATTTAAATAAGATGACTGTCTGGGAGAAGCTGTAAGAATATAAATAAGCCAGAACAGAACCAGGTTCAGAATTACAGAAGCATCTAATTTGCTTTTTCGTTTTTTGCAATTTAATTTGATTTGCAAGTACATGTTTTATCGAATACCCAGAACTTAATTTTAAGTTAAACTTCTGTCAAGCAACAAATCATGCTCTCTGTTTTCTACACAGTTCCAAGTTTGTTTTGTATATTTTTTTGTTTTGGGAACCAAAATAATGATGCGTGAGAAATACATGCATACATGGTCAGCATGGCAAGGAAGTGAATATGTCCTCTCAGGTAGTGATGTACCAGTAACACATGGCCACATTGAAACACATTGCATTAAAATGCTTCTTGCTTTTTTCAAAAACAAATTAAATTACTGGTACTGGTAGCCCCAGGAATAAATATCATAATGGATACAAAGCCAATGAGGTAAATAATGACTGCAAACTGTTGCAGAGAAAGGTACAATTCTAAGAACTTTATAAGAAATGTTACAGTATGCTTCAGTAGTGGCACATACTGTCGATACATGGTACTCTTCAGTGCAAACATTAGAAAGCCAGAAATTAAAACACACATTCACATTTGTGCACTAAAAACTGCAAATTTCAACAGTTTCTATTTACACTATGTAACATTTCTGTGTTACATAACTATATATAAAATACTAAAAATACTATGTAAAAGCTTTAAAGGGTTTGATTTATTTTACATTTTTGCATTTTACTTAACAATATACAGATGACATGCATTAGCCTATCTCTGGATCTGGATAGATCTAGATAAAACTGTAACCAGACTTAAAATTGTCAAGCTTTTGTTCTGCAGGTCTCTCTCTGCATTGACAGCAATGACAAGTGCGGAGAGATGCATTTCACATGTCTGAGTCTAAATACATGTCTTTGTCTCAGTGCTTTTGTTACAACAGCGGTTGTAATGAGGGAAACACCCATTTCTGATGACTATGTACCAATATCTACTATGACTTAAATAATAGTGTAGCTAAGCCTCTCAAATGTAATAACCCATCACATGCTTGTAAGATAGACCAAATATTTCTTATTCAAATCCAATCAGTGATGTTGTCTGTGTATCAGAACCCTGTTTAATTTGCATTTAAACAGAGACATAACCTGTTCCTTTGCACATAAACCTGATGTGTTACATGGACTATTTTATGCATTTAGTTGTCAGTTTTAAAGCACATTTGTGATGAATACCATTTTTCAGAAATCTATAACTACACCGTCCACCTAAACAGAACTAGAAACCTTGTTAAAAAGAGAAAATAAAAAGGAGGTACAGTTGAGCTTTTTTACAAAATATATTTTGTGCCTTGAATAAAAATTAAATATTAAAATATGTTTCTTATTCATTTGTATTGTGATATATGTAGGTTATATGTCTGTACAGAATTACCCCTATTTTACATTTCCAAATTTTTGAAAAATTACTAACCTCAGAAGCTTCCTGCATAAGATTATTTTTTTTCAGAATGTGTGGGCCTGCATTAAGGTGTAATTATTGAAGTAGTTAGCAATAACTTTGGGGAAAAAATGAAGAACTACAGAGACAGCTACTACACTGAGAGTTCTTCACATAAAGTTTTATAATCAGTTTTTGGGCAGTTATCTTCAGTAGGTTGTAATTTGCATATTCCCTGTATCTGTTATTTTGGGGGGATTTTTTGTGCTTTTGAACGGAAAGATCTGTAAAGTGGGTTTGATAAAGTGAAAAAATACTGTTCCACATCAGAACGCCGCAAGGAGGCCCTTACATGAGAAGATAAAAGAATTTCAGCTTTCGCAGTGTGCGGTATGCTGTCACCTCGTAGAGAACAGCGGAAGGCCAGATGAGTAGGTAGGAAGGATGTCACGGCGGAGCTGTAAAACCACAGATGTGCCTTGTAAGTGGCAGCAGGAGTGTTTTGCACCATCAGAACTCATTATCTGTCTGGTTTCCTGGGAAAAATTAAGTTGGCTTTGGGGTACTGAACACGAGGAGTCAAGATCATGAGAGAGATTCTTCTCTCTTTGCAGCTATTTTACTCTTTCATGTGTATCACCACAGGATATGCCAATGAAATATTTGAATTCTTCTACTTCTGATTTTTTGAGGTTGGGTTTGTGTTTTGTTTTTAGCAAATGTGCATAAATCATGCTGTATTTTCTTGTAGATATATTTCTGGATAATAGTACCTTGTACACCAACTGTCCTTGTTTGTGTCTGTAAGCTGCAAAAATGTGGAAGAAACTTCTGATCTGATTTTTCCCAGCAAGTCCAAAGTATTGCTGTTTCAGCCCCTTGAATTTGTTTTGCCATTTTTAAAAATATTATTGAAGGTCTCTTAAAAAATCTTTCTAAGGAAGAGAAGCCACAAACACTTTGAGAAGGCTGTGTGAGGGTTCAGAATAGGTAGAACACTATTGAGGTGTTGCATAGCTGTAACATGTTGATGACCCAAAGCAAGTGCTTGGCATTCTTGGAACAGAAGTGTATTGAAACTGTGCTTACAAGCAGCTTTAGCAGAAGTTAAAATCACATACTAGTGTGAGAATGTTACTCTTCAGTGAGCGTTGGTCAGTGTACTAAAGATATTTATTGCTTTTTGAAAACAGTGGTCTGCCCTTGGAGTTTTTTAGGTGCTGTGTATGTCTTGAAGGCAGTTAAGACAGCTGAAACTCCTGATTCCTGTAATTTGGTGTAGTGCCAAGAAAAAGGCTTGGAACCTACTACTATATGTCCGTCCATATTCTCATATATTTTAAACCAAAAAGTAATTAGATATTCATGAAAGTCTTAATGATGAAGACAATCAAAATGTAACACACAGACTTTTTTGGATTATTTAATTAACAGAGCAGTCCAACAATAAGTATTCTTATGTGAATATGTCTGTGAACACTTAGATTCAGTAACTAGCGGCTCCTCCTTTCGGCAACAATGACTTCTACTAGATATGTCCTATAACAGTTTCTGAGTCTCTCGTATCATCTTTTATTAATTTTGGCCCATTCTTCTTTACGAAACTGCTTCAATCTGGTATCATTTGAGGGTTTCCTTGCATGAAGAGCTTGCTTTTTTGGGGCAGAACAACCCCAGACCATGATACCCACATTACCATGCTTGGCAGCTGGGATGAAGTGCTTTTATTGGAAGTTAGTGTTTGGTTTGTGCCAAATGTGTTGATATTATACAGTGACAAGTAAACATTTAAGGTTTGCCAAAGAACACCTACTGGAATGTTTTCAGGACAGGTGGAAATGTTTTGTGTGGTAAAAACTGTGTGTATCGTAAAGCTAATGATTTTATCTTACTAGTTTTCAAGAAATTTCAGAATAGAAACCAGTCCACCTTGACAGCTGACCTCTATTTAAATATTCGCCTTTCCTAAAAGCATGGATTCATATATTTTTTAAAATGCATACCACAGTATTTAGTTGTGATCTGTAGCCTTACTTGAAAAATATCTTTGGGCTTTAATCATATTTGTCACATTGAATATTAATAGAACACAACAAATGAAAAACAAAATAGCTACATTGTAAATATGAGTAAACTTAAGTCATTATTCTTGTTCAAAGATTGCTTTTAGTCCTTGCTGATGGTGAGCCAACATTTTTTTCATGTGCAAATCCATGATGTATTGCTGTAAAGTAGAGGTAATATATTTTACTTTAGTCCATTTTACAGTATTTTAATAGAATATTCCATGTGATTATTTTTATTACCTTTTTTACTTATGTGAATATGAAATAACAAATATGAATGCAACACTGTATGAAACAAATGAAAATGTATGCTCAATTACAATATTGAGAGCAAGGCTTAATTGTATTTATCATTTGTAGGTTTACCTAGAGCTGCGAAGTTTGTTTTCACTGTTTCAAACATAGGTTTTCCACTTCCAAACTCATATTTCACTTCTTAGTGACTACTGTTGAACTATTATGCAAATATCATTATAGTTATTTGCATATCAAGTATATTTGCATCTGGCAATCTTTTATCATATCTGTCAGGCTGCCTTATCTCAGGAAAAATTCTATATGGAAAATCTTTTTTTTTGGTATTCATTAATCATCACACCAACACAAATTGTGCTTCTTCCATGTTCACAACTTGTTTTTTCACATAATCTACTATTAGATGTGTTAAAAACATTTCTGTTGCCAGATTTTTCCAATTGACTTGGTCTTTTTGTCTAGGCTGTATACCGTTAGTGTTAACCACAATTGCCTATTAGGATGGACCTATTTAAACCTTGTTGTGTCATTTTTGGGGTTTTGTTTTCCATACAGTAAAACCTGAATATTTGCAAGTTCTACATTTGCAATTACTCCTATTTGTGCAAAATGTGAGTGACCACTGTTTCTGAATTTGTGGAGTATATTTGCAGCCTGTGCAGTATCTGTCTCTGTAGTAAAGGCATGTTTTGGTTAACAAAGAGTTAATGTTTTTTATGTAGAACTGCATCATGGGTTATGTTTATTAATCTAGTTTCTTCAGGAAAGCATTAGAAGTGTGTTGTGTATAGAGCTGTTATCATAGAAATGTCTGTGTATGTGAGTGTTGTGCTGTGAAATAAAATAAATGTTAAATAAAAAAAACACTGATAGAAAAGAATAACTGGTGAGGTTGTCCCACATTCGGAAATTCAGTATTCCTGTAGATTTCAAGATACCTAAACCTCACAAATACTTTTTTTTTAAAAGAACATGAAGGTATACAATAATAACTTCTGCTGGTTAAATTAAGGCTGCAGAGAAACAAAACTGATTTAAATCAACCCATTATTTCCTGCTGATTGTTTAATTGATTTTAAATGGTAAAGATCCAGTAATCATGTAAAAATGTACTAAATTACCTCTCACTGGTTAAGAGTTTTTCTTTAATGATGTCTGCCTTCTTTAAAATCAGTGAAGTGTCAGGTTAATGGGAACAACAAATATCCTGGGGATATATAGGGTTACAGCTTTAGATGTATATTGAAAATAGCTTAAAGTTAATTCACTAGACCATCTTAAATATGAATGCGTTGATTTAACCATGAAGAGGAATCATTGACTACATATTGTATTTTGTTATTTCTGTTTATTATTTTTTACTTATTGACAATAACTGGGATCAGCAGTGCTTCACTGTTGAAGAAAGACAGTCTGTCTGCCTAGCTCTTCAGCTGTGACCAGTTGCATTTATCTTGTTGCAATAAAGTTCAAAGGGAATCGATCACATGAAGTTTGAGGCAATAACTAAAGGCAAGTCTTGTGATTGTACCGCTGAAAAAAAATATGCCTGACATGCTAAACTTTACAATAACTGAAAATATTCTTGAGGTGAGATGAGAACCTCTGTGTTATACTGTTGCGAGGGAAGGGGGGTCTTTGAAAGGCAACTGAAAAGAATTACAGTTTTTGCATTGTATTTTTTTCTGAATGGCGATGTGTTTATGCACGTTAAGAACACCAGTTTTTATTTTATTGGCAAAGCAGTAAAACATGCATCTTCTTCTAGCAAATATATATTATTGCTATCAGATTCCCTAATATTATTGGATTTTTTTCAGAAATCTGTGATTTACTTTGGGATTCAAATGGAAAGACATTATAGCCATTATAGAATTATAGCCAGCATCATGACTGGAATACTAATTTGCTTACTTTGTGTGAGTCCTGGCAATAAACTATAAGATATTTTAGGAATGACCTTTACTGTAATTAATGCTTGTCATGGAGAAAGAGAAAAGAAGACTTTTGTTACACAATTATCTAATGATACTGACTATTCAAAGCTGATAATGTGTAACTGCACACTATTAATAGTTTCATAGACAACATGACCCCATTAAAAACTATCAGGGTTATTCAAAAGTGAAGATACAGTAAGAAAATCATAATATTCTCCCTTGTTCAGAAAGTACATTTACATAGGTTTATAATATTTTGTATACGTTTCAGAACTTAAAAAAATAGAAACTGTCTAGTTTGAACTAAAATGATAGAATAACAAAAATCTGTGGAAAAAGCTTTTTAATCTAAATTTTTAAACATTGCATACTTCATATTTTGTTTTGACCTGATTGTATAATTTAATGGTTTTCACATAAAGAAGTATGTACCGCCTTAATTAAGAAGTATGCACCTCCTTTGTGTTTGTTAAGAATAAAGCTTGTAGCATAAGGATAATAAGAGTGAACCATTGTCATGAACTTTAAGACTTCAGACAAACAAGCATGCAGGTTGTACGGAAAAATAGAAAGCAAAAAACACCTAGCCGTCTTCTCCAGTTATCCCATCTTTGGAACAGAATACAGTATCTGAGGGCATTTTGTGGTTGGTGGCTGTTTCTAAGGGAAACGTGAGACAAGATGGTGTGTGAATGAATGACAAAAAGTAGATGAAAGAGGCCTGGTAAGAAAATCGCTGTTTTTCCAGCATTCATGATCATCTTTAGAATTGATCAGTGTGGTTACTTCATGATTGAGGTTGCCTAATTTCCTCGTGCATTAGTCATATTAAGCACATGCATGATCCCCGAAGGCAAAATGGCTGAAAAGCACTTGTGTTGATTTTTCCGAGTAGATAAATCTGTTATCTTTTAGTATAATGTGAAATTTCATAGCTGCTTTGATTAGCGCCTTTTCCAGCTGACAGAATTCTGCATACCAAACGTTAGATCAAACGTGGAAAGATTAGATTGTTATCGTTTTTTTTTTAAATACATTTTAGAAAAGTGTAATCTATACTAAAAAGCTGTACACCACCTGCTATAAAGATACATATTGTGATACTTTCGGGTTCGGATAGGACAGACACAAGAACTCAGACTTGCGTAGTTAAAGCAAGTTAAAGCCTTGATTTTATATATCACCTTTAAAAGTGGCATCTCAAAGCAAAGTAAATACCCAACACTGATTGTACCCATCTGTCATGCTAATAAAGCACCTTGAATTGAATTGAGAGAGAGAGATTTAAACTGCGACACTTATCATTCAACCAGAGCTCGAAATATCACAAGGATCTCAAGAGCACAGCAGAGACTGTATTAAAAGTATACTAGTGACAAACTAGTATACTTTAGATCTTTTTTTCTTAACCAGGGAAGATCTGATCATGTTTCTCTATAACAATAATAAAAAACATTATTTTACCTATCACCTTTATGTGATATCACCTTAAGGACAGCACATACAAGGGTTAATTGCACAATGGACCACGCAAAGAAATTTAAAATAGTCTTCTTTAGGTGTGAGGGCAGGAGTGGATCGCAGAAGGCATAATCGGCAAATTAGGAAAACAAAGAACAGGACAGGCGAGACGTTTATCCAGAGAGCGAGTGATCAGTAAAAGGAACAGCTGTTACGCCCAGGTTTTACGCTCTCTCTGCTGAATGAATAAAAGCATTTTATTAAAAACACGTTTGCGTTTGTCTGGGTATTTACTTTGTAATCTGTGGTTTACATCTACTGTATTGCTTTGAGATGCCACTTTTAAAGGTGATATGTAAAATAAAGTTTTTTATTATTGTTATAGAGAAACATGATCAGATTTTCCCTGGTTCAGAAAAAAGACGATTAAAATCTGTAATCTTTCCACTTGTATGTCATCGGAAAATACAAGACGTTTTTTCTTTGTGTAAGGATGGTATCAAAAAGTAATCTAAGTCGTGAGAAAGCTGTGCTCCTCAAAGCGCTTTACAGGATAAAAACAATAAGAACAATAGTGTTAGGCTGGGCAAACGATCTTTTTATAGAAATACAAAATGAGATATAATGATGTGTTCCGGCTTAGACATTAACGAGTACAACCCCCCTCTCTGCGGGAGTGCTGGCTGTGACGAATTAAACCGGTTTCACAGGTGTTTTCAAAGTAGAAGGGAGATTTCCAGCGAAAGACACCTCCCCCCTCCAAAACCAAGGAAGTACAGTGCTTACTAGTTAAGAAAGCTAGGCTCCTCAATGAAATCGCTTTAACATGCTAATGCGTTGGTGTAACAGTCCGGGCGTGGCAAGCTTCTAATGTCAGCTCGCCTCGATTGGAAGACAATGAACATATTCTAGCCCTAAATGAATTAATAGCGAACATGGTTTACATAAAAGACATTTTTCCAAGAAAGTTTATAATAATACGATCTATAGTTGAAATCTGAGCCTAAATAAAAAGAAAAAGCATTTTCAGAGAGCAATTACGCTGTGTTTATGTAGAATAAGTGATTAGGTTTATGAGCAATCTAATTAATTATTTGTTTAAAACGCTATATAAAATAAAGTTTATTATTAATTTGCTGGACAGAGCGGTGAACATTATTATGCATAAGACAAAGATAACGATCCTGATCAGTTTAGAAATCTGTGTACGCTGTAAGGTTTTTACTTCTTTAACTTTTAAAATACACGTTTTGAATAGAAAGAAATCCTCTTCCTGGTACAGTATGTACGTATAGCAAACCAGCACGTCTTTTTTCTCCAATCAGAGGGGTGTCAGATGGTGTCAGCCAATCGCCATTCTGAAGCCCTACCATAATCTCTGGTATGGGGAGACCCCAGAATTGTGTCCCATAGTTTAGACAGATGATAGATACTTTTATTGATCCCGTGAGGGAAATAAAGTAAATCATTTTCATTTTAGGAAATTATTAAACGCTTGGTTAAAAGCAAAGGAGATTGTTATAGTGGACATAAAAACAAGAGTTCGCTGGCATTATATCCTAGAAGAGACAGACCGGGAGAATGCCCGCAGCGTAAAAGAAAATGCCTGATGAACTAGGGATTGGACAGTTTCCAAGTGCTTGTACAATCGATGGAAATGTTCAAATAAATGTGCAAAAGAAATAAACAAAATTAATCATTTTTTTCTTTATCATATTGGCTAGCTAATGTCCTCTCTTTGCTAGTTAGTGGCTGTGTTTCTGCGTTGGGTAGCAACGGGTGACTGTTCTCAGGCGGAAGATGTAAACAGCTTAATTTTCGTGTTAAATAATTTTTTACAATTAAAATTCATTCTATACAGCAATCACATATTTGGGTACCGTTTCATAAAACTTTCATGCTTAAAATGTTTAGGGAGAAATGGAAGACTGGTGTGTATTTTTTCTTTAAACTACCAAGACCAGCCATACACAGTACAGTTTACGTACATACAGTAATGTTTATGTTCCTAAATTAATATCGTTTATGACCTTCAGATGCGTTATGCTCTTCTTCTTTTTATGCTCAGCTACTAAGATTTCCCTTTAGTGGTAAAATTCCATATAAATATTCAAAACTAAGTGGATTAAAATGTGCACAGTAAAGACATTAAATGATTAAATCTTTTCACTACCAACCAATGCACCACGAGTGCCCCTGTCGGTCATTTTGGCCAGCCAATCACTTACCGTGGTGCCCTACGGTGCCCCGCGGTGGCTTGTGGGTAGGTTACCGTACTGCGGGTTTGTACCGCGCATTTTGAATGGCTGCATCTGTGGCAAACCATGTCTGGAATGGAATTCAGGGCCCCATTGCTGCAAGGCTGGAATGCTAACCACTGAACTGCTCTCATTATTTGGTTGATTGTTTAAAGAGATGAGAGATGGGAGTCCCTGTACACTTTCAAGGCATGAGATCTGCCAGTAGGGATGCTGTGGATTTCGCAAGTTGCTCTACACACATAGCTCCACTCAAATAAGCAAGAGCTTTTAGAGTAATATTTCAAAAAACCAATAAAAAGGATATAATCATATGTAATATTTAGTCAGTGTCTATTACATAAATTACTCCCCCATCCCCCAGTGCACTTCAGTGTAGTCTAAAGGATAGTAGAGCTTTTGTATTGATAGACGCTAAGATGTTGTGGTCTTCCTCAGTGAACAGTGGTATTTTGTACCAAAAGGCTATAAAAATATTTCACAACAATCCTATTTGTGGAAACAGGCAGGATTCTGTCCTGCAGCACATCTTCATCTTTCTAATGGTCTCTGTGCAGTTTTGTTTTACTGTTCATAATCATAAGTTGATGTTAATGTATAGTTGATGTTAAAGACTTTCTTTCGTAATGTTCCTTCTTGACAAGAGCAAAGTTTATTTAAATTGTTCATATTGCAAGTAAATGTGCACTCTACATTTGGGGCACACAATGGTCATCTAAATGAAAAGAGGCTTTATTTTTATTAATAGACATGTTATTTGGAAGGTTGTAAATCTGAAACTTAGGTCACATACTGTATATGTTGTATATTTCTTCATCCCTGACTGTTCACCTCTTTTATTTAGACCACCATTGCTCCAGAGCACTAGCTCAGCTATTAAAAGCAACAGTTAATGCTGAGCTTGTGGGGGCTGTTAAGATATCAGAAGGAGTCAGAATGGTCTTTCCATGTTAACTCAACCAGAGGTTCCAGAGTACCAGTCTAATGAAGCTTTGATGGAATAGAATAGAATGGGAAGCTTGAGTCAAAGCTTGTGGAAATGCATTTTTGAAGATGGCTGTAATGAAGATCATCAGTAATTCTGTACCACTTACATATATGGATTTTTTCTTTTTATGGTTTTATTATATACATTTAAATCTAAATATATCCATCCATCCATTTTTAACCACTTTATTCAATATAAGGTCACGGGGGTGCTTGAGCCCCCCTCAGAAAGCAATGGGCACGAGGCAGTAAAAACCCTGGATGAAATGCCAGTTCATCACAGAGCATACACATACACACACACTTGGCTTGTAGGAAAAATGGTCCAATTAACCTACGAATAGGTCTTTGGACTGTGGAAGGAAACCCACACAAACACAGGAAGAAGATATAAACTCCATGAAGATAGCACCCAAGGTCTGGAATTGAACCCAGGGACCCAGTTAACCACCGTGCCACCCTATAAATATGTATGAATATGTATAAATAGTAATGTGCATCTATAGCTTTACCAAAATCTGGGAGGTTGAGTCAGCAAATGTAATCTCTCTTTGAGAGAAGGGGAAAGGTGAGAACGAAGTTTCAGGATAATTTTTGTTTCTGATGTCTTTCTGCTATAGGAGGTAAGAAACCCTATGTTGAGAATGCAGACAGAGAGAACAGTGTGATCATGGCCGTCTGACGTGAAATGAGAAACTATGGGCTTGGAGAGATCTTTAATCTTCACAGCCCTGACATGTTCTCTGAAGTGGTCTCCAAGTCTCCTTCCTGTTTCGCCAATGTAGATGGCTGGACATTTACTGCAAGCGATACAGTAAATAAGGTTGCTGGAGGTACAAGATGTCATCTGAGTGATACGGAATTGTCCTGAGGGGCCTTGAATGAATGTGATGTTAGATATGTAATTGTGATACAGCGAGCTCTGCTGAGAGGAAAAGTGCCTGGTGTGGATGATTGCTAAGGGCGGTCAAGGGAGCAGTGAACAAGTAGGTTACCGAGATCAGGTGATCGACGATATGAGATGATAGGGCGGTCATATCTTTTGTGTAGTTACTAAACTCATGTTTCCTTTTACTTTGTAAATACTCTGGAGAGGGGTGATGTGGTATGGTGAAAAGCGTTCCTCCAGGCACAAACTGTGGCCGTGAGTCAGTAAATCACTTGATCTTATGTGCACATTAGTGTGGTTGGTCAGTGTTGAGTGTGCGAAACCCATCCAGGCTCCTGTGATTTACGAGTGTTCCCCTTTCAGAGAAGCCTGCTCAGCCACTAAAACCAGTTTGTCTCACAGACGTCTGGTATCGCGTATATGTTCCATGGGCTTTCATGTAATAGGCATATTGGTCTATAATTAATTAGTTCTGTTTTATCCTTTTTATGGATAGGCGCAAAAATGAGCAATTCTCCAGTCCATTAGTACTTCCCTTGGCCACTATTAAAAGAGTTGTGTTTGTGACTTTGAATTGTTTTTCTTGTTCTTTCATTGACTGAACTGGTAAGGCTTCAAGCCCTGGAGATTTATCTTGTGTACTTGTAGTACTTGAAAGAGTTCTGTGTTTTCTGTGCTATGCTGTTTAATAAAGAACTACTTCTGCTGCCTGAAGCAAGTTGTTGACTTTTTCCTTAATGTACACCTGAGTCAAATACTTAAGTACAGTACTTTAGTTCTGCCATTTACCTTTTTATCTAGAGGTTTACTGTCATTGTCTTATATACATTGTACTTCATTCTTAATGGTTCTTTTCCTGTTTTAGTACAGAAAAACATTTTTTACACTTTTTTTACACATATTATGCAATATTCTGTTCTCTTTTTAGGTTTTACTAATATCATATTTAATCTATACTTACAACTCATTGTGTTATTTTCTCTAACTGTTGTTTTTAATTTGTTAAAAGTGCTTTTGTTTTCCCTTATTTTTCCTAATTGATTTGTTGAACCATTTGGGATTTGGGATTTTTTTAGCTTTTGAATTAGCTTTTAAATTGTTTTTTAGCTTTTGAATTGGTACTCTCGGGATAAATTTGTTCTGTGCCTAAAGCAGAATTCTTTTAAATCTTTTTTTTTTCCTCCCCGTACAACTTCCTTTTGGACTTTCTTACTTTCTTTCTCTCCTTCCATTCTAGTTTAGCATTCTTGTTCTAGATTTCTTTGTGTGTACCAGTACATCTGACTGCCCATCCCACTGAGATGTAATCCAGCACATCTAGACAAATGGCCTTTGCCACGGAAAGGTTTTCCAGGTCTGTCCACATCCATTAGTTGTTTTGTCAAATTACCCTTTTAGTTTTTACAGCTTTGCCCGATGCTGGAAGGAATCCTGAGGAGGTAGTCATGTTCTTCAGTTTCTTGCCTAGTTGTCTGAATTTGCTGGATGGTTAAAGTACTGTTCATACCAGTGTCATTTTTCCCCATGCGGACAACTGGGTTGTTTTCTGCCCTACCAAGGAGCCTGTGAACAATCAACAATATCAGTCAGCTTAGCCTCACCTTTGTCTCATTGTCTCTTCTATAAATTGCAGTTGTTCCAGAGGATGGAGTCTTCAAAATCCACCACTTCATGCTGATAGTAGTTGTAGTCAAGGTGTGTTTGGAATTTCTGGTTGCAGTGGAGGTGTCATGGCCTTGAGCTCCCGCATCTAGTTGCAGGTCTTCCTCTAACTAGTACCGTTTCAGTAATTCATTCAGCTAGAATAAAAAAATGAGATTAGAGTGGGTTATAACGCATTGAAGGCCTTTAGCATAATAGGGTTAAAAAATATATTTGACCAGCCACGTCTGTTTATGTTTCAGGTGAATGTGATCGTCTAGAGATCTATGGCCTGTATGATCGACATGGAGATGTCCACATGCCCCACACCTCACCAAAATGGTGATGTCCACAGGAGCCCCCAAGTCCCAAAGCAGGCCGACTCCATGCTGAAGGTCTATCTCTACCACACCCAGGATGGGACAGATGGGAAGACTCTGGGCTACATTCCAGGAGAGTATGTGGTGGAGGAGATATGTATCGATGCAGCAAAAGCATGTGGTGAGTAAAAAAAAAAGATAGAACAGTAGACCCGTCATGATGATAATGAAAAAAACCCAAAGAGAAAAGGGGCAACTGAAATGAGCATATCCATTTGTGTGTTTTTTCTTTAAAAAAAAGATCCTTAGATTTCAGGAAGACACATTCCATAACAATTTGAATTGCCATTTTAACTGAGCAGCTCACACAAAGTCAGTATTGCTTTTTGAAAACATATTTGAGGATTGTATCTATTAAACAGTTAATATACTGTACTTATACCTGGCTAGACAGTAGTATGGCAGTTGTATTTTTTAAATGCATTTAATAATGTATGCACACTTTTAATTGGGCTTATGACAGCATAATTTATCAATTCTAAAAAGGTAGTCTAAACACCTTTGCAGATGAAAATTTAATGTTATGCACAGCACATACAGTGGATATAGAAAATCTACACATCCTGATATCAAGTTCTCCTAATTCCCATTTTTAAAATGCATAGCATGCAAACATGTTTTTTATGACTATTCTTATATTATTCTATATTAGCGAATACATTTGAAAATATAAAGTTACATACTGTTTAAAAAATACTTTTAGTTAGCAAAATACAAAATTATGTTCCAGTTGATTTTTTTTAATGACTAAAGATTACATTTGTTTAATTAAGAGAAATTGCTCTGAATAAAATTAAAGAGGCGTGCTTTATTTAGGAATATATAATAGGTTCAGGATACTTTTTCATGTTTTAACTTTTAATTGCAAAGTGGTTATCCCCAGCAGAATCCCTCTGTATTACTGGTAATCTAGTTATCATATTTGTAGAATATGTGTTTTGGCAAAATATGTGTTTTTATACATTAGTTTCAGTTGCTTTAGCATTTTTGTAAATGTATTATGATAAGAGTTACTTCCTGGTGCAGCAATACTAACATTTTTCACATAATAGGGTTTAATTTCATACAACAATATGTTATGTAAAATAAAGTGTTTTACCTACTGTAAGTAGACTGTTGTGAGACAAGTTACCTCATGGATGATTTGTTGTTGGTGGTAGTCTGTTCAGTATGAGAGGAGAAATCACAAGCTAAGATATCTCATATATATCCTTGGCTAAGGCTGAGAAGGTTCCAGTTGTGGGATTATGACTCAATGCCTGTAAACCAGAAGTAAGGCTAGGAAGTGTACTTTAGAGTACCCACCCTACCCTGTTCTGTAAAGACATTGTTTTCACTATGCTTGGTGATAATTGATTTGCCAATGACCTAATTCTGGGCTAAAGAGTCATTATAGGAGTTATTATGATTACCTAATTAAGAGTGTTACATACTGGTATCAAAAATATCCTTGATGAAATTACCTTTAAAAACACTTAGGTGTTCATGCTGATTTAATTTAATCTAGAACAGGATTTCTCAACCTGTTTGATGCCAGAAACTAGACTGGCCGCTGCTCTGCAACAGTTTAGGAGGCCTTAAAGTGGTCAAGGCTATGTTCATCTGTTTTTAAATACATTTATTTAACAGTTGTTTTGCTAATTTAGTATGGATAACAACAAGAAAGCTAGCCATTGGCCTGTGTATTATGGCTTCCACAAAGGAGGGAGAAGGTTCTAAAAATACACGATACACAGGTTCTTTTACTGTTTTTACTCAATGCTGTATAATGGGGGCACTGGTTTGGAAAGGATTTTCTGGAGGGTAGTGTGCCATCTTCTGGTCCAACGACACTAGCAAAAGCAAAGGCTTTATATAGTGTGGTGTCTCCGGGGGAATAGATAAATGTAATAAGTACGAAAGTACTCACACCACAAACTCTTCTTTTATTTTCGTGAGGTTTCGTCCTTTTCTTTCGTTCGTCCGTCTTCCAAACCAGTCCGCAATCCGTTTTCTCTGTCCTTGTTCAGTCTGTGTTCCAAAAGTTCGCAAAATCCAACAAATCCGCACTGAGTCCAAATCACAAGCCGTATACCGTTATCCTTTATTTATTCCGAATATCCGTTGTCCTTAAATCTTTATTCACTCCAACCAAACTCCCCTATCTTCTCCAAAACGCATTCACCTACTGGCTTCCGCGCCGGTTCACTGTTTCCGGGGCATATATATTTTGTTTCCTGATGAGACCCACCTGCGTCTCATTGTCTTTCAGACTGAGCCCTTTCCATCTGCGGGTCAGCTGGTTTCTCTTAGCGGCCATCTTGGTCAGGTCTAAGTCAAGTATAGTGAGCAGATCGTTCCTAAAATACCTGTCCTGGATGACCCTTCCTCTGGTCCTCTTACATACCCTCCCCCTGAGATCAGCCCCGTCCTCGAGCTGTCTGGAAAAGAAGCAATGCATTCGGGAGAGGGCATCGACATTACCTTGTTTTCTTCCTGGTCTATAAACCGTTTGGAACTGAAACCTCTGGAGACTAAGGCCCCATCGCGTAATCCGATCATTTTTGTCCATGATCCTTAACAACCAGGTAAGTGGCGCATGGTCAGTATACAAGATGAATCGTCTTCCCGATAAATAATATTTTAAATAATCCAGGGCCCATTTTATCGCAAGACATTCCTTTTCGATTGTGGAATAATGTTTCTCCGCAGGGCTTAATTTACGGCTAATATACAAAATGGGGTGCTCCAATCCTTCAATTTCCTGCGACAGTATGGCTCCAATCCCTGTGTCCGATGCATCAGTTTGTACCATGAATGTTTTGTTAAAATTAGGTACCTGTAAAACCGGCTGCGATGACAAAGTCCTTTTTAGTTCTTGAAAGGCCCTCTCTTCCCTTTCTGTCCATTTTATTTTTTCAGGGCAACTCGTCTTTGTTAAGTCGTGCAATGGGGCGGCAATGGAGGCAAATCCTGAAATGAATCGACGATAGTATCTTGCTAATCCCAAAAATGTTCTTATTTGCTTCTTTGTAGAAGGTTTAGGCCAGTTTCTAATTAACTGTACCTTCTGTTCTTGTGGCATGATCATTCCCCTCCCAATCGTATAACCGAGATAATTGGCTTCCTGGGTCCCTAGACAACATTTTCTTGGATTAGCAGTTAATCCTGCTTTCCGCAAAGCTCCGGTTACTGCTCCCAAGTGTAGTAGGTGTTGTTCCCAAGTCGTGCTATGAATTACGACGTCATCTAGGTAGACAGCCGCAAAATCTCGATGAGGTCTGAGTATGCGGTCCATTAATCGCTGAAACGTAGCAGGAGCGCCGTGTAAACCAAACGGAAGGACCCGATACTGGTATAGCCCCTCCGGGGTGGCAAACGCGGTTTTGGCTTTAGCTTCTTCGGCTAGGGGTACTTGCCAATATCCCTTCGTAAGGTCTAGCGTACTGATATATCGGGCGTTACCTAATCGCTCGATTAGCTCATCTATACGAGGCATAGGGTATGCATCGAACAACGAGATCTCATTTAATCTTTTGAAGTTATTACAGAACCTAATAGTTCCGTCTGGCTTGGGTATCAGTACTATGGGACTAGCCCACTCGCTATGGGATTCTTCTATTATCCCCAATCTTAACATTTTTTCTACTTCTTCCTGAATTAGTTTCCTTTTTGCTTCAGGTACTCGATAGGGGGCCAACCTTACCCTTTTTCCTGGTTCCGTGATAATCTTATGTTGAATGAGGTGGGTTCGACCAGGACTTTGGGGGAAAAAACATCCTTGTTTTGCGACAGGAACTCTTGTAATTCTTGCTTCTGCGCCGGAGCCAGGTCCCCCACGGCGACGGCACCCGTTTCTTCTTCCAAAGGATCAGGGGAGAAGTGGGTGAGCAAATCTTCTGCACCATGCCATCTCTTTAGTAAATTCACATGGTAGATTTGATGCTGTCGTCGTTTGTCAGGTTGCTTAACTTTATAAGTGACCGGACCCATTTTTTCCACCACCTCATAAGGCCCCTGCCAGGAGGCCAGGAATTTACATTCCGGGGTCGGGACCAATAGCAGTACTTTGTCCCCTGGCTGAAATTCTCGCACTATAGCTCCTCTATCATAAATTTGCTGTTGCTGCGCCTGGGCCTTCTCCAGATTTTCCCTCACAATGAGAACAACAATGTTTATTCTTTCCCTCATTTGTCCCACATGTTCAATGACAGTCTGTAATGGTGAAGGTTGATGCTCCCGGGACTCTTTGACCAGGTCTAATAATCCCCGTGGTCTCTGAGCGTATAATAACTCAAAAGGAGAGAACCCAGTCGAGGCCTGCGGTACTTCTCAGATAGCAAACATTAGATAAGGGAGCAATTGATCCCAATTTTTGCCATCCTTTTGCATGGCCTTCCTCAGCATGCTTTTCAGGGTTTTATTGAAGCGCTCCACTAGTCCGTCTGTTTGCGGGTGATAAACAGAGGTTCTGATTTGATGAATACCCAAAAGCTTACTTAGGTCTTGCATGACCTTTGACATAAAAGGAGTCCCTTGATCGGTTAAGATCTCCTTAGGGATTTCCACTCTAGAGAAAACGTGCACTAGCTCTCTAGCTATGTTTTTGGCCGTAGCTGCCCTGAGAGAAATGGCTTCGGGGTAACTCGTGGCATAGTCCACTATCACCAGTATATACTGATGTCCCTTTCTAGTTTTAATCAGGGGTCCCACTAAGTCCATACTAATCCGCTCAAAAGGAGTATCTATTATTGGGAGGGGTATCAGAGGGTTTTTATAATAAGGTTGTGGGGCAGTTTTCTGACAGGCTGGGCATTCCCGATAATATCTTTCGATGGTCTTGTATATTCCGGGCCAGAAAAATCGAGAAAGTAGCCTTTCAGCTGTTTTCTTCACGCCCAGGTGTCCTCCCAAGAGGTGGCTATGGGCCAAGCTGAGGAGTTTCGACTGGTAGGCTCGTGGAATGAGAAGTTGCTCCACTTCTTCTTGTCCTCTCTTCTGGACCTGATAGAGGAGATTGTTTTTTACCATAAAGTAAGGGTAATTCAGGGGACTATTATTATTACATAACTCCCCCTCAATTTTTCTCACATGTCCCCATGCATGTCTTAAATTCCCATCTTCCAACTGGGCCGTTCCGAACCTACCTCGATGTTCGGGTGGCTCCAAGTCTGGTAAATCCATATTTAAGAACTCATCTCCAAGTTCCGAGCCTTCTCCTGGTTGGTCCGCCTCTCCAGGGGAATCTGTGTTATCATCTGAATCTCCTGGACAGGGGAGTGGTTCTTGCCTAGCCAACTGGACAGTATTCAAAATTTGAAGAAAGTGGGGACAGTCACGACCCAACACCAAAGGCAATTGTTCAACCACCCCTACAGTCGAACCATACATTCCCATTTCTGTAGTAATGGAAACTTTCACAGATGGATACACCTTAGTTTCCCCATGAATGCACGTAATAGGTATCCCCACCGGTTGCCTGACCTAGGTTCCTTCAGGTTGGGCTGAAGAGGTCACCAGGATCACTATACTTCCAGAGTCTAACAGGGCCTTGACAGGCTTTACCCCTATCTTGATTTTAGCGATGTGGGGCGCCTCACAGGACTGGACGCTCGCCGTGAGGTAGTTGCACTTGGCTTCCTCTCTGGTGTCCACTTGCATAGGTTCACCCCAATTGGGACAATTACTGGCCAAATGTCCCTCTTTATGGCACTTAAAACACCTACGGGACTCTTTCCATGGTCGGGGCCTTTGAACCGATCTTTCCTGAAAAGATGTTGTAAATTGAGGAGGCTTCTGTGGCATGCTGTCGCTCCACTGAATCAACAGCCTGGTCTAAGGTCTGGGGATCCACATCACTCACTTTTCTTTTCAAGTGAACAGGCAGACTCCTCACAAAGTGGTTCAATACTACTCTTTCTGCCCCGAGTTCAGTTTTTCTGGCTGAAGCCATTTCTTCGCCAGATGTACCAGGTCAAACATCTGAGATCTGGCGGGCTTGTCCATTTGGTACTTCCAGTTATGGAACCGGACTGCTCTTATCGCCATGGTTACCCCTAATCTCGCCAAAATCTCCTTTTTTAGAGTTTCATAGTTCTCCGCATCCTCTTTTTTTAAATCATAATAAGCCTTCTGGGCTTCCCCAATTAAATAAGGCGCTACTGTCCCTGCCCATTGCTCTCTGGGCCAGGCATTCCTGGCAGCTGTTCTCTCAAAGGTGGTTAAATACGCTTCTACATCATCGAGCTCCGACATCTTTTGAAGCCCAATTTCTTCCATCTTACGGGGTTCTCTCCCTGTTACAGAGGACCGTCTAATTTCTTCTCCTAATCTTTGCAATTCCCCTCTCACCAAATTCTGCTCTTCTATAATTCGTTGATTCGTCTCCGTTTGAATCTTATTAGCCTCCTGCTGTGCCTGTATGGCTTCTTGTTGTGCCTTTAAAGCCTGGAACTGAGTTAGGGTGGCCTGGGACAATTGTTGTATCAATTGTTCCATTGTTCTTAGCGAGAGTTCTTACCCAAACCGAGAGAAGGAAAGAAAATAAAAAAAAAGTCAACTTTTTATTTCCACAAGTCTTAGTCACGATCAGCGGTTGCCCGCATCCTCCACCAATTGTGGAGTCTCCGGGGGAATAGATAAATGTAATAAGTACGAAAGTACTCACACCACAAACTCTTCTTTTATTTTCGTGAGGTTTTTTCCTTTTCTTTCGTTCGTCCGTCTTCCGAACCAGTCCGCAATCCGTTTTCTCTGTCCTTGTTCAGTCCGTGTTCCAAAAGTTCGTAAAATCCAACAAATCCGCGCCAAGTCCAAATCACAAGCCGTATACCGTTATCCTTTATTTATTCCGAAAATCAGTTGTCCTTAAATCTTTATTCACTCCAACCAAACTCCCCTATCTTCTCCAAAACGCATTCACCTACTGGCTTCCACGCCGGTACTCTGTTTCCGAGGCATATATATTTTGTTTCCTGATGAGACCCACCTGCGTCTCGTTGTCTTTCAGACTGAGCCCTTTCCATCTGCGGGTCAGCTGGTTTCTCTTAGCGGCCATCTTGGTCAGGTCTAAGTCAAGTATAGTGAGCAGATCGTTCCTAAAATACCTGTCCTGGATGACCCTTCCTCTGGTCCTCTTACAATAGGAATATAGAACAACATGTTTTCCTCACTGTGACTTGCTATGGATCAATACACTGATTTAATGGTAAGGACAGACACTGAGAACAGAAGGCACCAAAGGGTTCTGGGAGTATGGAACAGGGTGCAAAGCCATTATTTTGAAACCAGTGCTTCAAAATAATTTTTTAAATACTGCTGGATGAGATCCTTGAATCAATAAACTGATAAATGCCATAGGACCTAGATGGCCTGAATGGTCACGTCTTGTGTGGAACTGTTCATATAATCTTACAAGTGTCTTACACATCCAAACATCTTCTATTACAGAAAGAGTAACATGTTTACCTCCATGCTGTTCACATACAACAAATAAGGAAGTAATATTTCACTACACTTGACCTTGTATCAGTACAGGGCCATTCTCACTTGAATAAGAGAGGCAGAACAAAAGAAATGAGAAAGGAAGAAAGGAAGAAATTGGTACAGTTGGACACAAACTTAGTTATGTCCTTATGCTTAACCCTTCACATACAGAACCATCCACTTATCAGGAGATGTTATCAAGGTGCTCTTAATACCTTGGGGAAGATGTTCACTGCAGCAACTGAATGAAACAGCTGTGAGAAATGAATGACAGTGGTTAATACAATAAACATTGTTTGTCACATATTTTGTGAGCATAGATGCTTAATTTCCTGAATTTGAGCTCAGTGAGTGATATGCTTTTGACATGTGGGCTTCTACTAAAAATAGTCAAAAATAACTGTTGTGGTCTGAAAATTATTTAAGCTTGTATTAACATTTTGTACATTGTAATTATCTGGTTGAGTTTAAACGTAACTCTTTGGTAATTTTTTCTGTGGTATTGCACAATAAGCCATGCAGAAGCTTTTCATCAGTGACCTGACCAATTAGTGATGAATTCCAGGACCGCAATTAAACTTTTATAGAGTTCACCAATGTATTTGTATCCTAGATGTGCTACAGGGGACTTGTAGTACGCTGGGCAAACGTCCCGAGATCGAATTCTTCCGCGACGGGGGTACCTTTAAAGCGGAGACGACGGCACCGAAAATTTTTGGCGCGCCCTCTCTTTAAAGCCCTGGCCAAATACGAAGACAGTACGTACAGTTATAATTCAAACGGAATTAAAAACTACACATCCCAGTTACCATGGTGGTGCTTGTGATCATTGCGTTTAACCAACGAAACAGGGCGAAAAATCAGTCACATGACTTTGGGGCAGAGTTTCGAAAGCTTAACCTATCAGCAACAAAGCGAAATTTACACGATAGGCTACCTCAAACTGTCAGTTACACGACTGTGTATGTCGCTTAAGCCACTCCTATTTGGCATTTTAGTTATGGAGGCGAGAAAACGCCCCCCCCCCCTCTCTGGGTGTCTGATTTGCCGCCATGTTTAACCGTCCGTGTCCGAATCGCAGTAGCTACGCGTATGAAATAAAGTTCATCCCAGCTACAAAACATATATATTTTTGTGGTAAGAGGGCGCAAAACATCAGTATTTACTGCTATTAATTACTGTACGATTTATAGTTGAAATCTGAGCCTAGATATAAAGTTAAAATCTCGACAAAACAATGTAGGAAATACAGAGAAAAGAAATCCTTTCTGACATCTAAAATCAGTTTCGATCAAGGTCTCTAAAACGAACAAGAAAAAGAGGATTTTCGGAGGGCAATTACGCTGTGTTTATATAGGATAAGTGATCTATGAGCAATCTAATTTCTTGTTCGTTTAAAACAGTGAAATGTCAGCTGCAAAAGATCGCACCAGAAACGGCACTCTCTCTGCCTGTCATAGACGTTCAGGAAAGGCTGAATGAAGTCATGTTAAGAACAATAATTCGGTGATCAATAATAACAGTTGTAGGACAAGAAACAAAAGATAATGAAAACTTCTTTAGGCTAAAACTCAAGTTCATTCTACAAATTAAGGCAAATGAAAATTCAGGATGTTAAAGTGCTAGAGGTGTAAAAAATACAAAAATGCACATGAGTAAAAAGTTTTAGAAATGGAGCAGGTGTTGCTTTGAAATAAGCAAACAGAAAAAAAGCCATGACTAAAGTGCAGAAGAGGGATGCAGGAACACTTGCTTAGATATACAAAAAAAATCACAAAAAGGTGTATGTTACAAAAGAACATGCAAACATGTTCATCATGTACATCAATTTCCCTTCACGATCAATAAAGTCTTATCTATAAACATGAAACAGAGTGAGGAATCAGAAAATTAGCATGCATAAAAAACAGCAATTCTGTCAATAAGCCCTAAATGAATTAATAGCAACCATGGTTTCATGGAGGGCTTCTCAGATAGTTGGGCATTCAGGTAGATTGCCAGGTGAAAGGATTTGTAAACATACTTTGTTAAAGCAAGTCAGTTTTTTCTGCAACACATAAAATACATTTTTCCAAGAAAGTTTAGCCTTTGTCACTAATGAAACCACTAAATAAAGACATAAATATAGAAATCTTAAGATTTTGTTATTCAATGTTGGTAGCAGGATGAACTGTGCTAAGTGTATATTTTGTCGCAGCTTTGCTGCAAGATGTTAACAGTGAAAAAAGGTATTTAGAAATGAGTTATTTCAAGAAGAAAATGTTCAGAATAATTGCAAATCTAGCAGGATAGAGAAAGCACAGAAAACAGGCAGTTAGATTGATCAGATTAGTATGAAAAGTTATTTAGCAAAGGGAATGAGAAGAGTGACAAACTAGTATGCTTTAGATCTTTTTATCTGGACCAGGGAAAACTGATCATGTTTCTCTATAACAATAATAAAAAACTTTATTTGATATATCAACATTAAAGGTGGCATCTCAAAGCAATACAGTAGATGTAAAAACAGATAAAAGGACCACAGATTACAAAGTAAATACATATAAGAAAGACAAGCAGTTAGAGGTGCTACCAAAATTAGAAAATGAAGCAGATACAGACACTAAGTCTTCTGAAAAGAAAGGTTCTGAGGTTAGATTTAAATGCACTCAGGGTACGTGACTGATATCACTGGGAATACAAATTGAGACCTCTGGGGTGCAGCTAGAGAAGACCCTGTCACCCACAGAATGTAGATGTTCTTGAGGACAGCTAGAAGACCAGAGTCAGACGGACAAAGGTGGGGAGTAGACAGATAATAAGCCATATACTGTAGGTACTGAATGAGGATGAGGATTTTGAAGTTGACTCGAAACCTGATAGGTAACCAATGCAAGGACTTGAAAACAGGTGTAATGCATCCCTGATAGGATTCTCGCTGTCATATTCTGACCATATTGAAGATTGCTCAGTGTGGATTTAATTTCCCCAGTGAACAGGATGTGCATTTATTAATTCTAGAAAAAAAAGCCTTTCTTGATTTCTCTAGTTCTTAGTTTCACTAGTTCCCTTTAAAATAAACTATTATGCCACAATGCAGAGTATTATATGGACAGTATTTACACATGATATTGTGATTTAAAGAAATGAACACAAGCAGCTTTTCGAGATTTAAGTGTTGGCTGAGTTATTGCAGGATAAAAAACTAGAGATGTTGGTAAGAAGATAATTTTGGGATAGCTGAGGAATACACTGATAACAAGAACACTTCCTAATGGGGTTAGGCATACTTTTGATGAAGATGATGAAGTTAACAGACTGTATGTTTACATAGATACTGAAATGAGGATTGTATTTTAGATTTTGTGTAGTTGCTAGCATTGAACTGTGTGTTGGATGCACATGAATTGAAGGAATGGGCAAACATCGCTGATGCGGATCCACAGAGCCAGCATATTAAGATGTTTATAATTAGAGGCAATTTGTTTAAATAACTAGGTATGGATACTGATGTGCAAGAGAGGTGGAAAGGCTGTTTACTTAAGCCAGCACTATAAAATATTTTATTCTCAATGAGATGCTGCCATTTCATAGTGGGTTTCTAACACTGAGTATAGTTCAATCCACACAGTGCCTTTACTTCCATCCATTTCTAATCTCTTTATCCAGTACAGAGGATTAGGAGCCTATCCCAGTAAGCAACGGACACAAGGCAGAATACACCCTGGACATAGCGCCAGTCCATCACAGGACAGACAGACACAAACACACACACACCAGGGCCAGTTTTCCCATAAACCAATTAACTTACCAGTATGTTTTGGAGTGCGAGAGGGAGTCATATCACACATATGGAGAAAAACCATGTAACCCAGAGAGAACATGCAAACCCCACACACACAGGATGGCAGGAATTGAATCTAGGACCCCAGTGCTCCAAGATAGCAATGCTAACCACTTTGCCACCATTATAAATGGATGGATATCTTAGTTATCTTTCTAGTTCACAGGTTTGCATGCATAATTTAATTTTGAAAGGCGCTGAGACATCAGGTACTACTGTTGTATTTATGAAAAAGAAACAAAACAAAAAGCATACTAACAACTGTGCCATCCTACTCTTTAGTTAATACAATTTATTATTTATAAACAGTTAACATTGTTAGCAAAATATTTTGAATTATATTTAATTAGTCAGATTTAATGTATATTTGAACAATGAAAATATATTTTTACAAGATGCGGGGGAAAGTGCAACAACTTATTACAGTGCTAAATTTAATATTGATTGCTAATAGTTTATGCTAACACCTAACGTTCTTAATTAGGTGTAATTAAAACAGTGAACTAAGTGATAACATACCATTCAGAAATACAATCGAGAATAGTTTTGTGGTGTTTGTATGGATGAAACGTTTCTAAAATGTATAACGTAACAAATTTAAAGACGATTAAATTCTGTAATCTTTCCACTTGTAATGTCATTAGACAGAACAAGAAGTTTCTGCTTTGTCTAAGGATGGTATCAAAAAGTAGTCTAGGTGGTGAGAAAGCTGTGCTTAATGATAATTAAGTGACTTAAAAGTAAAAAGAGATGCTTCATATTGCTTGATTAATTTTAAAAACTAAGTTATAAATGCAGACGCGATCGCTGCCATAAGCGCTCCAGGCAGTAGAACGTTCGTTCTGTGCTGCTGCGCTCCGCGCCTCCTCCCTCTCTCGGTGCCGCGCCCCTCTCTGACGGAGCGCAGTGGGCGGTACGCTATTTTCAGAGCCTCTGATTGGGAAAAAAAGACCTGCTGATGAGTTTCACACAACAGGAAGAGAAAAGAATGGGATTTTTTCTCTTCGAAACGTGTGTTGTCTTTATGAAATTCGTGTATTTTAAACGTTTAATTAAGAAGTAAAAACCTTACAGCGTACACAGAGATTCTGAGCTGATCACGAGGAAGAAAAATCACCCATTTTTCGCGCATAAAAAGTGGTTTTTAACTCTCGTAACCCATTTTTATAGGTTTTAAAGTCGTGCAATGTCTAAGTTAAGCAGGAACACATCATTATATCTCATTTTTTATTTCTTTTTAAAAAAATTTAAAAATCGTTTGCCCAGCCTACTTGTAGCAATACAAGATAGTCTTTCTGTGAGCCGAATACAAGATAAATGAAGTTTCTAAGAAAAATTGTTGAATTCATTGAATTTAGTAGTTCCTAGCAACATTATGTAATGTGGAAAAATAAGTGGTTTTATGCAAATGAAATAAATGTAGTTTATAAGTGAATAAGTCCTTCCTCTTATTTTTTTAGATTTTCTGGAGCATCCAAAAAACCCAGTACATTTGCTCTCAAGGTACTCACAGCTTTGACATTTGTGCTCATGAGGTACTCCAGTTTACTCCAGTTTAATCTGGAACCGCTGGTATGGTGTTGTATACATTCTCAGTGTTGTAAACTTGCTGATGGAAGAAAACTTTTTCCCAGTCTCCATCCCAATCAGGATAACTAAGTAATTAAAGACTGAGAAAGCCTGCTCAGGTCTTGCAACATACATATGCCATATCGCCAAGAGTGTAGAGACCAGGGTGGGTAGATCAAGGGCTGAGACCCTGACATATGGGGCCATTTCTGTCATACCAGTGAAGTTGTTCTACCATTTTTGCAATAACTGGGCCCCTTCAAAGGGACAGATCTTGTCCTCAGGAGCAGAAACTAAATGGTCCTTGGAATGCAACCTGAACTGAAAAGTCCAAAAGCTTTGGAGCACTGTAAGGCTGTGACAATTAGATCTTTGGCTTCATATACTTCCAAAGAAAAATAATTACACAAAATGTCATTTTTTCTGGGTAGTTTGGTTGGAATGAAATGGGGATCATAGTAGATAAGCAATCAATGTGAGAAAGTATATTCATTTTATAATGGATATCCTCTCAATCATTTTAGATATTTATTTATTATTTCATTTATAAACAATACAACTGTATGATATAGTAGCCAAAAACCAGAACAAATCAACCCCTCCCTTCCATCCTCATTCACAATGGCAAGCCACATCTACAGAGAGATAAAAACACTGCATGTAACAATGAAAAATCTGAAATAATGGTAATGGAGAGAAGAGGAGATACTATGACCAATGTTGAGGAGACAAATGGAGGAAAACTGAAACAAGTTGATGACTTTAAATACCTTGGATCAAAACTGGTAAAGGGAGGGGAAACACTGGAGGCAGTAAAACAAAGAGTGAAAGCTAGATGGAACAAGTGGAGAGAAATAACTGGAATAATCTGTGACAGGAAAATTCCCAGAAAGTTAAAGTGCAAAATGTACAAGACTGTGATTAGACCTGTACTACTATATGGAGCTGAATGCTTGGCAGTTGGAAAGAGGGAAGATAACTTGATGAGAAGAACTGAAATGAGGATGTTGAGATGGATTCTGCAGATTTCAATGAAGGATAAGATCAGAAATGAAGAAATCCGTAGACGATGTAGGGTGGTGGATGTGGTTGAGAAGATGCGAGAGGCGAGGTTACGGTGGTATGGACATATCATGAGGAGGGACGTTGAGGAAGTAACAAAGAGGGTAATGGAATTTGAGGTGGAAGGTAACAGAGGAAGAGGCAGGCCTAGAAAGAGATGGATAGATTGTGTGAGAAAAGATATGGAGGTATGTGAAGTGAGTGAGGAAGATGTGCTCGACAGAGACAAATGGAGAAGAGCAACCAAAGCAGCTGACCCCAGGACAGTCTGGGACTAAGGCTGTGAAGAAGAAGAAGAAGATGTAACAATGAGGGATGTAAACTGGTTTTAATTAAGACCCCCTTATCTAATTGTCAGTGGTCAAATAATTTTGAAATCATGATTTCATTGCCTTGAGCATGTTCTGTTTATGATCCTGCTGAAAATTCTTTAAAATGGGCTAAAATGACTGTCCCTGAATAGGTCTATCCTAGCAGTGTGTTTAAGAGACATGAGGACTGATTTTGAGCATTTGTTTCATATTGTTATAAAGAGAGTCTACTATCAGAGTTATCAAATACGTTTAGAATGTGTGGAACTGACTGCCATCAGCCGAGAGTGAAATATGGTTTTTGGGCCCCTGTTTGTCACTGAGATTAATACGTACATTGTTTTGGATTAAAACTCTGTTCCAGGAGTTCTAATGAATAAACAATAGAAATAATGGAAACCTCTGGTTAAGTAATGGTTAAGTACACCAGCCCATACAGAACTAAGGATCTATTACTCAATGGATGTGCACACAAACACTTGGTTTATTATCTGCCAAATATGGATTACATTGATAGGGGGATTATAACAACCATAGTGTACTATAACCAGCCTATAGCTAGTGCTATACCAGAATGTAAAAATACACTTATATGCATCCATAGAAAGTTTCCTTATTTGGAGTAAAAAATGCAACAGATAACACATGAATGTTCCCTTTCACTTAGATGCTAAATATTATTATATCTGAGTTTAATAGTTGTAATGCTCTATGCCTAAAGCATTCTAAGGGATATTTGTCTTTTTAAGATGAAAAATTAGAGCTGATTTTTTATGCTGGTGCAAAGACTCAGATTGAAATGACATTTTAACAGGATTTATTAAAATGCAGCCTTTCAAACAGAGCAGTGTTAAAATGCTGATTCTGTGTACTGCATCAATCTATATTAATCTGTTCACTGCATTATAAATACAGACTTACTGTACTGCAACTTTAATTAAATGCATTTGACTAGCTCCTCCATCTTCTAAAGTCTTAAAAGTAAAACAGACTCTGTACTTCTGGCGTAACTGTGTTTCTCAGTTCATTTAAACCAGATGCCTTAAGCTGGTGTTTATACATTAAGTGGGCTCTGTATTAGGAGTGTGTGTGGCAATCAGCCAGGTGCTTCTGTTAACCTTGGAATGTTGCCCTGCCTGCTGGCATTATGCATACTGAAGGCCATGGTGGATTA
Organism: Lepisosteus platostomus; assembly: GCF_059453375.1. Taxonomy (NCBI): domain Eukaryota; kingdom Metazoa; phylum Chordata; class Actinopteri; order Semionotiformes; family Lepisosteidae; genus Lepisosteus; species Lepisosteus platostomus. The sequence goes on from NC_142614.1 coordinate 32,906,972, forward strand.
GCTGAGCAGCAGTACATGACTGTGTTTGTGTAAACAGTATCAACGGCACCAGCACCCACATGCAAAGTCAGAAAGAGGGCTGGCACCTTACACAAAAGATTTGGTCAAAACATAAGGGTGCTGGGGGATTGGAGCAGGAGAGCTGGGTGTTCATGGTAACAGGCACAGAAAACAATGGTTTAAATATTGAAAAAACAAGAAAGGGCACTTACCCTAGGAATGTACTGTACAGGATGTGGACAAAAAAACGGAAACACTTAACAACAATATATTAATATCAAGGACCTAATAAGGAGTATGACCACCCTTTGCCTTCAGAACAGCTATAATTCTTCTTGGAATGCTGTCATACAAGTCCTGAACTGTGTGTAGTAGGATATTGCACCATTCTTCAAGAAGAAAAGCCTCCAGGCCTTTGAGGGATGAAGGAGGTGGAAATCTACTTTGCACTTTGCGCTCCAGAACTTCCTATAAAGGTTCAATGATGTTTAGATCTGGTAATTGGGGAGACCATGGAAGGCGTTTGACTTCATCATGGTGTTCATGAAACCACTCTTGAATTTGTTTAGCAGTGTATATGGGGGCATTATCATCCTGGAATATGGGACCATCATTAGGGAACAGTGTTTGCACCATAGGGTGCACCTGTAAAATGGCCTCATATTCTTTGGCCATTATATGACCATGCAGAGCAATCATTGGACCTAATGACTCCCACAAGATGGCTGCCCATACTATTACAGATCCCCCACCATGTTTAACAGTTGGCAACAGACATTGTCGGTTGAAGGCATCCCTTGGCTTTCTCCAAACAAACCCGTCCGGATGTAGGTAATAGGTTGAGATGACTTATCAGACCATATTACTTTTTTCCATTGCTCAGGGGTCCAGGTTTTGTGCTCCTCACACCAGGTTTTGTGCGTTGTCATTGGATACAAGCAGTTTCCGAATGGCAGCCCTGCCATAAATTCCAGCTTTGTGAAGCTCACGACGTACAGTTTTTGTTGAGATTGGGTCACAGAGGTGCTGATTCAATTCTGTGGTAATTTTTAAGGCTGTACTTTTGTGGCATTTAGCAACTATCCTTTGAAGTGTCTGGCTATCCCTGTCAGTGAGCTTCGACTTGCGACCACTGTTCCTCTTTGCCGATGTAGTTTGTCCATGTTTGGCATATGGTGTCATTATTGAGACTGTTCCCCTTGACACATTAAATAATTTTGCAGTTTGTGTGACCGATGCACCTGCAATTCGGGCACCGACTGTTTGGCCTCTTAGGAAATCTGTTAGTGGCCTCATGTTGTTTGAGAACTCGCATATCAAAGTACTGATTGTCAGACCTCTTTTATAGCTGACGCATACTGCTAATTGGCAATCAACCTAATATGACTCACCTTTGCATCTGCATTTGAATTTGTGATTTAGTTACTTCAAAGTTAAACTTCTTTTTCATGTGGTGTTTCCATTATTTTGCTGTTTTATATTTTCGACAGATGAAAGAGCTGCTTTTTCTGAAAATTAAAAAGTGACATTAAGTGTGAAGGGTAAAAGACCCTGATATTAATCAGTTTTAACTATGAACCAGATTTAATTATCCTTTGGTCACCCTCATATATAAATGTGCTCTTTTTCCAAAACCAGACAGTTTGAGGTAAATTGTAAAATTTATCAAGATAATTTTGTCATGTGACTTCTTTGAAGTCTTGTGTTGGGAGAGAAAAGTCACAGATTTTCCTCACTGTTTTCTTTATGTGGACCCATCTCTGATGAAAAACATTTCTAGTGAATGTCTTGACTATTTTTTTACCTCTGAACTTTCATGCCCATCAGAATCTGTTCATTGTTGAGTGGTTATTGAGAAACCTCAGACCGATGTGTGAATGAGGAACAGATAATCTTGTCAAACCAAATCAAAATTCACACATTTGTATAATTTAAGAGAACAGTGTCATTTGTATGCAACCTTGGTATGATGCGCCTCAATATACTGTGGAAATTATCATGTTCCCCGTGATGGGTATGTTTGATTTAATTTCAACATAGAGGGTAGAGTCTGTAGTTATTTTTTATTTGAGTACAATATATTGTTGGGTTCTCTAGTTTTGCCAAGTGTTTTTATGAACTCTTCTAAAACCTTCTCAACCTCAGAAACCCTGGAAAAGGATATGGCACATGCTATCTACCACGTTCTTCTAATATACTCATTAGTAAGTTAGCAGGCCTGCAGTATTGACTTCCAAAAGACAGAATGATAGCTGACAAGCAATTGAAGCTTGTTGAAAGACTGAAAAGGGGGAAACCAAAAGCCAGTCTATTTCGCAAACATGAAATGTCAGAAGGAATGATGTACTGTAAAATAAACTCACTGTATTATAAGTACCTAATGTTTATTATATCAACATTTTATTTATGTTCAAAACTGTGGGGATGAGTATACTTCACAAATAAGTTGAAAAATGACTGAAATACGTCAGTTACCTACACCTTGACAACTGTTATCCCGTCGGTTTCTTCTAGAGGAAGATGCATTGGTTCAAAATGAGGCTCCTCTTCCTCACTTGCCACAAGAATTCCTTCAACAATATTCAACCTATAGCGTTGTGCAGGATACAACAACCATTCTGTGCCCTCATCTGGGAGTCGTATTGAAGCATATTTTTCATTGTTTAGACAGTGTTCCCAGCTGCACTTTAACCGTGATGTTTTGTCGATATCTCAAGCTAATATCGCTGTGGGACTGTAAAGTTTTTTTTTTAAGAAGAGAGCCCAAAATGCTCTGAGAACAGATTTAATCATTTTTTTTCTCTACTAGAGAGAAAAAGAAGTAGCGTCTTGGCTTGCGAGCCACAGATGAGTTTCTGTGAACAAACGCATGGAAATCTGCATGGGCATCATATCTGCATGGGCATCATATTTAGCAGCCTGTTTTGCTGGGAGCAGCTGTTAGCCACAATCTTGTAATTACATTCCCACGCGGCCGTCAAGATGGTGAGAGGAGAGCTGAATGGATTCTAGTGATGATGAGCGGAGGTTCGGTTCAAAGGAAAAAAAAAGATTCTCTGCTGTGCCACAGCAGTAGGACTTCATTTTTGGCAATCCAAACATTTGCTTGATCACATTGCCTTAAGGTCTGCATACCATATTGTAAGCCTTTTCTCCTTCATATGTGGAATGCGTACAATTAAAAGTGAAGGGCAAACATGTAATTATTATAGCAATTGTTAATGATTTGCAAAGCAGACAGGTGGTTTGCAGTGGTTAAGTATAAAATAGAAATAGAAAGTCAAGTGATTATTTTCTAGTTTCCCAATGCTTGTTACATCAGCTTTTCAATAACTAGAATGCCCTTTTCAAATCCAACATATAAATATTATACTATTTTTGTGTGTACACAGAAAGTAGTATAATACAATACATACATGAAATCACAATATACAGTATTTATCCACAGTTCAGATGATGATACTATATTTATGATTTACTTAAGTTAAGTAAATTAAGTTGGAAATTAAGGGAATATGTTTAAAACATATCTGGATGTTATTTCAACACTTGTGTGCAAAAGTTTAGGCAGCCCTGGTTAAATTGTATTTCAACAAAATGAACATGAAGGTGACATAACCTCTACAGGGTACAAAGTTAAACCTACAGATACAGCCATTCAAAATGCGCGGGCGATACCGCATTATTTTGCGGCGCGCTTTACGCGGTCTACCGCGAGTTACCGTAAATTCTCCTATAATACCGCAATTAAAATAATAGTATCCGGAATTTCCACAAGGTGGAGCTAATAAAGCTCAACCTCTCATGTTTGAGCTGTCGCCATCAAAGTCTTTAACGAAGATATTACTAATAGTATTAATAATGAATGACCTTGGACAAGCTGTAAACAAAGTATTGCCCTGGTCCACATTCTTTTTTTCATTGACCGTCTTTGTAAAAGTAACACCACAGCATTTCGCAATCACGCATTTGTTTCCAATCATGCAAAGTACAGTAATTTTTGAGAATCGATTCACCATGCCTTTCACATGCTCATAAAAGAGATTGATTTAAGAACATAAACATATTACCGTATGCAAACTGTACTGTATACAGTATGTATATGTATATTTAATGTCTTAACTGTGCACGTTTAAGTATTGAATATTTATTTGGAATTTTACCACTGAAGGGAAATCTTAGTACCTGACCATAAAAAGAATAGGAGCATACTGTAACGCGTGTGAAGGCCATAAACGATATTAATTTTGGAACTTAAACAAACAGTATATGGCTGGTCTCGGACTTTAAAGAAAACATACACACCAGTATTCCATTTCTCCCTAAACATTAAGCATCGAAGTCTTTAACTAACGTGATACCGGAGTCAACAAGCATACTTTTAGAATTTGATTAAAAGGGAATATAATATGGAATCGTGTATCTAAAGAAATTAATAATGATGCCGCAACACAAGAATAGTACACGCTGTACATTGTCTGTTGATAATGTTTCTGTAGTGCTTTTTCATCACTCTGCACGTGACCTTGCTGGTGGCGCTGTGGGTTAGGTTCCTGACTCCCACCTCACACGGTCTGTGATCGAATCCCACTGGAGCAATGAATTTTTTTTAACAAACATTTCTTTGAAAAATGAAACATTTCCTGAGTCAGAGATTAATTAAAACCTCACTCGCACCAAACAAATTTATATTTATAAATATCACAACATGATCGAATTTAAGTCATTTTAATAACAATGAATAGTCACCTAGGCGTTACAATATAAACATTTATATTGATTTAAATCGCGTTTAAATCGCCTTTATTTAAAACCCATAAATAAAGCTGATACTGTTTAGACTTTTAATTATTTAAAACTGTATTACAGCAGCACAATGCACAATGCAATGAAATCGCTATCTTTGTCTTCTGTGTAATAATGTTCACCTCTCTGTCCAGCAAATTAACAATAGTAATAATAATGAACTTTATTGTATATGGCGCCTTTAAAGGTGGCTCCTCAAAGCGCTTTACAGGTTAAAAACAATAACAACAATGTTAGGCTGGGCAAACAATTTTTTTTTGTTTAAGAAATACAAAATGAGATATAATGATGTGTTCCGCCTTGACATTAACGAAGAGCATAACACGTGGGCGACGTAGAGGTCGGCTCTGGCTTTCCCATCTACTGTATACACTGCAAGTACAACCCCCCTCTCTGATTTTGTGTAATGCTTTATGTTGAAAATTGAGGTGGATTTTGTTTATGATAAAGAGGATAAACTGGGATGGGAAGAGGGTTTGGTTTTGCATAAAGGGCGGGATTATGATAATTGGAGGAATTTGCGAGAGTATAATGGTTTGATATATTTGATTTTGTATTTTGGTTGTTATCTATGTTTGTGGTTGGTATTATGTTTATATGGTTGTTTTTGTTGGTTGGTTGTTATTATGGTTATTAATAATACGATCTATAGTTGAAATCTGAGCCTAAATAAAAAGAAAAAGCAATTTGCTGGACAGAGCGGTGAACATTATTATGCATAAGACAAAGATAATGATCCTGATCAGTTTAGAAATCCGTGTACGCTGTAAGGTTTTTACTTCTTAAACTTTTAAAATACACGTTTCGAATAGAAAGAAATCCTCTTCCTGGTACAGTACTGTATGTATAGCAAACCAGCACGTCTTTTTTCTCCAATCAGAGGGGTGTCAGATGGTGTCAGCCAATCACCATTCTGAAGCCCTACCATAATCTCTGGTATGGGGAGACCCCAGAATTCTGTCCCATAGTTTAGACAGATGATAGATACTTTTATTGATCCCGTGAGGGAAATAAAGTAAATCATTTTCATTTTAGGAAATTATTAAACGCTCGGTTAAAAGCAAAGGAGATTGTCTGTTATAGTGGACATAAAAACAAGAGTTCGCTGGCATTATATCCTAGAAGACACAGACTGGCGCCAGACAGGGAGAATGCCTGCAGCGTAAAAGAAAATGCCTGATGAACTAGGGATTGGACAGTTTCCAAGTGCTTGTACAATCGATGGAAATGTTCAAATAAATGTGCAAAAGAAATAAACAAAATAATCATTTATTTATTTATCATATTGGCTAGCTAATGTCCTCTCTTTGCTAGTTAGTGGCTGTGTTTCTGCGTTGGGTAGCAACGGGTGAATGTTCTCAAGCGGAAGATGTAAACAGCTTAATTTTCGTGTTAAATATTTTTTTTAAAATTAAAATCCATTCTATACAGCAATCGCATATTTGGGTACCGTTTCATAAAATTTTCATGCTTAAAATGTTTAGGGAGAAATGGAAGACTGGTGTGTATTTTTTCTTTAAACTATCAAGACCAGCCATACACAGTACAGTTTACGTACATACAGTAATGTTTATGTTCCTAAATTAATATCGTTTATGACCTTCAGATGCGTTATGCTCCTCTTCTTTTTATGCTCAGCTACTAAAATTTCCCTTTAGTGGTAAAATTCCATATAAATATTCAAAACTAAGCGGATTAAAATGTGCACAGTAAAGACATTAAATGATTAAATCTTTTCACTACCAACCAATGCACCACGAGTGCCCCTGTCGGTCATTTTGGCCAGCCAATCACTTACCGCGGTGCCCTCCGGTGCCCTGCGGTGACTTGTGGGTAGGTTACTGTACTGCGGGTTTGTACCGCGCATTTTGAATGGCTGCATCTGTAACATCTTTCTAAAAATTACTGTATAATGAAAAATTATTATTTATTTGCTGATTTTAACAGATTGGAGAAAATTAATGTGGCATGTGTATTGGGCACTCTTCAGCTGATTCATTACTTCTTTTTTAATTTGTATTTTTCAAAAGCCACAAAACGTGATTGACCCGTTAGGCCACAAATTAAGTCAGGTGAAGACAATTCCATGGTTGAACAAATACTCTGACCCTTCTAACCTGTCAGGTTGTGAGTGTTGTTCTGCCTACGTTCAACAACCATGGACTCCTCTAAGCAGCTGTCTGAGGACTTGAAAATAAAGATGATTCACTCTTACACAGCAGGGTAAGGCTGTAAGGTCTCTAAGGCTTCCAGCTTGCAATATTAACTGTCAGAAACATCATTCAGAACTTGAATGTTAAAGTCCAGGCAAGATCTGGAAGACCCAGAAAAGAAGATAGAGCTGGTTGGTCAGATCTGCAAAGCAGAACCCCGAGGACCTGCAAAAAGGTTATACTGACACTGGAGTAGTTGTCCACAGGTCCAGAGTACAGCTTTCTTACACAAAAATGATTTGCATGGAAGAATTGTCAGAAGGTGACCTTTCCTATACCTCATCACAAAAGTGAATGTCTAACAAAGTGGAATTGGAAACAAAGTGCTGTGGTCTGATGAAACGAACATTGAACGTTTTGGCCATAACCACAGAAGACACTATACGTTTGGAGAAAAACTGGTGAAGTATTTGAAGAAAAGAACACCTTGCCAACTGGTGAGCATGGGGTGGATCTGTTATGCTTTGGGGTTGTGTGGCAGCCATTGACACTGGAAATATCGTGCTGGTGGAAGGAAGAATTGATTCAGCTAATTATCGACAAATCCTAGAAGCTAATGTCCCAGAGTCAGCAAAGAAAGTGAAACTGAAAAGAGGTATGGTATATCAGCAACACAACGATCCAAAACATACCTCATAATCAACCATGAAGTACTTACAGAATGAAAAGATTAAGGTTTTGGAATGACCTTTGCAGTCCCCAAGGATCTCAAACATCCAGTGGATGCAAGAAGACCTAAGAATATTTCTGAGCTAGAACATTTCTGCAAGGAAGAGTAGTGAAAAAAATCCAAAAGTAAGAATCTGAAGACTCTTAGATGGCAACAGGAAATGTTTGTAAGCTGTAATTTCTGCCGATACAGATGTTGCTAAGTATTGACTGCTAGGGTGCTTTTGTACGTGCCATATTCATTATTTTATTATTTTGAATATCTACAAAACTGTCAATAAATACTAATTGTGCATTATAAGTTGCAGAAAGATGTCATGTTTAAATTTTTACAACAAAGAGCTTTTTTCCACTTAAGGTGCCTACACTTTTGTACAGAACTTTACCTTATGGTGTATTTGGTCCCTGACAGTGATTAAACACAGCAGATGGTGACAAAGTATTAGATTTGCGACAAGAGCTGTGGAATTACAAGTTACAAGTGCAATTACAAATTCTTGTTTATATGATTGTGTGGACTGGCGTTGTTTTTAGTGCAGTGTGTTTTTGTAATCATTGTCTTCAATTACTCTAGAAAATTGGACGTGACATAAAACATGAATTCTGATGTATCTGATGCTTTTGCTGATTAAGTTGTAACCAGCTATAACCTGATGGATTGGAACAATGGTAGATTGAGTCCCATCAAGTTGCCTATGACTCTGGACACTGGTGCCCATGCACATACCTTCATGGCAGTACCTTTATCTGCCAGGACACATTGTGATTGTAGTTATTTTGCTCATGGAATGTGTATATAACCAGTGTAAGCAACACTCTGTGCATTGGTTTAAATGAAAAGAATTATGGTTTTGCTGGGAGTTTTGATTTGCAGCTGCAAGTGTAAATATATTCATCAATTGGTATATTTTTTGAATTTGTGAATCTCTTTACCATGATTTCTTAATAATACATGCATACATGCACCCATCTAAAATTATAGTATTATATAATATTCAATATTAATATGCCTGCATAAGTTAAATAAAAGGTAAAAGGTTTTTAATAAACATTTACTTTTGTAAAATAGTGACCTTAGTTTTACTTACTTGCGTTGCAAATCTGAGGTATTGGTCTTGTGAATTTGTGTATTTGTATGATACCTTCATCCAATATATTTTACAGATGTTAAGTTAAAAAAAGTGTGCTCTTTCCTTCAAATAACTAAATACAAGGTACAAATATAGGATAGGTCCTCCTTCTTTTGCTAGATTCCTTACCAGTTCTACCAATCATCAGGGTGTTATGATGCCACTTTGCCAGTGAAGTTAATGATGTTTAACCAATTTAAAATGTCAGCATTTTTCTAAGCAGGGAAGCAGTAGATGCTGTTGTTTACTAAATTTATTATTTCTCCTTCACTCAGTCAAGAGAACAAAAAGGCAAGTGGGATTTTGGCATTCAGTGTTCGGATAGACAACTTCCTTTACACCTCGCTCTCTTGTCTAGTTGACTTGATTAGATATTGAAGTGAAGTGGATCTGCTTTGCAGAGGCCTAAGATCAATTTGCAGGAGCTGTTCACACAAGATTTAAGAAGATAACAAGTGCAGGGTAATCTTCTTTACCAAATTAAGTATTCTTTTGTGTTGTATAATTTACATATTCTTCCTTTTTCTTTCAGGAGTCACCCCAGTGTATCTCAACATGTTTGGCCTTATGAGAGAATGCGACCGTAATTGGTACCCACCCAACCATGTCTTCCATGTGGATGAAGCCTCTTGTGAAACTGTGCTATTCAGAATCAGGTAAAAGGAGAAATAAGAAACTGCTAGCTTTAAAAAAATACCCTTGAAAGTCTGAAAATCTGCCAAAACATGCAGTAGACATTCATAGAATTGGTTAACAAATAAAAAATAGACAGTATAGACAAGTGGTTGATGTTAGATTTAGGTGATATATTTAGTGGAATACCACCTAGTATTAGAAAAAACAAAGCCTTATTTTCAGTTTAGTTGTGAAATACCAGAAAATATTTTTTATCCTACATCTCAATGCCATACAGTTACAGGTAATGGACAAAAAAATAGAAACACCTGGGTTAATGAGGGACAGAAGGTATATTGAAAGCAAGGGCTCCCACTCCAGTGTGGTTCAAGCATTAATTAAGCAAGTAACATCCCATTAAGCTTAGGATAAAGTATAAAAGTGTTGGACATGCCTTGTTGCCTATACTTATTACTAGCTTGGCTGCAAGAGAAGTCCTACCTCCCTGACATTGAAAGAGGAATGGTTATTGGGACATGTGTGGCAAAAGTGTCAACAGATGCTTCAGAAGCCACAGTTTCTAAGGTGATGTCAGCATGGAACTCTAAAGTAAAGACATCATCAACAAAGATCAACAGTGGGTCAATATACATACTTTTGGATTGTGACAGGAGAGCAACTGCAGGTCAGTTGACTGCAAATTTCAACCTGAAGCATGAGAAGCCAGTTTTATCAAAAAAGGTCTGTCAAGAATACCATAGAGTGAGATACCATAGTGGGTTGCAGTGAACAAAAACGACTCATCAAGCCTAGTCATGGATGTTTTTGAGTCCAGTTGTGCAAAGAGCACAAGCTTTTTTAAGTGCCTTAGCTTTGTTAAGTGCCTTGGGGCAACCTTGCTGTGAAAGACACTATATTAAAATAAATTGAATTGAATTGGACATCTGAGCTGTGATATAGTTTGAATGAATCATCCTTCACCATGTTCTTGACAGACAAATTAGTGCATGTGAGGCTGTATTGGCCACGCATGTTGACCCACAGTGATTTTAACTGACTTTACAGGCGTTTCTTTCTTTTCCACTGCCTGTATTTACAGTAATTTACATTAGAGGACAGCATGTTATAACCCTTCTCTTTCAAACAGGTATTATTTCCCTGACTGGTACAGCAATGGATCCATCAGAGCATATCGATATGGGGTGATGAAGGGTTCAGAGAGCCCAGTCCTTGATGATTCTGTAATGTCTTACCTCTTTGCTCAGGTGAGCACAGGCTATGTTTCTATTCTGTTCAACATAATGAACACAGCAGAGCAGGTGAGGTGAGTAGTTTGTATTCAAGGAAGACCAGGAATATTAGTCTAGAAAAGTTTAGCACTTTATTTTCATTGCTCAACCAATTGTTGTTTGACACCAAGAATCATAAAATAACCTAGTCAAATGTATTCAGTTGAATATGTATGCCACTGCATGCTGGATCAGTAGTGCAAATAAACCATAGATTATCCCACCTACTGACAAATATAAATACTCACAAGTGTCTCTTAGTTTAAAATCAAATGGCTTTCAAATGACAACCCTCACAATAAAAAAACACATTGTGGTCATTGTAAATTTATTTTTGCAGTTTTGACCCCACCTACAGTGTTTAGAAAAATCACTTTTTATTAAAATTGTTTTTTTCAAAGAATTCGTTTTTCTAGAGGGTTATCACTAAAACTTGAGTTTTCTCTTCATGTTGCTTCTAATGTCTCTAGCTAAATGAGTAGAACTAAAGTGATATGATGCAAAAATGGATATGTATGCTTGAGGTCATATGTATGTATGATTTTCTGTATCCAGAAATAAACTCACCATTCAGACAATGCAGAAGAAAAGTTTTTAAAAAATGATTAAATTTAATTATCAAAAAATAAAGGTATCTAGAATAGATATCACAATATTGCCTTGGTGTGGTCAATAAAACAATATGGACCCTATGGAGTTTGTTGACTATCCTCATCAGTTTGCCTGTTTAAGGGTTTGCAGTCTACAAATAGAAAGACTATTTCTATTTGTGTCATGAAGTATTCTATCTGCATGTTTTTCATAGTGCTTTCTGAGAATTTTGTAAAGTTTACCTATGCCTGGGCTCTGTAAATCTATGTACTGTATTTGTAGTCTTTTTGAAATTATACAACTAAATGCCAGTTATGAATATTGTACAAAGCTGCAGATAACTGAACAATTTGTGTTGAACAATTTTCATACTACTGTGTAGAACAAGTAAAAATATGTTCTTTATAATTATGAAATATAATTTCATTATTTCACAAAAGGAGGAATGCAAAATGAGAAATGTATTAAATATAACTCAGATTGTGTTAATTCATTTTACTGGACACACAACAGTGCTTTCAGTCTCTTTATAATAAAAAAAATGGAATGATTATTCCAGTTATTCATGATTGGTTACTTCCAAGTGCTGGTTTGTGACTTTCCTTTGAATTACCATTTAGGAGAAATTGAATTTGCTTACTCATAAGAAGTCCCTAAAGTTATTTTTTTAAAGCAGCTCTAAAGGCAAAAGTGTTAAATAACCTTCGAGAAACAGTGATTGTAAAATAACCCTTAGAGAAACAGTGATTGTAAAATAACAGAAGTGAAGACATAGCCACTAACACTAAGCCTTCCACATGAAAGCAGGCAAAGGTTTCCAGTCTTTTTATTGGCCTGTCTACCTACCCACTGCTACCAGTTAAGAACACAGTGAGGATTAAACTTTCTACTTTTTACTTTTTTCGGTTTATGGCTTAGTAAGTTGCATATGATGGTGAGTGGTTTACTTTTTCCAACATGCATTTTTAAGATGAAGATTAGAAAATGTATCACCAATTTCACACATCCCTAAGGCTTCGAGAGTCCTGTCAGCAACATGGAAGTAAGGACGAGCAAGAGATCTCTAAGCCCAAAGAAATCACCTGAACAAAAAGAGAAACGGAGACAGATTATGACTTCTGAAAACTCAAATGAAAACTGTCAAGTACAGTGATGTAGTGGTTCTTTTCTAAACTGAAAAGTGTAAATAGAAGTATTTCATGTAAGAATAAAAAATGTATAATAGTTTTTGTCCTAATTAGAGTTGCAGAGGTGAGTATTGTGTCAATTTAATATGTACACTGTCCCATGTCTTTAGTTTATAGGTAAACCTGCTTTAATGTTCTTGAAGAGTTGAAGAGCAAAACCACTGACAAATGTATTCATCTCTCCTAGATGTTTCAGTCCAAAGGAGGTTAACTATTTTTTTGGTACTCTTAACAGGTTTCAGGAATGCTCAAAACTAAAATGCTGGATTGTACAAAGTATTGTTTTGAGACTGACAAACAAGAAACACAACAGACAAATGCAATAGTCATGTAGTCAGTGAGATGAATAGTGAATATTTTTTGTGGTTATTTCGTGTATGCAGTTTTTCTCCCTCAGCTTGAATGTGGCAGGAATAGTGCTATTCAGTTTGACATCATCCAAGAAAAATAGTACTGTACTTTAATTGCCATGCATGGTTTGCTCCTTTAGTTAAAATCAGATCACTTGCTTTTATTCACCTTAGTTTTGAAAGCTCATGAGGTTTTAAAGTTCTGCAAAATTTAATGAAACATCTATGGGGACATCTACCACAACATGCAGTTGCCATCAGACAAATATTAGATCTTATAATAATACTTTAAAGTATCTTCTTAAAGTGCTTTACAAATGAAAACATTAACAAAGATAGGAAATATATTTAGCACAAAGAAACACAAGGGGTTAGAAATACAGTACAGGAGAAAATGCAAGGAGCAGACACAAAATACCAATTACAATAAAAGCCTTTCTGAAGAAGAGTGTATTTGAATATGCTGAGGGTAGGTGTCGCCCTGATATCCTTAGAGATAGAATTCCAGAGCCTTGGGGCATAACAAGAGAAGGCTCTGTTACCTGTTGCATGTAGAGGGACTTTGGGGACAAACAGGAGACCAGAGTCAGAGGAATGAAGATTGTGAGATGGTGAGTAGGAAGATAATTAGTCAGATGGGTTCCAAGGTGACAAGCCATGCAGAGCCTTATAGCTTAGCATGAGGATTTTTAAGTTGACACGAATCCTGATGGAAAGCCAGTGCAAGGACTCCAGGAGAGAAGTAATGTGATTACTTGCTCAAGGCATGATCAGAATTCTGGCTGAAAAATTCTGGACATACTGAAGTTTCTTCAGTGTGGATATACAGTAGGTGCCCCAGTAAGTAGGGCATTACAGTAATCAGTTCCAGAGAAGTCAAAAGTGTTGACCAGCTGTTCAGCTACAGTCGGAGACAACATAGAACATAGTCTGGCGATATTTCTGAGTTGGAAGAATGATGTTTTCACAATAGTTTGCACGTGTAGGTCAAAAGTCATGCCTGGATCAAATTTCACTCCCAAGATCTTCAGTTTAGATTGAAATTCAAGTACAGTCAAATTCACAGACAAGGTTACTGCATTAGATTTACAAAGTTGATGGGAGGTGCCATGAAGCATGACTTCAGTCTTGTCGCAGCTTAAATGAAGGAAATTTTGAGTCATCCAGAATTTTATGTCCAAGATGCTGTTATACAGTGCAGAAACATGTGCTTCAGTTTTAGGTTTAGTATGGATGTAGATTTGATCATCAGCATAGATGTGATATTTAAAATCATATGGTCTTAATTAACTGACCAAGTGGGAACATGGAAATACTGAATAGATATGGTGTTTAGAGTACGATTGCTGCCTGCAGTTTGTTGAACTGACTCTCCGTCAGCTGTGTTTTTCATAACTCTGAGAGTTATTCAGAGTTTTGACCTTTTATTTCTGATACCCATCCATATTACTTTCACATTATTTTTTAAATCTCAATTACCTCATTAGATTTTCTTCAGTATTCTTTCATTTTTTCTGTACCCTACTGTTTTTTCCTCCAGCAACTGATCAGCCCATTGTGTGTCACAGGTGTATCATAACAGGATCTTTTATATAGGCAGGACAACAGACACCTCAAACTCAGCTGTAAGTTTTAAAATTGACAGTGCAGGGAGTAAAAAAACTAAACCAACACCCAAAGAAAACCCTGTGCTCCCTTTTCAACTTCTGGTAAACGTTTTTACAGCATCCCTCTCTATCATACTGGGCAGCTTAAAAGCTTCAGAACAATTCAGTCTCTCTCCACAGTTCTCCTCAAAACTACTCTCTCCCTCTGAGACTCTTCACAATCATGTACTTCCAAAGTTCTCAAAACTCACAATTCCTTGTCACTTAGTGGGTCGCTTCTATCTCCCCTCCCTCTTGTAAGTGTGAATTACAGAGGATCTGCCTGGTACTTCCATACAGTATATTGACTAATGCAAAAAGCCTCTGCTTCCTGTTTTTTAAGCATTCTGACTGGGAGCAGCAGCTCATTCCCCCAGAGGTTTCTGGGAAATGTGGTCCAGACAGGGCTGCTCTCTTACACTACCTTATTGTAACATAAATCAGAAAAGCCATTCACAGCAACGCTATATGACACATGATTGAAGTACTAAAGTTTTAATTTATTAGTAATAATTCTTTGCAATTATATAGCTGTTTTCATCCCAATAGATCAAAAGGGCTTTTCATACCAACTTAATTCATCACTGAATAAAGTCAGTGCTGATGCACTGCTGATGCACAGCAGTCATAATACTGCAGCAGTCCCACTATACAGGTTCAGATGGAGAGGTGGAGAAACTACTTTGAATAAAAAGGGAAACTTTAGGGAGGCTAGATTGTGTAAATTCAGAAGATAATAATGATAATAAACTTTATTTTATATAGCGCCTTTTAAGGTGGCTTCTCAAAGCGCTTTACAGGATGACAATAACAATAAATAAGAAGACTACAACAATAAATAAGAAGATTTCACAAGATAGGACACAATTATAATTACAACAATACAACAATAAGAATAGAGGAGACCGTGGAAGGTGGTATTAAGAAGAGCAGAGGGGTGAAGAATGGAACCAGTTAAGTAAAGGTTTTTCTGAAGAAGAAGATTTTGAGTCTGGATTTGAAGGAGTTTAGAGAAGGTGACTCTCTAATATCATTGGGCAAAGAGTTCCAGAGCTTGGGGGCATAGCAGGAGAAGGCCCTGTCGCCCATACAATGCAGGGCGATAAAAGTTCAGACAGGTATTGAGGTGCCAAGCCATGTAAAGCCTTATAGGTGAGCATGAGGATTTTAAAGTCTACGTGGAATTTGACCAGAAGCCAGTGCAAGGACTCCAGGATAGGAGTAAAGTGAACAGTTGCACTAGACCTGGTCAGGATTCTGGCTGCTGAATTTTGGACATACTGCAGCTTGTTCAGAGTAGATTTAGATACCCCAGGGAGTAGAGCGTTGCAGTAGTCAATTCGAGAGAATACAAATATGTTGATCAGCTTTTCAGCCACAGTTAATGATAGCATAGGGCGTAGTCTTGCGATATTTCTAAGGTGAAAAAAATATGTTTTGACAGTATGCTGTACATGTGGGTCGTATGTTAAGCCAGAATCGAATATAACCCCAAGGTTTTTCAATTTTGATTGAAGCTCAAGTACAGAGCCATCTACAGACAGGGTTACAGGACTGGTTTACGAAGTTGATGGGGGGTACCAATAAGCATGACTTCAGTCTTGTCACAGGTAAGATGAAGGAAGTTTTGAGTCATCCAAATTTTTATGTCAGAGATGCAATTAGAATAGAGACAGCCACATCAGTGTCGGGTTTGGTATGGATGTATATTTGAGTATCGTCAGTGTAAAAATGAAAGCTGAGGCCATGTGATCTTAAAAGCTGACCAAGTGGGAACATGTAAATGCTGAAGAGCAAGGGGCCCAGTATTGAGCCCTGGGGGACACCAGACTTGACAAGACCAATTTCAGACCTGTACCCATTGAGAGAGACAAAGTGACAGCGATCAGTGAGGTAAGACTTAAACCATTTGAGGGCAGTGTCAGAGACTCCAAACACAGTCTCAAGACGAGAAAGTAAGATGTTATGGTCAACAGTGTCAAAGGCAGCACTGAGATCAAGAAGGATGAGTATGGAAAGAGAACCAGAATCAGAAGCTATTAGGAGATCGTTGGTGACTTTGACTAGGGCGGTTTCTGTGCTGTGAAGTTGACGGAAGCCAGATTGGAGGGGTTCAAAAAGGTTATTTGTCATGAGGTGGTTATGTAACTGAAGTGTGACAGCACGTTCTAGAATTTTAGAGAGAAAGGGTAAGTTGGAGATGGGGCAAAAGTTGTTAAGATTGTCGAGAGCCATGTTAGGCTTCTTTGGCACGGGGGTAATAGCAGCAGTTTTGAGGACCGATGTTAGCCAGGACCCTGGGGTTTAGGCCCTCAAAGCCTAATGAAAAGTGGCATGGAATCTTTACCATTCAAAGCACAGTACCTCCTGCGGCAATAGTGTCCCTAGTTGCCACACTTGGACACTTGGTTTAGAAATTCTGTTCCACGGGGAAGGGTGCCACCTACTTGTTCATTATTAACATGACAGTAACATGGTTTTCCTTGGAGTTTTCCCATCCTGGTGTTGCTTGGGCCCAGCCTTGTTTTGATATCTGACAGGATAACAGGGTGCCAATGCATCTACCAAATATTGTACAGACATATTATAATAGAACTATAGATCTAATGATTTAAGAATGATTTTTTCAAAATCAAAACTCTCAGTAGTATTTTCAATAACCAACAGGCATTTATTTTTTAAAATTTCTGACCAATAAGCACTTACAGGGTACTGTAACTGTTTTTATTAACATAACCATGTCACATAAATTATTGCAATTATTTTAAAATGAAATTTTTGCAAGTTATTGTTCAACTGCTGATTTAAAGAGTAAATTACAAAGTTTTGAATGTTTATACTGGCCTGATGTATTAAGAAATGTACATTGTGCAATCTTATTGTGTTTATTTTTTTTGTCAGTTGTGATCTTTGGACTTCTGTTTTGTAAGTACAATTTCATCTGTCTTAAAGCTTTGGCCTTGGGCTGCAGTATCATGTGCTCACATTCACTGTTGTGTTGTGACCTAAAATAGTAAATTGTGAAGAACGTTAGACTGTTACAACCATAACAATTGTACACAGAACACATTCACCAGTCAGAATACAGACATACGATTTATATGTTTTTTTATAGAAGTGACAAAAGTAAAAAAATATATCATAGCAATTCCCTTACACCTCAAAGAGGGTTCCTTTATTAGCCTTAAAACAAGCAAAAAAGCAACGGTTAATTGATCTGTGATCTAGCAGAGCTTGAACTTTGGCTGACCTCAGCAGCTTTATTTATTTGTTGTCTGGATATCATCCATGTTGAAGTGTTGCCAGGATAGGTTAGTGGCAGTGAAGACAATCGCAAGGACAGCAACCTTGATACAATCCTCTAAGCTCTCTGTGGAGAGTGACAGAGCTTGTCTGATTGCGGGTACCAGCCACTGATATGGAGACTAGAAATGTATGTATTGTGCAATAAAAATATCTTGACGTATGCCTTGGGGGAAAGACTGCTTTTTGCTATGCTGTTTTACTTAATTTACAAATATAACTTGCATCATGTACTTGCTAATCGCTTACAAAAAGCCATTTAAATGCTTTGGTTTTTGTTTTTTAGAAATGATATAAAATATGTAGTGGCTTTACATTCAAATATTTGAGAATAATATGGTTTTGAAAATACATTATCATACACTTATTATGATAATAACCAATCATAAGAACCATTCAATGGTTCAAATACTGATTTTATAATCTCCTATATCAATGATGTTCTGCCATGAATACCACAGATAAAGTTTCCCGGAAAAGGAATTAAACCTACTTGGAATTGAGTAGGAAGTTCATGTACTGCCAGTCTATATGTACTACAAGAAATATATCAAGAGCCTTCTTTTTGTTCTATGTTTTTTTTTTTATATTTAGCTTCTGGCAATGATCTTGTTTTGCAGTACTTTACATAATCCACCCTTAAGTAATTTTCTGATCAAAAACTAACTAGATGGAGATAACTGTGAGTTGTTTTGGCTTTTAAAACTACGTATGTAATTGTGAGGGTTTTCATGAAAAACCTACAGTTGTAGTATTTCTTTTGATTTATATGAAGTTCCATAAGGATCCTTAAGTGTTTGACAGGTAGGAAGGGTACTCACTTTGCTTATGGTTTCTTACTTGTTGCCAGTGTGTTGCATCATTACTTCCTGCGTTAGTCAAATTAAGCACGTACTGTATATGATTCCCTAGAGCAAAACAGAAGAAAAACTCTTGTTTTAGTTTTGCTATATGGACATTTCAGTTTCATATCAGTTGTGGCACACCCAAGGGTGGTGTGCAACAACAGAGATCATTTTTATAGGCAGAGCTTGGTAACCAAAAGTAATGGTCTTTTATTTACAGTACAAGAAAAAATAAACCAGTCATAAAACCTCTCTCAAAGCTCTAGACTTCTAAGTCCCTCTCCATAAACTCATGCTCATGCTCACAGGCTTGTGTGTCAGTTGTTTCCTCACTGCCTTCTCCCTCTGGTGTATTCCATAGCATGGCTCTGCTCTCTTCATGAGCAGATGTCAACAGCCAATTTAAAAAACCTCCGTTTCCAGGTTTTAATTTTCACCTGACCGGTTATGTTCCTCCAAACAGTCAGGTGACTTGGGCTGCAGATAATTTCTCTCTGGGGGAATGTATTAAGGCAAGAATTACCATTACGTCTCCACCTACCATATTCTTAAACGGTGTAATTTGTCAAGCCGAATCCTAAGTCACAAACGTCAACAAGTGCAGCTGGGTCTTGAGGGTAAAAAGTTCAGAAGGGTAAAAAAGTTCCTGCCTTTTGAGACTTAAGTCAAGTCTGTCTAAAAAAAGTAACCGAAATTGAAGAAGTTATTTGACCAAAAATAGTTCACATCCATTAACTCCCCCTGAAATAAACACCATTCGGATCAGGTCCTCGTAGCACTCAGCCCCATGTAACACCAGTACATTATGTCATTTTTTAGCATTTAAGGGTCATTTGGTACTTATCTTATAAAATCTATGCTTATGTTTAATACTCTCCAGACTAATTGTGGGTACTCTTCAAACCAAAAAAAACATGATAAGAGAGATGAGAAGAACATTGGAGCCATGTTAATCAGACGCTCGGTTACCAGTTTCCTGCTGTCCACGTGCTTCTTTTTAGAATACATTACAGTCTGCTGTAATCCTTTCAAAAAGATTGTGAAGATCAGGGAACCAAAATAAGGCATACGGGAATGCAGTTTTCTTGTTCATTTCACACATATTGTGTAGTGGTTGTCTTCAAACCCAGTGTATATAGGGATAAGTAGAAAAACTCAATGAACATTCCACAAGGCTGGCTGGTGTCACCGAATTACAGACTATAATTCTCAGATGTCTTAACTACATTTTCTGTGCATTCAATTTCTGCCTCCAATTACTTTTTGTCTGTAACATTTAAGACATTTAAAGATGTCCCTAAGGTGGTATTGTGGTTAAAATTTTAATTTGATAAGTTTGATTGAAATTGATAAGAAATTGATTTGTTTGGCAAATGTACAGTATGGGTGCTTTCTTCTTCTCTAAATTTAATATGGTTTTGAAGTGCAAAAGTCCCTACTCTTTGGATTGCTATTTAATGTAAAAATAGAAAGACATGTCAAAACCATAAGGAGGTGAAATCTCCTAAAAGTACCTGGCATATAAAGTATCAGCTGTCAAGCTTATAGCTTATTCTTTCTTCTTTCTTAAGTGGCGGAGTGATTTTGTGGATGGTTGGGTCAAAATAGCCATCAGCCATGAAACCCAAGAGGAGTGCCTAGGAATGGCAGTTCTTGACATGATGAGGATAGCCAAGGAAAAAGACCAGTCTCCTCTGGATATCTACAATGCCATGAGGTGAGACAAGAAGACCTTTAGCCCTGCATTCTAACATTTGAAACAAAAATATGGTGTCTTTAGAATAATTGTGAAAAGTTCAATTGAATTTCTTAAAGTTATGCACTTTAAAAATAATGCACTGGCATTAATTTGCTTCATTAATTAAGAAGGCTTTAAATCTTCAATGAGGTTAGAAAATGAAATTACTAGATAATATTATTAGGATTAGTAAAGTGTAAGATAGTGAGAGGTGGCATTTTGAGGGAAAGGATAGGCTTTGTGTGGAAGACATGGAATTAATGAAGTTGAGTACTTTGGTGCCTGCTGATTACTGAAGATCAAGACTAAAGAGTTAGTGAGAAGCTCTAGTGACTGTGATGAGTGTATGTGTGGGTAAAACCAAATTAAGACCAGCAGAAGGAAGAGGTCTCTCGTCTTCCCTAAAAGGGGGCTAATGATTTCATAAGATGTGTGATGTAAATATCCCTTAAAATGAATCTGAACTCTTTTACATAACCAAATATGCCAGTCTGTACAGTGTCTGTACAGTTTCTTCAGTATTGCTCTTTCCAGAAGATAATTTGTTGCAGTATGCAACAAAAATGAGATCCCTTTAATATCTCTAATATTGTGCAAGTTATTATCTGTGGTGAGACTGTGAAAACCTCATTGCAAATAGTCTGTGCTGTCCATTGCTCTGGAAGGTTTGGTCACATTCATTGTTGAATGGAATTTTCTAGGCATTTTTTGTTTCCTATTTTATGAAAAATAAAATATAATGTAAACAACAGCTGATTAATTCAAATTCATCAGCTGCTAGGTTCTATGATGTGATACCATTGTTGGTTTTTTCAACACTATTTTATTTCTTGTCCCCCCACAGCTATAAGTCCTTTTTGCCCAAGGACATGAGGGCGAGGATCCAGGACTACCACATTGTTACTCGAAAACGAATCCGCTATCGCTTCCGCCGTTTCATCCAGCAGTTCAGCCAGTGCAAAGCAGCGGCCCGTGATCTCAAGCTGAAGTATCTTATTAACCTGGAGACGCTGCAGTCTGCCTTCTACTCTGAGTACTTTGAAGTGAAGGAGCCCTCTGCTGGCCTTGTCACCATCCGCGTCGCAGGCAACAACGGCATCCAGTGGTCAAGAAACAAGGACAAAGAAGCTAGCTCAATTTCTGAACAGGTAGAGCTCTTCTAATGGGTCCTGACACTTGTATTTAGGAACAAATAAAGTTTCTAAAGTTGAGCTAGAGAACCAGAATCATTTTTGTTTCAGTTATGTCACACAGTAGCTCTGTCCAGAATGTGAACAAACCTTTCTCCCCAGTCTAAATAGTCCTGTCAGTATAACTCTGGCAAGTTCTTGAGTCAAACACCTACCTTGCCTACCTATCACCCTTTATGTGCACACCCCTTTATGTGCAACTGTCCTGAATCTTCTTTGTTAAATTACAATGTCCAGTGGTTTTCTTTTTGAGCAAGGTTTGGAATAACTATGGTAGTCACCATCATTAATTACTTATAAAAACTTTGTAAGCTAAAGTTAAATATGTTCTCTCAAATACAAATATGTACAAATTTATACTACAAATATAAAGAGAAAAAAAGCTAGTTTTCAGTTACTGAAAAGGAGAAATCAGCACATGGGCAGATAGAATTTCAAATGTCACACTGATTCATTATTTTTGGGGGATGGGGGGTGGATTTATAATGTACAGCGAAGTTCTTAAACTTTAAGGTATACTGAAGTGCTATCTTTCTGATTCAACTGTTACATAATGGGGATAAAAGCTGTTCCTTGTAATCAGGTAAACTAAAGTGTATTATTGCCACATAAGCATTACTGTTTTCTTATGAATTGTTGTGCAAGTCCTTCTGCTTTTCCAGAAGTGCTGATTATGTATCTGTTTTAACAAAAATAGCTATTTTTTCTCTTATGTACACTTGATGCTGATGAAGCATTAGATTTCTTTCTAGTGAAGTAGATAAACTTAGTTTTTTTTTTTTGCAAGACCTCATTGGTTGATTATCTTGATATACTCGGTTTACATAGAGTATAGTGATCTCCTTAGATGGTAGTGTGGTTTCAAACTATAAAATTATAAGTGAATTTCCTGTGCAATTTAGAGAGAAACATAGAGAATTGCTGACATAAGTCCAGTTCCAATTATTATAAGGAGAATAAATTTGTTATAATAAAACTTTAGAAATATTACAGCTGCCTCAAATGCCTCAAAGCAAGAGACTGAGTTTTGCAGTGCTGTCACCTATTGGGTGAAACAGTAGTGGTTGGGAATTTAGTATTCTTTTCACTTATACCTTCCATCTTTAACAATTCCTGTGTTTTTATACACTTGTAATGCTTGCTAACAGTTATTATGGAAAATTTTTTCATTCATAACTTCAAAAAAGCTCATATCAATCTTTAAATGTACATTTCTTGTCATCTTGTCCCTTCATGAATCTCTGTTTTGTCATCAATATTATGATTAATGTATACTATATATGTATATATTACGGTATATATTATACTACTGCATATACTATATATTCTACTATATATTTAGATAAAGTATTGGTAACTATATATCAAATATGCTTTATTTGTAATATTGTGTAGTGTATAAAGCATTGTCATGGTCTGACTCAAAAGTTTGCTGTAAATCTTTTTAATTTCTCCTTAGGACTTACAGACATACTGCAATTTCCCTGATGTTATTGATATCAGCATCAAGCAAGCCAACAAAGATGGGTCCTCTGAAAGTCGAATTGTTACCATCAACAAACAGGATGGCAAAACACTGGTATGAGTCTAAATAACTGCATATGCACTGGTATTGATACTCCTTATATTATGTTGTCTACGCACATACCTAGTATTCCTTAAACCCTACAGTTTTGTTAAACTCTGACCTTTTCAATGTATATGAACCCTTAATTGAAAGGCTATAAACAGGTCCAGATGGAATTTGCAGGAAATTTCTTCAGGTTGTGCAAAATATTTTACTAAATTCTGTGGAAAATAACCTCAATTTATGTAAAAACTAGGTTTGATTTTTTAATGAAAAATATTTTAAAAAATACTGCAGTGTACATGATTGTACCAAACTGTAACAACCTAAAAGCAGTAATGAAATAATTGCCATCTTAAACATTTGTAATAAGCTTCTTTGACCATATTACATTTGTATTAGTAGCAGTAATTATAGCTTTTCTGCTTTTTCATATAGTACAATATTTAGTTCAAATATGAATTATAAATCTCTATTAATGATAGATTATTACAGTTTACTTAGAATACAGTAGCTACATCAGAAACATAACACGTACTGCATGTGTACATGTACAGTATACATGTAAATGTCACTTGTTTACGTTTTTTCAGAAAAATTATGCAATTATGTTTTTAAACTAATAAACAAATTCCACCTGAAAGAATGGTCAAAATGGCCCCTCAGGACTTCAAGAGTCTTGTAGCACATTACAGGTGGTATTTGACAAAGAGATTTGCTACAGGCTTCATCACAGATGCACGGCTGGGTTTGTTAGAAACCACAAAGCCAGCTGTTCCCAATAAAATATACATTAATTTATCTGTCTATCCCATAGCATAGTAGACTAACAGCAATGAATTAGACTACCAGGGTGCCTTTGAGATTGTAGTTTTGTCACTGAGATCTGTATCGCTTCTCCACTCGATGCATGTCATTTTCAGAATGACAGATGTCACAAAAATGGGCATGCTCCTCTTCTCACAGTGCTGGAGAGAGGGTCATTATGCAAATCCTGATGATTGCAAATGTGTGGGTTTTTGAAAGAAAAAAATCCAAAACAAACAGTAGTTAACTTATTTTACCAATCTTGCTGTTTGTACTTTGCCATTTTTAAGAAGGTCTTGTTTTCCATTCTGAGAAATTTATTTTTCTTTCTTATGGTTTCATAATTCACTGCTTTTAAATGATTGTTTTTCACTTTTTCTATCATTTTCAACATAATTAGATGCAACGTAATGAGAATGTACATAAGGTGGAAAGAACTGAAAGAAAGATGAATTAATACTTTATAAAAAACAATGATCCAGCAAATTGCATCTTATGTGGGGATAACTTTTATCCAAAAGTTACCTGTTTTCTGACTAGAATTATACATGCAGCTGGACCTAATAAGCCGAGCAGTCCTTCAACTGGAACAGTTTAGGCAAGAGGCTGTGTTTTGCCAAACAGCAGATGACCTGCAGTGGATGGGTAGATTATTACAGCAACATGTGAGGTGAAAATATGAGGCAGCACTGCTTGTTCATGTTATCTGCCTAGTTTCAGTACAATCTGTAAACTGGTTGCTAAGATGAAGATAGTGTAAGATGAGAGGAAATTAAATATCAGCCACATTACTATCGTGGTACTGTATATGCCGGAACAAAAGCGTGTCAGATATTAATGATTTGATCACTAGATAGTTACCATATTTGGAGTTAATTGTCAAATGCTTTTTAAACAGCAGGAATCCATTGTATTCCATTTGCACATATATATGTTATGGAAACATTCACCAAATTCTTGATCACGTGGTATGGACATAAACAAAGGTAACACAAGTCTAGCAGCGCAGCAGCCTGTGGTTGAAATCTGCTAAATTTAAATTCAATTGGTTCAAAAGTTAATATATATAAGATTTTGAAAGGGCTTTGAAACTTACCATCTTGAGTGGTACTGGACAAAATACTCTAAAATTTAATGGCTTGTCTGTCCTAGTATACCTGTCCAGAACAAAGTGTCCAGTCTGTCCAGTCTCTAAACAGTGACAGTAGAGTTTCCAGTTACTGCCAACAAGTCTAATAATGCTAAAGTGGATATCAGTAACAGAATAACGCTGTAAACACAGCTTGAATGAAGCAGTTGAAAACATAAACAGTGATGCTTGGCAGTGCAGGCTCAAGTGAAGGCAAGGCTTGGCAGCCTTTTATCAGTAGAAGCAATCTTATATAGAGGACAGTGCAAAAAACATTTTAAATGTGTATATTGTTCGTATATTAATATACACTCATCAATCATTAAACAAGTACTTAACTCACAAGTACTCACTAAAATGAGAAATACATATACATACTCTTTTTCTGTCAGACATGTGAACTTTCCCAGCCCAAGCATGTAGCTCATTCTTCCATTTCTTTTGTTCCTCTTGGCTGTTGTCATCTAAACTATCTTTACAGAAATTGTAAAATGGGTGTTATTGTGGTAATGGTCGGTAATTATCCTTTGAAAGTATAATTTGTAAAAATAATATAGATTTGCAAATATTAGCATTATATACAAATGTTTTACAAAAGAGATGTTTTATTTAGATTATGTGCACTATGAATGCACCACACGGGTCTCACCAGGCAACTACTCTACAGTATATCACTTTGACAGTTAGGGGTTTTATTCTTTGACATTTCCACTACATTTTCTCCAGAAGTTGTGTCCTAGTGTATAAAAGGGTCATTGTAAATTAGATTTTTTGTGTAATTGGAGTACCACTTAACATGTAGATAGTAGATATGTAGATATAATAAAAAAAGAAGTAGTACTATTTTATTGATTTTTCAAAAACCGCTAGGTAAAGGTGAGATGTACAGTAAATATCTACTGTGTACAAACAGGTGTATCAATTTGTGTCACTTAATGCAAAAAAAACACGATGTGAACTGGAGATTTGCCTTGAATGAAAATGCATCTAATCGTGTGCCTAATTTTGAATAATATGTGTGTACTTGGGCATCACTGTGACATGGAAGTTAGCACTACTGCCTCAGAGGTCTTGGTACTGGGTTAAGGTCTGTACTGGTGCACCTTCTACAGTATGTGCAGTTTCTCCAGCTGTTTCTGTTTCAACAACTTCCTGTGAGGTTAATTAATGTCTATAACCTGTTCCTGTGACACTTTTGTTTGTGCCTCTCTGTCTGCAGGAGCTGGAATTCCTTTCATTAATTGAGGCTCTCTCCTTTGTGTCCCTGATTGATGGTTATTACCGGCTAACGACAGATGCACATCACTACCTCTGCAAAGAGGTGGCACCGCCACGACTACTAGAAGTCATTCATAGCTACTGCCATGGCCCTGTTTCGTAAGTCGGCACCTGTTAGAGTTCTGTGGCCTTCACGTTTTTCCTATTTTGTTATACTCCTCATAAATTAGGGTCTTCAGTGTTCAAAAACTATCGTTATTATAAGGAGACTTAGCTAGACTTTTCTTTCTTCCTCATCACTTCAAAGGAGAAAAATCCAAAATTGGGAATGTCAGACTAAATCAACCACACAGTAAGGAATCTATAAATGTCAATATTGTGTACAGATTTTTCACCCATTTAAGCTTCACTGCTAAAATTCACTGTTCAAATAGCAGTCATTTCAGTAAACTCTTAATTAAGTTTTATACTAGTAAAGAGAACAACTCCCAGCTCCTCTGTCTGAATCTAACCTTTAGAGTTGAGCTCAAGCTTTTAAACTGGGCATCCTAAGAGAGAAACATTCCTTTGGATAGAAAAGAGGTGCCTTTATCTGAACATAATTCAAGTATAACATTAATTGAAGGGACTCAGTTTGGACAGATTTTGAATTATTAGACAAAAATGAACTAATTTGAAGGTTAGCTTAAACCAACTTTCGTATTTTGAGAACCTCTAAACACTATTTTTTATAGATATCTTCACGCAAAGAGTTTTTCTGATTTTATTCAGTTACCCATTCAACAGATCCAATAGGAGCCAATTACATTTACAAGAAATATTTCAGAAAAATATTTACCTATTACTAGCACAACTAGTGTTATCCAAATTCAAGGGAAATTTTAAGACAGCAGGAAGGGCTCAGTGAATGACAGCACAATCATCTGGAGATAATCTAATTTCTTCTGAATTACAGTAAATACTAACTAGTCAATCAAACTACTGCTCATCTTGTGATGGTCTTGAATTGTTAGGATTCACCTGCTCTGTAAGGGGCTGAATGGACATCTCAGCTGAGGATCCTGCAGTAATTTTGACAACACAGAAACAAGTAAAGGTTTAGGTGTATTCCATGCTGAAAAGAGAAGAAAAAAACACAGCCTTTGGCTCCGCAGCCAAACCATTGTGTTTCTTTTCTTCTCTTTTTAGCATGAAATAAACTTAAACCTTTAATTGTTCCTGTGGAGCCTACACATGCTGACGCAGCTACCTACTTGAACTAATTTTGACAACTGTTGCATATTGTGATGCTTTGGCATTCTTGGTTAAAACAGGTTATTTCTTCTTGTCCTCTAGCATAAAAGAACAACATAGACATTAATCCCCTGCATGGTGTAATCTGAATGGCTGTTAAAATGAAAATATGCCTGTTCAAAACATTCTTCATCGTTATCCTTCTATTACCAATATAGTTTACAATCGTGATCCAGAGAGCTGTTTCCTCTTTAGAAATATATTGAAGACATTGATTCAAAAGAACCATAAGTCACAGCCCAAAGGCACTTTCTTGCCCAGTTTGACTATACACTTTCTCCACAAGCATTCTTCCACCCCCACTCTTTCGAGCCCAGACTGTGTCTGTGATCCTGACAGTGACTGGGTAGTAGAGCGCTACTGATAGCCATTGCACCGTCTCTCTCTTGCCACAGGATGGAGTTCGCCATCAGCAAACTGAGAAGAGCTGGCAACCAGAGAGGGCTCTATATTCTGCGCTGCAGCCCCAAGGATTACAACAAGTACTTTTTGTCCTTTGCTGTAGGGGTCAGTATACTGCAGTGATATATCCTGTGACCTTCTTTTCTTTCTTCACAAGCAGCAATCCTCCCTGCTGTTCATTAGTCCATAGTCTGCCTTTCACAGAAGTACAGCTCGTGTGTGGGACACTGGATTACATTACACGTATGCTACTATGTTTGACCAACTTCACAAGATTTGGACTCCAAATGCTATAATGTCGATTATTATCATTTATTGTTATCTGTTTATTTGGTATATTTTCCCAGATGGGGAATAGCATAGCATTATGTGAATAGTTTGCAAACAGCCAGCCACAACAGCATATTTCAGTTCCCCTTTATTCTGTACTATTAAAATTAACCACCCTTCAATATCTGCAGAAAGTACAGCAGGCACATTTTCGAAAGTTTTTTTTTTTACTTTTATGCATGGAATAAATGTCTTCCTTGGAACTCCAAGAAAGTCATGTAATTCAAAGTATTGTTGTTTTGTTCCAAAACATCTCCTTTAACAGTTCATATTTCAGAGACAGTTAAGAGAAAATGTGGCACTACTTTATACAGTATATAATGCTTTACAAAAGTATTCAAACCATTTCATGGTTTTCACATTTTTGCTTTAAAGCTTGCTAAACAGAGAAGTAAATAGATGATATGAAAGAGTAATAGAAAAGGAATTTTGTGTAATTATATTTGGACTCCTTAGGAAAGCCTAGGTTAATTTGGACGCACAAAGTTACCATAATAAGTCACACAATTAGGTGAGTGTGTAGTGACTGCTGACTGCCCGGGCCACAGCATGTGAACCAGAGACAGCACTTCACTTGAATAGGTGACTTTGAAAAAAAATACAAAATTCAGTGGTTGAGGCTGGTCACTTCACAAAGGTATATTGTGTGGAACTAAAAATAGGTCTAAAATCCTGCATGGGGTTTGCAACACAATACCTAAGTGATACTGGAAACGTGGCAAATAGTTTTTGTGGTCTGACAAGACATAATTGGAATTTGAATATCACATCTGACACAAACAGATCATCAAACACAAACATCATTCAGTGAACACCATTCCTTCTGTATGGTGGTGGAACATTATTTTATAATCCTACTTCCCATTAGTAGAGAGTAGGAAGCTTGTCAAGAGTGATGAGAACATAGAACAAATAATGTACAAGTATATCTAAGAAGTGAAGTGAAGGAACATAAACTTAACTTTCACAAGGGCAATGATCTAAAGCATATGGCCAAAGCTAAACTAGTTTAAGAACAAGAAAGTGAATATGCTTGACTGGCCAATCAAAGTCTTGACTTGAATCCTATTACAATTTTTTGGAAAAACTTGACAACTGCTGTTTGAAACCAGTGTACAAATCTGGTAGAGATTTACCCAAAAGACTTGTGGTTGTAAGTGCTGTCACTGGAGCCTCCACCAAATATTGACTTAATGGTTCTTAATACTTATGCATTCAAAATATTTCTTTTTTTTTCTAACATTAATTGAAGCCTATCTTACTCATTATCAATTTGAGCATTCTGGTTTTAAATAAAATATTAAGTTTAAAAAATGTGTATGCATCATTTATATAATTTCACGATGGAAGGGTCTGAATACTTTTGTATGGCACTGTATGCATGAAACATTTATACAGGATTATTGACTGAATGATTGTCAAATAATACTTAAGAATCACTCTAATTATCTTACAACTACAGCAAGAGGACTTGTATAAAAATGTATGTAGAAAGTATTGACCCCCCCATGGACCTCTACCATACAGTATTTTGCTATGTTACAAACCTCAAATTGTAACACAATTGAACAGGATTATTTTTCATATGGTTAACAAAACATAATTAACATTTTGATGGGACATAATCATTTTTATAGTAAAATAAAATTTTATGAAAAATTTAAAACTGAAAAATACAGCTTGTCCAAGTATTTACCCCATGAGAACCTTTAGCATTTAATATTTAGTAGCTCCCCCTTTGCAGCAATTAAAGCCTCAGGTTTTTTTCAGTATGTTGTAACTAGCTTTTCATTTTCTGTGTAATTTGCAGACTATGTAAGTCTGCATTTTGACTGGGCCACTAAAGAACATCCACCTTCTTTTTAAGCCACTCAAGGGTTGCTTTGACTTTGTGTTTGGGGTCATTGTCTTGTCTTTTTGAAGTATAAATCTCCCTCCCAGTTTCAGATCTTTTGCAGACTGTTTCAGGTTCTGCCTATATTTTGCTCCATCTGTTCTGACCTTTATCTTGACAAGCCTCCCAGTCCCTGCCAATGGAAAGCAAACAGAACATTATGCTGCCACCACCATACTTCAGTGTGGGGATGGTGTTTTGTAAGTGATGAGGAGTGCTTTTCTTTTACCAGACATAATGCTTGGCATTACAGCCAAATAACAAAATTTTTGTCTATTCAGACCACAGATTTTTTTGCACATAATTTAAGAGGCTCCTCTATGCCATATTCAACGAGGGACTTCATGTGAGCTTTTTTTAAATATGGCTTCCCCCTCGCTTCTCGCACCTCTCAGTACCTGAGATACTGTTTACTCTCACAGTTTCTCCCATCTGAATTATGAGATATTGTAGATTATGGAAGGTTGTTTTTGGCCTTTTGACTTCTTTGACCAATGTCCTTCTTGCCAAACTGCTGAGTTTTGGAAGACAACCTGGTCATTGAAGATTCTAGATAGTCCTCCATTTCCTTATTAACTGTGCTCTGTACCTCTCAGTGCCTTTGAAATCTTTTTTGTGTCCTTCGCCTGACTTCATCTTTTCATAACTAAGAGAAAAAGACACAGTCTTCCATACTGTAGTTGTTGCGGAAGCTCCTATTTCTTTATATTGATTTTTATGCAGTGTCCAATGGTGGGAACTCATACAAACAGGTGTGTTTAACCTTCTAAAGATAGTTGTGTTCAATCTGAATGGTAAACCACTTTAATTGGACTCAGATGGATTTCAGTAAACATATTGTTCAAATTCTGAAGGCAACTGTTTGAAGTAGAGCTTATTAAGGAGCGTTAATGCTAAGGTGGTGAATCTTTTTCCAGTGAAGATTTTTAGAGGATATTGTATGGATCAAAAAGATATACAGTAAATACATTAGTCTTAGAGGTTTTCTGGTTGTTACACAACAAAATGTGGCAAAATACAATAGGGTCAGTAATGTCTACATTGACTGTATTAGGCACTATTAACATGGCCAGATCCAGTGCCAGAAATTTGGAATACAATATAATTCCATTTTTTTCTTCCTCTCTTTGTTCCACAGAATGAAAGTGGAGTTGAGTACAAACACTGCCTTATCACCAAAACGGAGAATGGAGAGTACAACCTGAGTGGAGCAAAAAAGAGCTTCGGGACCCTCCGGGACCTGCTTAACTGCTACCAAAAGGAAACTGTGCGTTCAGATGGCATCATCTTCCAGTTCAGCAAATGTTGCCCACCCAGGACCAAAGGTCAGCTCTTTTGGCTCATACAGAAATCCCCTCTCTCGTCTGATTTCAATAGTACCAATATAATCTTAAATAAAGAGAGCAACACCGTTTTGTGTTCAGATGTAATGAAGATTTAGTTTTGCTGCTTTTGCTGTTTAGTTTAGCTCCTACATGCAGGTGTTTAAGTAAGGGAATCACTTCAGATTGCTTTCCTTTCTGTTCCTGTAGTACTGCTGTAAATGTATCAGATGTGTTTGATGGGATTGAATGCTACACTGTCTATGTTTTGTGAATGTGGGAATAAAAATGACACTGGCTTCTTGCTAATTTCAGGATTGAAAAACACCAAATTTTAAAAGCAATCACCATGATATTGTGATAAGGAGTTGGCTGTTTTATTGTCTTTGTTTTCTTTCATTTGTTTTTTTTTTCTGTTACTGTGTTTGTGTGGTAAGATACTGAATATCTCTCCAGTTTCACTCTTTCAATCACTGCTGTCCTTACAGATAAATCCAACCTCCTGGTGTGCAGAAGTAACAGCTGCTCTGATGTCCCCCTGTCCCCAATGCTGCAGAGACATAACATTAGTCAGATGGTATTCCACAAAATCAGGAAGGAAGACCTTGAAATTGTAAGCACTGGTAGTTTCATGCCTACGATTCATATACATTTCTCTTCAGTGAAAGTAAACTAAAATTAATGTATATCTTGCATGAGTGGGTGTTTTTAATTTGCAAATATGAGTCAGACAGCAACAATTTATGTCTTTACAGTGTCCTTCATCACAATTTATCATATTACCATATTAGTTTTGATTTCATGCTGAAGTCCATCTTATCTTCAGCTTGCTTAATAAACCTTAGCATGAAAGGAGAGCAGAATCACTGCCAGGTTAAAACTCCCTAGTTATCTGTATGCCATATGTCCTGTAAGAAGAAGGCTCTACAATATCAACCATCTCACAAAATGTGGGTACAAAGTAGTCGGAAACAGAGCATAATCCAAGTGAAAGTGTAATTCAGACTTTTGCCCTGTATGGCAGTTTAATGTATGGGGTAACAAACTAAGAATAAATAAAAGCCCTACAAAAACCATTCTGTAAAAACATTCTTAATGTGCAGAGAAAAATACCATGGTCACCAATTCCTGAAGGGCTGAAATAGGCTGATATCCCTTGTTCATTAATATATAGAAGATAGCTACACCTATAAACCAGTGACCAAAACTCCTACTGGTACCAAGATACTGCAGAGCCAAGAAACTCACTATCCTGAGCCACACTGACAATAACCAGCTTCAGGATGACACTGCTAAAACACCACAAATCTGAGTAAACCAAATGACAAATGACAGCACACCCCAGTAACACTGAACTGGAATGCAGTAGGTCCTAAACAGGCTGTTCATACTGGCTGATTATCTGACTGGAGTGAGAAACAATCATGTACAATGTACATGATACCCAGAAAGCACAGGCTGAGCTCCAACTGCCAGCAGTTGGGAGTTTGAGAAATACTTCTTATATCTTCTTAGGTATATCTCTATATTTTAGAGAGATACTTCTTTAGTCTTTTGTGTAATTTAATGGGTATAATTATTTGACAATTACTGTTCATTTTGGACTTTTTAAGTATGACATACTCAATCACCAGTTGAATTGCTAAGAAAATCTGTGAAAATCTAAAAGCACAATATGTCTTAGGTTCTTAGCCGTTTATAATCATTTAATGAACAAAAAGCAAGAATAATTGAAGAATGTATGAAGATTCATTGGCATTTAATCGTGCATTTTTCAACAAAAATGCAGCAAAAAATATGCTTTTTGACAAAAAAATGCAACATCAGAGACAATGCAGCTGCACAATTAAAGTGGTAAACCTTGTTGATGCTAAGTTTTTATGCATCAACAACTGAGCTGCAGCCAGACATTTTGTGGACTTTATTTCACCAAAAAGTCATTGTCTCCTGTGACACCGAAAAAAAAATAATCTAAATGCTAACATGCTGGAGATCCATCAAAGGGGTAATTGCTGATGGTTAGCGCTAGTGGATTAGTATTTAAGTGAAGTGGCGTAGTCACCAGCTTCATTAACTCGTCATTTGGTTTTAGCATATGGGATGGGGAGCCTGGATTAAGGGTTGACTTTGATAGCCATTTTTCATGTCACTGACCCCTGTTACTTCACTTTTGGCCCTCATAAACCACACATCTAGCTATCCCTTAATAATGGTATTGACTCTTCTGTGAAGACCAGTCAGATCCGACCCATAGATAAAGGCATCAGTGGCTGGAAGGGGCTTTGATGCTTTGGCCACATCCAACAGATGAATTGGAGAAGATAAGCTTTTTAGCACGCTGATTTGTTGAGCTCAAACAATAAAATAAAATTCTGGGGGGGTACAATATCTGGATTACAGAAACAGAACATTCCAGTCTTCTAGGTAATAGTGTATTGACTAATGGGCACTTACTCAAATTAATTCTCACATGCCTTTGTTAAGATTATAAGGTTTCCTTGTAGTCCTTAATGTTGCAAAGTGTAGTATCTTTTGTTTTATATTGTTTCTTACTCTTTAAGTAACACAAAGTTAAAACCTTGCGATTTTATCAATTGTGCAGTTTTTTTCCAGTTGTAATATGATGACCCGTGAGACATCCATAATAGCACTTAAAAACTGAACATTGAAACAAGAAATTTGAACTTGTTGTAATGGCAGTTCAAACTTAGACATTTTTCCATTAACTGCCATGTTGTAATGATTTACTGCAGTGGTTCTCAAACTGTGGTACGTGTACCAGCAGTGGTACGCGGCGCGCCGCCAGCTGGTACGCCATATGACCCTGGACCTTTGTTGTGTGTGCTGAAAAATTGGGACAGGTTTTCATATTTTCTATTTTAATGTGTGTCGAATACGCAGCCCACGTACTACGATACGGCGCGCGCTAATACTTGAGTGGACACAAGAGCTACAATGTAGTTCTATACCGTTCTATAGGAATGCGTGCTATGAACGTAAGTGATCAATTGTATTTAAAAAAACATATCTCCAGCAAATAGAGAGGTAGGAGAATGCGTAGTAATGCGTGCTAGGAACGCTGGTGATCTTGTGAGCACAGGAAAGCGTGATAGATAACAGAAAAATATTTAAGAACTGTTCTAGGTTAGTT
Source organism: Lepisosteus platostomus (assembly GCF_059453375.1). Lineage (NCBI taxonomy): Eukaryota > Metazoa > Chordata > Actinopteri > Semionotiformes > Lepisosteidae > Lepisosteus > Lepisosteus platostomus. The sequence continues at coordinate 32,941,657 of NC_142614.1, forward strand.
TGAGAAAAATACACCGAGCGTCTCTGTGTTTCGCTCCCATGCGCATGAAATAAAAACTTCTTTTAACTTCTGAGACGGACTCCTGAAACGGTAACGGGGAAAAATACAAGCTTGCGGATTGCTAAAGCAGGTAAGCCCCACACTATTTTTGAAGAACCTTGTTTACCATTGGCAAAAGAGCTGACACGTATTATGTGTGGAGAAAAGGCTGCTAAACAGCTCGACCTGCTGCCCCCTCTGAAAGACGCAGTCACTCATAGAATTATTGAAATGGCGGATGATATCAAAGGTACGCTGGTAGAGCCCGTTAAGATGAGCAGATGCTTTTCATTGGAATTAGATGAGTCTGTAGTCGATTTGGCCAGTTCGCTCGTTTACGTTAGATACGAGTTTGAGGGTACGTCCCATGTGGACTTTCTGTTCTGTAAACCGCTACCAACAGGAACTACAGGAGAGCACATATTTCAGCTTCTGAATGAATTTATCGAAGAGAATGGCATCGACTGGATAAAATGCATCGGAGTTTGTACAGACGGTGCTAGAGCGATGACAAACTGACACAGCGGTGTAGTTGCACGAATTAGAGAGGTTGCTGCAGAAATGAATGGATGCATTGCAACATCCACTGCGAGACCTTTGCCATCAAGAAAATGCCTGACGATTTATAATAGATTTTGCTTCAGATATGAAGTGGATGCACTGCAGCATCCATCAAGAAAATGCCTGACGATTTAAAGACTCAGTTAGACTCTGTTGTGAATTGTGTCAAGGCTCAAAAAATGAATTCACATCTGCTTTGCTCGACTAAACAGGCTCACCCCTCTCACTGAAATAGTGCTTTTTTATTGTTTATTTTTATTTGTTGTTGTTCCTGGTTATTATTGTTCCTATTATTAAAGTTTATTATTATAATATTTATTTTATGTGTATGTGAGTGTTTCTGGGGTCCCTATGAGAAGATGTCTTATAGGTGGTACTTGGATGCTGGATCAGGGGTGGTACTTGGTCCAAAAAGTTTGAGAACCACAGATTTATTGGATTTTAACTTGTTGCAACATTTGTCAGTGTTGTAGAACTTTGGTTACTTTTTGTTTGCTGCAGAGTCTTGACAAAATATCTGTTTTTTTACTTAATGTATCTCATGATGATAACAGTATGTTTGTTTGTTTGCAGCATGACAGTTTAGGCCAAGGAACATTTACCAAGATTTTCAGAGGAATCAGGAAAGAGCTTGGGGACTATGGTCAAATGCATGAAACTGAAGTCATTGTGAAGATTCTGGATAGAGCACACAGGAATTATTCTGAGGTGTGTATAAAACACTTGCTAGTTATTTCCTATCTTTGCAGGTAACTGAAGCTCCTGAAGTCATAGACATAGCGACATCATAATAATAATAATAATAATAATTGCTTACACTTATATAGCGCTTTTCTGGACACTCCACTCAAAGCGCTTTTACAGGTAATGGGGACTCCCCTCCACCACCACCAATGTGCAGCATCCACCTGGATGATGCGACGGCAGCCACAGTGCGCCAGAACGCTCACCACACATCAGCTATCAGTGGGGAGGAGAGCAGAGTAATGAAGCCAATTCATAGATAGGGATTATTAGGAGGCCATGATTGATATGGGCCAATGGGAAATTTGGTTAGGACGCCGGGGTTACACCCCTACTCTTTTCCAGAAACACCCTGGGATTTTTAATGACCAGTCAGGACCTCGGTTGTATGTCTCATCCGAAGGACGGCGCCTGTTTACAGTATAGTGTCCCCGTCACTATACTGGGGCATTAGGACCCACATGGACCGCAGGGTGAACACCCCCTGCTGGCCCCACTAACACCTCTTCCAGCAGCAACCTTAGTTTTTCCCAGGAGGTCTCTTATCCAGGTACTGACCAGGCTCACACCTGCTTAGCTTCAGTGGGTTGCCAGTTGTGAGTTGCAGGGTGATATGATAGCGAACATTTCAACAATGTTAAACTAAGATATCTTAAAAGGCTAATTTATTTATCTTTTCTACCAATCAGTTGGAATAGCCAAGTATTATTTGTGAGAGACTGCAGGTTTGTGAAAACCATTCTACTAAAACGAGCAGATTAAATTTTCTTGCATCTTAATTTGGCATTAGAGAAGTCAAGTTGACAGTATTATTTAGGTTTGTGTTCTAGAGCCATTAGGTACAGGTATGTCACTGGTAAGGGATTTGAAAATTGATTATATTTTCTTTATTAAAACAGATGTTTAATTTCCGTTCTTTTATGTATAAAACTTAATTTATCTTTCTACATGCTATACTTCTCAGGTGTGTCAACCACTTTTTCAGTTGAATTGCCATTAACCACACTTTCTGAATCACTGACTCAGTGAGAATGATTTTTCTGTACAAATTAAGAGTGAATGTGTCTGACAATATTTGTCTCTTCCAGTCTTTCTTTGAAGCTGCCAGCATGATGAGCCAGCTCTCCCACAAGCACCTGCTGTTGAATTACGGAGTCTGTGTGTGTGGTGAAGAGAGTAAGTCTTTGCATTCTATCTGACCAATCTTGAAATTTAGACCTGTTACTACAATACAGTCTTTCTGTACACATTTGACCTGCAACACATTTTATTTCTAAGAGCTAAACTGTTAAGGATTAACTGTTACAACATAAATTACTTCTTAATCCAAGGCATTCTACCATGAGAGGAGATGGCCTTTGATATGAATGGGAGGTTTTGGCATTTTCTTTCGTAATGGGAAATGTTTTTGCAATGTAACCCTTGGCTGTGCAGCAGTGTCTCTTGTGGTCTGTGTGAATTTGCAGTACACCTGATGCCTTAGTATTGTTTTTGGCACAGATGTGAAACAAAAAACAAGAATATATGTGTTGTTTTCAACTCAGTTGTAAATATTCTGGTGTTTTGGTGGCAAACCAAGTAGTCACATAATTGGAGATTTCCAATTAGGCAATGATAGAAGACAAAAAATGTTTTTAAATTTATTTAATTTAATTTTAAATGTTTCAGTTTAAGTGGAAAAAAACTAAATAAATTACTTTTTGTGATAAGAAAGAACATTGAAAATGAGTCAGAGAGGTTTTATGCTAAATTCAATTTAATATAATGGATATATTACTTATCATCAGCACAGACTGTGTAAGTCACATCACATACAGGGTTGTTATAAAGTATGCTATGTCACATCTCTAGATCACTCACTTGCTTATATCATAGCGAGAACTCTACCACAGGTAGCTGTTGTATAACAGAACAGTGTATGGCAAACCACAGGTTGACTTAGGTCAATAACAACAGACGCCAAATTTCTTCATTCTCAGATACAGTGGTTCAACTACAATCCCTACAATGACGGTGTAATGATACATTCATTGAGTTACTTATGTTTTTTATGTTTGTTAACCAGACCAGAAAATCGCCTTCATTAAGTTAAAGCTAGCCTTTACAAAGCAGGTTTGCATTTGAGAAAAAAAAATAAGTTTCTAAGGAAACTTTTTGTGCCCTGAGATATTCAACTATAGAGCAACTGTTCTCAACTCTGGTCCTGGGAGACCGCTAGTTTTATGATTGCAGGCAAATTGGTTTCATCTTTCTATTTCAGGTTTTCTATTTTTAAAATTAGTTTTGGTTCTGAAACTGTTTTATGGGTTTTTATATTGGTATCACCCCTATGCCAACTCCTCAGTTTCAGAACACTCCTTGTTTAGGTGTATTAGCTAAAATGAATCCAGTTGAGTGTGAGAAATACATTATCTTTCTTCTTTCTCTATTCATCATAAAGTAATTTCCTTTTATAAGTATTTTGTTATAAATAAGAGAGCTCGTTCTTAATTAGAAAGTTAAAGAACGAAGTTATGTGCTGAAGTTGTTAAAAATAGTATAGTTTTCAGTGTATTTTTTAAACCAATGATTGCCAAAGAAGAGTTTAATCAAATTGAGACCAATTACATGATTAAAGACCCCACTGAAAACTAAAACCAGCAGACATGGCAGTCCCCCTGGACCAGGGCTGGGAACCCATGCACAAGAGGATCTCCAGTTTTGGTTAAAGCCTCAAAGAATACAGGAATTCCACATTCTACAATCTACATATCTACAATAAGGAATACTGGAATTCTATATTACCTATAGTAGGTGTAAAGTGTAAGTGCAACATAACCCCTGCTGGGCTGAATGTTGCAATTGAAAAGAAAATTTCGAATGACCCTGTCATAAACTGAAAATCACTAGCCTGTATTATCTTTTATGTAACAACTCTGCATTGACTTTTGCTGCAAGAAACTACATTTTAATTCCAACAAGTGCATCTGACTGTGAAATGCATTACGTCTGCATTGTCACTCCATTGCTTTGTTCAGAAGTCTTCCAACACTGTAATATGCCTGGTCTGAGTGAAAAAGAGCCCATGTGGGCATTCTTGATGTGCATTATTCTCATTCCTTTTAGCTGACTGGGTGTAGGCAGGATGTAATTCAGTCCTTTGCATTTCAGAATCGTGCATATTAAAAGCTTGTGAACAGAACAGGAAGCCACTGCAATACAGTGTGCTTTGCAAGAGACAAATCATACAAATGACGTCTTAGAGAGCGAGGGAGTATTGATCAACTAGATCTGTTCTCAGAAAATAGGAACACTGAGATCTCTTGTGTTCATTGAAGGGGACTGTGATACACACAGGTCAAATATTTGACCAGGACAGTCACTGTCCACAAGGCCTTGTTCTGTTCATCCTATTGTATTTGAAATCTGAAGGTAGGATGTCAATAAGGAAGTGTATAAATTGCATCACTACTAGAATTTACTAATAATAATAACTACTACACTGCTGAAGAAAGATATAAGATGTGAAAAGGTGTTAACTGATTTCTTTCTGCACAAAGACTTCTTGTAACACAAGACATACCATGTTTAAGTGCCTTTGAGTTATGGCGGGATGGGAGTTAATTGATATGAAATTCCAAGTGCAAGATAAATACCCCCCCCCCCAACTAAGGTAAGATAAAACCGACCATTGAAAGTGTTCAAGGTCTTAGGAATGTCCAAACATAGGGGGCCCCCCATTACTGTGTTACAAGAAGTCTTTGTGCAGAAAGAAATCAGTTAACCCCTTTTCACATCTTATATCTTTCTTCAGTAGTGTAGAAGTTATTATTATTAGTAGTAGTAGTAAATTCTAGTAGTGATGCAATTTATATGCTTCCTTATTGACATGCTACCTTCAGATTTCAAATACAATAGGATGAACATTTTATGGGCGGAGCGGTGGCTCTGTGGCTAAGGATCTGTGCCTGTGGCTGGAAGGTTGCCGGTTCAAATCCCGCAGCTGGCAGAGGAATCTTATTCTATTGGGTCCATGGGTCTTTGTCTCATGGAGAGCAAGCTGGGGTATGCGAAAAGACAAGTTCCTAATGCAAGAAATTGTATATGGCTAATAAAGTGATCTTATCTTATCTTATTTGCACTATTTTATGTTAATGTCACATCCACTGTATGACACAAGGAGCCACAATTTTATATACAGTATATAATAAAAAAATCTGCTTCATAGCTCTAGTATAAAGGATGGAAAATTATCTCAATTATCTTATTTCTCTTTTAAATGTTTAAGTGCTTTTTTTATTTGAAAGTTATTTTTTTTAAATAAGACCCAAAATATGATTAAATCATTTGGTTGAAACCATATTGTGTATTACAAAGAGCAAACCTGTTTGCGAATTTGTATTTATTTTGCAAACAGGCTTCCAATTTGGCTTGACTAAAACTTTTAATTTATTTTTAAACTAGATTCACTTTGGTATTTTTAACCATTGTAGTATCCCTGGTAGGCAGAGTGAAAGAGATACAAACACTTCTGTAAGGCACTTTCAGTTCTTTTTGTACTGTAGAGTAAATCGCAAAAACAAAAGCCTAGCTCTGTCTGATATCTAACTAAACATCTTCAATGTCCCTCTCTCAGAATAATTGACAGTACCATAGTCCCCGGCCAAATCTGAACCTGTCAGTTTCTAAAATTTATGTTTCTTTTACAGACATTATGGTTCAGGAATATGTGAAGTTTGGGTCGTTGGACACCTACCTGAAGAAGAACAAAAACTCTGTGAATATCATTTGGAAGCTCGAGGTAGCGAAGCAACTTGCTTGGGCTATGCATTTCTTGGTAAGGATTCATAACTATATCAATGTAACAAGTATCATGGGTATCAGAGTGTTTGGTCCCATTTCATTTGAATTGAATTTGTAGGAATTATAAAGTAATCTATCTGGTTATTTTTGGTTTTTCCTCATGAGGGAATTTCTGCACATTTTAATTGAATGTGTTTGGGAAGGGGTGTTTAATGAAGTATATCATGTTTTAAATTGTTGCAAAGTACCTTAAAATTACTTTAGCACTGTACCTTTTGGGAGGATTTCTGACTTAGAAGCCTTCCTTCATAATCTAACATACTGTATGTAGCTTTATGGAGCACCATTGGCTCCTCTGCCAAGCACAGACACCAAATATCTGAACCTGTGGTTCCAGTCCTGCTGAGCAGGATTACAGTTGCAACACCACATCATCAGCAGGGTAAAACTATTAGTGAGTGAAAAATCAACAGCTTAGAAAATTCTGCTTCACAGGGATAAAAAATCAACTTCACTATGAACGCATGGTTGCCACGAGTTATCTCTGTGGTAACGTTTTTGATACCTCCTGCTTAAAAGGCCAAAATCCAGGAGGATCATTTTTTGTAATATGTATATACTATTATAGAGTTATCAGTAAAGTACTTTGCTGCATTCACTTTTCCCCCATTCAAATGTTCCTACAAGAGACAAGTGATTTCTGTTGGTATATTATTATCTTTTAACTTTTACATTAACTTTTTAGAACATTACAGTTAAGTTTTTCTCAAGCACACAAAGCTTTGAAAGTCTGGTATATACTGTATTGGGTGGAGGTGTGGTGCAAGACAATCATCAAACCTATTTTTCTTGATTTCCTGAAAAAACTTCAGAGGTTTTAATGAAAATTGGCACAGCGAAACACCAGATAAAATTGGATGTTGTTAAATTGAAAACAAATAAAATGGTCATCCGGGTGATCAGATCTTCTTTTTAATATGCATTAAAAGCCACCATAAAAAAGCCACCACCTCCCATATGCTGCTCAGTTACAGACCTGTATTCTGAAGTCCACTTTGTTGTCTGTTTCAAAGTCCATAAATCTTTCAGACTTTGAATTCTTTCCAGAGCACACTGCAATTTTTATTAAAGTGATTAGGTTTTTAAGCTGTTTCACTATGATCTCTTAGTGATTAAAGATGCTCTGAGTTTAAAAAGTGGCGATTGTTTAATGTGGTGGCACATAATTCTCTTGGCCTTGGCAAGAAGTCACAGCAGTCATCAGCCTGCCATTAAGGTTGAAATTTGGCCCACATTAATTGCACAACAAAAAAGACATATATCTAATGTATTGAATTTTGTGTTATTCTGTATACATTTGTATACCAAGATGTCCCTTAATTATTTTTTCTTTTTTAAAACCTGATATTCTACAATAATGGCTTTCATAAAATATAAAATAACTTTGTTTCAATAGCACTGCCTTACAAATGTCAAAGAAGTCTGTATGACACACTCTTAATAAGTAATTAATAAGTAATTGGTGTACTTGATTTCCTTTTCTTCCCCTTATATAGGAAGACAAAAGCCTTGTCCATGGAAATGTATGTGCCAAAAACCTATTACTCATCCGGGAAGAGGATAGAAAAAATGGCAATCCTCCCTTCATAAAGCTCAGTGATCCAGGAGTGAGCATCACCGTGCTCCCAAAAGAAGGTAAGCGAGCCTTTTTCATTTTCAGCCATAAATATTGCATTTCTCATGAATGATTTATAGGAATGTTAAGGTTTTATTACTACCTACAATTTAGACAGAGTAGTAGAGTGTGTTTCCTAGCCCTTTTGAAGGATTTCAAATTTGATCAAATTGAGCAGTGTATCCCAGTTGTTGATTTTATTTAGCCAATAAATAGGGATGGATCCTACAAAGTTCTGTCTTTATGGGGTCACCACAATTAAATGCAAAATGGAAATGTAACTTGAACATAGAGTATCTGCAGATGAGGTCTTTTCAGTGGTCCCCTATTGGCTCTGTGAGTTGGCAAAAGATTTTGGTTTTCTCCTATGCATTATTTAATGATCTTTTGCTATCTTCAAACACTTCTGATAGAGGTTACATCTGGACCATTGCACATTAAAATAATTCAATGGTGACTAGCAGTGTTTAAAGACGAGAGTTTTTATTGACTAAAATACTTTAGTATTCTTTTCACAAAAAAAACTTTACTGCTTTGTTTTTCAGTTCTCATTGAAAGGATCCCATGGGTGCCTCCAGAATGTATTGAAGATCCAAAGAACCTCAGCCTGGCCACAGACAAGTGGAGTTTTGGCACAACACTTTGGGAGATATGCAGTGGTGGCGATAAGCCCCTCAGCACCTTGGACTCAACTAAAGTGAGCGCCGTATAGGGACCTTACACATTCCCTTTTGTTTTTACTTTGTCTACTTTCCATTGTTCTATCCACAATTTTTCCCAGTGTCGTTTGGACAAGGGCAGTACAGTGTGACAGATTCTTCACAATATTTAGAACAACTACAAGTTTGTTTAAACTGCCATATTTTAACTAGCCTTTTGTCATGTACCTGTCGCTTTAGAAGTATCTGTTCTATGAAGATCACCATCAGCTGCCTGCTCCAAAATGGACAGAACTGGCCAACCTTATCAATAACTGCATGGATTATGAGCCCGCTTATAGGCCATCTTTCCGAGCCATCATCAGGGATCTCAACAGCCTCTTCACTCCAGGTAGTCGCATCCTTCCGCTGTGAAGAGGAACGCTCAGGGGTCCGTTGACAGAGCACAGTCCAATGCTTCCCTGTGTCCCAGCTCTGAAATTAGGATAAGTGTGGAAGCCTGAGTATGACCACCTTCCAGCCCAGGCTGTGCCACTAGTGGACTATTCCATTTGAAGGCTGGAGTGGGCTTACTGGATTACTCTATGGCTGGTGTTGTCTGGCACAGCAGCAGTGTGAAACAGGCCAGGTGCTGCCGGTAAAGCCAGAGTTCAGAGAGCTGTTGATACAGAGTATATTTCATGGTTGTCTTGAGTTTTCTCGGGCTGCTTGTAGTAGGGCTACAGCACTTACAGTAATCATGTTCATGTAAAAGCCGAAAGATAATCATTTTGATTACAGACAGAACAGGTAACCTGTTTTTAACAGATTTTTAAATATAAATATTAATAACTTTCACAAATAGCAAATGTCCATATCACTTTTCATACAGCAACTGAGAAAATAGACACTACAGCATTACCAACTGGTGAACAAAATGAATGGCGTATAGCAAGTATAAGAAACATTTTCAGAAATGCTTTTTTTGCTTTTGTCTACTTAGACTATGAGTTGCTGCTTGAAAGTGACATGTTGCCAAATCGATCTGGTGGATTTGGGTATGGCGGTGCTTTTGAAAACCAAGAACCTGCTCAATTTGAAGAGAGGCACTTGATTTTTCTACAGCAACTTGGCAAGGTAAATAAAGTCACCATTAAAACTGTTTTTCATGTAATTGGGTGGTTTTGAAAGACTTTTATTTGACCTGGGTGATACTAAAGCATATGTGGTAGCAATTGAGTTTGCTTTAAAGTAAAAGCAGTGTAAGAAGTGGTGGAATGGAGTACATGATGGAGCTGGAGATTCCTGTGTGTTTGAAGTGAATGTTCTCTCTCCGCTCAGGGCAATTTTGGCAGTGTGGAGATGTGCCGCTATGACCCTCTGCAGGACAACACTGGGGAGGTGGTGGCTGTGAAGAAGCTACAGCACAGTACCGCTGAGCACCTGCGCGACTTTGAGCGCGAGATTGAGATCCTCAAGTCACTTCAGCATGACAACATTGTCAAGTACAAGGGAGTGTGCTACAGTGCCGGTAGGTGGGCAAAGAGAAGGCCTTGTTTACAATGGCACACCCTCCCCTATGTCAGGAAAGCTTAATTCTAGCAGCAGTCCATCCACTCTAAAGAAGCTGCTCCTAACCGGTTGTCCACTAAACTACTACAGGGTGTCTGGAAAAAAATACATCTGAGAAAACAGGACTGCTTTTGGCATCTCCTAGCTTACCTGTGTTCAGAAGCAATCATCTTGATCATCATATTGTTCTTCACAGCCAGAGCTCAGAAATTTTTGAATTAGGAATTACTTCCATTCATTTTGTTTGTTTCCTCTTTTTCACTAAAGGCCGAAGAAACCTGCGGCTCATCATGGAGTATCTCCCCTTTGGGAGCTTACGAGACTACTTAATCAAAAATAAGGAAAGGATTGACCATAAGAAGTTGCTTCATTATGCATCTCAAATATGCAAGGTACATAGTGTCGATTTTGTTTTAAACCACCTTCTGGACCATTGCAGTATCCTGCTCTAAGTATTTAAAAAATAAGGCTCTATATATCACATCAATTCAAATGGCTTTCTTTAATATTGACTGGAAAGTGATTAAATAAAAATGCTGAAGCTTTCTTTTGACACAAAAGTGAAATTCAGTAATAAAGTAAGGACAATTTTCATGTTTCTCCTTGTAGATTGCAAGACCATTCTTGCTTAAGTAACTTGGTGAAACTTGTAGAACAATATAAGATTTGAAAAAGATCTTTAAATCACGACTGTGTTATTGCCTTTGTAGGCTTTATTGCATACAGTAGCCTGGGTGTAATGTACAGGTCTAATAGAGGTTAAAAGAGCTGTGCGTGACAATATGTGCTTCCTACTCTTCAGGGGATGGATTACCTTGCAACTAAGAGGTACATCCACAGAGACCTGGCTACCAGAAATATCCTTGTTGAGAGTGAGAACAGAGTGAAAATTGGAGATTTTGGTTTAACAAAGGTTCTGCCACAGGACAAAGAGTATTACAAAGTCAAGGAACCAGGAGAAAGTCCTATTTTCTGGTAAGATTTTTATTTTTTGTTTCTCCTAAAACACAGAGAATTACACTCCATTTTAAAACTGATTTATAATGAATAATAAGTATTGAAGTCAAATTCTAAGTCATAATTATAAGATTTCAATCAATATGCAGTATAGTATAGATTTTAAGATTGTGTTAGTGTTTTATTCCAAATTAGGAACAGGAATTTAATAGTTGGATGTTCCTTGCTCTTGTTGAAAGTTTAAAATAGTGTCAAAAGGATGTGTACCTTCAGATTAATTTTTCCTTAAAAAATATTGATAATGAAAATGCAGTGAATATAAAAATTGTAAGACTTCTGTCTTTTCTTTATCCTTTTATTTTTGACAATTAATATTGAAAGGCTTCATATATATGAAATGAAACAACTGTAAAGAACTGTGAGTAAGTTCAAACTGTTTTGAATGATACAGGTACGCTCCCGAGTCCCTGACTGAGAGCAAGTTCTCCGTGGCATCAGATGTCTGGAGCTTTGGAGTGGTGTTATATGAACTGTTCACACACAGTGACAAGAATAAGAGTCCACCAGCGGTATGTCTGTCTTCATCATAGTGATTCCTTCAGAAAAATAAAACCACAGAAAAAAAAATTGTGCATGGTAGAAGTTCTGCAGGTATAAAAAATTTCAATTCACAATGTTTTTTGTCATTGTGAAATTTAGAGTACATATTTAAGGCAATACAGGTTTCCCTCGTCTTATTTCAACAAATGTGATTTATGTTTTTTGTGGTCCCATTTTTATTGTATAGTGCAGTGCTTTGAGATTCTATGCCCATAAAGACACTGTAAAAAAGGGCATTTATTTTGTTGTACAATGTCATATTTTAGATTATATTGCATATTGGTTGTGTTCTTTGGGGTAAATTGTAATTGTAGTCTGTTACTGTTTTACATTATATAAAAAATGTCAGGATGAAGACAGATTTAACTGTAAACTGTACACAAATGTTCTTTTACAATATCCCAGCATTTCAAATCTAAAGATTGAAACACAACAGATTATACATACAGTGGGTTTTCTGTGAGTATTAATTTGCAAGTGCTGGTACCAAATCATGTTCAATTAAGTGTTAATACTTATCTGTGTTCTGTCCACAGGAGTTTATGCGGATGATTGGTAATGACAAGCAGGGACAGATGATTGTCTACCACCTAATTGAGATCCTTAAAACTGGCAACAGATTGGCCTGTCCAGAAGGATGCCCTAAGGAGGTAGCATCTTATTGATTTTATATATTTTTAGCTACATGCATAATTTTTCATAGTTGTCTCTTATATACAAAAAGTTGATTTGTGCTATGACACTATTTTAAGACTGCAAACTATAAGTCGCTGCACACTTAGAAGAGCCTTTAAAATATCACCTTCATAATGTATTTTATTCATGAATGAAGTGTGTACTTATATTTATAGACCAAAATAAAAATTGCTAAAAGAAGAGTTGCATTAATAGCACTTCCAGAGTTTGAAAATTGAATTGAATATACTGTACCTAAAAAGAGCTGTACTGTATATAAATAATGATCAATAACTTAATTTGGGACTGAAACACATCATTAATTAGTTTGGTTATTGAGCATTATCTTTGTTTTCAGGTTCTTGGTTTTATTTTACAAACTATTGTGTTTGCTGTATAAAACATTTTGCAGTGAGACATAAGAGTAGAGAGTGGAATTCACCTACAGTATGAATATTGGTAAATGCTGAATCTAGTGGTTCTTTGGCCATTTTAGATTTTTTTATATAAAAATTGGAAGTGGACATTTTCCATTTTTTAATTTGAGTCAGGCTGATGTAGCCAAGTTTCAACTTTGTGAAGGAGTTTAGCTGTTCTAATCTTCTTTAACATGACACAAAGCAGACTAATCAAACTAATGTGTTATAAGCATTCAAATACAGTTGCCACTGATTTCAGTATGGGGCAACTTGATGTCGTGTTTGTTTTGCAGTATGTATGGTATGGTAAGAATGTATTCTGCCTGAAGTTCAATGTATCAGTGATAATACTTCTGTCAGAAGGTATTTTTCTGAAAAATAAAAATTTGTTTCAGATTTATCAAATGATGCTGGATTGTTGGACCAATGATCCAGCTCAGAGGCCATCCTTTAAGGACCTGACACTGGGAGTGGACAATTTCCGGGATAGCAAGGAAGGATGAAGCCACCAAAGTGCATTTCTTGAGGAAGGAATTTTTTCTTTAATTCATGAATACAACCGACACTTAGGCCATTTAACTATGGCAAGGACTATGAGTTGGGACTAGCAGCCCTGGCTGGCTTCCTGTTTAAAATCTCTGGCTTCACAGTTGACTGAATTATTTTACTTCCACTGGAACTTTTCAAAGGCACTTGTATCAGAAAGAGGAGAGGGTATATTCCTAATGTTTTTGTAATTTGTTTTTCTGCATCCTATATTGTATATTGTCAGCAGTGCTGGCCTTTTCTCCTTATTTTAAGAAGGCAAAACTGTGAAGTGAATATAAGGTTTTGTTTGTATTTTTTTACAGATAATATATAATCATGAAGACAAGTTTTTTTAATGCAATGCAGATTATAGTTGAGCAGTCCACAAACAGTGAATGTAAATGGAGAACTTGGTTTGAATATATTGCATAATTGCTTGTAAAATATAAATCTATAATTTTGTATTTTTTTCATTGTGTTGCAGACACTGTTGGAATAAAGAGATAATTCTGTAATTCTGTAAGTGTTTGTGTATTTTAATATTTCTGTTTTAGTGCAAATCCAACTATATATAAAAGCATTCTTTTCACTGAGGAAAAGAATTTAACTTTTAGAGCCTTAGTCATTACTCTTAGTCTTTCTACAGATGCAGCCATTCAAAATGGGTGGGGTATTTCGCGGCATACCCCGGTGGGCGTGTCGCGGTATCACGCGGTTTCACGCAGTATCACGCGGTTAATCGCGTCATTTGACGTCATGCCGGAAACTCCGGCGTCACCTTGTAAAACCGCCAGGGGGAGCTTAACCTCTCATGTACAGCATTTGAGCTTTTAATTTTGAACTGTGTATTGCAGCATGTTAATCATCAGTCATTAAAATGTTGGTATATTTTATGAAAGCAAGATTGCTCAGTTGGACAAAAGTACACAACCTACCTTTATCAGAAATATTTATGCATCAAAGCCTTTACCGAAGATATTACTAATAGTATTAATAATGAATGACTTTGGACAAGCTGTATACTCAAAGTATAATTTCTTTAGCACATTTGTACAAGCACTTGGAATCTGTCCAAGCCATACTTTGTCAGGCATTTTGTTTTACTTCAACGGGCATAAAAACTCCCTTGCTTTTAACAGGGCGTTTCATAATTTCTAACTACGAAAATGATTTAAAATGCGACACTTATCATTCAACTAGAGCTCAAAATATCACAAGGATCCTCAAGAGCACAGCAAAGACTGTATTAAAAGATACTTGTATGAGATACATGAGAATCCAGGCTTTTTTATCAACGCTTTCTTTTCCGTATACCAGATTTTATGGAACCACTTCAGAAGGGTGTCAGCCAGTCAGATTCACACCGGTATTCCATTTCTCCCTAACGATTTTAAGCATCGAAGTATTTAACTAGCATGTGAAATAGCGTGTGAAAAAGTGGTAGTTTTAAGCTTTTCTGCTAATATAATATGGAATTGCGTATCTAAAGAATTTAATAACGATATGATTATATTCGTGTACTGCGACAGGGCTGTGTAGGGCTGTTTCGCCTCTCTCTTCATATGACTTCCCTTGTAGCCTACTGGTCTACCTGCCCGATTACCAACTCACGGGTTGTGTGTTCAAATCCGGCTGGTGCTGGACTTTTCTTTTAACAAACATTTCTTCGAAAAAATATAGCAATATTATGGACAATCAATTGACTTTTATATTTCAAAATATCACAACATGATCGATTCTAAGTCATTTTTGATAACAATGAATAGTCACCTTCTTCCCTTCTGACAACGGTCCCTGCTTCTGCTTCCTGCTTCTATTGTGTGTGTGTGTAATATTTTTATAGAGAAATGGAGGCTGGACAGTATGCGTTACAATATAAACATTTATATTGATTTAAATCGTGTTTTGATTTAAATCGCAAACACGTGTTTAATTATATGTGTTTTTTTAATCATAATCAGGCTAATGCAACAAAAATTGATACAGTATCTTTGTCTTCTAAGTATCTTAATAAACTTTCAGCATAGCTTTCTACCCGTTTAGATTTATATTTCTTGGGATTTTGGGATCAAACGTGGAAGGATTCGATTGTAATCGTTTTTATTTTTCAAATACGTTTTAGAAAAGTGTAATCTATACCTGCCCAGACTGTACGCCTTCCTAAACCCCGCCTTTCACTCCTGTCCTGCTCTTCCCCGCGCACCCCAGCCTCTGCCCAGGACGAATGTATATTTTGATATTTACACCCGGCGCGGCACCGAGGGAGCGTCTGCATTTATAACTTAGTTTTTAAAATTACTCAAGCAGTATGAAGCATCTCCTTTTACTTTTAAGTCCCTTAAATACATTGAGCACAGCTTTCTCACCACTTAAGATTACTTTTTGATACCATCCTTACACAAAGCAGAAACTTTCCGATGACATACAGTACAAGTGGAAAGATTACAGATTTTAATCGTCTTTAATTTTGTTACGTTATACGTTTTAGGAACGTTTCATCTAAACAAACACCACAAAACTATTCTCGATTGTATTTCTGAATGTTATGTTACACCTACAGTAGTTCACTGCTTTAAATACATCAAATTAAGAAAGTTAGGTGTAGCACTTTAGATCTTTTTTTCTGAACCAGGGAAAATCTGATCATGTTTCTCTATAACAATAATAAAAAACTTTATTTTACATATCACCTTTAAAAGTGGCATCTCAAAGCAACACAGTAGATCAAAAAACGGTTAAAAGGGACCAAAGTAAATACCAGACAAACGCAAACGCGTTTTTAATAAAATGCTTTTATTCATTCAGTAGAGAGTGAGAGGGACATCCAGCAGAGAGAGACACACACACCGGTTTCCATTGACAAAATTGTTTTTTTTCAATTCCTCTTGTCTAACAGGAATGTTTTGTTTGTGGACAGACTGTTAGACTAGAGGAAAAGAGCGCCTCCTTCTACGAAGCATTTCGTTGATCCGATCACGAATTCTTTTCCAGTCGCACGAAGTAAGGGTTGAGAATCTCCAATTCACCATGCTACTAATGGTTTCCCGGAGATTGCAAGGCAAGGCACTTTTGCCTCTGGACCCATTGAAATTTACAGACGTGGTCCACCCCCAGTAAATTTAAAAAGTCACAAGATTTCGAAACACGAGGGCGGCGTAGCGGTCGGCTCTTGCTTTCCCGTCTATGCCGATGCACTGCAAGTACAACCCCCCCCTCCATCTCCTGAGTGATGGGTAACAGTTGGATATCTGGGAGAATTATTCGTCCCACTGGCGTCTGTGAATTCCGCTCTGTAAACGGTGCTTCCTGGGGGGAGATAGACGGCGGGGACAGCATCAACAAATTCCTGCGCAGTGGTGAGCGGAGAGGCCGGGATGGAGTGTCCTGAGGCGGTGTGTGCCAGGCATTGCAACCTGCACGGCGGGGAGAGGCACTTTTCGGGAGACAGACGCTCAACTGTTTGACTGCTGGAACATACTGTCTCCTTCCTCTGCATTTTCAGGAGTGTCTCTAGCCTCCCAGTCCTCCCCAGTAATGCATCGTACTGCTCCCACTGCTGCCGAAATGTTTCCACACAGGTGCTGCTTCTACAGGTTGGCACCCTGGCCAGTGGCCGAGAGCAGAGACCCACGGACTGTGGCAAAATAACATAATTCATGTAAGAAATAAAGTCACACAGTAGTATTCATCAGTCTCGGAACAGACGTCAAAATAAACTTTTCTTTTTTTCCGTCTTACCGCTTTCTTTTTTACTGTCCTGGTGGTAGATTTCGAAGATCGTTTCGCCCGTGTGGTGTTTTCTTGAAGAACAGGCTACGAAGAAATAATTATAATTGAATTTAAAATTCAAAACGGCAATAATACCTTGTAATATGCGCTATAATCGCGTATTTCAGATGAAGTCTGCTGTATTTGCTTACCCTTTGCTCTTTGGAAGCTGGGGCGGCAGAAGCACCCCGTCTCTTCCCGTAAAAGGTCTTGGTCTCCATACTGTACTGTGGTTGCTGTAGTGCAGGTTCGCAGTTTTTTTTGTGATGGGAGCTCACCCAATCCCTTGGTGTATTTATGCTATATTCACATGTACAGCTAGAATGTTCATTGTCTTCCAATGAAAGGCGGGTGCCTTTTGCCGAAGTCGGGAGACATTAGAGGCTTGCCACACCCGGACTGTTAAACCAACGCATTAGCACGTCAAAGCCCATTGAGGACCCGGGCGCAATAGTTGTTTTGTCCCTTGATTTACTGATCTGCATTAATTATGGAAATCGAGTTCCTGCTCTTTGCAGACGACCTGGTCCCGCTGTCGCCCACAGAACAGAGGCTGTGCCAGAACCTGGCACTGCTGGAGCAGCACTGTCAGACCTGGGCGCCGACAGTCAATCTGGACAAGACCAGAGTTATGGTTTTCCAGAAAAAAAAACAGACCTCAGGGAAACAGGTACAAATTCACACTTAACAACACATTAACACCTAACAACGGGAGCAGGGACGAATTAGGCCAGCACCCACTATTGTTAAACATACAGAAAAGAATATTAAAGTATTGAAGTATTGGCTTTAGTATTAGCCATACAGAACATTAAAGTGCCCCTTTTCCATTCAGTGGGTGCCTGAGCCGCTGTGTCCTATCTTCTGACAGTCACCGTTGTGAATGTCTGTAGAGTGTATCTTATTTTTAGTACTATATTTTTGCATTATATTCCCTATTAATCAAACTCTAAGAGTATGTATCGGCTTGTCCCCTCCTCCCGCCCCTCTCTGTGTACAGTAGAGCCTCCTGTCCAGCCAGCACATGTCCACAGACATTCACAACAGCGAAATATCATAAAACGTTTGCACATATAGATACATTATTAGTTGTTTTTCAGGAAGTTAAAAAAAACACTTGAATTACTTATCCAGTCTCTCGAAATAAAGTTATTTTTCAAGCAATGCAACAAATGTCGGGCAATGTGTTTTTTTTTAATCCAACATTGACAGCCACATCTTAAATCTTGTCAGTCAGCTCTTTTTTCTCTATTTGAATTGTGGCTTACACATCGCACGACTTTAAAAGCTAGAAAGACAGGTTTCGATTCACATTAGCTGGCGAGCCTTGTTAACAAAAAAACAGACAATACTCAGGGAGGGGGAGGTCAAGCCAGAGAGAGAGTTTTTTACCCTCTGTCTAAAAACCCAAATAACACGGGGCAGAGACTCTGGGGGGATCATTGCGTGGTACAGAGCGGAGCTCAGTCAATTCTTATGGAATGTGTTTTCTTTCTTCTTTTTTTCAGCATGGAATAAACCTGTTACTTGATTCATATGGATGCCCGGTTCCGCCGGGGATTCAAAACATTTTTTTTTAATCGGGTATCAAAGGGAATAGGCAGTATAACCCTGTTCATGCACAAACTGTGGCATGTTACATTGATTTGGGTGTCTCTTCTTGCCAAAAAGCTCTAAATTGCATTTTGAGCGCGGTTTTTGACTTTTTTTAAATTGCATTTTGAGCGCGGACAGCACATACAAGGGTTAATTGCACAATGAACTGCGCCAAGAAACTTCTTCGAGGAAGTCGTGGTCACACAGCATGCTGCCCCATATATCAGGGAGCAGTTTGGATCAAGGCACCGTCTCTTTCAAGACAACGATCCGAAACACACAGCAGCACGGGCGAGGCTTGTAGCAGAAGGAGTGAACTGGGTGAAAACTTCAGCCGAATCCCCAGATCTAAATCGGATAGAGATGGTTTGGCATTCGTTGAAAAACTACGTTCTGAAAACTGCTAAGCCCGTCACAAAGCAGGAACTGATTGATGCGATCTATAAATTCTGGGAGGAAGAACTGACCGAACAAAATTGTAACAATTTTATTAACAGGCTGTTTCGTGTTCTTCCTAGGATTGTTGACCGGGGCGGGGGACATTCGGGAATGTAAGTCTGAGAAAGACAGTCTCACGTTTGTGGACAGTCTGTCCACAAATAAAACATGTAAAAAAAATGTAAAAAAATCAATTACTTTTTGTCAATGAAAACCGGTGTGTGTCTCTCTCTCTGCTGGATGTCCCTCTCACTCTCTACTGAATGAATAAAAGCATTTTATTAAAAACGCGTTTGCGTTTGTCTGGTATTTACTTTGGTCCCTTTTAACTGTTTTTCGATCTACTGTATTGCTTTGAGATGCCACTTTTAAAGGTGATATGTAAAATAAAGTTTTTTATTATTGTTATAGAGAAACATGATCAGATTTTCCCTGGTTCAGAAAAAAAGATCTAGAGTGCTACACCTAACTTTCTTAATTCGATGTATTTAAAGCAGTGAACTACTGTAGGTGTAACATTACATTCAGAAATACAATCGAGAATAGTTTTGTGGTGTTTGTTTAGATGAAACGTTCCTAAAACGTATAACGTAACAAAATTATAGACGATTAAAATCTGTAATCTTTCCACTTGTACTGTATGTCATCGGAAAGTTTCTGCTTTGTGTAAGGATGGTATCAAAAAGTAATCTTAAGTGGTGAGAAAGCTGTGCTCAATGTATTTAAGGGACTTAAAAGTAAAAGGAGATGCTTCATATAGAAATATATTTTTGTATTGGGTTGATAGTTCCCACAGGATGTAGGAAATAGCTGTTAATGAGTTTGATATATCCAGGTGTCTTGAGTGTTTTCTGCTCTGTAGCTGTCTAAAAGAACGTGCATTCAAGATTCTTTATCAATATTGCATTTAAGACACAGGGGTGTGCTGTTGATCTTCATCCTCTCTAATTCCTGGAGTGCAATAAAGTCTATTTAGAAATTTAAATTGAAATAATATATTATTTATTGCTGTAAATGTCTGGTTAGCTTTGAGCCACACCATAGCCCAGTCTGTTTAATCTGAATTAACTGAGAGATCGACTATTCAACGAGAGGCACAGCTCTCAAAAGACCTACAGTATCTGTCTCTGCAAATTATAAAATGCCTGTGTCTTCACTAATCAGTTGGTCTGTATCATCTGATTGATGATGAAAATCACTGAAGATGGCTGTTTTGACCAACAGAATTTTAAACTTTGCACAACTAAAAAGTAAATTCAGGAAGAGACGTGTAAAGAACTAGATTTTGCAATGCTTTTAATTACTTTTCCTAATAACATCCCAAATTAGGCTAGACTAATGCCTGCCCTATCACCCTCTGGCAAATTTATTGGTTTGAATTTATTGTAAACTTTGGAGATCTGAATAGTGGTTTGTTAAAACACAAAGATACATTAAAAACACCTATTAAAACTATTAAAGTTCTTAGATTTAAAAGCAGCTGGCCATACATTATAGTACAGTTTTTCTAAGCTAATGCCCCTTCCGTTAGCTGTATATTTTTCAATTATTACCTTTTTTTGGTTGAACCTGGATAAAAGTTAGGTAAATTGAGTCCGCCTTTGCTCAATACTGCAATAAATCTCTCGAATGAGCATCTTCATCTCTTTCCTGTGCAAATAAAGGACATGATTATTCTACAGTATGCACTGCATCAAACCATTTTCATGAAGTACAAGTCACTTCCATTTTTTTTGCCACCTACATACACTCCGCAGCTGCAAGAAAACCCAGAACTCATGACCGCAATATGCACTTCTACCCTTCTTGTGTCTTACATATCAAATTACTACACCTTTCACATGTGGCCAAGCCACAACGTTAATACAATTATTCATTTTTAAACCTTGATTCTAAAAAGGAAAGTAAGGGACAACTCATTGCATAATAACCTTTATAACAATAGCAATGAACTGTAAATTCCTCTTCCCCTCTCCCCCCACCTGTATCCCCCCTCTGAACTTTCAATGTGGCCTTACCATAGTGGACCATTTATTTATTTTAAGCTCTTACAATAAAACATTATTAACTGGAAAAAAAAAAGTAAAAGATATGAGAGGCAAAACCTTAATAGCAGTAAAAGGATATCCTGAAGTGAAATCATTTTTCCTCACAGCCAAGTACAGTGCCTTGCGAAAGTATTCGGCCCCCTTGAACTTTTCAACCTTTTGCCACATTTCAGGCTTCAAACATAAAGATATAAATTTTTTATTTTATGTGAAGAATCACCAACAAGTGGGACACAATTGTGAAGTGGAACGAAATCTATTGGATTTTTGAAACTTTTTTAACTAATAAAAAAATGAAAAGTGGGGCGTGCAAAATTATTCGGCCCCTTTACTTTCAGTGCAGCAAACTCACTCCAGAAGTTCAGCGAGGATCTCTGAATGATCCAATGTTGTCCTAAATGACTGATGGTGATAAATAGAATCCACCTGTGTGTAATCAAGTCTCTGTATAAATGCACCTGCTCTGTGATAGTCTCAAGGTTCTGTTGAAAGCGCAGAGAGCATCATGAAGACCAAGGAACACACCAGGCAGGTCCGTAATACTGTTGTGGAGAAGTTTAAAGCCGGATTTGGATACAAAAAGATTTCCCACGCTTCAAACATCCCAAGGAGCACTGTGCAAGCGATCATCTTGAAATGGAAGGAGTATCAGACCACTGCAAATCTACCAAGACCTGGCCGTCCCTCTAAACTTTCACCTCAGACAAGGAGAAGACTGATCAGAGATGCAGCCAAGAGGCCCATGATCACTCTGGATGAACTGCAGAGAACTACAGCTGAGGTGGGAGAGTCTGTCCATAGGACAACAATCAGTCTTACACTGCACAAATCTGGCCTTTATGGAAGAGTGGCAAGAAGAAAGCCATTTCTCAAAGATATCCATAAAAAGTCTCGTCTAAAGTTTGCCACAAGCCACCTGGGAGACACCCCAAACATGTGGAAGAAGGTGCGCTGGTCAGATGAAACCAAAATCGAACTTTTTGGCCACAATGCAAAACGATATGTTTGGCGTAAAAGCAACACAGCTCATCACCCTCAACACACCATCCCCACTGTCAAACATGGTGGTGGCAGCATCATGGTTTGGGCCTGCTTTTCTTCAGCAGGGACAGGGAAGATGGTTAAAATTGAGGGGAAGATGGATGCAGCCAAATACAGGACCATTCTGGATGAAAACCTGTTGGGAGTCTGCAAAAGACCTGAAACTGGGACGGAGATTTATCTTCCAACAAGACAATGATCCCAAACATACAGCAAAATCTACAAAGGAATGGTTCACAAATAAACGTATCCAGGTGTTTGAATGGCCAAGTCAAAGTCCAGACCTGAATCCAATCGAGAATCTGTGGAAAGAGCTGAAAACTGCTGTTCACAAACGCTCTCCATCCAACCTCACTGAGCTCGAGCTGTTTTGCAAGGAAGAATGGGCAAGAATTTCAGTCTCTCGATGTGCAAAACTGATAGAGACATACCCCAAGCGACTTGCAGCTGTAATCGCAGCAAAAGGTGGCTCTACAAAGTATTAACGCAAGGGGGCCGAATAATTTTGCACGCCCCACTTTTCATTTTTTTATTAGTTAAAAAAGTTTCAAAAATCCAATAGATTTCGTTCCACTTCACAATTGTGTCCCACTTGTTGGTGATTCTTCACATAAAATAAAAAATTTATATCTTTATGTTTGAAGCCTGAAATGTGGCAAAAGGTTGAAAAGTTCAAGGGGGCCGAATACTTTCGCAAGGCACTGTAGTTATCCGCTGTGAGACAGGCTTTGTTGACCTGCACTGGATTGCATTTCATGACTGGGAGAGAGACAATATCTTTGTTTAGACAACATACTTTTACTGTGGTTTAGGTGGGTAGCTACGTCAGCATGCGTATGCTGCAAAGGAACAATAGGTTTATTCCATGCTGAAAAGAGAAGACAATACAACGGTTCAGCTGTGGAGCCTTCTTCAGTTGTGACTTATACTTTTATAGTTTTAAATCACCAACTATAAAAATATTATCATAACTGAGCTTCTTGAGGAGCTTCTTCCACCTAGCCACTGTCTCCTGCAGAACCCGATTGTTGATGTACAGTAGAAGCTCTTTCCCTTCAACTCTATTCCTTTCTCCTTCACCATCATCTTCATTTTATAATGCGAGAACCATACAACAATGTGCCATAGTTTAACTGTTGTACTTCACTCCTCCATCTGATACAATGCATATCCCAGCAGCCTGAGCCTCTGTTAACCTCATCTCATCTATCATAAATGGTTTCACCATCTCCTCACTTGGTAAATGCCTCTCTTTTTTCCCTCCACCCCCATTAAAATGACGTTTTTCTTCTTTCTCCCACAGTGTAAGTCTAGGACTGATTCTTTCTTCAGTGAGTTTTCTTTTTGCAGACTTCCTCATTTAGTTTGTTATTTTTCTAACATATTATTGAGGGTCCAGTCTGATTTAATAGTTCAATGAACATTTTGACAGGCAAACTAAATTTCAAATACAGTTAAGCCAATATATTGTTTTTTTTTCTCAAATTATTTAGTTGGCAATAGAATATGGACATTATCCTCCCAGGGGAACATGTGGAGTTTCAAAGCAGGGACCCCGCTTACAGGATATTGTCCTCGACCAGTCTTTCCCAATCATGCTCCTGAAGTACTCGTTGTCTTGTGGTTTTTATTCTGACTGGACTGTTTGTTTGAATCCTCAGGCTCGTTAATTGAACTGTTTGCTTGTAGTTTTAAAACTGCTTTAGGTCTCATTTAGAACAAGTTTAAAAATTAATTAAATCCTTAGTTTGAGCTCTCCTCTGAGCTAGGGTAAGAGTTTCAATTTAAGCCTTTTGGACCAATGCAGGACTAAGAATATTTATGATGAGAGTGTTTGATAGTGTTATTCACACCTACTGTATATCTGCACATCATTAATTGATTAATTGAAACAATTAGAATTGTTTGGAGAGCTGTAGGGGAGCAACAGTTTTGAGTTCAGCTCTCTACAGTATCTTTATACAGTATATTATAGTGCAATATTTCCTGGAAATGACGCAAATGAGATTTGAGAGAATATTTTTGTAATGCTGAAGATCATGGGTTTAATTGAGGTTTCAATACGTTTACTTGATTTAAGAGCTCAGCTGGAGTCATGATAACCATAAGACACAAGGGTA
Organism: Lepisosteus platostomus; assembly: GCF_059453375.1. Taxonomy (NCBI): domain Eukaryota; kingdom Metazoa; phylum Chordata; class Actinopteri; order Semionotiformes; family Lepisosteidae; genus Lepisosteus; species Lepisosteus platostomus. The sequence goes on from NC_142614.1 coordinate 32,965,858, forward strand.
CTACTGTTTTATATATGGTTCTGTATCTAGCTATCACACTCACGGGAGAATACTCATTGATCCGAATCACACTTGCTTCAGCTTAAATGACAACTTTCACTTTCAATAAGTAGCTGTATATAGGACCTTGTTCAACCTTCATGATAGAGCTTAGTGAGTTTCTGTCCAAGTAACTACTAGCAATTGGTGATTTAAAAATATAGAAGTATATTTTGTCTAAATTGATATATTATCTGTCTTCCAAAATTCTTACTATTGTATGCACCATTCACTATCCCATCAAATAGTAGTTGTAATGAAAACTGCTAGTATTGTTAAGCAAACATTAACAGAAAGTGCTACTGTCACGATATTAGTTCCCCCTCCTTAAGGGTGCTCCAGCCCTTTCACTCAAGACTGTATTCTATGCACCTGCTCCCTATTCCCAGCCCACCTTAAAAGCCAGGCGCTGACGCTCATCCGGGCTCTGCATCTGATTTCCATATCGTGCGAGTCCGGGACCAGGAAGCGCCTGGTCCCGTTAAGGTTTTAACCTCTGTTCCCGTTCCTGTTCCCCGTCCGCCGGTTCCGACCCGGCCTTCGTAGTTTTTAATTCCTTCTTCTGATGGATCTTCTGGTTTTGGACTTACCCTTGTGTTTTGGATATTCCCAAAGGACTACTCTCTCGGATTGTTCGCCTCGGCCACACCTCCCCCGTGCACCAGCGCACCTTGGACACGCCCCCCTGTCTTCAACCCCGTATTCCTGCATGACGTTTCCCCAGTGTTTCCCCACTCCGTCGGATTGTGTCGTCCGCATAGGGTCCGGAAAGAACTGTTCGTTACAGCTACACCCGGCATGAGAAATTACTTTATCCCCAGTACCTACCTGGAATCAGCCTATCCTTGATTTTTTTCTATGCAATCAATCACCAGGAATTAACTTGATTTATTGCCAAAACCAAAATAACCCCATTGTGCTTAGATTCCATACCAACTAATGTAATAAAAGACTTACTTCATACACTTGCCCATCATCCTGTATTAAGTATAATTAAAATATTGTAACGCTTACGGCCGACAGGCACTGTGTAAGAGCCGGCGTACCAGAGCGGGTGACGTCACCGCCCTTCCCTGTGATAGCAGGACCACAGCTACTGGGCTGTGGAGAGATCTCTCTTTAGCTCACGGGGCTAGGTCGCTGTAGAGAGACGCGGAAGTCCCGGGTTCGAGCCTCCAGTCGGGATGGGGCCGACCAGATGCGGCAAGGGCGCCCGCCTGAGCCCCCGTTGCGTTACAATATAACTGCTTACAGGCATATTTCCAGCTGTATTTAAGGTTGACATATTAAAGGTACTCAAGTAACCAAATTTGGACTTTAATTCCCATTTCTTATCTAAAAAGCATAGCAAACCAACTACAGTACACAATTTCCATACATAACATAATAAATAATGAAAACATAATGAAAAAAAAATCTCATCCCAAAATTGATTAAATCAGAATCAAGAATGATTTGGTCTTGCCTTCAGATGCTGAAAGCATACCCATTTTTGTTCTTCTAGATCTAAGTGCTGCCTTTAACACTATCAACTCATCAAATATTAATCATTTAGAAACCTCAGCTTCTTGAGCTTCTCCTAGTTCAGATCATACCGCTCAGTTCTGATTATAAGCAAATAAATGATGCATGCTTATATTTGTCATCAATTACTGTATGTGTAGAGTCCCGCAAAGTTTTTGAATAATAACATTCCATCATGTTACCTAATGGTCACCTAGAAAAGGGGCAATGCAAGAACACAGTCCACAGTCTAGCCTGTTTGTAAATTTGTCATCCAGCCTGATTATAAGTCTTTAAGTAATGCCATAATTTTTTTTTATTTAATCTGGTGTAACTGAAGACCCATATGTACTACATCAGGACTGGGGCAGCTGTCATGGCAGAAGTTTGGGCAGCTTATAATAACGTTTGATGCATAAATATTTTAATGTATCATGGCAAAGCTAATACAAAGGATCAGCAAATACAGGGAAATGCAATTATGTACGTTTAGTAACTGATGGTATCGTTTGAATGAAGCAAAAACAACCTACATTAAACTGAATTGGGTTATAGCTGTCGCAGGTGCGCAATAAAACAGAGGTCACAAGCAAATTTTTTCCTGCTTTTGTTTCACCATAAAGTTTAATGGTGTTTTTCTGAGAGTATGCATTAGATGAACTCTGTTGCAGTTTTGAAACATGTTTTAGATGCCCTAGATCTTGGGAACTCTATATGTTTTTCTAGTGTACCTTTAACAATACATTCTATGCTGTGCAGTTCAAAATGTGCTGGTGAGCAAAATTACATTGGCATTAGGAATTCCTGTTCCAGAGCACAGACTGGCATTATCTGCATCTGTGTAGTCACCCTTCAGCCAGTGTGTAAAGTGGTGTGAAGACTGTGCCAGTACGAATGTGTGTGTTTTGCAGATGGGAATGAGAATGTTTGAATCTGAATCTGCTCTTCATGGTCTTTTTCGGACACTCCCAGTTATAAGAGGATGCTTGCACACCTTGGCTTGTGCTTCTCCACCATGTTTTCACTTCATTCTCAATTTTATAGTTGCTCTCCATTAATAGTTTCAAGTTCTTTTATTAGTACAGTATGCTTCTGTTTGCTCATTTGTGTTTTATATTACTCTCTTGACGTTAAGATTTTCAAACTCACTACATACTTGCTTACAAATGAACTTGACCACCTCTGAAACTAACATTAATTTTCCTGACAAACAGCAGCCAGGTTTGCCATTTAAATTCTCTTACTCTTCAAAACCACCTGTCTCTCAGCTGATGGAAAAACAGAGAGTCCCTATACTGTCTCTCTTTCAGCCATGAGGAGAAGACACACTGCTAACGCCTCTGCATGCATGTCAACCCTGTCCAGCATGTGAAACCCTGTTCCTCAGCAACCTCACAAACGCTGTTTCTGCCTGTCCAGAACCTGTGATGCCCTTCAGTACAATATCAGCTGTATTTTCTCAAATAGCAACCTATTCTCGGTCCCTAGCTCAGCAGTCCCACAGGCCTGTAAGCCAGACCAATCCACATCACACAATAATATATCAATTTATCACACTCCCTTTTTCCATGCAGGAGCCTAAATGCAGATTGATTTTTTTTCCTCCCAAATGTTCTTATAAGCATCTTAAGTAGCCCAGAGGACTGGCAAATTCCCCGCAGAGCCAATCCTGACTTCTTTTCCTTACATAAAATTTCACTCACTCTGATTGCCTACTGTTCATTCAGACCAGCTGATCCTCATTCTGTAGGTTTCCCTATAAATGTTTTGAAGACAAATGGTGACTCCTACAAAGCCACCACTCACTAAATCACACTTATCTTTAAGGCAAGACCATGTGCATTCTTTGAAGTGCTGGAGTCAGATTAATAGGAGTCTAACCATTTTCAATTGCCTTGTCAGTTGAGGCGGCCACAAAAACCAGAAGCCAAATGACCAGACATTGTGAACTCAGGAAGGCAGCATTTCTGTGGATGATAAAAAGTGGAACCTGATACAGTACAAGTAAGACTCCACAATCTTTCAAAAGATGAATAGAGTGCTAAAGACATTACAGTGTGAGTGGGTTCCTTCTGTGGCAGTCCAGACTACAGAAAGCATCTACAGCACATGATCACTGATATACTTCCATTTTATACTCTAGTCCGGTGCTGAATTTATTTGGTTCCAAGAATTACTTATGCCAAACGGTGACATTTTAACTCCTTACCTCAGAACGAAGCTTTCTCTTATCATCTCTATATGTACGTAAAGGATTGTTAAGAGATCTTTCTTTATCAAAGGTTGTTGCATGTTCCATTAGGGACAATGGAACTATTAGTCTAAACAAATGTTGCATGCAGATTTCTCTATTCTACAGTTTGTTACATCAAAAGTATAACCTTTTGCAGAGTAAGGACACACTGGAAATTTAAATTAAAATTAATTTTAATTCACCAAGGCAGCTCTAAGACAGTCACTAAATGCACTCTTGTAAGTCGCTTCAACTAAGACTAAAACAAAATGATGGTATTGCTGGTATTATAACAAAGTTCTCTGTGACTTACGTTTTGTCACATCTCTACACTTCTTGGGACTTAGAATAACTTGCACATGACCAAGATCAAAGAATTTTCAAACTCACATTTGAAAAAAAATCCTTATTCTGTTAGAACCAATTTCATTCGCAGGGGTAAATGCTCAGGGTATCACATCCCACACTCTGCATTCCGCAGTGTTCACGTCATCGCACAGGATCTTCCTATTCAACCTATTGGTTCCTGACAGAATAGTGAGCTGAAAAATATGGGTCCAGCAGGCCAGAATAATCAATTTTCTATTTGCCAAGAGCACTCCCGGACCCTGGGCCAGCTAACTGTGGCAGTCCAGCAACTAGTAGTCTCATGATCACCACCTCCCCAGCTGGCAGCTCCAGTTCCTGTTCCCCTGGTTCCAGTACCTGTTAATCCACTACCCCCTCCTCCTCTGGAAAAATTTGATGGGACCCCTCCAAGTGTCAGAGCTTTCTGACCCAATGTTGGATGGCTTTCCACATGGATAGAGAGAGAATTGGTATTTTACCTCACTATACAAGCTCTAGGTTGGGCCACGCATTTCTTCTCTCCGAATGTTCCAGAGACTACTAACCTCTACTTTTTTCAGACAGCTCTACAATCAGTCTTCGGACAATTTCACTCTCACCACCTTATTGTTGCACGTCTCACTTCCCTCACTCAAGGATCTCGTTCCCTTCAGGACTATGTCACAAAATTCTGTTCCCTGGCTGCTCAAATCCCTTGGATTCCGTGCTTTTTCTTCCAGCCACACTTTCATGGAATAAAGGACAAATCTCTCTGCTTTCGTCGATTCAGGCTCCAATGAAAACTTCCTAGATTCCGGACTCATTTCGTCATGGAACATTCCCTGGTTACCCATCACTCCTTCTATTCGTCTACTCACTCTTGATGGCTCCCCTCTCTCCCCTGGTTTGGTGAAGTGGCAGACCCCTCCCCTCACTCTCCACATCAGCGCTACCCACCTGGTGGTCATTCAGTTCCTTATCACCCAATCCCCTTCTCACCCACTGGTTGTTGGTTTCCCTCGATTACAGACACGCATTTCCTGGTTGCAAGGGGAACTCACAGCCTGGGGATCCTAATGTCTTTCGTTTTGCTGTCAACTCCTCCGGAAACGTTCCATTTCCCGTATTTCCCAAGATAACCTCTCTAGAATTCCTTCTTACTACTCCGATCTACACCTAGCGTTCCTTCCCTCCTCGTTGCCCTTACGATTGTCCCATTAACCTGATTCCAGGAGTTCTTCTTCCTAAGGAACAGCTAAAGGGCACTCCTGCTCTGTCCTGTCTCTATTTTCCCTGTGCTTTACTTGTCCTTCCGGTGTGTCTTTGTCTGGGGCTTTATATTTCCAGGTCACTCTTTCCTCCACGCTCAACATTGAGGGATCGGATATCCTGAGACCCTCTTGCACCAGGTCATCTCCTACATGGCCCGAGGGCATAGGTTTCTACCCGACATCGTCTGACCTCCTGTGCTCGGGCTAACCCCCATCTTGCCGCTACACATAGGATCTTTTTTCGCTCTCCTGCCATTCCACAGCAGGAGAATGTCACATCTGTGACAGAATCTGTGACAGAATCTGTCACAGAATGTTGAGCCATCTCCTGACCCCACGAGCGGCGCTTTTTGTTTTTCCGCATTGTTTTGGGCCTTTTTTTCAGTTCTCCTATTCTAATTGCGGGATGCCACTCCCGACATCCGTGCCTGTGAGCGAGTCATTCAGCGGTATGCGTTTCTGACATCCACATACAAATACCTGGCTTTCCTCGGGTTGTCACACGGTATCCGTGATAGAATGTTGAGCTTTTTTTTTCCGTTCTCCTATTCTTGTTTCTGGATGCCACCCCACAATATCCGTACCTGTGAGCAGGTCATTCAGCGGTATACCTTTCCGACATCCACGTATGGATACCTGGCTTTCCTCGGGTTGTCACCTCCCAGCATCAGCAACAGAATGTTGAGCGTGTTTTTGCCCAGTTTGCGGTATTTTACTATTTTTGTTCCCAGGTTTTTTGTTGTTACTTTGTTTTTTCTCTTGGTGTTTTGGTTTTTCACTTCCCAGTTTCCCTGTTCTCTCGTCCCCCCGACCCCTGTTTCTTGGAACTCTTGGTTCCTATCTGTTGTGTGTGGTTTGTTACCCTGGTCTTCCAGGTTTATTTTTGTTGTGTGTGTTTTTTGGTCTCGCTCCCCGGAGCCCTCCCCAGCCCCCCCTTCCTCTACCCAAAAAGGTTTTTACCATGGAGGAAGGGGTAGCTCTCAGCCGTGGACTCCCGGAGGTTTCCTTTCAGTTAAATGAGGTTTTTTCTCCCCTCCAGAGCTGTGCAGCTAATTTGTTTTTTGGGCGTCAGGAGCCACATGTGAAGGGGGGGGTACAATCACACCCTCTACAACTAGAGGGCGCTCCTACTCTGTCCTGTCCCTAGTTTCCCTGTGCTTTCCTTGTCCTTCCGGTGTGTCTTTGTCTGGGGCTTTATATTTCCGGGTCACTCTTTCCTCCTCGCTTCTAAACCCAGACTAACTCCATGTCTCGTTGCTCCGCATAAGGTCTTTTTTCGCTCTCCTGCCATTCCACGGCATGCCTTTCTGTGACAGTTGGCTTTGGAATCACTCCTGGACGGCATTCATTACTACCCACAGTCAGTATGAGTACCAAGTAATGCCTTTTGGACTGGTGAATGCTCCTGTTGTCTTTCAGGGTTTCATGAACAACATCTTTAGGGATATCTTACACAAATATGTCCTGTTATACCTGGATGATATTCTAATATTTTCCCACAGTCTCCAGGATCATATATCCCACATGCGTGAGATTCTTAACCGTTTAATAAAGAACAAGCTCTATGCTAGATAAATGCACTTTCCACGCATCCAGAATTCACTTCCTCGGCTAAATCATCTCACCCCTGGGCATTAAGATTGACCCAAGACTAACTCCATAAAGAACTCATTTTATTCCCCTCCCTACTCTTCCATCCGCTCAAGAAATGGACGATCTCTTTGTTCTTCACATCTTCAGACTCCATGGCATTCCTGCAGACATCGGATCAGAAAACGCAATTTATTTCTAGATTTTGGAGAGACTTTGCAAATCTCTTGGAACTTCCACATCTCTTACATCTGGTTATCATCCCGAAGGTAATGGGCTTGCAGAAAGAACCAACCAAGACCTTTTCACTTACCTCCGAGCATACGTCTCTGCTTCACAAGACGACTGGGTCTCTCTCCTCCCATGGGCAGAATACGCACATAACTCTTTTTCTCATTCCACAAGCAGGATGTCCCCCTACTATTGCTCCCTAGGATACCAACCCCCCCCCTGGACTTAAATCCTCCCTTCCCTTCTACCATTGCAGATGAGGAGAATTCGTCTGTCTGTCTACCAGGAATTTACCCCTTAGAGAACCTTCATATAAGTTGGGGCCCCCGTTATATTAGACCTTTTTGCATCCTCTCCCAGATCACCCCTGTCACCTATCGTCTTGCCCTTCCTCCAACTCTAAAGGTTCATCCGTCCATGTCTCTCTCTTGCAACCCTGCCATAGATCTCCCCTCTCCCGACCTCAACCCTCCACCTCCACCACAACTCATCGATGGCTTACTCTCCTACACAGTTAATAAGATCTTGGATACCAGCTCGCATCGGGGCCGCCGACAGTTTCTTGTTGATTGGGAGGGCTTTGGCCCAGAGGAGCGTTCTTGGGTCCACGAGAAACATATTTTGGTCCAGAGCCTCATTAAAGAATTCTTCCGTCAACACTTAATGGGGTCGTCAGGACCTGCTCTAAGGGGGGTGTAATGTCACGTCCCACACTCCTCCTCGCAAACGTACTCGTACTCACGTACTCATTCCCACTGAAGCTACCACATTCTCACGTGCACCAGATTCCACAGATTCTCATTCCTGAACCAATTATCCAACCATATCTCTCTTCCTTTAGTATTTAAACTTCCCTCACTCACCAACCCACACTCACTATTGAGAAGCCTCCCTTAGAGTTGTCTACTGATTTTCACAGTTCCTGAACTAAACTCTTTTCTTATCAACTTCGCTAATTGGATATCGCTTCTCAGATTTCTTCCCCTCGTTTGGATTCCCCTGGTAACCAGACTCATCGCTTCTTCTCTCGACCTAGCCGTGCCTCAGATTTAGTTCTAGTGCTACTCTGCATTCCGCAGTGTTCATGTCATCGCACAGGATCCTTCTATTCTGACACAGGGATTCTGTGTTCCTGACAAGGGGATTCTTTTGGTGGCCTGGTTGTAGGTGATTAAAAATATTAATATTGGGCTTTCTGGTTAAGGATGTTTAAGATGTGGTTTGATTCAACAGCCTTAGCCTCTTTGAGGTGGAATTAATCAAATTAATTCAATCACAAGCTCATCCGTTTGGAAAGATTTTCACTTGCTGATGGGTTCTCCGAATTTGGTGTGCTCGTCACAGTATACAAAATACTGTATGTGCATACATTTAGTGACTCTCTCAGTTACCTTTGTAAAGGTTCCACAGCCAGACACCCCGTCAGTCCCAACTGGAATGCAGACTATTCAGTAAATTCATTTCCTCTATAAATAGCACACCAGCCACATACAATATATACTGCACAGGTATAAACTGTAAGCAAAACCACACTGAAAGATTGCTCTCCACCTTCTTTGACACAGATGTACTCAGAGCATACATAATGTGATAGGGTATTTGGGGATGGACAGAATGACTAACGTGCTTTTGATTTCGGCTGGTGTGACAGTGTCCATGACTCCATCTCAGGAATGACTCTCAAGTTACTATTAATCATCAAGCACAACATTTTCTCGTGTAGACCTAATTCCAGCCAGAAAATCTACCTTAATGGGGGATGATAACCTTAAATCCATTTTGGTAACATTCATTTGCACAATTTGTTTTTCTTTTAGAAAGATAGGCTGATAAATTAGTATTCACAATTACTGTTTAATACACAAGTAATCCATATCCCCAAGGCACTGACAAAGCTAACCCTGCAGATATCTTCAGAATGAGCAGTGAAACATTAACCTGAGAATGTAAGTGTATAATGTGTAAAAAGTGATAACAGGAGGCATTTCTTTACCTAAAGAGTTGTAGGAGTTTGGAACAAACATGTTGTTAAAGCCTGTCTTCCTGCATGAAAAAGCTGGATGAGATCTTTGTATCAATTTGCTTCAAATGAACTAGATTGGCCAAATGGCCTCCTCTTGTTTCTAACCTTTTTATATTTTTATTGTGAAACATTATAATAAAGAAAAATGACAAAGCCACTTATTCCTAATTAGGGTCATGGAGACCCTGAGTCCAGCTTAGAAGCAAAAGGTGGAAGAGTGCAAAGTGAGACCACACTTTGAGCAAAGCACCAATCACATACAAGGAGAATTTGAGAGACATTAATCTGATGAGCATGTCTGTGACAGCTGGGAGGAAACCAGATCAACAATAGTGACACACAGACATACAGCACATGGGAAGAACATAAAACTCCACACAGAAGGCACTCAAGGAGGGAATTAAAAAATAAAGGTCATGTCAAACTATTTTACTGTACATCTAACAAGTACTAGCCTTAATTCCAGCAGGGATTAGATAATTGAAATGTACTTTGCTTCATTGAAGTACCCAAACCTTAGTCATATACAGTACAAGCCCTATACAGAGTTGCCCAGTGATGCCACAGGCTCAGACATGTACACCGGCAACAAGACAAACAGACGCTGGAAGAAGGGAGAGTTAGCAGAGAGAGAGAGTTCATTGATCTGCAACGCTGATGTGCCTGAGTGTCTGTGTCACTCCCAAGCTGTGCATCAGTTCCGCAGTATAATGATTTCAGTGAATTTGTCAGTCAACTGCTGGGAGAAACTATTAGATACAATTCAGGCCCCAAAACTCCTGTACTCGAACTCCAAATCTGTTCTGTGTCATTGCTGATTTTGTAGGCTAAATATTTATGCAATAGTAAGATTAATATTTTCAAATGTGTTTCTTCCAATGTTGTAAACAGAACAGCATGTGCATGAAGACGTTCAAGTACAGTAGGTAGGATGCATAGGCTGCAAAGGTTTATTCCATACTGTGTGATATTCCACACACCTGAATAAAGCTTAACAGCTGAAACAAGCTTAACAGCTTTTCCTTTTGGCACAGTGTGTACATGACCTGTTTCTAATCCTGATATAGAATACAATATTTTTCAGCTTTAGCTGTTGTTCACTCTCCACTTGTTTGACTTCATTCAGCACTTTGCAGTTATTATCTTTGAAAAATTAATGACCAACCATATTGCACACAAATATTTTGGCACCTCTGATATTCCTACCTTCGTCTTTCAAATCATAAATGTAATTGAAAATTAATTTTCTCCTCCTGATGATAAGAGCTCTTTCTGTATGCAAACCATTTTGAAACCATATCTTCATAGTGTAGTCGGGTTCACAAATTTGTGGAGCTCATTATATACCACTATGTGATTGAGTCAGTTAATTTCCAATCATAGGTACATAATACTTAAGGAGCCTTACAGTTGAAATGTCATATTCTGAAACAAAATGTGTCCCTGAACACTCAGCAGACTGTAAGTGTGCTATATGGATATTGATATATGCCCAGTTATTTGTGTTTTTGTACTTGTGATTGCTCATGAGTGTGACAACAAGCTCTCAGCAACATTTATGAATCTTGCATTGAAATAAAGTCCCCCCTACACATTGCAGATGCTCATTTTGTATGCCAACCTCCCATACCTGTCTGAAAAAAAATTGTTATGCTAAGTGCCCTATTTATTACTTTGTTTATTGTGAAGTTTTGAATCTAAGGGTCGGAATGACAGACTTGGAATGGAACTTCGTGTAATTGTGCCACCATATGTTCCTCTGAATTATGTCTTCAGGACCACTGCTTTTTAGCTGCACTGGTTTGTGTGTGATTTTTTCTTCTGTGGTTATCTTTTTTACTTATCTTAGACAAGATATAAGACCTCAAAGACAATATCATACAAGCTTGGAATTGGTGTTTGGGGCTAAGTTTATATTTAACTTTCATATATCTCAGAAATAAAATATGGTACAGTCCTTTTATTTACTTAGCTGGGGGAAGAGTCAAATATAAATATATAGTTAGGAGTTATGTTTAATATAACGTTCAGTCTACCTTACAACAAAGACAAAAAAACTATTTGAAAAAAAGTGCACCTCATCACTTCCACTTCATTGATATTGTATTTTAGTACACAGAGTTGAATAAAGAAAAAAATCAGGCGAAATAATACAGCAAAACTGTCAAACAGAAGAAAATATTGTAGGAAAACTAATTTTATTGTCCTCTAGGAAACAGAACATGTAAAGCCATAAGGACAGTGGATCATTGAGAAAATTAAAAGATTTCAAATTCAAAAGTGACCCCTCACCCAACACATTCTCTCAAGTTCCCAGCACACAACAGGAACTCTCTTCACTGACACACAGTCAATATACATTAAATAAATACAGCTAGACATCGAGACTGGTTAGCGCGGGCTCCTGCGATCTGCTGTATGATCAGCAGAGCCTGCCAATGTCATTCTTAGTGCAGCCCTGATTGCAGCACATTCCTGCCAAGCCCACTGAAAAGTTCCTCTTCCTCCTGGGGGACTTCAGCCAGGGGATGTGAGGACTGTTGCCCACTTTGTCAGTAGTCTGTAACTTCTGCTGCTGCCTGAGCTCTGACACCTGCTGCGGGAGCTCTCCGAGGTCATCAGGCACTGACTCATAGTCACTGTAGACGCCGTACAGGCTGACAAGGTCCTTCAGGGATAGCTGCGTGATGGGCAGGGGGGGTCTTTTCAGGATGGACTGCAGTCTGCTCAGACTGTCCTCACCTTCAGGGGCGGTGTGGAAAGCAGAACCCAGGGGCAGATCTGGTGAAAAAAGGAAATGGCCACTGACTAAGGAGAGGCATCAAACATTGCCTCAAGAGTAAGTTTACAGAATTTACATGCGGCCATGGTTATTTAACTGAGTGTAATGTCACCTGAACTAGAAAGGTTATCTTAGTAGTTTAGGTTTATTTAGTTTGTAGTGACTGGAATTCTCCATGACGAATTTTGAAGCATTTTGTAAAATATGCAACTAATATTCTGAAAGTAATGGTCAAATTACTGATTGTAAATACATTGAGACATATAGTGGTCCATATTTTTTTTTTTTAAATGTAACGTTTTTGCCACTTGGATGAACTACAATATATTTAAAAAACAAAAGGTGGGGATAGCTCTGCAAACACCCCTAAAGCTTTTTCCAAACATTTTTGTAAACCTTGTGCAGGTGTAACAAACAGTGTTGTAAACAACCTATGAAGAGCTTTGTTAAGGCCTTGGGGCAAGCTTGTTTTGAAAGGCACTATATAAAAATATATTATATTGAATTGAAAAGAACTAAGAAATTAAAACTCAAAAAGTTTTAACCCATCATATCATACCATTTATATTTCCACATTAAAGTTGGATTCCAGATATTATTAAATGCCAGTACACCCAGCATGAATAGGCAAAGATAAAATAAAAATGGAATAAGTTTAATGAGCTCCATTGACAGATTCAAAACTCAGACCCTCATTCTCAATAAGGAACTGTTACAACTGGTGACCACCATTGATGTACTGTATAGTACACATGGAACTATTGATTACATTTTAAAATAATGGCCATAGATTCCAGCAAGATAATACAGCAAAATATTCTAGATAATGCTCTCTCCAAATGTATGTAAATGCTGACTGAATAAACAAATATTGTGAGGTATTCCCAATGTATTATCTTGTAGTTGTTAATTAATTAATTCTTAATATTATTATTAATTTATGCAAGTATTCGCTCATTTTTCTATGTCAGTTTTATCTCTTACATGTTAGACATGTGACACCACCAGCCTATTAGAAAAATGAGAGAAGTGTCTTTGAAAACAAGGAAAAGATTTCAGTTGCTCATTATCAGCAAAATAATCCATTAATTATCAGAAAGCATCTTATTCCTGGTATGGGGTAAGGACTGTTCATTTCGATAGGTCAAATTCCAAATCTTTATCAACAGGCTGGAAAATATGCTTTAGTTCTGGTCTTTGAACATGTACTGTAAAAATGAAAAGTATAGAAACTAGAAATGCATATACTTTATTCCTTCTTTTTGGCTTTTATTCTATACTATTATGACTGGTCATCAATCAAGTGGTTTTTATTTGAAGGATTTTAAGGGTTGTGAAGCGGGATGTTATTAATCATAACTTGGGACATGATCAACTTAATGATTATAATTAAAGAAGTTTTTTAAATGAGCATATTTAGGCAGATAAGTGAACTTGCAAGAAAAGCAAAGATGTTGTTGCTAAAAAGCTAACACTTTCAACTATCAGAACAAGAAAAACTCATTCAGAAGAAAAGGTAGATTATGTATACACTTTACAAATACCCACAATTTGTGTGGCTGTCCTGTATGGATGGTATGGATGGATGGACACAAAATTAATTAAACGAATTAATTATGTCTATTTTAAGGAAATTCTGTTCAAGTACTGAAGCAACTTTAATTTTCAGAAGCCCTACCAAAACATAAATTTAAGATAAAATAAATACATGCAGGATTAAAATCAACATTAGTTAAATTATTTTAAAGCACGTTTTATTAGTATGAGGTTAAATTGGACCAGGTTTATCCTCTGTATTAAAAAACGTTTTCGCCGGTTTTGCTATTTGCAATTTCGTACGGAAGCACCCTTTACCCTTATGTGTGAGTGGAACAAATTTACTGTACAATCCAAGGTCGTTAAACGAATCTTCTTCTATTCAAATTCAGATTACTGGTTGTTTTCTCAGATTTAATATCGTTCATGGCTTCAGAGCCAAGGACAGTCCTGCTGCTTTACGATCAATGTTTAGTCTAATTTATCAAAATGTATAATTATATCAAGGACGACGTCATTATCGATAAAAATATCAAATTACCTTATTCTGGACAGCAATTTAAAATTTCTAGACAATTTATCCTCAAATTTACTCAAACAATGACAGGTGATGAGTTTAGGCGTTTTAACGAGACAAAAAGTTTAATAAAATTTGTTCTACATAATATCCTGTCTGTAACTGCAATATAACTCACTAGGTTCTAATTCTGTCACAATGACGTATTCTCTTATCACAATATACACAAAGCATTTCACGTAGAAAACAATGTTTGAACTTGAGGTACAACATGACTTTTTTTCAAAACCGAAAGAATGATCTTTACGTTTTGCATTTTCATTTATTGAATGCAATAAATTATTTTAAAATCATAAAAATTACAAGCAAAGATTTTGAAAATTAAGAAAATTGCTTAGATTTTGGAAGTTGTTTAATGATAAAAACCTTTTGATTTTTGGTTTTCAGAAGAAAGAAGTCTACTGAAAGAGCCATAACATATTGTAGTGTGTAATGTGACATTTCAGTTACTACACATACCATTGACACATAGTCATTCATTAAACAACAGCGCACTGCATTAGTTTGTACTGAGCTGAACGCAAAACAGTCAAGTGGGTATTTGAAAAGATGTACTGTAGATATAAACACCGGTAAGTCACACTCTATGTCTACAGAACACGTTCAAACACAAACTTTATAAAGCCTAGTACTCAAGTACTCACTCTTCTCGATGCCCAAAGGTGAATCCGAGTCCTCCGAAAGCCTTTTCCATCTTGAACCTCCGCAGGTGAATATGACGGCTCTGATAAACTCTCTGCCACACAGCTTCACCCCGTATTCTCTTGTCAAACCTCCCTTGCTCACACCTTGCGCTCTGGCACCCAGACACATGCTGCCAACACACATTAGAAACACAGACAGCAGCTTTAACATTTTAACCAACTGCGCTTACAGTACGTACAACTAAATAAAGGACCTTTCCGTAACTCTGCAAGTGGTGTTTTGAGTAGTGTGGGTCTAAGTAGAAGATTCTAAACGCTTTATTGAAGTTGCAACAACTTCTGGAACCCTAAACACAGCGGCGTTGTCAGCGCTAAGCACTCCTTTAGTCTAGTAGTATTACGTTTTTGGAAATGGTGTGCCTTAACTAAACCTAACTTCACAGAGTTGCTGTTACAACAGCCAATGCACCTCCTTTCCTTACTGGACATGTTGTTAATTTGTCTCCCTTATATAGCTCCTGTCCCGTTACTCTCTGACTCATACAGTACGAACAACCTTTCCTCCGCGATCAACCCCCTCCCCCATGTGTTTTATAAATTACCTCACTTCTTTGCTTTCGCAAAAGTTCAAGCGTTTTTCAACAGCCCGCCCTCCTGAGAAATAAACTGTGATTAAATTAATATTAAAATATCGATTAAACAAATCGTTATTGTAGAGGCACATGCTCCTTTCCATTAGCCGTTAGTCTTGAACCTTTTCAGCGTTATATTGTGACAAAATTTAAAAATACAACTGTTCTCGACAGACCGTTAAACAGTAAGAATTAAAAAAAATAAAGCCAAGTACAGCTAAAGCAAAACCATATCTCAGAAACGTACAGTGTACCTTGATTACAATCCCTTATATTAAGTACACATTTCTTCTTATGATAATTAAATGATACTGTCATTTCTTATAGAAAAGCTTATTATTTAAATCAAAATCCAGCAAAAAAAGTGATTCTGCAGTAAATTTATCTGAAAAACGATTTATTTTTTACTTTATCTATGGGGTATAAAAAAATCAAATTTGCTCTGTACCATAAAAGCAACTAAATATTGAAGAACACCTGATATGAATAACAGATATCACTTAGACAACATATAATATGAAGAAGTAACAAAGATGGCCTAGTTAAAATGTATAGTTCCACAATCCTGTCCCACCAGTATACTGTAGCTCACAAGGAATAAGGACACCTAATCAGAAAATGTGTTATGAATATAAAGTTTCAGTTCCTTCAACATGTCAGTGTAAGCTCTTCTCTTAATGCCCAGGATGTATCTCCAAATAGATTTATTGACAAAATTTGAAATAAACAGCTTTGGTTTATCCTGCTTGGCTGAGGGTCAATCACCCAGGAGGTTAGGACACTCATGCAGAGTGAAATTCACCAAGGGGATGCAGCAAAGCTGGAGATGA
Organism: Lepisosteus platostomus; assembly: GCF_059453375.1. Classification (NCBI taxonomy): domain Eukaryota; kingdom Metazoa; phylum Chordata; class Actinopteri; order Semionotiformes; family Lepisosteidae; genus Lepisosteus; species Lepisosteus platostomus. Next base: position 32,982,076 of record NC_142614.1, read on the forward strand.
GCTAGAGAAGGGATGCAAAAGGAAATGTATGTGAGGAGAAGAGGGGCTTAGTTGATTTGTTTTAACATTTTGGGAAGAGACACCGTGGAGGATTACAAAAAAGAGCAGAAGAAATGAATGGTTGCCATCATTCCTCCCAAACTTCACTACAAACTCAGTTGAAAGAATCCTTTCCATTTGAGAAGAGAAAGCCAAACAGAAATATCCCACACTTCTTCAAGTCACGCCCAGCCAATCCTGCAGTGTATGAACACAACTAATTATTTACTGATTAATCCAGATTCTTTATCAGATCAGTGAGCACCTCTAACACATTGAACATTAAAACACACTTCACTTCAACCTGTTGGCATACAGAGTGGATAAAGCTACTCTTTTGTATTAATATAAGGAAAGGCTTATTGGCTTTCCTTATGTTTATACAACATAAGGAAATATAATACAGTACATACAGAGCAATGTACTGTATATAGGATTGTCAGCATTTTTAGATCCTTATAAAAATCCATATTTTATTAGATTTTCATTATCGCATTTCCAATTATACCATCACATAACTGAAAGAACCAAAGCTCTTGAAAATAGATAGCAAATAGGGTAAAAATGAAAATTATTTTGCACATTACACATCTGTCACAATAGACCTACAAAAAATACCCAGACATGACAATATAATATGTGTCTTTGTGCTAATCATGTACTGTAGTTGACATAGAATACTCCACTAGAGCTAGTAATAGAATAAATATTTTATTAATTAAATAAACCCGTTAAGTGCAATTTAAAAATACACAGTAATTCAAATGGATATCTGTTGAATATGTGAGTTCAGTTTATAATGTATGGCATGAATCTACTGTAATTTAACATACAACAGCAACCAATAAAATTAGACAAAGGGATGTAATATTATTTCTAAGCATTACATTTTTACTGTACCTTCAAATTCTCCAGCTTCCACCAGAATTTTGTCTTCATCTAATAATGGAGTGAAAGCTTTTTTGTATTAGGTGGCATTAATAAAAGTGATAATTCCCTTTGTTCCAATATAAGTCAGTTGTGAAATTAAGAATGAAAGATGTATAATATAGTTGCTTTAATTAACTTCCACAATAAATTGATTATAATGTAATCAGACAATATAAAACAGTTTGAAAGGTAGAGTATTACAGGGACTTTTGAAAATTATCTAGGTATTTATTGAATAAACTGAAATGAACAGTCACTGCATGACAAATCCTGCCTGCAGCAGATTGGCTGTCACCACCAAATGAGAAACGTGTAAGTGCATTTTCACTCATGCAAAGGGAATTGGTTTTCCAGTCAAGATGCTGTTACACATGGAATTACTGTACATGTTTGAAAAGAAAATCACGATTTCCTTTCAAAGAAATGTGAGACGTTTTAGAAAAACATTCAAGCTTAAGTCAATTTTCCTAGTTACAGTATATGTTTTCTAATATTACTTGTATTTCTTGTATATTTTTAGTATAAATGTCAGTTTTTCACTCGAAAAACCCTTTCCATTTAAAGTTACATCTTGATTAAGAACGTTAAAAATAGTCACACAGTCCTGAGTGGTTCATCTGGAAGAAGCATCTGTTCACAGTGTAGAAAATGCCATATAACCTGAAGATTGATAGTGCTAACCTGGGCTGTGACACTTAGCGGGGTTGAAGTCAGCCTCTGGCTATAAGGGAAAGTTGTCATTCATACAGTACATCTAATGCAAGAATTTGTACTCTGCTGTTGGAGGCTAAAACCAGGATACAGTTTGACAATGCACATCTTAGAGAGAGCTTGTCTGCTGTCTTTATCTTTTCTGAAGAAGAATGGGAGAGATGGATTGAACATTATTCTAATTGGAATTTCCAAATTTTTGCAGATAAGCGAGGAATATAACTGAGAATCCAAATGTTTTAAAAGACGGTCATGTTCATCCAGCTAAATAATGAAAACAATATTTTAACAGGTACAAAATTTAAAATAAAGAAAGGAGATGTGCACACAGTAATCTCTTAAGCCAGAAAAAAGAAAAGTGCTGTTAAGTACCATTACAAAGACGAATTGGGATTTGCAAATTAACTAAACATCAAAAGAAACATATCACTTATAAAAGCAAAAAAATCACAAAGCTATTATTAAGAAAATTACACCTGGAGTAGGTGCAATGATATTCCATTGAATGGACATGACATTCATGAAATTTGTTATGCTAATTAATATTTGTCATCAACAGAATTGATCAACAGGGGATCTAATGTGAATGTGGTTGTTAGTAGTGTGTGCAGCCATTGCTGGAGGCAATACAAGCTGTACATACTGTATAACACATGCTCTGCCGCAGATAGCAGAAGCGGTGTTGTGAGATTCTGTCCCCATTTATCTCATTGAGCCTGGAAAAACATGTGCCTCTGCTTCCCAGGTCTCTAGATGCAACACATTGTCCCAGCTCCTTCCACAAATGTTCAACCAGGCTCGATTTATAATAATAATATAATAATATTTATTTTATAGCGCGCCTTTAAAGGTGGCTTCTCAAAGTGCTTAAGAATGACAACAACAACAATAAAAAAACACAAGATATGCTGATGACAATAATACAAATTTAGAGGAGACAGAAGATGGTGGTACAGTAGGAGCAGAGGGGTAAAGAACAGAACCAGTTAAGCAAGGCTCTTACAAAGACAAAGGTATTGAGTCTGGTATAGGTGAGAGAGTCATCCATGTCATGACTGTCATATTATAATCTTGCAAATAACCTGTTATTACATGAGGAGCATGAGGATGTGCTTCATCCTTCTGGAAGTTTGTCACATCGGGAAGAGACTGCAGGAACGGCAGCAGTTAGGTCCTAGCTCTTAATCAATGAAGAGCCATGTGCACTAGTTGCCATCAATCACTAAAAGTCGAGTTCTGCAGCAACTAGACACCATGACCATCAATCTTGGAGATCTCCATCAAAATAAAAAAACATTCTGCACGTCTGCCTTAAATTCACCAATCTTCACTATGATGGTCTACACAACATCTACTGTAGATTCATTAAAAACAAGCACTTGAATCCACAGAAAATAACAGCTTAGTCCAGCCTCCAATGTATCAATTGTACACAGGTGTTCTCTTGATGAATGAGCAAACTTGACTCCGTTCTATCTCCATTCTTTCTTGGCTACATTCTTTCTTTTCTCCAGATTTGATACTCATCTAGATAATTGAACACAACACCTGTTCCTAATCAATCCAAATCTGTGAAGCGTATCACAATGAACGTTCGATAAATAAAAATGATGCCAATAACATTTAATCAGTATCACAAATCCATCTCTTTTTCTAAAAACACACAGTGATGTTTCTTTTAATGCTGAAGTTTAGATTTATATATTACACATACATAAACAATCTTTGAAGAAAATGAAATAAAAAATGGCAAAGCCCTCAGAAAGATCTGCAGTACTGTCTTGAGACAAACTAACATCCCTAAGACCAACACTCCTTGTAAATTCCACAGCAGTGTATACTACAGTATATAAACACAACACCACCTCTTCCACACTCTGGCCCTCCCGTCTGAGTGGAACAGGCTGAAGAGTGATTCATCTATGAAGAGGTCCTGATGCCACTGCTGAAGAGTCCATCGCAGCCTCTGTCTGGCCCAAGCTGGTCGAGTGTGACGTCTAGGAGGTGTGAGCAGAGGGCCTCTGAAAGGTCGCCTTGCTTTAAGGCCAGGAGCATGGAGCCTCACTGTCCTGTCACTGATGCAGGCATTGTATCTGCCGGCAGTTTCAGCAGCAGTACGGATGGCAGATATGAAATGGTCTCTCAGATGGACCAGTCTGATGTGTCGGTCGTGGTCTGGTGTGATCACTCGAGGGCGACCGGATCTTGGACGGTCATCTGTTCTGCCGGTCTGCTGAAACTTTCTGCAGCTGGGACACAGTGGAGCGGCTTACTCCATGGTTTCTGGCAACGCTGGCACATGACATGCCTGCCTGCCTGCAGCATGCCAATAGTTCTGGTGACATTCGAGGCATTATGGATTGCACAGAAAACTAAGTATGGCCTTTTTCTTGCAGTGACCTAAGCTTTGAATTAAGGTCTGTTTAAAGGTGACCTGATCAGGCATTGTTCCACCTGGACATCGTTGAGTAAAAGTGCACCTAACGAGCTTTCATGTGATTGACAAATTGCAATGCCTCACTGCACAAGCTGTATTGCTGGTCAAAGGGCTTTAAACAAATTGAGAACTTTTTGTACATAAGCTATAACTATAGTATTCTCATTCCGGAGAATGTTGCGTTTCTTTTTTCGATCAGTATAGTATGAAAATTCTACCATCCCAGTAGACAGTAGATAGGACAATTAAGATAACTCCTAAGAGTTTTATGAAATAAAAGTTGCTTCAGTTGTATTTCTCTAAAACAAGCTCGTAAATTACATCAGCCGACTTCAATTTTAAAAGCCTATTCAAACTGATAATGAATATACCTGTTTTATATCTGCCCTGCATGCTTGCAAAGTTAAAAAAGGGGTTTTCTCTTGATTTTCGAAAAGTATAACAACTAAATATTCTAAAATAAAAAAGCATAAACATTCTGCTGTGTACATAAATTGTAGAAATTTTGCATTTATTTTTACAAATAAGTTTAATGTGAAAGGTAACAGGGTCAACAGCATCATTTCCTTGCACTGTAGCTGTGAATAATAAAACATAACCTTGTTAAAAGTTCTGCAAAAGCGACTTGTTTACAAGAAAAAGCTTAGTAAATATTACACACAAGTGCTTACAGTACAGTGTGAAACAAAACAATGCACAGGAAGATTCATTATTTAAAGTACAGAAACATAGAAAACACTTTATTCCAAGTACATGTAGTACAAGAAGATGTCCATCAGAAATCCATGACTAATATTATGATGTGACCTTGTATACTAAGATTTTAAATGCTTATACTGTTCAAGTTTTATTTAAAAAATAACAGAAATCACCAACACTTTCTAACTCCCACACAAAAACCTTCCGAATTGCATTTTTTTAACATTTAATCAGTTATCCTGATTTGTGATTTGTCAATAAACAGAACTGAGAAAATAACTACAATTATATGACAGAATTAGTGCAAATAATAGCTTTATCAGTAAAGACAATTCTCTTTAAGCATTTGAGAAGTGAATTCAAAAATCCATTTCCATTATTTAATTGACTTGGTGTTCCAGGTCACACCTGGATCTGACCTTGTGCTTTTTTAATCACTTCCTACAAATGATTTCAGCAAGGTACACACAAGGACCTCCAAAAACACTGGTAAAATTGGCACCTCAAGTCTATTTACAAGTAAAATCATCACTTTAACATTATTCATTTACTCTGAAAAAGCTTAGGAAGTTTACTTGAGACTTTGCCTTTGCCTTTTAACGCATTTAGTTTATAGTTTAATAGTTAATATTAGCTTTACTTATAAACTTTGCTTGATTTTATGTACGAATTAGGGCCCTTTCTGAAATAAAAATCCTGTAAAGGGGTCATTCAGGCAGGAAACATTGTTGGCACATTCTATATGCCACAAACTGTATAAATAAACTGGATAAAGCAGAGCATTTTTTTTTTACTTGAGTAGCGAATGAATTAAACACTTTTATGAAGGCCTGGTGTCAAGAACTTTTATAAGTGTTGCCAACACTGAGTACAGTTTATTTCTCAATGAAGAAGGTGCTCTGGGCTCTTCGCACTTTCTCAATGGTTTCAAAGGTGGGAGCTCCATGAGGCAGGTCTAGACGATCATGCTCCGACTCCATTATACCCTCTGCTTCAGCTGAAAGAACATAAGAACGTAAAAAATCTAAAATTTCGACCATCAGTTTCTTAAAGATGCTAAGAGTTTAGGCCTGTTCAAGATACCTACTGCTTTACTTTATTTAAGTGAAAAAGAAGTGTTTCCTAGTCTCTGTCCTGAAAGAACCACCCTTAGGTTTCCCAAACCCTTGTTTTACTACTGAGTATTAAAGTGTCCTCTGGATTGAACTGATCTATACCATTTGGGATTTTGTATACTTGGATAAAATCTCCTGTCATCCTCCTCCATTCTAGACTAAAGAGACATCTCCCTCAACATGTCCATATACAGTATGACAGACACCTGACACAAGGAGTCATTTTTGCTGCTCTTCTTGGAATTCGTTTTAAGAGTATAATATCTTTTTATAGTATGGTGACCAAAATTGAACACAGCATTCTAAACAATTGCATTGTAGAGCATAACTTTTCTGGATTTAAAATTACAAAAAATATACCCAAGCATTCTGTTTGTTTTACTTATTGTTTATCCACTTTATCTTATTGAGGTCATAGAATAATCTACACCCAGATCACTTTCATGTGTAGCTTCCTTCAGCTCAGAAGCACCCATGTGATGTATGATTAGAAGTGTTATTACTATCGGAGTGTAGCACTTTTTACTTATTGGTTTGGAATTTCACTCAGCCCACTCCATGATTTTGTTTGTCATTTTTTAATTCCTTTGCAGCTGCTCCTGTATTTGCCCCTCTCTTGTTTAGTACCATCAGCAAACTTGAATAGTGTGTTAACAATACCAGGATCCATGCACACAGTGGGGAAATGGTCAGAATCTTCCTTTGCTCTACACAAACAAAATGACTTGCAAGGTAAACTTATTGTAACGTCTATAATATATCACCAGATGGATCATTAAACATCTGACATCTGAAAGTAAGATCCCTTAATTCGCTAGTTGAAGCATGGCTATAGTAATGCAAATGTATGATGCTTTAAATGATGTCAGAGACACAAAAAATATAGCATGCATATTACAAAAATAGATTTAAATTACAGTATGTGTAGAATCAACATAATAATAATAATAATAATAATAATAATAATAATAATAATAATAATTGCTTACACTTATATAGCGCTTTTCTGGACACTCCACTCAAAGCGCTTTACAGGTAATGGGGACTCCCCTCCACCACCACCAATGTGAAGCATCCACCTGGATGATGCGACGGCAGCCATAGTGCGCCAGAACGCTCACCACACATCAGCTATCAGTGGGAAGGAGAGCAGAGTAATGTAGCCAATTCATAGAAGGGGATTATTAGGAGGCCATGATTGGTAAGGGCCAATTGGAAATTTGGCCAGGACACCGGGGTTACACCCCTACTCTTTTCGAGAAGCGCCCTGGGATTTTTAATGACCACAGAGAGTCAGGACCTCGGTTTTACGTCTCATCCGAAGGACGGATCTATCTGTAATTGTGCAACAAACAGCCAAATTAGTCATATTAGTAATACTGAGATATAAATGGTGTTGTGCATTGTTCTTTTATTATGGATTTGACTCTACATAACACTTCTGATAAAACAGTTTTGATAGGGTACTTCTGACACTAAAGTACACTATACATTCCACAGCAACAAATGTTTCTTGGAGAGGGTAGCCCATTTTAAATACCCAATACTTCTCCCCCATAAGCCTTTACTTAACAATTTAGTAAAAGCTGATGCTTTCTAATCAGCCTTTACTGTAATAATTTATTCAAGCTACAATTGCACAAGTGCTGTGAATCCAGTTACCTTTCATTCTTTGCAGTAAGGTTCCGTAGCCCATGTCAAGTTGGTAGGCGAGAACAAAACTTAGTGGGATTACTGGTATGAATAACATGGGCCTCCTTCTTTTCACAGCACTAGAAGACAAGATAGTTTCAGACTGGGACAACAATATGAACTAAAAACCAATGTTGTCAGATAGCTCTACTCTCAAACACTTTGTATTTTAAAGTACTTATAGTACTTCCCCATAAGAAGTAAAGGGAAGTTAAATACCTAAGTGTTTTAAATCTAATGCCAATGTAAGCATGGTGAACTCAAATATGATAAAAATGAAAAAGTCTAATGAAATTCTAAACAACAAATTCAGACAATGAAATAGTGGATGTTCTGGATCCTCTATGTTGCAGATGAGAAAGATAACTTGTGTTTAAACTCCTTTGCCATTTCATACAGTACATAACTTTTCACAAAGTTATTTTCACAAAGAAATCTCCCAGATTACCATCACTAACACCTGCACAACCTCTACATTTGTGACACTCAGAGTATGCAATTATAATCACATTCTAATCACATTGTAAGGAAGAAGGCAAGTCATCTAGGCAAGAAGGCAAGGGTGATATGCCAGCAGCCATATCACCCTGCAACTCACAACTGGCAACCCACTGAAGCTAAGCAGGTGTGAGCCTGGTCAGTACCTGGATGGGAGACCTCCTGGGAAAAACTAAGGTTGCCGCTGGAAGAGGCGTTAGTGGGGCCAGCAGGGGGTGCTCACCTGCGGTCCATGTGGGCCCTAATGCTCCAGTATAGTGACTCCAGTATAGGATGCGTGGGTCCTAATGACGGGGACACTATACTGTAAACAGGCGCTGTCCTTCGGATGAGATGTAAAACCAAGGTCCTGACTCTCTGTGGTCATTAAAAATCCCAGGGCGTTTCTCAAAAAGAGTAGGGGTATAACCCTGGTGTCCTGGCCTAATTTCCCATTGGCCCTTACCAATCATGGCCTCCTAATAATCCCCCTCTATGAATTGGCTATTCTGCACATTGGTGGTGGTGGAGGGGAGTCCCCATTACCTGTAAAGCGAGTGGAGTGTCCAGAAAAGTGCTATATAAGTGTAAGCAATTATTATTATTATTATAATCTAAACTAAACGTTTAGTAGCTCCTGAGTAGCTCAACAGTGATATGTTTCAAGGCTGAGTCAAGGCTACATCACAGGTGAAGTGTTAAGATTCCTTTAGAGATGTAGCACAATTTTGGTTCAACCAGGATACCCACAACTTGCTACTCAAGAGTGCGTACTAGGTTTTGAAGTTTAAGTTTTATTTCTGTACAAAGAAAATCTATAAAACTATATAAGGGCCTCCCAAGATTTCTTGTTCCCATGAGGTATAAAATTAGATAACACATGGAACACATTCAGCAGTAGATTCAATCCTTTGTGGTTTATAGTTGGAGAACTGTCTGAAAACTGCAGGCACTCAATCACTGACCTCCAGAAGTTGGAGGATGTCTATAAAAGAATCCACAAAAACCTGAACATACCACATTCTACTGCAGTATCCATTAATAATGAATATACAGCTATTGGTAAAGAGACAACTCTGCCAGGAAGAGGATGCAGGTGTATCCTACCATCATGGACTGTGAGACACGTGGTTTGGGAGGCAATCGGTGTGAACTATGAACCACTGTTCTTTCCATTCCGCACATGATATTTCCAGAGTTTTCTATAAATTACTGTACATGGCAAACTCAGGTGGGGGTAATTTACCCATTTAATTAATTTATTGTGGACTGGCCATTTAGCCCACACAGGAAATATTGTGTCTATGCCTCCTGATCTTTTTTTATTGTCTAGTTATTGCTGATAACACTACATCAGTGTTTGCACAAGTTGTAACTTCTGCTAACACTGATTTAGTGTTTATATTTTGCAAGCCTGAACAGACATATTTAATAAATATAAAATGAACTTACCCAGCAGTAAGAGCAAGGGATGCTAATCCAAAAAACACTCCATAGTACTTGAGGAATTCCCTTGACCAGGCTATCTGCACGGCCATCTGCCTCTCTCTCATCTGATTCTGCATAAGGATCTGCCTTTCCAGCTAACAAGACAAAAAATAAACTGTCAACGTACAGTATGGAACAAAACAATATTTGAAATGGTGCAAGATGGAATAAGGTGAATAATGCTGGAACTAGGACCAAAATGTTTTCAAATGTTGCTAGATGATACTTACACATCTTTTTCCAATCAGTGTTTTTATTGCAAACTCAAAACATTTTAAAGACAAAATTAGTTATTTGTCAGCAGACATTTTTAAATAATTGCTGCTTGCATAAGTATTCAGACCCACACATTACTAGAGCCATATTAATGTGTAATAATACACATTTGTAGAGCCACCTTTTGCTGCAATAACAGTCTTTTGGCTTAGGTTCTGTATCTACCAGCTTTGCACAGGTGTGCTGTTCACCCATTCCTCTTGGCAGATTTGCTCCAGCTCATTTAAGGTTCTTGGACAACTTTTTAGGACTGCAATTTTCACAGATTCTCAACAGAGGTGAGGTCGGAACTTTCACTGGGCCAATCAAAGACATTTGTGTTTTATTCTTGATGGTATCAGGCAGCTTCCACTTCTTGATTACTGAGCCAACAGTGCTCCCTGGGATTTTAAACACTTTGATATTGTTATGTACCCTTCTCCTAATGTATGCATTTTTATCACTTTATCTCTAACATTCTTAGAAACTCTTTTGTCTTAATTTTTGTACCTTTTCTTTACTCCCAGACCAACCGTCCCTACACAGACAGTGTTTTTTATCCAGTAAGTGTCAGTCACTTAAATGGTGAACAGGCAGAGGCCAATGATAATGCAATTTTATCCTTGGGCAATTTCTTTCACCTATGTGAACATAGAGCTACTACAGCACAGGGCTCTGAACACTTATGTAGGCAGCATAATTTCAGTTTTTGACTTTCATTAAAAATATCTGCTGACAATGAACTAGTTTTGTCTTTAAAAAATGTCTGTGCATGTTAGTTTGCAATAAAAATACTGATTGGAAAAATACGTGTATCATCCAGCATACTTTGAAAACTTTTAAAGGGTCTGAATACATTCGCTAGCCACTGTATATATACATGTATATACTTTCATGTAGCCCTCACCAAGTCCTAATAGTAGATAAAACTTACTTCATTTGACAAATAACACACAAAAATATAACTTTGTAATTATTTAATAAAAAATAGCCAGGATTCAATATCTTGCACCCTTAGTTCTAACAACTCAATTAAGGGGCAATGTTAATACTACTACTACTACTACTACTACTACTACTACTACTACTACTACTACTACTACTACTACTAATAATAATAATAATAATAATAATAATAATAAAAAACGTTATTTTATATAGCGCCTTTAAAGGTGGCTTCTCAAAGCACTTAACAGAATGAGAACAACAATAAATAAAAAGAATACACAAGATAAAACACAATTACAATATACAGAGGAAACCGTGGATGGTGGTACTAGGAAAAGCAGGGGGGTGAAGAATGGAACCAGTTAAGTAAAGGCTCTTCTAAATAAGAAGGTTTTGAGTCTGGATTTGAAGGAGTCTAGAGAAGGTGACTCTCTGATATCCTTGGGCAGAGAGTTCCAGAGCTTGGGGGCATAACAGGAAAAGGCCCTGTCACCCATACAATGTAGACAGGCTTGGGGGACAGTTAAGAGACCAGAATTAGAAGAGCGAAGGTTGCGAGGTGGGGAGTAAGGCTATAATACTTCAGACAGCTACTGAGGTGCCAAGCCATGCAGAGCCTTATAGGTGAGCATGAAGATTTTAAAGTTCACATGGAATTTGACAGGAAGCCAGTGCAAAGACTCCAGGATAGGAGTAATGTGATCACTTGCACTAGACCTGGTCAGGATCCTGGCTGCTGAATTTTGGACATACTGCAGTTTGTTCAAAGTAGATTTAGATACCCAAGCGAGTAGAGCATTACAGTAGTCAATTTGAGAGAACACAAATATTTTTATCAGCTTTTCAGCCACAGTTAGTGATAGCATAGGGAGTAGTCTGGTGATATTTCTGAGGTGAAAAAAAGATGTTTTGACAATATGCTTCACATGTGGGTCAAATGTTAAGCCAGAATCAAATATCAACCCAAGGTTTCTCAATTTAGACTGAAGCTCATCTAGTACAGAACTATCTACAGATAGGGTTACAGGATTGGCTTTATGAAGTTGATAGGGGGTGCCAATAAGCATGTCTTGTCAAAGGTAAGATGAAGGAAATTATTAAGATGAAGTTTTTATGTCAGAGATACAATAAGATAGAATAGAGACAGCCACATCAGTGTTTGGTATGGGTGTATATTTGAGTATCATCAGCATAGAATTGATAGCTGAGGCCATGTGATCTTAAAAGCTGACCAAGTGGAAACATGTAAATGCTAAAAAGCAAGGGGCCCAGTATTGAGCCCTAAAGAACACCAGACTTAACAAGGCCAATTTCAGACCTATACCCGTTAAGAGAGACAAAGTGACAGCGATCACTGAGAGCAGTGTCAGAAACTCCAAACACAGTGTCAAGATGAGAAAGTAAGATGTCATGGTCATCAGTGTCAAAAGCAGCACTGAGATCAAGAAGGATGAGTATAGAAAGAGAACCAGAATCAAAAGCTATTAGAAGATTGTTAGTGACTTTGATCAGGGCAGTTCCTGTGCTGTGAAGTTGACGGAAGCCAGATTGGAGGGGTTCAAAAAGGTTATTTGTCATGAGGTGGTTATGTAACTGAAATGTGACAGCACGTTCTAGAACTTTTTGCAAGAAATGGAAAGTTGGAGATGGGGCGAAAATTGTTAAGATCGTCGAGAGCCATGGCTTTTTGGCACGGGAGTAAGGGCAGCAGTTTTGAGGACCGTTGGTACAATGCCAGTGCTCAAGGATTCCTTTATAATATTGAGGACAATGGGACAGAGAGAAGAGAAACAGGACTGAAATAAAGTGGTGGGAATGGGATCTAAAATAAATGTGGTGGGTTTCATGTGTTTAACTAGTTTATTGTGGGATGTTGAGTCAAGAAGAGAGAAGCTGGAGAGAAGGGAACCACAAAAGTTGGATAAGGAAGGAGGAGGTATGGAAATGATATGTGTAGCAGAGAGAGTTGTCGATCTTGAGGCTAAAGACATCTAAGAATGTGTTGCAAAGTTGCGATGAGGCAGGTAATGTGGTGGTTAAGTTTGGCTTTAGCAAGCTGTTGATGGTGGAGAAAAGATGTCCGGGGTTGTCATGGTGATTTTCAATTATGTGAGAGAAGTAGGTGGATCTAGCAGACTCTATTGTTACCTTATATTCAGACAAGTAATCTCTCCAAGCCTGATAATGTACATTTAGGTCAGAAAGACGCCACCTACGCTCAAGTTTGTGGGAGGCTGCCTTCATAGATTGCAGATGGTCGATGTACCGGGGGGGCAGGGTGAGAGGAGATGGTTCGAGTAGCAAAGATGTCGAGGGTAGATAAAAGAACACTGTCAAGTAACTGTATTTTGTCCTCTAGACGGGCAGAGGTAGAGAAACAAGATAAGGAGGACAGAACAGAATTTGCAAGCCTTGGGTGATCAATTGATCGCCAGTTGCGGAAATTTACAGAGCATGAGGGGGAAGTGTTAGAAACAGGTAATTCCATATTGAAAAGAATAGCTAAGTGGTCAGAGAGGCCTAGATCAAGGGAAGCAGATTAGGGGATAGAGACATTTAAAACAAGGCACTCAAAAGAAGAGGGAGGAGGTATAGTAATAGGATTAAAATTGTAAAAAAGGTTGCAAATAACAATGATGCCCCCGCCTCTGCCTGAGAGACGCAGAAGGTCAAACAAACCATACCCAGGAGGGACTAGTTGGTTAAACAGCAGTCCATCGTTTTGTCTGTGCCGGGTTGCGGTTAAGCACAGAAGGTCCAGATTGTTTTCTTTGATAATGTCACATAAAAGAAGAGCCTTGTTGTTTATGGAGCGGGTATTGAGTAGCGCTGATCAGGCCAGTCTCGGGGATGCAGAGGGAAGCGGAGTGTGCTCCAGGTGCGATAGTAAGAGAAGATTTTTTAGGTCGGCGTCAGTACGGGATGGACTTACAGTCATGCGCTGAAAGGCGAGGATAGAGACTCTATTGGCAGACAAATGAAAGAAACGGCATCCTGTGCTGCGATGGATGTAGCAACTCGGTTATAAAATCCCAGTAATACGGCAATAAATAAATGTGACTGGGGTGCACCACATGTTGATTGGGGTGCACCAAAATGTGTAAATGATCATCAGGAAGTGAAGTTTTCCTGGGTGCACCCACTCATTCAGAAAGTCAGTGCTAATTGTTACTTATTACTACTAAAACTACAGAGAAATGTACCGAACTTGATTTATTAAAATAGAAAAATGAAATAACTTTCTTCTATTGATGGATAAATGACTTTATAAATAATGTTTAACGTTGTAAAGATAAAATTATTTGTTTCTACACGGTAGGGATCTCTTTCACTTTAGAGATAATGCAACATTTTATGTGGAGCGTCACTTGTTCTCTAATTCTTTAAAGCATTATGCCTAGTGCAATTACGGGACTGTATTTTAAATGTAATTGTGCTTTCAAATGTCTTGGTCTCTCACATCTTGACCAGGAGTTCGAAAAGGAGGCTTCATCACTCAAAAAGCACAATGACAAGGACATGAGTAATCACATACAATTTAACATATCTGCTATGACTTCACTGAAATGAAAAGTCATCATTATAACTTCCTGAATATTTTTCTCTACTCCTCTTCTCTGCACATGATGTTTTAATGACTTCGTTTGCAAGTACTATAATGGGCAGCCTTTGTTTCACCATCTATTCATAGAGACAAGTGCTCTTTTTGAAAAGAAATAAGATGACAATCAGATCTCATTTTCTTCCAGACCTCATAATGCTCATGTAAATTATAAAGGCAAGTGTGATACTGTGTGTTCACCCATTCATTTCAAAGTGTCTGCATGTCTGAGTGAGGGGGTCACAACTGACATAATGTATCTATAATAACTTACAGACATTGTGTTTGCTGGGGTTAATAAACATGAATGTTCATTAATGAGATAAAACAATTAAAAATTATTGAAAGTACATCACAAAGTACACTACTCCTTTAACACAAAAGGACATAAATGGTCCAATTCAAATCAGTGTTATGCAATGAAAAAATCACATCTAATCAAAACCCTTAAAATCAGTGTATTTATTATTGTCTTCTGAATCTACTTTGTTTTTACAGAGTAGCCGGAAATTTAGTTTCCATGATCAACAAGTAGTCAAGACTTATCAACTCATGTAGCTCAGGTGACAACACAAAAAGACTAATTTTCAGTCGAACAACTCTGAAATTCAGGTTCAATTCCATAGAGGTAACATGACTGGCAAAAAAGGAGGAAATTTATTAAATGTATTCTGAAGTTGTTGTGTTGCTCATCACAGCCTTAAAAATGTCATGTCAAAAACGTGAATTAGGAATAATTAAAATCAAGCGTTTACTCAGTGCCACCAGTGGTAGGGGTTTAACTCTCCGTTAGTGAAACAATTATGCCTGTGACTTACTGGATATTTACAAACCTGCTGTGATTTCGGTGAGGCATGTGTGTGATACTGTATATAAAAAGATACTCCTACTCTGGATTCAATCCAGACAAGCAACCAGATTCATTCCAAGGCTTAAAGGCTAAAAGGAATAAAACTTTTTCTTCAACTTTTTGACCCTCTTAAAGACTTTGAGGGGAACTCCGTTCAAGTACTCAAAATCCTCAAACCTGTTGACAAAATCAGTCCTATAGACTTCTTCAGAAACAACACTGAAAAAGGAAAATAAAGATACTACGCATGATGATTTGGAAGTGCATTTAAAACTGAAAACAAGGGGCACTTCTCTACAAAACAGGTTGTGAGAAAATTCCCACTTGAACTTTTACATAGAATGGTGATGCAGTACATAAAGGAATGCAAACATTTAATGCTTTGTTTCATCAGTGTGCAGTGCGGTTATTTTTTTGTAAAAGAAAGGCCATTAGTTTAATCATAAAATGGCTAAAAAATATATTCTGAACAATTTTCCCATCTTTAAAATCCTTAAGGCAATTCTCATTAAAGAGCTTAGAAATAAAAAAAATGTTCATTAATAACATATTCAATAACCAAATTAAAATGTGACTGCAGTATCCTTATCAGAATATATGACAGAGCAATTTGTTGACAAAAGCTAAATCTATAGTTTACAGCTTCCATTAATCCATTTGCAGTGGATTTTATACTACAGTACATAAGATTATTTTTTAAAGAAAAGGTGTCTACTCACATGCTTTTCTAGTTTAAATGGTATTGCTGCTTTGACTACATCACAAAGTCTAATCTCAGTAATTTCAAACTATAAAAAGTAACAAGCATCAAATGTGGCGCAACTCACATATTCAAACTATATTAAATATGTCTGTATAAAGTAGCTACAGTAGAAACATTAGCACTTTGAAGAACTCAAAAAGCAATACAGAAGTCAGCCTACCTGATTTTACATCACTTTGATGACTAACAGAGAAGACAATCTTCTAGATGTGAAGCAAATCTAGATTAATATCCCATTAGCAAATACACTTTTATATGTTTTACAAGTACTGTATAGTATCAGAAGCCTATTCCTTGGTGTCTAATCTAACCATTTTTTCTGAAGCAGAAACCATTTAAGGAACTGAATTTGTCTTTATGTTTATTATTATATTCTTTTCACTCAGAATAATAGTATTGCCTTTATAGTTATGTGTCATAAATCATTCCTGTTGCATATTAATATTCAAAATAAAGCACATTTTACATTCCCTGCACCTTTATCTCAAAAATACTTTTGACATTTGCCACTTAAAGGCAACGTGAAAGCTAACTTGTAGTATTCTCAGCGAGGGAGATAAATAAGAACTGTTAGGTGTCTCAGTTTCACAAAAGGCAAGACAATGAAAACAGTTTTGCAATCGTGAAATCTGCAAAAATATAGAGAAATTACAAATAATTCAATATGACTTTTTGTTAAGAGCTTTATTACTTTTACAAATATTACCTAAACAAGCGTTTTACAAATTTCACTTGATACAATCATTAATTTTAATTCAAAGGTAACCTGAAAACCCCTTCCACTCTCAATGGGGCCAAAGGCAGGTCTTGCCTCTTGCCAGTACAGTAAGTTCAGGGCCACTCTAGGTAAGGCTTCAATCAATTTGTACATCTCTATCCTAGTGATGCACAGCCAACAAAGACCCACACACCCCTCTTCCCCTGGACATGAAAGAAAACATTCTCATTCCTGTTCTCTGGTTTGCAATATTACTCTGGAATGCACTGAGCTATTCATCATGCACAAATTGCTTGGACGGCACAATTGCAAAGCTACGTCAGTAACTGGATGATTCTTTAGATTATTTCCCTCCCCCAGCCCCTTCAAACGCATAATTTAATATAATATTAATATTACCATTGGCATAAATTCTAGGATACAATTATTTTTAAACATCAGAATTTTAAATCAAGAATTAGGGCAAAAGCACATACTACTGGGATTTTAACTCATAATACTCTAAAGGAAGACCTTTCAAAACAAACTGAACTGGTAACAGGAAACTTTTATAAATTCTAAATTCACATTTATAAATACCCCTGTGATACACTGTTTAAATGGCAAACAAAAAACAAAATATTATTTGTCCTATTTCACTCCTGACAAATCTGAAATGTTTCAGCGAATATTTCCACAAGCACATTAGACAATATACCTTGGATGGTGGTGAACAACATTAGTATTGTGTATGTACATTACTGAAATTAAAATAACACACAACGCTGTAGTGTAGCACACGTGTAGCACAATGCTAAATATTAGGTTACTTTGCAGTTTGTCAATTAAATGTGTAAGAGTTTATATTTAACTGGATACTAGTTGCTAGTTTTTATAGAGTAATACTGTAAATAAAAATGGTAGATAACCTGAACAGAAAAAACAGTAGAGTATCGCTAAGAGACAATAAGAGAGAGAAAATAAATTAAAATGAAAAGAAACGAAATTGTTAGTCACTGTTGGCCAAAAGTATTGTAAAGTCTTCAACTTATTGTGTACATTTTATTATTTATTGCAAATTATCTGTAAATTAATAATAGAAGAAGAGTTGTAGATAGCCACCAAAAGATAAAGTGCTCAGGACCAGATGGCAGTTGTCTTCATAAAAATGCTAGAATCATGTACAGTATTGGCATAAGTGTTTTTCCGGTTATAACTTGTGATATTTTGTAAATCATGTGGAATCAGCAGTTCTTTTATACAATTTTAATCTCTCCCGAGTTTTTTACTTGCTTTACTACTGCAACAGTTGAATACTTTAATATATTCATGACTCCTCCAGCACAGATCCATTCATTCATTATTTGACACACTTTTGAGCTCCAGTGTGTCACGATCGTCATGTCATCCCTTCTCTTAAGGGTGCTCTGACCGTTTCGGATTTTACTTTATTATGTGCACTTGCCCCCTGTTTGTCGGTCATTATTTAAGCATGGTGCCCTGGTTTCCCCCTTTGGACTGTCTGGATTGTTTGCCTTCGCCACACCCCCAAGCACTGGATCACCGCTGTCATCGCCCCCTGTCTGTTAACCCTTCCTGATCCTCTCCGTCTTTTCCCTGTTGTCCTTCTTCACTTCTTCACTTTCTTCCGGATTATACTATCTGCATAGGGTCGTGAACTACGTTACACAGTGTGCACTACAACAGGAATGGAGCCAATAACAAAAATGATGCTTCTCTCACTGACACTGCTGTAATCCCATGGCAGCCTGGCACATCTCAGGGGTGTCTGTATTATAATATCGCCAGAAGCATTATTAACTTGTCACCTGATCTTGTCAGATCTCAGCTAAACTACACCTGGTCAGTACTGAGATTGGAGAACTCCAAGGAATCAAACCCAAAACCTAAGAACTAAGAGGCAGTTGTACTAACTGGCACACCACCATGCCAACCTTCTTTACCAAATTAATATCAGCAGCAAACAATCCAAAACATTCTTATAGTCTCAACATGATTCTCTGGAAGAATTTAAGAATTTCTTCTTAACTGAAACCCTTACTCATACTGAATGCATCTCACTTATACTTTCTCATGTAACTTTTTGCTATGTAGAATCGCCTTTTGTTTTTTTTACTTCTTAAATCACCATTTTTTAAAGCCTCCAAAATGTTGGTTTATGTCACATCTCAATGTGCTTCTGTGAACCCATATCCTCACACAGATGAGAAGGTGGAAGTGTTGGCAGTCTCCTCAGACCCACTCGCCTTCAAATCACTCATCTTTTAACACCTCTGAGGCAAACACTGACTAAAAGGATGTTCATCACCAACAGCACTGCAAACTTGCAAGTCCAGTACCTCAGAGGCTGCAGGGGTCATTTTATTTTCAGACCACCACATGTACCCCCACAACTATGTCTTCTTAAGTCAGTATTGAATGAGCCACAATTTGTTAAACATCTTTAAAACTGGAAACAACCCAGATTTGTTTTACTTAACTTATGCTACAATATCTCCAGGATTGTGGAGGAAGATGTAAAAGATATAACACTTCTACAGTTTCTGTTTCTGTTCAGGTTCTCTCTCACATTTCAACCATCATCTTTAGCAACTCCTCAGGGCTATATGAGACAAAATGACAAAAAATAACGATTCACTGTGGAGAAGGTTTGGGTACAGATTCCTTAAACATCTCGGCCACCATGTCTTTTTTTACTCTAATTTCATTCCCACAATATACTTCCTTGGAAAGTTACAAGACAAACTCAACACAATATATAGAATGTGTTAAACAAAAAAGGAAGAGGAGTGAAAAGCCAGCCCTGTAAACCATTTTCTTTTAAGAACATTCAATTTTTTTCTGTGCACAGACTTCACAGGACGTTAAGATTTCTTAAATGTGTTTGTTGTTTTCTGTCTCTTAGTGTAGAGCACACAGCACAATATAATTCTGTGTGTCCTTGAAAATAATCTTGCTATTGTATATTAATGAACCAAACTAAACTACCATCAATGATGCCAGAGCAAAACATAGTGGCCTTTTTCTTTTGTCCTTTTTTCTTTCCATTTTCATATTAACTAGCCTCTTTAAAATTTCTAGATGCAAAAAAGCTCAAGACATTTAGAAATTCACTAAATGGAAAAGGTGATCTTTCTGTGCCAAGAAGAGGGTCAGGCATTTTATTGCTCATGTAGTTTCCTGTTTCCTGTCAGAAATAAAATGTCAGTCCTCTGCTGGCCTCTCTCTTGACTTAGCAATAGAACACAGAAGCATAATTTGTATTCCTTTCCACAGCCTTGTCTGCAGGACTTTTGCCATATCTATGCTTGGATTAGGTGCAAAAGAAGGGGCAAACTCCTATCATGTGATCACCAAGTTTGGCAACAGAGGGACAAATCTCAGTGCTGCTTTAGTTCACTGTCACAGTGTCAGTGCAATTCCATTTAAAATGCTAAATACTAAGATAAACATAAATGTCATTTTCTACTGCTTTTGAATTAGAAATGAGCTGATACGGTCTGGGGGGGGGGGGGTGTGGCTGTAAAAAACAGTTATCTTTCCAACCACTTGCCTTAAAACTTTCAATAACTAATAGGAAAATGTATAGTGTAGTCAACTTTATCAAATGTATTAAACATTAATTATTGTTGTGTAAATATTAATTATTGCAGAGTTTCTAATTTTATTAGACTTCATGACAAAACAGTGTTTTGGCAAACACAGTATATAACTATGAATTATGAATGTACAAATTATATTCATCCCTCACTATACAAGCACAAATGGTAACAAAATTCCTGTTTGTAGCCAAACACTTGTATAAGAAACACTAAATTCCCATTACAATAGTGTACATGTGAAAGTCTGCAATTAATTCCAAGTGGTCCTAACCTATTGAGATTAGGTGTGTTTTTCTCATGGATTTGAATAATTTGCCACCATGAATTTTTAAGAATACTGTATGTTACAACAAGTAGAAGAATTTACCAATGCTTCTTTTTAATGCAAACTTATATTAAGACATATTATGAAGCAGTGATCTGCTTGGAGATCTAATTAATTTGCATGATCTAAATATGATGAACTGATCAAATTTTCTCACTGAACAAAAATTGTTTATTATGTTAGTTAATAAATATTGTCAGTCAAAGACCTATAACCTAAAAGTTGTATAGAAATATATGTTGAAATTCTAATATACAATATATCCCTAGGAGTGGAATAATGAACTAGGAATGGAGAAGAAGTTACCATAGACCGAAAAACAAAGTAAGGAAGCATGTTTGTTTAAGGAGACACAAGCTTGAAAAAAATATTCGTTTAGGTCAGTGTTTATCTACTTACATTTTCTAATTGTTTTTTTGTGATGGCATATAAAGAAGAGTAAATCTCTGCACGTCGATCCCAGAATTGACAACTTCTCACTGCAAAATTTAATTAAAATAATACAGACTTGAACCGGTTTATTTTATGCCCAGATAGAGCACTGAAACCATAAAACATAGCATATGAGGTAGGGATTGAAAGACACTGCCCGTATTTGAAATAGACAATCCTGAGTACTATTAACAATTCCAGGTTTAAAGTGCTCCTTGACACAGTAAACTGGGGGGGATGCTGTTGTCTGAGGATACAAATAACTGCAGAAAATTTTAACCACACTAATGAAACCCAAGTCATATAATCCAGAACCAACCTTAGATATTCCATTTCCCTTTCAAACTAATCAAAAGACTTTTCATCATCTAATTACTAAAAGGCACAGGGAGAGACAATATCTGCAATTGAGTGTGTAAATGTAGAAAAGACAGTAAATGTTATGTCTGACAGCCTTCAATAAAGCCTGTCTGATTGTGATGAATTCATTTCCTACTGTAGGTATCCATGCAAATCAATGAAATGACAGCTCCCACATTGTGTAGGACCCTTATCTTTTTTTCCCCTTCCCTTCCCCAAAGACCAAGGGCATAATTCTGGCCTTAAAGTCTAGTCCCAGGAGATTCTCCTTTTGCCCTTTTAACTACCCCCTTTTAGTTGGACAGGAGTATATTTGCCTATATATCAACAGCTACTTCTGCAGGAGCAAAAGATGAAAAAAAGAGTTTATGAACTGTACAGTTTATAATAAAACATGCAACATTCGGAGTTTATCTAGATGGGATCTGTAATGCCACCTATGTTGATCTAATGGCATAAATATAAAAAAAACAATCAGTGTTGCGGAGATAGTAAGTGTCTAGGACGATTGGGATTCCAATAATAATTTAGCCTAGATCAATATATTGATGGGCTCTATTGGAAAGGTAGTCCATTAAAACAAGTTTTGTGTTAGTAAGCAAGTGTCTTCCCAGGGGTGAGGTTAACAAACTGACACCTGGATTACAAAGTTATCTATAACAGTAATTACGTATGACAGTAATAACAGGGCATAACAGAGCATTAACACCTTCACTTTGGTTTAGACAGAATGCTCTGAAGAAACTCAGATAAAAAGCAGAAAATCCTATCTCCCAGCAATTTAATTCACTATACAAAAAGCTGATTAAAGTAACCATTTGTTTATTATTAATCTATGCTATACATCTAAACGGAATGAATATCTGTTTACATTTCAGTTTAGCCTTGAAACTTCACAAATAATTGCACAATGATGATTGTGCATCAGCAGGGCTATCTATTAACTAAAAAACAAATACTAAAAAAATGAATTTGAACAGTTGAATTTCATTTGCTATAAATATTTCAGTAAGGTCTTCTTAGCTGTGATTTATTCCCTTCCTATCATGATCTACAAGCAGCTCAAAAATATTACTTACTGAAACCTGACCAGCGTACACCCACATAAAATCAGATTTTTATTCAATACATTACTTCAAATACGAGATTCACAAAAACACGGACCTTCGCTGGCTGATGGGGCAAATCTAGAATTTTATTAAAGGAAAAAACTATATCTGTCTGTTTTGAGATTTGTTCTAAGATTTGATTTTGAGCCAGTGTTCTACATCTACATCTTCATTTCCGAGAAGAGACACAGAATATCTGCTAATCCGAACATCCATTTTTAGTTTAATTTCACATTTTGCACTCGATACGGATTTAAAATATTTAGGTTCTATCGCTCTGCAGGGATTAGGAGGTACACACAATAATACACACTCTTAACACTTGATACAAAAGGGGCTTAAAAGCTATCCTAATATCCTTTTAACAGGGCATACAAAATACAGTAAATTAGTTCTACTTAGAATTTGTTCCTTCCACATTTGAGGTTGTTTTCCTGTTAAACTGGAGTTACGGGAACTGTTAATGAATGAAATAACTCATAAAAATAATTTGTGCCTATTAGAGTATAAATTTAACAGAAACATGTCTGTAATAACCAATGTTGTTACAGTATATCAGTTTTCAGTTTTTCTCTATTCTTCTAAATTTAACTCAAACAAAAAGTTTTTTTAAAGCATTTATTCTTGAAACTCAGTAATACTAATACTCAATAATATCATCAAATAGTATTTTCTTTTCTACTAAAGATTTTTTGTAAATGTGATTTAATAAATGTGTTGAAGTACCAGCAGAACCTAAAGAACAGAATGTATGAAAACTCAAAGATTGGGTTGATAAAATTGTCAACAAAAAACAAAGGTTTGACTTTGCAAAGTCAACAACAAGAGTTTTCTGAAAAGTTATTTGGCTAGTGGAGTCAATTGTAGCAAAAATTAAATTCTGGAGATTAAAGAAATCTTGAATCATGAAGAACTATACACAAAAATCTAAATATTATTCCAAATGTTATTCAAATATCAGTTGTTTTGAGAGCACATCACATTATCTATCAAATGTATTGTTATTGAGGAAAGCATGAACTATTTAAGAAACAGCTAAACACACACTAAACACAAAAGCACTATACTTTGCAACATATTTCAATTTAAGATCACAAGAAACCAAGTCAACAATGGCTAAAGAGTTTATGTACACATTTAACTAATACTAAATCAGTATAACATAGCCATGTGCTGAAAAAACATTTACAGATAATTACCATCTGTTAGTGATAGAACAAAGTTCTTAAGAGTTAATGTTGCTAATGTTGCAGTCCTAAAATGAAGTGAATATCACTTCTTACTCGTGTACAGCACTGTACATGCTTGAAAAATGGTGTTGTTGTTTCTGAAATACACTGACAGCTGGAGCCCGTTGCCTGGTGGGGGATTGTGTTTCCCTCAGTATTGTTATAGCTTGTCCATGTGATGGAAGAGATCCTTCAAACATCCTGTGCAGTAATGACTGCATGGTAGTCTTACACAAAAGGATAAAACCATGCCAAAGTGAACAGAGCTTATGAAATATTAGTAAAAAATACTTGCCTTCATACTTGCTAAAAAGTATATGTATCTGACTTCCTGAAAGTAATCGCAAAGGTATATGTTACAATGTACTGCACTTTATTGGTACTAAAATCTAATCCATACATACTAAAACTTTCTAATTTTCTCATAAATGTGACGGTTCACTTCCCAGTGGTTTCTTTTAACAGTAAAACTAACTCAATAAGATATTAAATGTCAGTTATGGAACATTTAAGACAGGTTAGACTAACATTAAAAGAGTATGAGACAAGTACTAAGTACTGTATATAATGAATTAAAAACTAGGTATTTGACTACTTAACAAAGAAGCAAGTAGTTTCTGGAATTTTTTTTTACCAGTTCCTTCAGAAATTGTATTTCATTTTGTGATTAAGATGTCACAACTAATGATTTCCTTTAACCTTTTGTCAACGTTGGTCTTTTTTACTCACATTCACTGAATAAGGAATGATTATCGAGATACTGTGATTTTATTCCATATTGTTATGAGAACATGCTATTTACAGTGACAGACATACTGTACCTCACTAAACAAGAGTGTTCTGGAATTTTATATTTGGTGCCTAGTAAAAGTATTAATACCCTTCTTATGGTGTCCCATTTTGTGAAAAAAATGATGCATACAGCAGTTTTCAAGTCTTTCCACAGATTGTCGATAGGATTCAAGTCAGGACTCTGACTAGGCCAGTCAAGGATATTGAAGAGTTGATGCACACATTTAACTCTGTTCATTTTCCCTTCAATCCTAACAGGCTTTCTAGTCCTTGCTGAGCAGAAGCATCTCCATACTGTAGTATGATGTTGCTCACCTCCATGCTAGATTGTAGAGATGGTGTAGAATTAGTTCAACAAGAGCTCTCAGGTGCAATGTTATAAACTCTAAATGGACTCTGAGACTGCTTATTGTTAGTACTACTTTGAATAATGGCTTCCTTATTGACACCCTGTCATACAGATTTGTTTTATGTAACCTTTTGGTTACAGTACATAAATGCAATTTACTCCCAACTCAGTTTTTGCTGGCCTCACAGTAGCCTCCTTGGCATTCTTCACCAGTTGCCTCTTTGCATGGCTGCTCAGTGAGAAGGGATGACTTGATCTAGACAGTGTCTTGATGACTGAGTAGACTGTGCTTACAGGAATATTTAGAGACTTCAATATTTTTGTGCTTTTTAAAGACTTTATTCCTAACTTGTTTACAAAGCTCTTTAGTCTTCATAGTTGAATCTTTGCCCGAAATTCTCTATCTGACTAAGCACCCTCACAGTGACAGAAAAACACAGAGGTGCATAAATTGAACTTACATTAATTTAGATTTGCCATAGCAAAGGGTTTACTTATGCAATCATGACTTTTCCATTTTGTCTTTCATATTAATTATTAATTTACTACTTTCTTTAATTTTTGGTTTAAATGTTTGGGGTAGTTAATATATATCACAAATTTTAATTGCTACTTTGCTAATTGCTAAACCAAGAAAACGTGACCACTATGCATGGGTCTGAATATTTTTGCAAGGCACTGTATACACATATATAAACAGAGGTATTGAAAATGGAACAAATGCTACTGGTTTCAACAAAAGCCTGCAATTAAAATAATACTGTACATCAAAAATCAAAGTCTAAAGGTGCAAGAACGTGAACAGACATGATAGTGACAACAGTGTTAATAAACTGGAGGGAGGTTCATTCAGTGCCTTATCATGGCCATCGATTCTTCTACAGAATTCTTCTATTTCCCCTGATGTCAAAGCATGAACGACTGCATTTGAACCTATATTTCATTGATTGGCATCTGGCAGCCGAACATTCTCATCTGCAGTAATTTAATTGACTCTGACATCTCGAAGACATTGATTTCAGTCCTTCCTTGGCAGGCTGCGTCATCCTGGTAAAGATAGCTTTCAGGAGGTAAACCATAAAAGAAAGAGAGGGAAGCGCAGTTAAGGGCTGTATTGTGTCAGCTCAAATTTATGAATGACAGAATTTCATTCTTATACTTAAGAACTTTGAAGGACATTCTAGATAAGCCGCACAGAAACATTACCCAGATATAATAGTGAGAACCAGTGAGAACCCCTTGGCTTTCCATTCTTTTCTAATTACGCTCATTTTTACAATATCTATAAAATGTAAGGGTTCATAAAATACATTTAACTAGACTTTAAAATGCTTCAGGTTTTTTCCGTTTCTTAATGTTTGCAGTAGATAGTAAGCAAGAGACATCAAAGAGGAATAAAGGAAAATAGAACTTAAACATTTTCTTTTCCTTCTCAGATATTGTTGGGAAATGCAAATGATACACGAATACTTCTATGTATGCAGAATGGAAGATATGTACTAAAAGAAAATCAAAATTAAAAATAATAAGTGCATATCCTCTATAATGTTATAACCTATCTTGTTAAGATGTTACAGTACCTCCCAATAACGGCCCATTTGTTGAGTTAACAATGTATACTCATTTTGTTAAAATGAAGATTTTTAATCAAACTTAAATGGGCAGATAGAATACTTTTAAGGGTGAAAAGATATTGGGAAAACGCACAAAAAATCCCAAACTAAAATATGTTGATTTTATAAGTATTAACTCCTTAAATCAATACCTACTGAAAGCACCTTTGGCGGGAACAAAGATGTAAAAACAAGAGCTTGTCAGCCAGACAGAGCTTGTTTACCCTATCCACAATTCCACAAATTATAAGTTACATACTGTAAGTAGGTGGAAAAAACACATCATACCACCCATCAATCTTGTCATGCCACCACCACCTTTACAAACTGTGAAAAAAAACAATCCTTTATAAACGGTTACTGTTCATAAACATTGTTGTACTGTAAGTTCCTATGATACCACAGCAGAAGTTGTAGTTTTGAGTCTCGTAACAGAAAAATACAAGAAATTAAACAGCAAAAACAAACCTGCACACCTACATGATTATGTTTATTCAAGCATGATTCCCAGGAGAGTAAAAGCAGGCTTAGATATTTTTATGATTACATAGAAAGATTAAAATACAAAGAAAGGGGGTTATTCAAAGATATGAAATCCCAGTGCATTCTTCTTCTTTATAGCTCAGATACCTGTCATGCTGTCATGCTGTTTTTTCACACATCAGGTGAACAAATTCCCCATTAAAATAACAATCAACTTAGGAAGGCAATTTGAAACAGAAATTTGATCAACAGTACTATATATGGCAGCTCCCTAATTAGGACAGTTATCAAATAATCCAGCACAGAAATTACAGTTGAGAAACAGCATCTGATGTGCAGGAAAATTTTCTTACGTATTAATAGTTTTAGCTATATAAAACTGGCTAGCATTTCTTTAATATGATGGCTGCACATACACAATAGACAGTAGCAATAATTCAAATACTCAAACTAATTTTCTATCTTGTAGTTTGCCTTTGTCTTTTTAGAAAATGCAATATTTGCAAAGACAGTGTATGCGTTAATTTCTTGCTACCTGCATTAAAGAATGCTTGCCTTCACAAAACGTAGCAAACCTTTGTAAAGTTGAGTTAAAGCTTCGAACAAAAGACCACAGGGAGAAAAGAATGAAACGTCCTATTAAATTTTATAAAACAACAAAAAAAAAGAAATAACATCTCACACGTAAGCTACATATGGAATATAATTGACAGCAATATGCTGGCACTGGTGTGAAGCAAAAACAGTCAACATCTGGAATCCTGCACTTTTTATAAAGGCAATTGGCAACAAAATGAGATGGACTTGATAAACTTGATAAAAGCTATCAGAATTTGTTACTGTGGTTACCATTCTAATTAAGGTAGAACTAATTTTTAATTGGAATTTGCAGCCACTGAATTAGTCCTGAATTAGATTGTTTTACAATTAACACAACAGTCAGTAATTAATTGTAAAAAAATGTAGTTGCAAAATAAAGCTCTTAATGAAATACTGAAAAGGAAGGCCACTTTATGAAATCGCTGCTACTGTCCTGTTTTATGTATTCAGAATTTGCCTGCAAAGCATTGATTTCTTGTCTGAATATCACAATTCAATGTTGTCATTTTTCTTGGACGATCAAATCACCATGAGCAGTCTGTGACTATGTTTTATGGTATAAATATTTAGAGCATTTTAAACCTTTTGCTTTGTGCTCCCAATTTAGAAAGACTATGCGCGCATGAAAATACGCAGTTTGTAGCATTTGCAGCATTCCAATAGCAGCTGAATTAATGTGTTCTGAGGGCCTTTGGGAAAAAAACTGTTCTGGCTAAAAAAAGGCAAAAAAATATTAACTTTAAACTGTTAAAGGGGTAATATGCTTAGATATCTGCATATTTCCTGCGGCATAGTAACTGTGTCTAAATCAGTCTAAAGCTGTGTATTTCACCAGGAAATACACCAGACAAAGACTGTTTTTGTATACAAGGAAAGTATTAAGGTATTAAGGCAGCAAAGTGGTAAAGGGTTAGCATTGCTGCCTTACAGCCTTACAGCACTGGGGCCCTGAGTTCAATTACAGACCAGGAGTGCCATATATGTGGAGTCTGGATGTTGTCCCTGTGTTTGTGTGGATTTCCTCCTGTGATTGTGGTTTCCTCCCACAGTCCCCAAACATACTGGCATGTTAACTGGCTCCTGGGAAAAACTGTCCGTGTTGTGAGTGTGTATATAAGTGTTTGTATCTGTTTCAGCCCTGCCTTGAGCCCATTGCTTGCCAGGATAGCGTCAGCTCCCCAGCAACCTTGAATTGGAAGAAAATAGGAAATGGTTGGAGGGAAAGAAGTAAACAATTGAGTCATCTGATGGATAATTAAATCAACTAATGTTGAGCGACTGGTTTTCAAATGCAGTATAAAAAAATACCATTTCAATTAACTGCTGATTGTATTTATAAATAAACCTTTAAACATGTACTGTAAATGGCACAAAAAACACTTATTTCAAACACTGTTTCATTGGCATTTTGACATTTTGCCAGAGAGATTTTTCTAGATGTTTACTAATTTCAAAAGCTTTGGTACATTTCTGTCCATCTGGAATTCTGTCTTATTTGTAAAATTATTTAGAAAGTGTATCAACTGGTATTCATATTGTGTTACAAAAGTCTAAAACATTGCAATCCCTTCACAACATTTTTAAAAATATCAAAATACACAAAGAAAACATAAAAATAAAATATAAATAAAAAGGAAGACTACATATTTTCAGCTATCGTCATAGTTTTCGTCATAGTTAAAACTCAATGATCACAAATCCAACTAGCTACAGTATGAACAGGTTCATCAGATTTTCTTCCTGTGTAGCTGTGGTCCACAGAAAGGTAAACCAGAGCTTAGGGTAAGATTAATAGAAATTGAGTATTCTGCAGTAAAAGTCCAAAATACATTGAACAAAGGGTGATGCCACATCACCTACAGTAAGTTTCTATTGCCTATTCTCTTCAATTTGCTCATTTCTATATATCACACTTTATTAACAACATTTTCATAATATTCTCCTTTCTCTTTTAGTAAAGTGAGAATCACGTTCTGTAAAATGACAAGGGAGCTGCCATTGTTATTCTAGTGAATAGCTGAACTGATACTAAGACAGAACATGACTCGCTGCAGCAAAAGCCCAACTCATGCTCTTGTCCAACTCGACCAAATGCAGCAGATGTTAAACATCTAACAAAAAAAACAGACTGAAAGACAACAGCTGTTAAGTTGTAGATATACATGTATGTTTTTAAATCCACAAGCGAAACAGCAAATTGACGGATGAAATTTAAAGAGGTGACGATGCAGAAGCAAAAATCAGATTCAGGAAAGAAGTTCACTGACATTTGAAAAGGTCATGTATAAAGATTTCCAGATTGAAAGTAACCATTCGTGAAGCTGATACTGCTGCTGGTGTGAAGGGCTCCTACGAAGTAACTAGTCTTTTCTACAAATACTGTGAAGTTTCTTACCAACTTAACCCAAAGGTAAATATGAGCAACCTGCACCTATACTTTCTATACTAACTTTCTAGGAACTATTTCCAGTGGTGCCAACTGCCTAACCATGGTAAAAAGATTTTAAAAAAGAGAGACTACCCGACCTATGACTTTATTATTGTGTAAGGGTTTTATAACCTAGGAAAGGGTTAGGCAGCCTGTTCTGTTCCATTCCTTTTCCAGATACAGTACATTGACTTTATTCAATTAATAATTTTAATTAAATTAATAATTGCTAAACTAATGATAGATTATCAGAAAAACTTTGCAGTGAATTAGTGGAATAAAGACTTGCAATGCCCATTGGCTGGGCTGCCCTTCTAGAAATAACAGTCACATCTTAAAAATGCCACTGACCTGTAAGGTGTAAGCATTCTTCCACTGTACAGAAGGATAATACCAACAGTTACTGACAGGATGGTACAGTAAGGAGACTATAAAACATAATGAAACTTGAATTGAAAAGGTTCTCATAATCCATCCCCATTAGACATCAAGAGACTCACTCTGACTCTTTCGCAGACCGAGAAGCCCATTAATCTAGGCGCTCCACAGTCACCATTTCAGGAAAAAGAGACAATACATTAAATCAGGATTTTAAATTTTTCAACAATTCTTTATCTAACCCGACAAAACCAAGAGCAAGCAGCAGGGCATTTAGTGGTGCACACTAAATTACAGTGTCAAACAACAGCATCTCACATTTTTGAATCTGAATCCACAACCTGCCGATACGAAGCTCAGAGCCTTAAACCACCCCTACTCGCTATTGCCCAAGAGAAGAACATTTGGCTCATTTTGCTCATTGGGTTGAAAGCTGCTTCTTCCAGATTACAGGGAATTATCTTAAACAATTTGACTGCCTAGCTATTTCTAGATACAAGCAACCTTTTACAAAAGACATTTTCTTTGTTTTCAGTCCTAAAGGCAGATCCTCTACATGTCCATGTTTGTCTTTGAGTCTTGAAGTAGTTCTCTAGGTAGATTTTGTCAATATCTTTCAGTGACAACTGTCACTATATTATGTTCTTTTAATGCTAGGAATTAACTTAAGACACAGGAATGTTTTAGCAGCCTTTTAGGCTTTTAGGTAGGTAACCAAATCAATTAAAGGCCCTCTTTTAATCAAATGCAGTGAACCCTTGCATAGGGAGATTATAGAGGGTTATAGAGAACCCTTGTGTAGGGAGAGTCAAGGGCAGTCGCTCGGCCTGTGATAGGGGAGGACACAAGATGTCACAGTGAAAATGAATGGTTAATGCCCTGTATTATTAACTGGAAAGAACGATCGTTTTGTTCCATGAGCTGCGAGTTGTGTTCTCTACAAAACCTAAACTCTGCTCATTGAGCATAGCAGAAACATTGCGTTAAAAATAATATTTGTCTTATGCTGGACAACATCAAAAATTTTCTCCGTCCATTCTTTTATTTCAGCTGACAAAGCAATTGATATTCTATTGCAATCATACCATATAATTAATAATAAAAATAAACTTGAAAACCTGAAAATTATACAGCTTCCCACAGTTTTTGTTTTTGTAAAAGTTTGTTACTGGGAGTAACAGTCACTCACACAGAAACCATGTACATCCACTTTTCCTTTTCTAATCTTTAGAAATATCATTTTTTTCAAGCTATATGTAAACTTATTTTAGCGCATTTAAATTTGAATACGTTTGATGACAGACTCAATTATGCCAGTGACACTGCAGGAAATGGGTGCTCATTAAACATTTCCATTTTGTCTTTAAACAATACAACATTACTGCAGAATAGTAATTACCCCCACTCAGCCTTATGCAAACAGTCATTTTCTTCTCATTATTATGACTTCAAAAGAAATATCCTTCAATATAGCTGTTTGAGAATACATCATAGAATTTTCAGAAAATGCAACTTTTCAGAAAATGCAACTATTTATTCAGATTTTCCTGTTCACTCTTATTAAAAGCATCTATGACAGATAGCAATTTATATTTCAAGGCTCAAATTCTAAATATCGTGATAACATTAATTTACAAATGCAGAGATTTGTTGAATTTGTTCCATTGTGATGAAGATCCAGAAACATAAGCTTGGCGTTACAATAACTCAAACTTGGAGAATACAGCTTTCTTTATAATCATGTACAGTGGTACCCACAGGAGGGTGACTTTGGGTAAACAGTGGGGCTATGTCCCACCATTGTCAAGTCAATGTTTTGACATACGGTACTTTCCTTTATGTCCTTTTCTTGACCAAGGTATTATTCAAATTATTTATTAAATAATTGTATTATTTTAAATGTTTTCTTTGTGTAGCTGGTATAATTGAACAATATTAATTTTATCCTGACCGACTGTGAAAATATTGTTTTATCAGCTCCTGACCTTTTTCCTTTCAAAGTATGGTAGGTTCACCACAATCATGTTTCACACAAATATTTGCAATCTTTTAATTTAATTAAAAAACAGATTTCAGGAGCTGTGGACAGGAAATAAGGGGAGTACTTTGCTAATTAAACCATTTTTTATGTTACTGTTCATTGAGTGCAGTATTCAGTTGTGATTTCTCCTACCTATCTACACAGATCTATCTATCTGTGTTGGGATTTCAAAGCATGTAGTGAAATCAGATTGAGTTAAACGCACAGGGCTAATTAAAAAAAAAAAGTTTCCACCTACAGTTCAAAGACATACTGGCAGATTAATTGGCTTCTGGGAAGACTGTCCCTGGTGTGAGTGTGAGTGTGTGTGTGCCTGTGTGGTGCCATCCAATGTACTAGCATCAAATCCAGGGTACTGTATATCCAACTTTGTACCTGTTGCTTGCTGGGATAGGCTCCAGCTTCCCCGCATCCTTTTATTGGAGAAAGCAGTAAGGAAATGGGTGAATGGAAGTTACTTTTTTTCTGCTCGTGCTCACAATATAGTAACTGAAATTCCCTAACAAAATCCAGTAAAATGTCCTTCAGAAATCCATTAAATAATTTACTAATTACTTAACTTTAACAAGAGGTGTATAAAATCAATTTTTTAGATTATATTCCTGACCTTCCCACACTTAAAGCTATTATTAGCATTCTTAAAACCACCTCATTTTCTTCATTTAATTTGCTGTCAGTGTGCTGCTGTAGATTAAGAATACCTTTCATAAAACATTCTGAGCTGACTATATAAACCATTACAGGTTGTATTAATGTTTACCTCCATTTTTTAGAATAAAATCAAACTCCCAATGATTCAGCATGAAAACAACACATTGACTCTTCTCTTAAATTTGCAACCTGAAAGATCTGAGTTTATTTTCACAAATGTTTGTGTTGTTTTCTTATTGGATAAAAAGAGGTGATATGAATCAGAAGGATAG
Organism: Lepisosteus platostomus; assembly: GCF_059453375.1. Taxonomy (NCBI): domain Eukaryota; kingdom Metazoa; phylum Chordata; class Actinopteri; order Semionotiformes; family Lepisosteidae; genus Lepisosteus; species Lepisosteus platostomus. The sequence continues at coordinate 33,015,463 of NC_142614.1, forward strand.
AATAGCCTCTGGCTGCAGACTTTAATTGTGATATTGCAGTGGTAGAATTTGATTATTAGAACTCTCTGGAGCTTCAGACAGCAAATTAACAGAATAACAGAGGTGGTAAGGAATAAGAGTACCAGAATATGGTAATGTTTGTTTTTTTCTCAGGATAAACTGGAATGATAACCCAGTAATACAAATCCTTATTGTATGGCTTTACGTAAGCATCAATAAAGGTGAAAACAGATTAGAACCAAAACAATGTGCAACAGAAATGAAATTACATTTTTCAGGAAAACCTTGAAGCTGTGACTCAAAGTAAAGACCTTAAAGAGGAACATCTAAACTCAATCTCAGATGTAGAAATTTTTTAATAGATAATCAATCAAAGTGCATTATTCATTTATTTATTATGTTGATGAAAAAAGAAAACAAGAACATTATTTAAAAGGAAGTCCAATAACCCTGTCAAGTAACACAGCCCCCTGTGTGATAAAGACATTCTTGTTTTCTTCAAACATAGATTGCAGTTGTCAATCGCTTATTTATTGTTTCCCTCAAGGCACAACCATCATGATGGATCAAGGCCAGCAAATTGCATTCTTTTCATCTAAAATAACTTACTTTAATGACTGTCATATATTTAACATCGCAGATCTGATAAGTGCAGTCAGAAGAAGTAAAGTTCAGAGGATACTGTATCTCTTCTCACAAAGGGTTGTGGATTTCAGGTATTAACTTCTAATCATTGTTCTGAAGCAGGTTTTTGGAATTCTTCAGGAAAAAAATGGATGAAATGCAAAAACTAATGAGTTACTAGCCACAAATCAAGCAAAACTGGCTGATTGAACTTTTTTTGTTTGTTTGCTTTGCCTGTAAACTAAAAACAACTAGAGGCACCTTAAAGCAGTAAAATGAAGTAGCAATCTGGAAACTTGCAGCAGTGATAGAAATTACTTTAAGAAACTGTCTAGAAATAAAGTTTTAACAACTGCATCATCCGTCTGAAGCAGGTTTCAGAGTGTTCAAGCTGACCAAAAAGGGGTATGCAAGCAGTTAGGGACAACTACCTGCAAAATGCACAGTGAAAGACTCAAACTAAACCTTTTGAATATTGGACTGCATGTACATGCGTCAACATACAGTAGTATACTGTATAGTTTATAGTACACTTACAGGCAATTGTCCAAAGCTTTCTTGCATTGTGAACAATCAAAAAGTGCTAAGTGATTTTAAAGTGTTTTGTTTTTTCTATCTAGTTTTGGGTTCCAAAATTAGCCCACTTTTAAGATTGTGACCAGCAGTTACAACATTTCTAATCTAGTCCAAAGATCTCTATTTTTTCAGAATAAAAAAGTGCTCCACAAGTCCATCTATCCATTTGTAGCCTCTTCATCCAATTCAGGATCATGAGGGAGCCACAGCCTATCCCAGCAAGGCAGGGTACACCCTGAACACGGCGCCTGGCCATACATACTGTAGACATTGACCTTCTTGCTAAAAGCCAATTAATTTACAATTAATTTAAGTTTTTGGGGGGATCATGAGAGAAAACTTGGTTTCCTCCACCCAGAGCACCCAGAATAAACCAACATGGGGAGAACATACAAACTCCACGCAGACAGAACCCCAGTTTTGGAACTGAGCCCAGGTTCATGGGCTGCAAGGCAGCAATACTAACCGCGGCACCACCGTGCTGCCCTGCTGTATAATTAACATTTTATAATAATAAAGACCTTTACACACTGTTCTCAAAACAGTTAAAACAATGAAAACAGTAACAAAGATAGGTGGCAACAAAATAAGCACAAAGAAACAGAACGGTTTAGAATGCAGAAGAAAGTGCAAAAGGAGCAGACACACGAAAGAAAAAAGAAAAAAAGGTTATGAGTCTGGATTTGAAAGCTGTCAGGGAAGGTGTTGGGGATCGAATTTATGACTGAAATTCAAGTACAATGCCATCCACAGATAGGGTTACAACACTGGCTTTACAAAGTTGGTGGGAGCTGCAGAGAAGCATGACTTCAGTCTCATCGCAGTTTAAATTAAGGAAATATTGAGTCATCCAGGTACTGTAGATGACAATTAGAGAGGTCAGAGACAGCCACTTCACTGTCAGATTTAGCTTGGCGTTTTGTTTACCAAAAAGGAACAATCTAGCAACAAATTTATAAAATATAAAATAAAGAGTTACAAATATGGCTTAAAACCAAAAGTTTGAGTGAATGACAAATGTTGAGGAACATAAGGAAGGTTGTAGAGGAGAGGAGGCCACACCAGCAGTCACTTGAGACTGCTACCTTACTAACTTGAGGAACTCGTCCAGCTGTTTAAGAAAAGTTTCCAGGGAAATAATGACTCCAGTGCATGTAAGAGCCTTTCCATTTTATGGAAATACATTTTATGAAAGGATCGCTGAAGTGCTGTGTCTGTGTTTTAGTTCACAATAAATATCCATAATGAAACAAGACTCCTTTGGTGGTGGCAGAAATAAGATTTATCTTTTAAATAGGTATGAATCTGGAATTTGGATTCTGGATTTTATTTTTAATTAATTTACTAAAATGTCTGGATTTTTTTTTTCACTTTGACGTTATAGAGTACTTTTTGTTGATGAGTGGCATACATTCTTAGTTAAATACATCATGGTTCCATGCTGTAAAACAATAAAATGTGAAAAAGTCCAAGGGGGATGAATACTTTTGCAAGGCACTGTATATACCGTAGCTACATACTTAAAAATAACCTATGAATTAACATACACAGTTCTGGAATGAGGAAAGGCAGTGAGAAAAGTGTGCAATCTTTCCTGAAGGCATTAAGTCAAAGCATTTGGAAAAGGGACGGTGCACTGACTCCTGAAGAATTTCTATGTTTGACTACAAACTGCTGCATTACCCTTCTTTGACAAAGTCCCAGAGAGTGCACCACTTAGTGAAAGGGTAATTGATTCTTCAGGCTATTCTGCCCTGCCTTGCTCTCCAAGAGAGAGACGTGTTAGCAGAAGTGACTAAGGACAGGCAAGCCTGGTGAGTACACACATTGAAAGCCCTAAGAGAAAACAGACTTGGGTTTGACATGATGATTTTGATTTTGCTGAAAGAGTACAAACCCTTGCTGAGAATAAGTGAAAAAATAGCACAGCTCAATTCTATCCACCTGGACCAGCACAGGTTCTAACAAACAACCGACCATGTTTAACCTGCTCTTTAAAACCCATGCTGCTTGGACTGGTTTTCTAATTTATGCTTTTGATTTTAGATAATTGGCCCCTCACAAATACCTTTACATTATACGGTCATTAAAATGTAAAAGTCAAAAAAATATATATTGGATGAGTTTGTTTTTAGGAAGTATGACATACTTTTCCATTGCAATTCTTAAAACGCAAAAATACATCTCTTTTTATTCTGAAGATAAAGAACTATCAATGCCACCTAGTGGAAAAGAGTTAGCATTAAAAATATACTCACACCACTTAGCCTCCAATTTAGAATCATTGAAGAGCCTACAGTAGGTAACAGCGTACGCAGTGTAACAGCATGGTAATAACTATTTTGTTTTAAAAAAACTAAACTGCTTAAAATCTTTGAAGAATTAGCACAGATGAAATGACTAAAAACAAAACACTGATTTAATCATGTTATGTAAGCTTTTTATCACAACTGAACGTGCCTGATAGTATGAATTTGAACTTTTAGCATCTTATTGTTAAATCTTTTATCTTAATTTAATAGTAGAAAGTATAACATCGATATTTACTTCTGACCTACTGAATTACATCCATCCATTTTCTAATTGCTTTATCCGATACAAGTTTGCAGGGGAGCCAGAGCCTATGCTGGCAAGCAACTGATGTAAGGCAGGATACACCCTGGACAGAATGCCAGTACATCGCAGGGTACACACAGACACAAACACACACACTCACACCAGGGCCAACCTTCCCAGAAGCCAATTCAACTACCAGTATGTCTTTGGAGTGTGGAAGGAAACCCACACAAACATGGGGAGAACATACAAACTCCACACAGATAGCATCCCAGGTCAGTATAGAACAGAATCCAGAGCCCCAGCACTGCAAGACAGGAATGTTAACCACTGTATCATTGTACCGCAATACAGAATCACATTTTATTAACTAATGCAACGCAATATTAATGTTGCATTTTAATATAATGTAATATTTGGTTCTTACTCTAATCTTTGTACAGTATAATTACATAAGACTTTGCTGTTATACAGTATATAATTAACAGGGCATACTGGGTTTGTGAGAATACTATTTTTCATACTGTTTTTCACAGTACCTCACATATACTATTGTATGTGCTCAGTTGTTATTGTATATATAAGGACAAAAAAAACAGCAAAAACAAAATGTTTATATAAAATGTAGAGCCTTAACACTACAGAAACACTACTAGTGAACATTTATCATTATTTGGCATTGAGCTACTGCTTATTGTGAGGTCTGAGCAAAGCAAGTTTCAAATACAAAAACAATTAAGACTATAAATGTTTCAACACAGTATTCTGGGGTTAGAAGACAGTGAAAGAATAGCAAAGATAAGTATGCTTTCTGCTGTACCTATCAGTTAATTTATTTGACTATGAATGAACATTCGTCTAGGTTCTACTTCTGAATGCTAACAAGCATTTACTTAACAAAGGGATTGGCGTAATTGGTCTGCTCTAATTTGTCCCTACCTTTCATTGTTAATATATGTGAAAATACTCTGTAAATGATTCTAATAATAATAATAATAATAATAATAATAGCTTACACTTATATAGTCCTTTTCTGGACACTCCACTCAAAGCACTTTACAGGTAATGGGGACTCCCCTCCACCACCACCAATGTGCAGCATCCACCTGGATAATGTGACAGCAGCCATAGTGCGCCAGAACACTCACCACACATCAGCTATCAGTGGGGAGGAGAGCAGGGTAATGAATGCCCGATTCATAGATGGGGATTATTAGGAGGCCATGATTGGTAAGGGTAAGGGTAAGGTAAATTTGGCCAGGACGCCCGGGTTACACCCCTACTCTTTTCGAGAAACACCCTGGGATTTTTAATGACCACAGAGAGTCAGGACCTCAGTTTTACGTCTCATCCGAAGGACGGCACCTGTTTACAGTATAGTGTCCCCGTCATTAGGACCCACGTGGACCGCAGGGTGAGCGCCCCCTGGTGGCCCCACTAAACACCTCTTCCAGCAGCAACCTTAGTTTTTCCCAGGAGGTCTCTCATCCAGGTACTGACCAGGCTCACACCTGCTTAGTTTCAGTGGGTTGCCAGTTGTGAGTTGCAGGGTGATATGGCTGCTGGCTATAATAATGCATGAGTTTATTTGACCAAAAGAACTTTACAAACAAAATCTACATCCAATATTCTCTGTGGCTTGAATTGTGCGGAGAGGGATAAGGTGAGGCCACCTTGCACTTTTAACCTTTGCAGAAAGATAAATGGGTTATAAATGATGCAGCAGCACAAAAAACAAATCTACCCCTGGTTTCACTCACCTGGAGACGGGAGTTAAGAAGCATGAACTCCTGCTGTTTCTTCAAGTTCTGATCCAAAGTCTTTGACATGAAGAACCCCATGGTACCCCTAAAAATACAAATGATCAAAGTCAGACAGTAGAGTGCTGTTTTTTATACACATCTGCAATGTTTCAGTAGCTTTTCTGAAGTGTGCCATAAGCATTGTGTGGACAACAGATGTTGCCACTCAATAACGTGTAATGCTTTTCAGACGATGGGTTTAATTAGTCAATTAATAAACAGTTATTGAGCTACAAGGATGTTAGTCAGCACAGGTTATCTCTACGTTAACACAGACCAGCAAATTTAGCCAGGACTCAGTCATACAAGTTTGCGGATACCATGGGTTTGCTCAAGGTGCTCAGTTTTCCTCCCACAGTTCAAAGACATGCTGGTACTGTAGGTGAACTAGCTTCTGAGAAAACTGTCCCTGGTGAGAGTGTAAGCGTCTCTGTGGACTATCTAGCATCTTACAATAGAACGATCTAAAAAACTTTAGGCAACATCAAGTCATAATTTAGAAAATCTTCCTAAAATAGTTCTCTTAATTTATTAGATTTACCTATTTATTAGAATGCTTGAATTTTAGTTGCTGACTTTGCAGACTGCAATTTGCCATGGTTTTACAGTGCCTTTACAGAATAAAATGAGCATGTGTGAAACGTGTACATTTTTTAAATTGAAATTAAATATGTATTAGATCTATAATTGACTAGTATTAAGTTGTATTGGCACATACATTGCATAATGCTTGAGTGAGGTTTGGCATGGTATTTATGAGTTCCTGAACGTTGGTGCAGATTCAACTTTAACCATTTTTTCTGATGTATTTACTTGCCTGACAACAGGATACTGAGAGTTACCATATTTGCCTTTTCTAATATTAACCCAAGCCTACCAAATCTTTTGTTTCTTAATACAGCAAACATTTCCAACATTGCTCTTTTGGTTGCATAAGGACCCTCATTAGGAGATACAGCAGTACTGTCAAATAGAGACATACATCCGTGCTCAGCTTGTCAATTGTAATTGTAATTCAGTGTAAATGGGAGAGCTCGCATGTATGACAGGCAACAAAGATACTGGAGGAGTTGTGTGACAGGCACATAATGTTTAATAACAAAGTAACACACTTTCAACTTCATTTCATTTTAAAGCTACCACTGTCAATAACATGGAAAACGGGTAAAATAAATAAAAAATATTAATCATTAAGTTCAAATACCACAATCATGTGCTTTTTTCTTGAAACAGTTCCACTTTGGAGAACCTGTCATTGAATCCATAGGGTTGTAGAATCTGACTGGATGATCTCCCACTGGCTTATGCTATACATAGTCCACGTGTAACCATATTGACAAAAATACATAATTTTGTTGTAAAGAGTTTAATCTTGTCAATTAAAAAAAGTATGAGCACAGTGGTTAACACTGCTGTGTGGTAGGTTAAGTGGCCTCTGGGAAAACTGGCCCTGGTGTGAGCATGCATGTGTCTGTGTGTATGTCTGCATGTGCTGTGATGGACTTGATGGTGATGGTCTTGCGCCCCATGCTTGAGTGGACGGGCTTCAGCTTCTCCATGATCCTGTATTGGATAAGGTGGTTCGAAAATGGATTGATGTTAATCATTTTTATTTTTTAAGTATTTTAAAATTAGGTTATAATTTTAGTTTCCATTTTTGTCATTTTATATAATTTTTAAAGTTGTTTTCTTTTTTGTTAACCTATTATTGTAAATCGTCTAGAACAAAATCTACTACCAAAATATTAAAACCTGAATCCTGCTTAACATAAACAAAGTACTTGTTACGTTTTATTAATAAAAATATACCGAGAGCCATTAAAACCCTATTAAATTAATATTTGAACCAATAAAAGGTGTCGACGTTCGTTTGGAAGTGCAGAAAAACCCAGGATCAAAGCTTGCTTGGACATCCTAATTTTCCCCAGTCAACCTTGAAATGGCCTGAAGTAAACTTTGAAAGCTTGAGCTCTTAAAAAGGACTAGATTTACTAAGGACACTGCGAGAACTGTAATGAATCTGTTAAAATGTCAGTCCTTATGTGTTGAGATATTGCCAATCTCCCTGCTCTGAAATAATTGATTTACTGTGCCTGTGCTTCGTTTATTGTCACTAAGCATCTCAATACTGATGAGCGCCTTGTTGTATCGCACATTTTCACAGATTTATGCAGGACTGAGGTTGAGCAGCTGTCTTCCAACACAGCGCTATTTCAGCACAGATCTGTTCAGAGTCGAAAATCCCGCGCAGGGTAGGGATTTGTGGGTGGTCAAGTCTATTTCCCATCCACCCGTCAGCGTCCTGACATTTTCATAACTCTACTCACATAAAAAGTACGCTACATTGCATATATTTTTTCAGATCTTAAGATCTACTTTCCACGCATCAGAAGGAGACAAAATGTGCAGCACAAGGCATCTACAACAGCTTCAATTCAGATTTTTTTAAAACTGATTGGCACAAAAAGTATCTGGATATACGGTACACCCGCCACATTGAGCTCTCATTTCAGTCAGGACAGCCCACATTTAAACAAGCTGTTCTGCGGTGAAAGTGATTCCAAAGTTAACGAGTTCAATGACTATAACTTGTTTTCACATAGAAGCTAACTGAACTGCAAAGCTGATCCTAGAGAATACAGTGTATGTTTATACAAATAAAAAGATCTGTAGGCACAGTAATAGTCTAGATCTGGAAAGGAAATACACTTTTAGTTAATCCAACAAGTGTATTCTTATTAACAATTTTAAATTAATAATAGCCATATGGAGTAGGCTGTTGACAGTGACAATATCTGATACATCAGTCAGACGCTTTACGTCATCTATTCACCTTCATATACGCACCGGGGTAAAGTTAGCTCGAAGTTCGAAAACGATTTTGGCACGCCTGTAGCGCTTTCACGAAACCTCTTAGAGTTGCGAGAATGCTTGTTTTGTGTATAAAATACATTGTGGATGCTTTCTCAGCCTTTACTTTGTCGTTTTTATGACATTTTTTTGACCAAGCACGCATATTCTTTTGTCCATATCTTCGCGATGGAAGCACAGAATGCTGTCAAACCAAATGCATTTTAAAGACCACGACTTGTGGATATTTCCACACCCTTTATATCAAACTATCAGTGAGCTAATTATCTTTTTTAAAACCTCCGGTTTTTCATCGATGCGTAATTACGCACGAACTGGAACCCGGGGGACCGCTGTGTGCACACGTTCACAACGCGAGAAATACTGTTCAATACGGCTTCGTGCGAAAAACCGGTATATGACCATAGGAAGCAGAACAGCGCAGTCTCCAATTACCCAGACTGTAAGCACGGGAATAAAGCTTTGTTTGATTTCTGAAACCCTTCTTTTACGTCCTGTTTTCATTCAGGTAAGGGTCAACTATATTCACAATACTACTGACAGCAGGAAGATAAAAATATTCTTTACTCAGCAGCTTATTAAAAACAGCTCCCATGATGTTCATACCGACTTTTTACACAGAACACTGACACAGCTTTGTGTTCTGAATCTCTTTTTCTCTTGCTTTTATTTAATGTGGCACAATGCACTGGGATAGGGGTATTCTGTTCACAAACCCATAGCATTTAAACCACAGCACCCACAATGCTGCAAGTGTTTTGCACACTAAGCGGGTCCTCTGACTTTTCCCAGCTTTATTTTGGGTTGTGGAACCTTTCTTTATATTTTTTAGGATTTTCTGAAGATAACACTACAGGTGGGATGGGTGGGTTGTCTTCATGGCTCAATAGCATTTCAAATACAGCACCCACACTGCTGAAACCAAGTGTTTTACACACCAGACAGGCCCCCGAACCTCATACAACCTTACTGTGGCTGTGGCCCCTGTCTTTATTTTGTAATGAGTTTCTGAAGATAACACTACAGGTAATACACTGGGACAGGTGGGTCGTCTTCATGGCTCAATAGCATTTCAAATACAGCACCCACTCTGCTGAAACCAAGTGTTTTACACACCAGACAGGCCCCCAAACCTCATACAACCTTACTGTAGCTGTGGCCCCTTTCTTTAATTTTTTATGATTTTCTGAAGATTACACTACAGGTAATACACTGGGACGGGTGGGTCGTCTTCATGGCTCAATAGCATTTCAAATACAGCACCCACTCTGCTGAAACCAAGTGTTTTACACACCAGACAGGCCCCCGAACCTCATACAACCTTACTGTAGCTGTGGCCCCTGTCTTTATTTTGTAATGAGTTTCTGAAGATAACACTACAGGTAATACACTGGGACAGGTGGGTCGTCTTCATGGCTCAATAGCATTTCAAATACAGCACCCACTCTGCTGAAACCAAGTGTTTTACACACCAGACAGGCCCCCAAACCTCATACAACCTTACTGTAGCTGTGGCCCATTTCTTTAATTTTTTATGATTTTCTGAAGATTACACTACAGGTAATACACTGGGACGGGTGGGTCGTCTTCATGGCTCAATAGCATTTCAAATACAGCACCCACTCTGCTGAAACCAAGTGTTTTACACACCAGACAGGCCCCCAAACCTCATACAACCTTACTGTAGCTGTGGCCCATTTCTTTAATTTTTTATGATTTTCTGAAGATTACACTACAGGTAATACACTGGGACGGGTGGGTCGTCTTCATGGCTCAATAGCATTTCAAATACAGCACCCACTCTGCTGAAACCAAGTGTTTTACACACCAGACAGGCCCCCGAACCTCATACAACCTTACTGTAGCTGTGGCCCCTGTCTTTATTTTGTAATGAGTTTCTGAAGATAACACTACAGGTAATACACTGGGACAGGTGGGTCGTCTTCATGGCTCAATAGCATTTCAAATACAGCACCCACTCTGCTGAAACCAAGTGTTTTACACACCAGACAGGCCCCCGAACCTCATACAACCTTACTGTAGCTGTGGCCCCTTTCTTTAATTTTTTATGATTTTCTGAAGATTACACTACAGGTAATACACTGGGACAGGTGGGTCGTCTTCATGGCTTCATGATTTTTTGACTGTAATCAAGTGTTGTGCATTTGTGCAAGTGTCAGGCCTCCTGACCTTTCACAGTCATGCTTTGTTGTGTGAAACTTTAATTCTCTTTTTAGGATTTTTTGAACATGGGAACTTCCACCGAGATGAATGAGGTGCTCTTCAATAGCTTTTTCATCTATACACACAAGCGTATGTAACCAAGACACTCAGAACCAACAGAATCAACGTGAAGTCATAGAAAAACAAGAATGCCCCCGAGACATCTGCACCCCCCTCTTGGACCACTCTGGTATCAACACCCCCAAACCAATCCATACCAGCTAACAAGACTCAGAATCGGTGCAACCCTCCAACCTGGACCAAGAGCAGGATGGGACAAGTACCTGCACCACACTACGCACCCCTCATCCAGACCAGCAGGACAGCCAGACAGCACCATCATGACACACATAATGAGATCACTTTCTGTCAGTATGTGTAACATTCTGGGCCTGGGCTCCTCTGTATTTTGGCTGAAGGGAGTTCAACAACATTATTAAACGGACTGACATCATAATCTGACAAGATACATTGTTTAGGGGAGACTTGTCCACCCACTGTCCCCCTGGTAACATGAAGATCATTGTCCCTTGGCTTACCTAAACCAGAATCACTTGGGTCTCCGGGGCGGATCGGTGTATGGTACAAAGTCTTAAAAACAGAACATTGTTGAATTGTCTATAAAAAACAACCAATATCCCTTGGATTTCCCAAACACAAAGCTGGAGCAAGTATACTAACTCCATACCCTTAAACTACAAAAGGCCTGTGGCGTAGACAGGGTAAACAGCCACATCATGTGACATAACTGCATGAGCCTAGTGATGAGCCTAGTTTAAAATACTCAACCCCATCCTGAAGTACGGATGTTTTCCTTTGGCCTGGAATCCAGGACTGATCACCTGACCCTAACAACTGCCGGAGCATTTGTGTGAACAGTAACCTGGGCTAGCTATTCACCAGTATCTTCAATACCCTATTACTGGCAGCTTGCCAAATACAGTGTCCTGAATAGAAGTCAGATCGACTTCATATGAAGCTGGCACATATCTGACCACATACGCACTCAACACACACTTTAAATGAACAGAAAAATAGTGACCTGTGTCTTTGATTTCTAAAAAGCAATAGGCTCTATTTTGAACAAATAACAAATATACAAACTTTCAATGTGGGGTAAGAGGTACAGTCCACAACTGATTTTTTTTAGCGTACTCAGAAAGTATAAGCGGTTTGAAAATACTTACATAAATTATTTTAGGAAGACTGTGTTGGTTTTTGTATCATTTGTGTTTGTGTTGACTCTTATTGAGATCTCCAGTCACCTGCCCTTATAGATGCCTCTTTTGCTTATGTGTTGTTAGAAATTGAGCTCGCCTGTGTGCCTGCTTCTAGGGTTTTTTTAAAAAAGGAATAGGTTGGTTTTCTATTTTTTTTACCCCTTGCCCAGTAGCAGTCTACTACAGGGGGGATTCTGGGTCCTCTCTCCATACAGTATGTCTCCTTTTGCATTGTTTCCAGACCTGGGCTGATTTGAGTTTTTCATGGTAATGGATTACAAGGGTAGGTCTGACAGAAGTGAATGTGGTGGATCTGCCATCTGCCCAGGCAGGAAGGTAGATACAGTATATGTAAACAGGTTTTAGCATTAATGTTTTGCATACAATCACCCTTTCCAAAAGGTGAGATAACCAGAGAAAACAGGACACAGCTTTTCTAGGGACTTTTTTTCCCTACAGTATTTATGGTTACGATGGGTTTTAACTCTTTGTGGAGATAAGCTATTTTTATCTTTTCTTTGGTGTAGGTTCATGAATGCATGGGCTTTCTTTTCTTCCATGTCTTGTTCCTTTGTTCAGTTGTTTTGTATTCTTTCTGTTTTGTCCCCTTATTTTTGTGCTGGTGCTAGAATTTCTGCTGGCTTTTCCATGTTTTTCCCTTTTGCTCTTTGATTTAATTTTTTCCTGTGACCCATTTTTCCTTATTTATCTCAATGTGATATTTTCCCCTTCTCCTCAGCTGTTGAGTCTCTTGCACTTTCTTCCCTGTTATCAGTATTGTCTGATGTTGGATTGCATTTTAAGTTCCTTATTTTTTAGTAATCCTGTAATTTTTTTTCCACTGTTATTCTCATCTTTTATTGTACTATTGCTGTTATTGCAGTCTTCCCACAGTTTATTTTATTCTTAAACAACATACTAAATAATATAAGAATACATGTTGTGCTCATCTCTTTCCTGCCACTTGCACTCCTGATATTGTCTTCAAATAATTCCAATATTTTAGAGCTCTATATTTTCAAGCCTTGAAGGCCTAAGGTTGTTTTTTAAAGTGTTTGAATGTGATGTACTAACTACTGTCTACAATAACAATAACATACATAAATTACCAATAACATGCATATAAAAAATAGCCCAGAAATCAAGTATGAAGTAAGGAAATGGCTGCAGCTATGAATCAGAATTTTAATCTATTGGTTTTGTAGTTGGTTGGAACTTGGAACTAGTTAGACAAGGGGTGTGAAGATTCGTTACAGATGTATTTTGCTGTACGCAGAACAAGTGAACAATAGACGGACATAATTTCACAAGACAACCCAGTTGGTTCTTGAAATTTCCAAACCACACATCAGAGTGAAAATTAAAACAAATTGAGGAAGGACCGATAGGAGAAGATCAACAATGAATCATTAACATTACAATGCTTAAGTTGCCTTTATAATAAAGACAATTTTGTCCTTTTGTGAGGATCATGTCCACATTGGACCTGTTTTTTTAAGTTGTTTTGAAATTTCACTTAGGGTTCAGAACATTTCACAACTACTAATTTTTTTTCCTACCACCTCAGCTAATTCTCTCCCCCTTTAGGTTTGGGTGGGGGTATGGGTTTTTTCCAGAAACCTGTTATCATTTCTTTGATGTTGGACACATTTGTCTTCAGGAAGTTTTCTTCACACCTCCTATCATACTCATCTGACATGTCCATAGCTACACTCATTTACTTGCAGCAGACAAACAATGACAGAGTCGTCTGCAAATTTTATTAAGTGTCTGGAGTGGTGAGAGCTCTTGAGGGTGTTTGCTTACAGGACAAAGAGTAACGGAGACAATATGCATCCTTGGGGGAACCAGTAAAACAATACCTGTTGTTGGATAATACATTGTTGACTTTCACACTCTAAGTCTGTTCAGAAATCAGTAACCCCTCTGATGATGTTAAGATCAAAACCAAAGTTTGATAATAGCTTTGCTGCCTGTACTTGAGGTCAAATGCAATTGCATACAGAGGAGGAAGTATAGCACAACAAAAATAACACACTTCTAAATCTACCACAGCACAGAAAAAAACTAGAAAAATCACTTATAAAACCACAGGAGTACACAAACATAACACAAACTAGAATGCCACATAGACAATAATCTGTAGCAGAATATCTGCTTATGTTGTATTTTCTTTGTGGATGTTTTTGGATGTTGTATTGGCCTTGGCAACTCTGTGATTTAACAGTCATGATAATAAAGCATTTTTGAATCTCTATGTGAGTGGAACCTGTTGAATATTAGTTCAGATGTCTAGCTGTGTCAGCAGGTGTAGGCTGCAAAGGATCAAGTAATAGTTTAATTCCATGCTGAAAAGAGAAGAAAGAAAACACAACATTTTGGCTGTGGAGCCTTCTTCAAGGGTTACAGTTGAAGAAGGCTCCATGGCCGAAACTTTGTTTTCTTTCTTCTCTTTTCAGCATGGAATTAAACTATTACTTGTTAAATATTAGTTACACTTGGGTTTCGCAATATAATATAACCAAGAGGTATTGTTATTTTTTTAATACTTTTACAGCAGTCAAACTGGCATACTCTGATATCTGAGAGAGAGTTTAATATAAAAATTTTCTCTTGAACTGTCATGAACCAGTTTAATTTGTTTTTACCTCTCTACAAATCAGCCTTCAAAAGCTTAACTCATGTAGCTGTAATGTACATGAACACCATTAAAAAGTTTTCCTTTCTCTATGTGGCACGTGGAGTGCTGAGAACGCATGCTCCAAGCTGCTTGCTCCTGTAAGGAATTAACAACTTAAAGATTAAGTTAAATTATAAATAGGCCTCACCCTGTACATAGGGAGTTATGGGACATGTTTCGTTTAGAAGGGATTTAAAAGTAAAAAGTAAAGCCTGAAATAAACAAACTGTGCCATGTAAGACCAAGGTAAGGAATGTTTGTTACTATTTGTTTTGTCTGGTTATTTAAACCATTCCGTCTATTTCACACTTAACCAATTTTGAATTAGAAAGACTACAAACTGTGCAAACTTCCAAGTCTGTAAGGGTGTATGATGTAGATCATTCACAAGAGCACACGGCTGCTTGTTATAATTGTAAGAACTGTAGTTCACTACTGTTCTTTTGACTCTTGAGCTTGCATCATACAGCCGTTGGAGTGCATTTCAAACCTAAGAGATATCAAACTCATTTAACCTGTCAGACATATGTTAAATGGGTTGTGACTTTTGGCAAAGTTTTTTGCTACATAATTTGTTTCATGAATACCATTTATCTCTATAACAACTTTCCTGTCCCCAGAACATATGTTTTAAGCTGCTTGATCCCATTGGGTGCAACCTTTCCATTGTATTCATAATGTGTTGTTTGCATTAGGAGTGTGTTAAATAAGCAGAAAAGAGGCCTGTTTTTTCTGTTGCTTCTGATCTTATACAGTGGTCAGAATCTCTCATCCAAAAGCTTATGAGTGGAAAAAAATTAAGTACAGATGCACAATCCATTAAAAACCATTTAAAGAGCATAAGGGTTTTCATCACATGGACTTGTTCGACTGTTGAGGATTTCTGTTTTGGTTGAGGATCAATTAAAGGAGAACAACCTGAAACACTATCTTCGATCTTTCCAGAGCTGTAAGTAGTCATTCCAAGTTTATTAACTTGTCTCTTTTTTTCTATGTACTTTTCAATAGCCACTGATGTTATTTACAACAGTTTTTTTTTTCAAAATTGCATCTTTTTGGACAAATTTTAAAGAATTGGCACAATAGGCGGAGGAGTGGCTCTGTGGCTCAGGATCTGCACCGGTGGCTGGAAGGTTGCTGGTTCACATCCCATGGTTGACAGAGGAATCCTACTCTGTTGAGCCCCTGAGTAAGGCCTTTAATCCCAGCTGCTCCAGGGGTGCTGTACAATGGCTGACCCTGTGCTCTGACTCCCAGCTTTTCTCCCTGTCTGTGTGTCTCATGGAGAGCAAGCTGAGGTATGCAGAATATGAAGTCCTAATGCAAGAAAATGTATATGGTCAATACAGTAATCAGATTTATTCCATGCTGAAAAGAGAAGAAAGAAAACACAATGTTTTGACCATGGAGCCTTCTTCAGTTATGATTTGATTTTTTACAATCATACCCACAAAAACTTTGCAATTTTTAAAAATCTTGCAAACACAACCCAGATATGTTGACTTCTTTAAAAACATTTTTTTAAAAGAAACACATACTTCTTTTCTAGTTTTTTTTTATGTGGTGGCTGCCAGGAATCCTCAGTGAAAAGGTATGCAGATCCTGTGCAGACGCAGGAGCAAGTAGTTATTGAGACAAGAGAACAATCCGAAACGTCAGGCAAGATCATAGTCGATCGGCGAAAGGTAGATCAAAATCCAGGAAGTACAGAGAGAAGCAAACAATCCGAAACAGAAGGCAAGGCCCAAGGTCGAGAGGCAAAAGGGAGATCAGTAACCAGTAAGCGAGATTTAGAGTAAACGCGAGGTAGAGCTCTCAAAGAGAAGACTCAATACCGAGGGTTTGGATGGTTAAAATTGTGCTGCTTGCCGCACAGTAGAGTGTGTGCTGATGGATTAACACGTGCGGCGGTGCTTGTTATAATTAACCCGCTGCTGGTAGTGGTTAGTTCTTTTGTGAGTTATTCTCCGCTAGCTGGTGGTTGTGACAGTGACAGAATGCTGTTTTGTGATTGATGCTATATCAAAATATAGGGCCCGTAAAATTAAACACAGAACTAAAACCATTTAATGGACTTGTACATCTGTTGCGCTCCTACACTATTAACATCCATTGGGCATTGAATTTCAATTATGTTTCCAGTCCATTCAGATATGTTCTCTATTTTTCAGATTGCTGGCAATGTCACATGTTAAAGGAGGACAGAGGAGTAGAAGGCCAGACCTGTGGTCAAGGGCTGGTGGAGTAGGGAATGTGATCAACGAATTTCTGAAGTTTTCTAAACTCGAAAAAAAAATTAGGTGGAATGACAGTATGTGGTCAACACTGTCAAACAGACTCCTTGGAGAGGAATGCCCCAGCAACAAGAAATGGTTATCAGTGATTTGGCATGAAGATAGAAAACAACTAAGAACCAAAGTGCTTAGGGCGCAGAAAGAGGAGAGTATTGGTAGGGATTCCAAACCAGATGACAGTACACAATCTATAGTCAATATTTCAAGTCAAAGTGAGGGACATAGTTTGGAAGGCAACACAGAGCTCAGAAGTTCATCAGAAGATACAGAAGATGCATGGGCAGCACACGGCAGCACAGACAGTGGTGACATGTTAGAGGGAGAAAAAATCTGTGTAGAATCAGAAAAAAAGCCTGAAGAGCACAGTGAATATTCCCAGGGGGCAAGCTCATCTGGGACATCACCTCAGGATAAAAGGGGATTAAGAAAGATTATGTCTGTGCCTAAAACTTTCCAAGTATGTTTAAAGGCTGAACAATGGAGAAAAATAGCACCTCTAAAAGGTACATCTAAACTAAGACGACCATGGACCCAGATCTTATATAACGAGTTCAGGAAGATAAATCCTTGTTGCCCAATAGCCTTCAAATACCAATACATCAGGAAAGAGAACAGCAGAAAAAAAAAAAAACTTTCTGATGATAAAAGCAGTCTGTACCTTCAGGTCCTGCAATGTAAAATACATTATGACAACAAGACACAAACCAATGGGCAATGATGACATCACAATTGATGTTGTACGAGCAGGGCAAATACAGCACAGTAAAAGGGAAACAAAATTTCGACAAGCACGTCAGCCTTATCGTCGAAAGATTGCCCGTGCCCTCACAAAAGGAATCAGCAATGTGTACTACAGGAACCTGAGCAGAACACCGCTTGCTGAAATTGCAGCAGGCAATTTATCTAAACCACTAACACAGAATGTCCTGAAAGTCATTTCATCAGAGTTCAGGAACAGTAAACGCATTCACTATGATCCAGTGTTTGAATTACATATGGCACAAAAATATATGAAAGCATGCGACTTCGACATTGTCCATTTCCCAGGATATATACAGATTTTGCAGTTAGACACATTTGCTGCCTATCTTTACACAGAACAGAGTATGCGAATTCTTATTGCCCATCTAAAGATGAAGGAGAAAGTCAGCCTTTACCTGGATGCAACAGGAGGGGTAGTCAGAAAAATTCCATCGGAGAACAAAAGAATTTTGTACTACAGTCTTACGTTACCTGGAGGTGGAAAAAGAAAGCCTCCATTACCAGTGTCTGAAATGTTGACAACTGACCACACCATTGTCAGTATAGAACGTTGGCTACGGAAATTCATGTTTGACATCTCAACATGTACTACCAAGAGAGTGCAGCATGTAGAAACTGACTACAGCTGGGCCCTGATTCACAGTGTTCTTTTTGCCTTCAATGGGGACACCATCCATGCATACTTAAATCGTGCAATGAAAGTCTGCCAAGGCAAACTTAAGTACACAGAACTTCAGATGTTCACTGTTCTGCACCTTTGCTCTGCCCATGTCATAAAGGCTGTCTCTCAAGCAATTAGTAAAAAAACAACAGACAAAGGACTGCGAGACTTTGCAACATTTTCCTTTGCCATCCTGCAAAACAGCACAACTTTGAGTGTCGCCAGAAATGTTTTCAAACACATGTGTATTGTACTCTCAAGCAGGAGGTTCACAAATGAAGTCCAATCTAGTGTCTGCCTCCTTAACGCTTACATTTCTCAAACAACCACACCAGACCAGATGGAAAAGGAAGCAGAAGTCAAAGACACAGATGAGGTACTGTACCCAAAAATGAGAGGCAGCCTGGGCCGCTCTCCTTTCGCTGTGGAGTTCAAAGGTATTTATGAAGACAGCATATCAGCTCAAGGACATGATGACTATGGGACACAACACAATGTGAACCCCTATTTCTGTGAAGACATAATAAGATTTCTGTTGCAAAGATACATGGCACTATTTCCACTGTGGAGTGGAATTTTGTTGGGTGACCTGGCAAGATATGCTTCAGACAGCAAAAAAGACATATCAATGTCAGAGGTAGCACAAACAAGAGCCACTAATTGTCATGTTGAGACCTGGTTTGGCATTGTCAAGCATTCAATACTTCAGCACAGGAGGAAACTGAGGCCAGCAGAGTTTATTACGATAATGAGACAATCCCTCCAAGGCCGGTACAGAGAACATATAATCCAAAATGCTCTCCCCAAAAAGGTTTTGACGGCTCCATTGATCACCACTAAGACACGTCATGAACATGCACAGGAACAATGGGCAAAGAGAGCACCAGGTGTAGGCAAAGAAACAAAAAATAAATTCTACAGCGCACCACAGAAAATTCCAATCCCCAAAAAAATGAGAACACAGGAAAAAAAAGTTAGCAATAGAAATATTGAAACAAATGAAAAATCGCCAGATGACAGCAACGGCCTGCAAGTACAGCAGGGGAAAGCAGGAACCACAGAATATAAAGAATGGCAGCACAAAGAAGAAAGGAAAGTGTCACCCAAGCAAGCTGCCGTGGGCATGGCTGAAGTGATCACACCACACTGTGATGCACGCCCCATCTCAAAACTTATAAAAGAGAAAACAGATTTCAAAAAGAAGGTAGGATTTGTATTTCAAATATTTCTCTGTGTGGACATTCACTTCTTTTTCAGAGCTTATGAATGTCATCTTCTACTACTGTAGGTGTTCTTTGTCGTTTCTCTCTAACTTGTTATACTTGTTGACATACTTGTGTTATACTTGTGGTGTGTAATCTCAATTTTCATTATGTTAGGTCCAGTGATCTCTTGTGTATGCTTTTGGCTTGGTAAATCTTTTTTAGGTACACGCCCTTTGGAACATCAATCCGAGTGAATTAGTGGTTGCAGTTTTGCCATCCATGCACAGTGCAGACACATATATTCTCAGACACTCGGAGTTTGTGTCTCTGAAACCAGATGAGTGGCTCATAGGCGAGGTAAGATGAAAGTGTTTGATTGCATGCATTTGTTAAGGTTTCTGAGCTTTTGTGTAATCAAATGTGTGTGAGTGCGTGAAATCACATCTTCTTCAATTGTGTTTGCTTTTTCCATAAGACCATTGAG
Organism: Lepisosteus platostomus; assembly: GCF_059453375.1. NCBI lineage: Eukaryota > Metazoa > Chordata > Actinopteri > Semionotiformes > Lepisosteidae > Lepisosteus > Lepisosteus platostomus. The sequence goes on from NC_142614.1 coordinate 33,035,421, forward strand.
TGTTACTTTCAAGTAGCGAAAGAATCCATGGACTTGGGGAAGAAGGTTTTCCTAATGAACCACTACACAACTGGTGTAATCATGAGTGGGAATAGAGAGCGCATGGCTAGACAACGTTTGTCCAAGGTAAGGACATCAAACACAAATGTTGATGGATTACATTAGTGAGGGGGCAAACATGGTTTTTCACTAACTGATGATTGTTTTATCAATAGAGAAACAAGGAGAGCTACAAGCAATCAAAACAGGTCACAACTGTGCCCATGGTGCTGCCTAAAGAAACTACCTTTATAGTCAGAAATCAAAATTCAAAGGTAGCACACCATCCCTGTGAGGCAGCCTGTTGTACTAATCTTGTCATTCTTTTCATTACAGGTCAACTTTGAAAACTATGAAGCCATTATTAGCTTTTTTAACACTGGTGTCCACTGGAAATTGTTGGTAAGTGTGGTGCAGGTAATCCAAAACAGCGTAGGTTTATAATTACACCTGGAACCATTACAGTTCAAGTGATTATCCTTGTTGCATCTAAAAAAATTACAAAGTCTCAATGTATGTGTTCCTCTCCTGTTAAAAAAGGTGGACATTGATAGTGAGTGTCCAAGGCAATGGTGACAGTGCACTTTTCCTAAATTATTATTGTGAATACTGCTGTGTAATGAACAGACAACCAAACAAGTCAAAGTGTCATGTAGGAAAAAAAGTACTGTTAGGTCATTTCCTGACTGTCTTTGCCGAGGTTTGCAAAATATTAAATGTTAAATAATATATAAATATAAATATTATATATATAAAATATTCAAATATTAAAAACCTTTGTTTAAACAACATAAAACTCCTGAAACTGCCTGTGTGTCTGGCCCCACATTAAATGCAACTTCATGTCTGATGATGGGCCCTTTGTTTCTTGCAGTATCTGTATGCTCCATCCCAGAAAGTCTTTGTGGTCGACCCTATGGGGAGTGATGAGATGGGAGACTCCACTGCAGCGGCAAAAAGGTTCAGGTAAGAAATCAAGCATTAGTTTCGTGGTGAAATTCTGCAGGGGCACACATACATTTCAGGTTCAAGTTCAGCATGACAAATATTTCCTCATTTATCAATAACCTATTGTTTTGATTCACAGGGACTTTTTTAAGATGCGAAGGAATGTCCTAGGAAAAGAAGACTGGTTGAATATCAACTGGCACCCAAGCGTGATTGGTCACACCAGGCAAGCAGATGCCTCAAGCTGTGGGGTCTTTGTGATGCAGGTCAGCATAACCTTTCCACGCCTAAATTTTGGACTTAAAACTATTGTATGAGAGATTTTTAGGGAAATAATTGAAACAAACTTTTGTCTGTTAGATGGGCGCAGACATCATTAACAATTTCCCGGATATTCCAACATATATCGAAATAAACAGCAGTGCCAAAGAAATGAGAAAGTTGCGGGAAGACCTGTCAATCAGAATTCTTGAGGCTTCAGGTATTGTACCATTTGATCCTCATTGCCTACGTTTCTTGGTGTATATTATTTTCCTGAAGCATGTTCTCTCTCTGTAACAAGTCTGGATGAAAAAGATTCTCAATTTATTTATATGCAGAACTCATTTGGGTATTCTTTTTGTACTATATAACACAGTGATGAAAAGTTAATTAAATCACATTTCACACAGTTAAAATTCAATGACACTTTGGCCTTCGTCGTGGTTGACACAACCATTGTCTGGGAAAAGTGTGGGTCTAAATTGCCCATAGTGAAGCAAAGCAAACTGAAACATGATAGCTGTGTTATCATGTGCCCCCTTAAAATCATAGCAACACACGCTGACGCAAAAAAGGGTAACAGGTGTTGACAGGAGTATTCTGAGACATGACAATGTGCGGTTTAAGAAGCAGTAGAACACCTAATCAGGAAAGTGCATACGAAAAGGTCTCTATCAAACTGTCTTCAATTATGCAACAATGATCTGTAGATAACATTGGAAAAATCAGTCTATTTGGCATGTTTATTATAGCTCCTCTCCAGGACATGTGCCTGATGTGTGGAGAAACACCAGTGCGGCAGACAAACTGGGTAAGTGAACATCATCTCTATCTGTATGTGTAATGTAAGCACATAATAACAAAACATGCCAGTGAAAGGTGATAGCTGAACTGATATAAGGTTTACTGTCCGTGTAGATTCAGTGTGACAGTTGTGAAAACTGGTTCCATGAATTGTGCATCTCAAAAGAAGAGTATGAAAGCGCAAAGAATGAAGTAACATGGATATGTACATTTTGCCAACCCCAGTTTGGTGAGTATGCTCTGCATGCAAACTATCACTATGAAAGGGTTTTTTAAGCAGGACATGTAGTTTTAGATTCAGCAGAAACATACAGTAGGATGACATATTTCAGTGGACGTTATAATTGTTTGTTATTGTTAAGAAGTTTGGATTGCAGGCTTGTCTTCTGGCATTAATGGTTCTATAAATTAGAGATAACTTTTCAAAAAACACACCAAAGAAGGCACACATAAAAGATTACTGATAATCTGTGCAATTTATTACATGACACAGGCATCTCAAAGATAGAATTACTGTGTCAGATTAATGATTAGACATGGATGCATCAAATCACTTACTAGGTTTCTTTCCAATAGTATAGAAACAAAGACACAACCATGAACACCTAAAAGAGCTTGCCATTTAGCACAGAAACAATATAACGTCTTGCTGTAAAAACACAAAGTAAGAAAAAAGGAGTTTGATTAAGAGAGATCTGGAAAATTGTGCAAATACCTAGATCTTGATTTGTGACCCATTTATACTCCTTGGATCCTTTGCAGTTCGTAACCCTTCTTACGGTTTTATATTTCAGGCACTGTTGATGAGTGAGCATCCACCCCCTACTCCCGAGCATTACATAAAAGACATGCTGGAAACTCAAGAAGACTGTCAACGTGTTCTCAGCAGAATTCACCCCCAAAAGACACGTAAGTACAAGTTTCAATATCCCCCCAAAAATTTTATCTTGGGTAAGAGTAAACTTTCGTACACTTTGCCAAACAATAATGAAAAACACTAGAACACAAAATCACTAGAAACCATTTGTTATCTATTGCCAGAAACCAAACAAAGTCTGTATGAAAACAGTAAAAAAGTTAATCATGACACAACACAGTCCCTTTTAAATATGATCACTACACACTGTTAACATCACTGTAGTAGTGCAAAGAAATGTAAAACGACAGTATGTCACCATGACATGATTTATGTGAAAGATTTCCAGATAAAATTGTATCCATCCTAGTAAGATAGATTAATCAAGAAATTCCACTCCGTTGTGAGAAAGATCAAAGAAAAATGGCTTCTATCAAATAGAAGTGTATCTAGGGTGATTCCTTTTTATTAGGTTTCCAAAACAGTACTCTATCTACCTTCAGACAGGGCACAGTGCTAAAAGGATTCTAACCGGAACAATAAAACACAATTGCATCATCGAAGTCCGAACCCCACTGGCTTTCAATATCGTACCATGTACATCTCCAGGAGTGGAGACTCATGAAAAAGAACAGCCTAGACACCAAAGTGATACTTTTCTTACAGTAAGGTTAAGGTAGTTGTAGGATGCTGTCTAGATCAATGAACAGATTATGTTAACAATAGCAAGCACGTAGCAGAGCATTTAGGCACACAGCCCCTAAATTGTGGAAATATATGTCAGACCTTTTTAAGGATGCCCCATACCTATAAGCATATTTAACAATGCTGTAGTCTTCTACATCGTCTCTGTAGTCTTCTTTATCCCAAGTGATCTAATTCTTTAGGAGGTGCAGAAACATAGATATCAAGTGGGTAAGTAGACAACCACGTTGCAATTGTTTTTTCTGTGTCTAACCCTTTTTTTTTCTCCACACCATGCCTGCCACTGTTCTCTCTTCGGTGCCTTTGGTTGATATTGAGCTCCGTCCCCCATGACAAGGGATCCTCCTGGATTTCTGAAGCAAGGAACCCAGCCTACAAAACTCAAGATCCTGTACTGCTCAACCCAGTGGATGGGACACACTCAACATTAACATCTAGTCTCACATAATATATGAAATAGAATTCACCGTGTCAATCTGCATGGTTGTGCATGTGAACTGTTTCTAGTAACTATTTGTCATACACAACCAGGACCTGGAGGGGAGGTCAACCATCAGGCCTTGGACCCCCAGAGATTTTTTTTCTCCTTTGGAGTTTTTTGTTTTTCTCTCCTTCGTGCCTGATGGTTACACAGTCACATCATCAAGACTGCATACCACACCTTCATTGTGATTACAGATATAGCTTATTTAAAATGTGAAATTAGGAAAAAACTAAACGAAACATGGGAAATAAAAAGAATGTAAAATCTAAAATTTTCAGATGTTGTGATGAAGCTTTTGACTCATGAATAGCACCCACCTGTCCCAGTGTATTACCTGTAGTGTTATCTTCAGAAACTCATTACAAAATAAAGACAGGGGCCACAGCCACAGTAAGGTTGTATGAGGTTCGGGGGCCTGTCTGGTGTGTAAAACACTTGGTTTCAGCAGAGTGGGTGCTGTATTTGAAATGCTATTGAGCCATGAAGACGACCCACCCGTCCCAGTGTATTACCTGTAGTGTAATCTTCAGAAAATCATAAAAAATTAAAGAAAGGGGCCACAGCTACAGTAAGGTTGTATGAGGTTCGGGGGCCTGTCTGGTGTGTAAAACACTTGGTTTCAGCAGAGTGGGTGCTGTATTTGAAATGCTATTGAGCCATGAAGACGACCCACCCGTCCCAGTGTATTACCTGTAGTGTAATCTTCAGAAAATCATAAAAAATTAAAGAAAGGGGCCACAGCTACAGTAAGGTTGTATGAGGTTTGGGGGCCTGTCTGGTGTGTAAAACACTTGGTTTCAGCAGAGTGGGTGCTGTATTTGAAATGCTATTGAGCCATGAAGACGACCCACCTGTCCCAGTGTATTACCTGTAGTGTTATCTTCAGAAACTCATTACAAAATAAAGACAGGGGCCACAGCTACAGTAAGGTTGTATGAGGTTCGGGGGCCTGTCTGGTGTGTAAAACACTTGGTTTCAGCAGAGTGGGTGCTGTATTTGAAATGCTATTGAGCCATGAAGACGACCCACCCGTCCCAGTGTATTACCTGTAGTGTAATCTTCAGAAAATCATAAAAAATTAAAGAAAGGGGCCACAGCTACAGTAAGGTTGTATGAGGTTCGGGGGCCTGTCTGGTGTGTAAAACACTTGGTTTCAGCAGAGTGGGTGCTGTATTTGAAATGCTATTGAGCCATGAAGACGACCCACCCGTCCCAGTGTATTACCTGTAGTGTAATCTTCAGAAAATCATAAAAAATTAAAGAAAGGGGCCACAGCTACAGTAAGGTTGTATGAGGTTTGGGGGCCTGTCTGGTGTGTAAAACACTTGGTTTCAGCAGAGTGGGTGCTGTATTTGAAATGCTATTGAGCCATGAAGACGACCCACCCGTCCCAGTGTATTACCTGTAGTGTAATCTTCAGAAACTCATTACAAAATAAAGACAGGGGCCACAGCTACAGTAAGGTTGTATGAGGTTCGGGGGCCTGTCTGGTGTGTAAAACACTTGGTTTCAGCAGAGTGGGTGCTGTATTTGAAATGCTATTGAGCCATGAAGACGACCCACCTGTCCCAGTGTATTACCTGTAGTGTTATCTTCAGAAACTCATTACAAAATAAAGACAGGGGCCACAGCTACAGTAAGGTTGTATGAGGTTTGGGGGCCTGTCTGGTGTGTAAAACACTTGGTTTCAGCAGAGTGGGTGCTGTATTTGAAATGCTATTGAGCCATGAAGACGACCCACCTGTCCCAGTGTATTACCTGTAGTGTTATCTTCAGAAACTCATTACAAAATAAAGACAGGGGCCACAGCTACAGTAAGGTTGTATGAGGTTCGGGGGCCTGTCTGGTGTGTAAAACACTTGGTTTCAGCAGAGTGGGTGCTGTATTTGAAATGCTATTGAGCCATGAAGACGACCCACCCGTCCCAGTGTATTACCTGTAGTGTAATCTTCAGAAAATCATAAAAAATTAAAGAAAGGGGCCACAGCTACAGTAAGGTTGTATGAGGTTTGGGGGCCTGTCTGGTGTGTAAAACACTTGGTTTCAGCAGAGTGGGTGCTGTATTTGAAATGCTATTGAGCCATGAAGACGACCCACCTGTCCCAGTGTATTACCTGTAGTGTTATCTTCAGAAACTCATTACAAAATAAAGACAGGGGCCACAGCCACAGTAAGGTTGTATGAGGTTCGGGGGCCTGTCTGGTGTGTAAAACACTTGGTTTCAGCAGTGTGGGTGCTGTATTTGAAATGCTATTGAGCCATGAAGACAACCCACCCATCCCACCTGTAGTGTTATCTTCAGAAAATCCTAAAAAATATAAAGAAAGGTTCCACAACCCAAAATAAAGCTGGGAAAAGTCAGAGGACCCGCTTAGTGTGCAAAACACTTGCAGCATTGTGGGTGCTGTGGTTTAAATGCTATGGGTTTGTGAACAGAATACCCCTATCCCAGTGCATTGTGCCATATTAAATAAAAGCATGAGAAAAAGAGATTCAGAATGCAAAGCTGTGTCAGTGTTCTGTGTAAAAAATCGGTTTGAACATCATGGGAGCTGTTTTTAATAAGATGCTGAGTAAAGAATATTTTAATCTTCCTGCTGTCAGTAGTATTTTCAATATAGTTGACCCTTACCTGAATGAAAACAGGACGTAAAGGAAGGGTTTCAGAAGTCAAACAAAGCTTTATTCCCGTGCTTACAGTCTGGGTAATGGGAGACTGCGCTGTTCTGCTTCCTATGGTCATATACGGGTTTTTCGCACGAAGCGATTTGAACAGTATTTCTCGCGTTGTGAACGTGTGCACACAGCGGTCCCCCGGGTTCCAGTTCGTGCGTAATTACGCATCGATGAAAAACCGGAGGTTTAAAAAAAGATAATTAGCTCACTGATAGTTTGATGTAAAGAGTGTGGAAATATCTACAAGTCGTGGTCTTTAAAATGCATTTGGTTTGACGGCGTTCTGTGCTTCCATTGCGAAGATATGGACAAAAGAATATTCGTGCTTGGTCAAAAAAATGTCATAAAAACGAAAAAGTAAAGGCTGAGAAAGCATCCACAATGTATTTTATACACAAAACAAGCATTCTCGCAATTCTAAGAGGTTTCGTGAAAGCGCTACAGGCGTGCCAAAATCGTTTTCGAACTTCGAGCTAACTTTACCCCGGTCATATACGCCCAACCGATATGAAAATCAGCTTCACCTGTAATCAAGGGTGGTTTATTTTTTTTCCATTATGATTTATATACCTATAGCGTCTACAATAATTGGAGTCGTCCATATTTAAAGTCGTCATGTGCTTCGCTGCTCCACAGCACGTTTTTGTAAAAAGCTTTCTCGAGAACATGCTGGTGACATCATACTACCAATTCCACAATCCAGTCGGTGTTAAAGGCTACAGTAGATTTGTCACTCTTATGCTAATCCTGCGCTAAAACAATGCTCATATTATATTGCATTGAAACGCCAGCACTGCCGAAAAATATTTATGGGAAAAAAAGACATGAACTGCCTAAAAATACTGACGGAGACATTATTTTTTTAAATCACCGTGCGCTGTAGTTTATGTGAATGAGAACGTACCTTATTCTTTTGACGTTTTAGGTCTCTGTAGTTTATCCAAAAAAAACAAACCCCAGAATATAATATTAAGTTGTTTTTAACGTAGTCTTGCACAGTACAAAAGAACTGACCCGGGTTACCTCCACGGTTATTCAGTAAAGAGCTCATTAGAGATTCTGTAAGTGGGTCAGACATATACTTACACGGAGTTTAAAATAGCAACATGTTGCCACACTTATGCGTTGCGTGCAGTCATGATTGTGAGCTTACTAAAGCACATAACTAAAAATAAACATTTAACTACAGTATGCTCACAGCCTCATCTCTAACTTTCTCATCTGAGAAAACAAACATCCCATTTTGTTCCTGCTCCAGGACAATAAGTGAGATAAATCTATAATTACAGCCCTTTGTCCAACAGCAATATAGACAAAGTGCTTTACAACCAGGTAGAGGTAAGGAAGGTAAAACCATCTTAAAATTCTACAAGTCCTTGAAGTTACTGGATACTAGCCACGAAGCAGCAGTTTTTCTGTATTCAAAGACCCTTTATGGCTCTCCTGTATGCCCTAGGGAACTGTGTCTCTAAACCTGAATCTGGCTTTTGTGACCTAATTATGAGCATCATTGCTAGAGACTATGTAAAATCTAACTTCAGTGTCAAGATTTGGTACAGGCCACAGTCCCAGTGCAGTGTTATGGATTGAAAAAAGTTGGTGGTATGAAGATATTTTCAGTAGCATGGTCACGAACTTAGATGCTTTGTGCCTATATATAAAATAAAGTTCACATAAAGTATAAATTGCGTATTTTACACATAAAAAACAGTTTACAATGTTTAACATTTTTATTCATTTTATTTATCTTGTTGATCTTATGTTAATCTTGTGCACTAGGTTAAATCCAGGTGGATGCTGCACATTGCTTGTGATGGAGGGGAGTCCCCATTACCTGTAAAGCGCTTTGAGTGGAGTGTCCAGAAAAGTGCTATATAAGTGTAAGCAATTATTTATTATTATTATAATGATTATAATTACTGTATTATAATTATAATTATTATTATTATTATTATTATTATTATTATTATTATTATTATTATTATTGTTGTTGTTATTATTAAATGGGATAATAATTAAAACACACAATAGTGTCCTTATTTTCACAAATCAGCACTTTCCTAAGGTGGGTAATATGGGGTGTTTTTTTTTTATTGATTAGGAATCAGTCATGAGCTTTTACACATAAAGTAATGAAAGTTTAAAATTAGTTATAAAAATGTACTGATGAGCTATGGAAACCTACGGATGTTATTTATTCAATATAAACGAATTACCTTCTTAAACGGACGGATAACTGCAAGACTGAATTGTGATTTATACGGAATTAGTGGTCAGCATCGCCTTTAAACTCTGGAGGAGAGTCTGTTCAAATTAATACTCATTGCCTGTGAAAAACAGTTTGCTTTCTTCTGTATTAAGCATTTTAAGTGGGAAACAGAATCAGCTAAAAGCAAGGTCAAAGAGATCCTGCACAACAAAAATACCAAAAGAATGTTTATGGGTCAGAATTAGAGGTCAGAAAATCACAGTGAATGCTGTGTATGTGAGGCTGTTACAGTAACATCACCAAGGTGAAAAAGCTACCTCTTTTGTGGGCTATACAGACTCAGACAAGGTATGAACTGAATCACAGTCACGTTTCCGACATCTGTCTCACTCACCAAACAAATGAGCCTGGACTGCAAGTCATATGTTTGACACCCCTGATCACAATTTTATCTTCTCTCAACATGGCTCAAAATTGAGACCTAGCAAATATCAGTTTTTTCAGAACGTCGTTTTATTTGTGTCAGAATGAGAAACAACTGATCTGGTTAAAGTGGGGGCATTTGAAGAGACCAGAATTTGAAGAGCATGTGTACAGTAGGAGTGGAAGCTCGTTTCCTATTTTTTGGGGATACTATAATTGTTTTGTTAAAGTTATGCAAAGTTGGTGGAACCCCTGCACAATCTTTTGGTTGCAGTAGCTGAGACACATGCTCTGTATAGTCAGAACCTGCAAGTCAGGATAAAGACAGTGAAGAAGGTTTGTTAAATCTGAAAAAGGTCTTAGTTAGTTCTCCCATTTGAGACTTTGATTATGATCTGACCTTTGATCTTTACACAGGTGCCAATAATGTTGGGCCTTGGTCCTAACTAAAAACAAAGATGGTCAAGAATGGGTAATAGTCTGAGCTTGTCACGTCTTAAATCCTTCTGAGTGAAATGGTTCCAAATACGGCCCTTTTAAATTAATATTTTTGACTTTAAAATGGGTGATTTCAGAAATATTTTATGACCATCTTATCTTTTCATATTATAATCCCTTGTCTCACTTACAGTACATACAGCAGAACTGTATAATTTCCTGGGACACATCACACAAATACTACCAGTACCCAAATTTGCTTTGATGACTGGAGTTGTATGCATTCTCTGTATGATCTTAAGCTGATTAGTTTTCATCCTGGTACATTTATTTTCATAGTATTTTCTCAGACCTCTTCCCACATCTCCTACACTCACCTCATTCTCTCTGATTCTCCTCAGGCCTTTAGTAGTGGTACTAGAGTAGTTCTTCAGTATATCATAATTGATCTGTTTTCTTTAGTGAGAAAAAAACATCCTTTAACAGATGAGAAATTGAAATATGTGATTAGTAAGTTTGTAGGTTTTTCTTTAAAAAGTCACTTATCTGCAAGTAGCAGAAAACATCTTGTCTAGGGATGTTGTACTTCTCAATAATCTGATTAAAGGACATCAGCATAGCACTATTTTACAAATTACTAGAATTAACAATCCCTTTGACACCCATAATGTAAAATCAAAATCCATCATGCATGCCTGGTAAGAAGTCAGGATTGTTAGTAATTGGAGTAAATGCAGAAGCTAGCCCTGGAAAAGAGTAAGGCCATGCAATGCAGTCAAATGCCTTCACGGCATCCAGAGAGAGCACAAAACCATCTATCGCTCACTTCTCAAATATCTGAATAACGTTAAGAAGCCTTCAGATGTTATTAGATTATTTGCAGCCACTAATAAAGTCAGCCTGATCTTCCTTGATTATCAAGGGTAGCAGCCCCTCAAGATTTGTGGCTAGTATTTTTGACAGAAACTTGAGGCCCACGTTTAAAAGTGCCATTGGCCTGTAAGAAACACATTCTTCTTACAGGACAATTTCCCTTCTTAAGAATCAAGCAGATATTGGCCTCTATCATCAATGACGGGAAACGTTTATTTTCAAATGAATTATTAAACATACAAACAATAACTATTATACAGACAACAATATCACAATTTGCATGATCTATAAATGAGGGAGAAAGAAAGGGTAAAATAAACATAGAACATGTGATTATCTCAATCTTTGCAGTAGTCCCTAGATTACACACAGACCTGTCATCCAGCAGTTCTCAGAGAGTCCAGTGGGTACACAGAGCAGCACTAAGCAGTTGTTTATTCCAGCAAGTCGATGAATTCCATAGATATAGCAAGACTGTCGAACACTTTAGTGGACCCGCTGTGAGTGCTCTTTAGTTAGGCTGGGTAGAGCTGCGAGTAAACTGTGCCTTCATCAGATCTTTTGCTCCTTTGTTGCTGCTGAAAAGTCCTGAAAGATCATACTGTTTGAGTCCTCAATACCTCAATCACTTAATGCTTTTCTACGCAGTTGAGCTATCTGATGACAATACTGTAGGTAGTGGCTGTTGGTCTGAACCTGGCTTGGGGGCTAGCGTGCAGTGGGTTCTCTTAATCTGAATGCAATGTAATTTGGCTTCAGTTCAGGAACATACGCTGCCAAATCTCAAAAACCTTGATTGGGTTTCCTCTGTGTTCTCTGGGTATGGGGATATACAACAACCTGTACTGTATATTCTTTCTTTCTCCCTCTATTTTCCAGATGGTCAATAAGATCGACCATTTCCTGCACCTGTTTTTCCAGTGCTTGTAGCCGAGCCTTAGCCGAGTCAGCTTCTTCCACAGTTATAATCCTTTGCTCTGCTTCCATAGCTTGTTTTTTAGCATGGGTTTGAAGTGCTTGTGATAACAGCGTGAGTCTTGCATCATTTTTTGCAGTAATCTAACGGATTAACTCCAAGAATCTTCAGAAATATTATAGTGACTTTGACCGGACGAAAAAAAACCCCCAACAAATCCGTATGCAATCTAAAGTCCAGAAGAACCGCGTCACAAAGCCAAAAAAAAAGTAAAATATCCAAAATGCGATCGGAGATGGCAGTATTAAAGTTAAAAGTTCTTAACTTGAAGATTTTACTTGTGGCGAACAAGTAACGAATTGCACTACAGTACGTTTTGTCTCAAGGTAATATTGATAAAAACATATATCCTAAAGTTATAAAAATAATCAGTCAGATAATGATGCTCATACTACTGAATACATGAAATGCTAAAGCAGTGTAGTAAACTCACGGTGCAGTCCCTTTGCGAACAGCGAATCATCCAAATGAAATGTCCAAACGGCAAAACACGGTGCTGAAGTTTTTGTCCGTGAAGACCACACACACAAAAAAAACCGCCGCTGACACCAAATATATGTAAAATCCTGGGTTCGGAATAGTTTTTCAGGCATTCAAGTGAAGGACAACAGAGCTTTCACTAGCCGATTAAGCCAGAAGAAGACAAAGAATCAAAATAACGGACAGCGCGAGCCAGTATTCTCTTCTCAACCGTCCATACCACACTTTTCCCTGGGTCAGAGATTAAATAAAACTTCACTCGCAAAAAACAAATTACCACACACTGAACACTGAACATGTTTACCCAAATATGTCTCACAATATCAATGAAATGGTGTGGGAGTTGAGCCTAAGATAATGGCACTAAGCTGTGATCTTGAATTGATGATCCAGTTTTTAAGAGATATCCACCTAACAAAGCAAAGAAGGTTCCGACAAGCAACAAGAAGCTTGTTTTGTTGCTGTTTTTTTCTGGATCAGCATAGCTTTGGGTATCAAGGCCTATTGTGCTACTTGTTTGAGGTGTTGTCTGTGGAAAGATCCACCCCAGCAGTCCAAAGCACCTTTTCTTTGAATCCTTTCTTAAATTGAACTGTTCATCAGGTGAATGTCTCCAAGTCTGCACACTGCCTACCAGAGATCATAAGGTCCAAACTACTGCAAACATCTTATGAAAATATGTTCATCATCCCTTTGATTGCATACAACAATTTCACTAAGACTGGGGTCCTTGAATCCAGAGTTGTAAAGGAGATGTGTAGGCTTTATGGAGCTGCAAAAATTCACACTATTACCTATCATGCTTATGCGAAAGTTTTAATCAAACTTTGCTTAAGATTTTAGGCCCACTGGACTCAGAAAGCATATCCATATATACAATAACATGGTACTGTACTTGTCTCAATAGGTTTTACCTATTTTACATTTGGAAGACATGCTAGGCTACTCATGGATCTTGTCAGCTGAAGAATGTAGTCTGAACAAATGGTGATTAATGGGACCCTATGCACCAGTGTGTCAGCCTACTTTAGATGCACTGTACCTGTTTATTACAACCTGTTTCCATTAGACAAGAAAATGAGGATGGGGGGGACAAGTATGACATTATTAACCTCTTCATCCATGTCCTTTCCCTTTTATAGAGAATGCTGAGCCAGTAACTAATGAGGTTCCTACTTAAATGGTATCATGACTTTCTTGAGCTATCATCTTATGATCCACAGATACCTGTGGGACGGGGATGCTATACTGTAAACAAGCGCCGTCCTTCCAATGAGACGTAAAACTGAGGTCCTGACTCTCTGTGGTCATTAACAATCCCAGAGTGTTTCTCGAAAAGAGGAGGGGTGTAACCCCGGCATCCTAGCCAAATTTCCCATTGGCCCCTACCAATCATGGCCTCCTAATAATCCCCATCTATGGATTGGCTTCATTACTCTGCTCTCCTCCCCACTGATTTCTGATGTGTGGTGAGCGTTCTGGCGCACTATGGCTGTCGTCGGAGATATTGGTTTGCACTCATGTAATGTTTCCAGTTTTTGTTAAATTCTGACTAATACTTTTTACTGGAGAAAATAAATCTTGTGGATTTGAATGCCATTTTCCTTCTGTCATTGGCACATGGTTACTCTTCCGGTTGAAGATTCCTGTGTTTTTCGGAAATTAAAGAGGAAGTGCAATTGTATTTTTATATTTTGCATTTCAAACTACAATGAAAGAAACATATACACAGTAATGTGTAAAAACTCCAATTTACGTCACAAAATGCACAAAATTTCCAGGTTCGCGCAAAGCCATATTCTATGATTCAGAATGAGACAACCAAACCTTCGGTGACGTGAACTGCATCATCAGCAAACTTAATGATGTGTCTGTCCTCAGAAAGGCTTCTACAGCTATCTGTATAAGGAATGTACAGGATGGGGGCATACCACACAGTCTGGGGAGATCCAGTGGAAGAACAAAGGTGCTCTGATATGAAACCATTTACCCTCACACTCTGTGATCTGGTGGTCAAAAAGTCTAAGATCCAGCCTAAAATATTGAAAGGCTAATTTAAAATTTGAGAGTAATCTCCCTACAAACAATATAAATAACAATGCAATATAAATAATGGTCTTTGTAGTTCTTGGTTTCCCCATGTTTATATGTTAATAATAATAATTGCTTACACTTATATACCGCTTTTCTGGACACTCCACTCAAAGCGCTTTACAGGTAATGGGGATTCCCCTCCCCCACCACCAATGTGCAGCATCCACCTGGATGATGCGATGCCAGCCATAGTGCACCAGAACGCTCACCACACATCAGTTATCAGTGGGGAGGAGAGTAATGAAGCCAATTCATAGATGGAGATTATTAGGGGGCCATGATTGATATGGGCCAATGGGAAATTTGGCCAGGACACCGGGGTTACACCATTACTCTTTTCAAAAAACGCCCTGGGATTTTTAATGACCACAGAGAGTCAGGACCTCGGTTTTACATCTCATCCGAAGGACAGCGGCTGTTTACAGTATAGTGTCCCCGTCACTATACTGGAGCATTAGGACCCACGTGGACCGCAGGGTGAGCACCCCCTGCTGGCCCCACTAACACCTCTTCCAGCGGCAACCTTAGTTTTTCCCAGGAGGTCTCCCATCCAGGTACTGACCAGGCTCACAACTGCTTAGCTTCAGTGGGTTGGCAGTTGTGAGTTGCAGAGTGATATGGCTGCTGGCTATGTTCTCCTAATGTTTGCGTGGGTTACCTGTGAGTGCTCCGTTTTCCTCCCACAGTTCAGAGACGTACTGGTGGGTTAATTGGTGGGATGTGGAAAAATTGGCCCTTGTGTGAATGTGCTCGTCTGTATTAGTGTCCATCTGCCCTGCGATGACCTGGCGTTCTGTCCATTGTATATCCCACCATGCACCCATTGCATGCCAGGATAGGCTCCGGCTCCCCCAGAACCCTGTATTGAATATTGAATGACAAAAGTGGTTAGAAAATGGAAGGATGTCCAGGAATGGTACATGGTAATGGTAATCCTGGTACTAGTCAGATACAAATAAACCAAGTCCACTACGAGCCTGAAATAATACCCGTGTATCGAACATTAACTTCAGCCAGTACAGGAGTGCATAGTGGATCCAAGCTTTACAGTCTGTACAGGTGCTGGGGTTCCCAACCCTAGTCACCATGAATAACACCTTGTCTGTTTGTTTTCATTCCAGCTCTTGGGAACCACTGGTACAAGGAACAGTTTCGTAAAACAGAACTGCGAACCACTGAGGTAAACTATTAGCTAACATACTGAAGCAGTATCAGCATGAATATTTACATTAGCAGCATTAAAATAAAGGAGAATGCTTAAAAAGTTGAACCACAAAAAAGATGTACAGTATAAACAAATAATGGTGTCTGTTCAGACATTTCAAATAACATTAAATAAAGTATTAAAATTGTATGTTTAATATGTTTGAGTTTGAAATATATTTTAGAGTATTTAAAATATTAAAGTATGCCGTTTAATGAGTAGAATAGCATATCAAAAGTTCACAAGGTACAGTACTTTGATTTTTAATAGCTGCATAGCTTTAATTCTGTGTTCTGGTGTATTTCATTCAGTTCTTATTGTTAATGTGTAAAAGTAATTATTTATTAAAAATTCATATTACAGTATTGTATGTTATCGAGTTCTTAGAATTAAAAGGAAAGTGTATTGGAATTGATTACTGGTTGAGGTTACATAAGCGATAGATGGCGCTGTCTACCTAACGCATCTTAAAAATAAAAGGTTTATTTTTTCATGATCTTTTTAGTGTAATTGTAAAGGTCTGTATGTATATTGGAACTTTTGATTTTTTATCGGGATCACCTGCAATATACAAATAAAAGTAAATATTACAGTGTAATAATCAAAGAGGTCATTTATTTTTTTCAAAGGTGGAATTTATTGTACTTAAAATGTAGTGGAAACTGACACAAAATGCTTCTTCATTTGTAAATGTAGGCAGTGTTGGTTAGGTTAATGCATTAGAATTAAGCCATCAATGGCACATTTAGCTAATATTAGAACCAGTCCTGAAAGGTCCCTGCTTTGTCTGTGGTACTGTGACATGCTGGCCAACTTTGGAGCACCAACAGGAATCACTGAAAGACATTTGGTGTTTCAGTAAATAATAAGGTCTAAAAAAAACCCCTCCTAGTTATGAAATGCTCACTCAGCACTCAGAGAGACATATTTTCAGCACAGGATGTAAGAAAACATTAATAAAAACCAAGCTGTTATGCCTCACAGAACAGTTTCTGTTTCAATTTAGAGTTTTATGTACCCTCTAAATTTTGAGAAAAAGGAACAGTCTTGCAATCAACTTTTACAGTAAGGTTTCCATTTAAGTCTAAAGTAGAGCCATGTAAGGGAATAGACTTAAAAATACAGCAAATATTCACACTTTTGAGAAAAATGAATCATTCAGAAGCAGTGGATGAGAGTGCAGAATAGTTATTTCATTGTAGATCATCTTTAAGTGCTGAGTGCTAAAATATAATGCTGAAAAAAGTAGTAGTATACAATCTGAGTTTTCTACTGTACATGGAAACTTCCATCCATTCATTGTCTAACTGCTTCTTCTAATTCAGGGTCATGGAGGAGCCCAGTCCAAACCTATCCCAGCGAGCAACGGGATCAAGGCAGGCTACACCCTAGACAGGACACCATTCCATTGCAGGGCACACACAGACATACTGTACACTCACACCTAGGGCCAATTTTCACTATTGTACCAGCATGTTTTTGGATAGTGCGAGGAAACCGAAGCTCCCAGAGGAAACCCATGCAAGCACAGGGAGAACATACAAACTCCATGCAGATAGCACCCCAGGTCCAGACTTGAATTGGGGACCCCACTGCTGCGAGACAACAATGCTAATCACTGTGCTACATGGAAACATAAAAAGGATATATTAATAAACTGCTTTTGAAAAATACAGTCCTGAAAATCAGATTTTTTATAAATCGGACAGGTCTTTGAAGAACTTAGGCAAGAATCTTAAGAATCATATGTCTTCAAAGCATCTATCATCTGTTTTGTGCATACAGTAGCTACCTTTGAACATTGTTGTCACTGAACCTTGTCCTGCAGCTAATTTTTGAATTATTTCTCAATATGCAAATATGCATGTTTTTGTCTCACTAGCCTTTTTGATCAGTGTTGTTATTGCATTTCATGATTTTCTGCACTTATTTCTTGATGTTCTCTTTTTTATGGTCTTTCATCACCATAGTGCAAAATCAAACTGTGCTTTCATTATGTCTGTGAATTAAGATTGCAGTTCCCTTCCAGCTCACTTACAGGAATTTGCTGTATTCAAATTTAAATGTGAGGCACAGTGCAGTCAGTCATGGTTCACTCGACTGTAAAGAATGGATCTGAAACAACATGTAGTCTTCCATAAATCAACAAATTGTCATTCTAGCATCTCTCACATTAGAGATAATAATGATTCCTTGAATTTGTATAAAACTTTCCATCCCAATATACTTTTACCTACAGAGGAGAACCCACTTCATTAATTAGTGAAGTGACCATTAGGCCATTAGGCAAAAGTATTGTAACAGGAGGACAAAAAAAATTGATAGTGGGATTTCAGGATTTTTCCATATTGGATCCAAGAAAGGTTACAAATGAGAAGAAGGAAGCAATTTGACCCATTTAGTTCAATTGGTTGCTAGTGACTTATCTGGATGTTTAGAAGAAACCCAGGTAATCTCCTTTTAGCAATATGATTGGCTACTTGCTCCAGATGTCCAGATGTAAAGGACAGACACAACAGAATGCACTCATATTCAAACATACCTAGACAATATTATTGAAATATAATACAGAAGGGAGAAATAAGCATAAATTACTGACTAATATGAATATTTCTGAGGTTTTTTAAATCAATAAACCAAAAAGAAGCATTTTACTCTCATTTAACAGCCAAAATTGTCTTATAAAATGCCCCAGTAATGTTATCTATCACAACTGCACATGAACTCAACATTTTATGTTGCTTCGGCAATATATTGTTGTCTACTGTTCATACAATCAAAATAATTTCCCGTATCATATCTATGTTGCCTGGCATTGTCTTTTCATTTTTTTGCCAAACTTATTTTCGAACATTTTGAACACCATGAGGTTAGGGGAATAACAATAACAACACACAAGCTTTCCAACAAGTTTTTTTTATCTCATTTACTGTGTGTAATTAGGTTGAATTTGTTTTTTACAGTTAGTTTTACTTTCACTTAAAACTTTTCTGAGCCTATCACCTACAAACACAACATACTGTATTTTGTTGCCGGTCATGATTCACTACAGACACATTGTTGAAGTCTCTCTACAGTTTTTGGTTGGTTTAGAAAAAACATGTGTCCATGTCAAATATTGTCTAGTGTTTTAAACAAATGGGAAAAAAAGCTTCCAAGCAACTCTGCCCATCATACTAACTTTCTAAAGAGGTCTCTTCACTTTTTTGTTTAAAATGGAGAGATCTGATGTGGAAATGAAATCACTAATGATGATTTCCCAATTGCTGATTGGGAAATATGCCATTTATGTTACTGGTCGGTATTTTTTGCAATCCCTAACTTTCTAACCCATGCAGTGAAAGGGCAATATAGATATCATACTTTGTTCCCCTCATTCAAGCTTTGTAACTCAGTTATTCACTCCATCCAAATCATTCTGCAGCTGGCTTTTCAGCAGCTCACCTTCTTCAATTAGTTCAGAGGTCTGTTTTCTTTCAACTGGCCGAAAAGGAAATGGATAATCCATCACAGGGAATCAGAGTTTCATCAGAGCAAAATGGTAGTGAAATGTGTTCACTGAAATATTTATTTTTCAGAGGTATATAACACTCCACTATACTTAGAAGAGGTTTGGAGAAAACTTGCAGAGGTTTGGAGCAAACATCCCAAACCGACATCCCAACCATATTGTTCAATCTCATTCCATTGGATGCTTCAGAAGACATCCAGATGAGATCCGTGAATCAATAACCTACTAGCAGCCAAATGAGCAAGATGAGTGACTCAATTATACTTTCAACAATATTTCCAGGCTATGCATAATTGTAACTGACAACGTACACGAGAGCTCTATATTATTGAATATCTGGTAAGAATCTCTTCTTCCTTGAACACGATCTGTTTCCCATCAACCAGATTTTGCCCAGATGATATCATACAACTTCACTCAACTATATTACCTGCTCAATATAAGTTATAATTACACTGTATAATGCATTTCCCGTACATTGCAGAGCAGGGATGTCAGTGGGACTGTTTTTGTAATGAAAAGGAAAGTTGGAAGGTCTGAGAAAACCCTGATAAAAGATGACACTACATTTTCCAATGAATTTCTGTAGATAAACATCAAATATTTCTGTAATGGGGTTTCTCCGCCATGATTTCTAAAGGCATAGACAGGCTATCTGTGTTGATTAGTAATTATTTTGAAAATACATACAGTATTGCTTTTCATGTATGAATAATGTAGATTTAGGGATGTTTACAGCTGTAGCTAAAATGTGAATTAGGTTTGACGTTTAACACTGTTACTCATATCTTTCCAAAACCAATGCTATCAATCTAATTTCTTTGTTCAACTTTCTAAATACATAAAGTTAACACCTTGCACTTTCATTATGTCTGCTATTGTTGAATGAAATTTCCCTCATTAGTTTACTAACATATGTTCTTATGAAAGCCTAGATATGAATTATAGTTAATTTTCAGTGGTACAGTATGTACAGTATTTTTTTTTGTAAAAATCAAGTGTGTGTTTCTCATGCTGGCTGTCTGATTCTGAGCCAAACTAAAATAATATTTAGTTGTGAAGGAATCTATGCCTGTTAGGAGTTAACAATTAAGCCCTCAACTTTTTTACTGCTTTGTGCTTTCCCAGCATGCCTAGGTTTCTTCAATTCAAAACTCAACAGCAAAAACATTCCTGGGACTTATGCCATTTAGGTTAGTTGGTATGTGGTTTTGACCATGACTCTGTGCAATTGCAGTATAGTAAATAAAAGCTAAAGTACATAGGGAAAAATCCTGTTTATTTGTACCATGTGCATGTGAAAATTATTTGCATTCAGTTTGGATATTTTTTGCTTCTTTCTTCCCTACTTTTAAATAAAAAGAAAAAAGGAGTTGTACTGCTGACTTACAAAATAATGATTTTCTCTTCCAACACATCTAAGTCTTCGGAAGACACCATCACCATTTTAAATTCACACTCAGAACAGCAAGCAAGGTAGAGAGGTTGCCCCTTTCGGATGGAGTATACTCAGTTCCTTTTTCTGCATAGGTGTTTTTTTTGCATTTGTAGTTCTCAATAAGAACTTTCCCAGCCCCTATAGACAGTGCCTGTAGTATATCTGGTGGCATAATAAAAATAAAATTAAAAACAGAAGCATGTTTAGGAGGAATTCCTCTTTAAAACACCTTGAGAATCCCAATGATCTAATCACACAGGGCACCTTCACGTGAAGGAAACCACAATGATAGTCGAGAAAACAAAAGAAAAAGGCATCCTCTCTCCACGATAAAGCTTATTAATTTGAACAAATCTCCTCAACTCTTCAGTATTCTAAGTACTGTAGTAGTATTCTAAATTCTTAGAAATATCATCAAACTCAATATTAGCTCCTCTGGGTAAGCACATTTTTTGTATGTTGCTTTTGATTGGATCTTTTGCTCAGCTTGTTCGAGGCTCCAGGAACTGAAAACTGAAAAGACTTTGCACCTAGTAATATTCTCTGACACTTTGCCCTGCATGAATGGAGGTAAAATGAGTGGGGTGTTGTGCTCCAGTTGTCAATGAATTTCTGCACTATGCAGATTACGATTCAGGGTATTGTCTTGCATGTAGCTTGTGTGGAAAAATACATTTTATTGTTATTGACAGGGTATCTAAAAGAAAATACAACTACAAAGCAACTTTGTATTATAAATTACGTTTATACGGTAATAAAAGTGTGGGATGGGATTATGAAGTGCTTCAAGAGACTAGTCATTTCATACATCGAGGTCTCTATCTTACCCACACTAGACCCACACCAGTATGCCTATTGCCACAACAGATCCAGCGAAGATGCCACTGCCGCTGCAGTACATCTGGCCCTGACCCATCTGGAGGGTATAGACTATGATGTCAGAATGCTGTTCATAGACTTTAATCTGGCATTCAATACCATCATCCCCTAACAATTGGTACACAAGCTGTCCTCACTAGGTCTGAACACTCCACTGTGCAACTGGATCCTGGAGTTCCTCACCAACAGGCTCCAGGCTGTTTGGATCCATGGTAACACTTCCCACACCATCGTTCTGAACACTGGTGCACTGCAAGGCTGTGTGCTTAACTCAGAGCTGCCCCACAACTGTATTGCCAAATACAGCAGTAATCATATCAAGTATGCTGATGACACCACAGTTGCGGGCCTCATAACTAACAGCGATGAATCAGCCTACAGGGATGCAGTGGAGAGGCTTGCATCCTGGTGTAAGTCCAACAACCTGTGGCTCAATGTCGACAAGACCAAGTAGATGATTATTGACCTCAGAAGGACTCGGGCCGTTCACACTCCCCTGTATCAATGGCTCAGCGGTGGAGTTAGTGCACATCTTCAAATTTCTGGGAGTGCATATTACTGAAGACCTCTCTTGGACCCACAATACACCACACTTAGTCAAAAAGGCACAGCATCGTTTCCACTTCTTGAGAAGGCTGAAAAGAGCCGGACTTCCACCCTCCATCCTCACCAGTTTCTATAGGTGCGCTATCAAGAGCATCCTGACATGCTGCATCACCATCAGGTATGGGAACTGCACTGTCTTTCACCAGGGAGCTCTACAGCGTGTGGTGAAGACAGCCCAGTCCATCACCAGGACTTCACCACTGGTGCACTGCCAGGCCACCATCCAAAGCACGTACAACAAGCAGTATGTCAGGAGAGCATGAAGATTCATCAAAGACCCCTATCACTATTTTCAAAGTCTCTTTAAACGCCTGCCTTCTGGAAGACGGTATCACAGTTCACCAGGCTCAGGAATAGCTTTTTCCCGCAGACTGTTAGATTACTAAATTCCAAACAGCACATGGACTGATCACCACCTGCTGAACAACCACCCGCTGCTGTGCTATTACAACCGTCTTACTGACTGTATGCCTTGTAATTTTGCACTGTCATATCATTATATGACTATGTCTTCCACTATTGTCTGCATTTATCCCCCCACCACCCCTGTATTGCAGAATGCTTATTTGCGCAATACAGCTTACACTACTGTACATACCCATTTATTCATTTATTCATTTAATTATCTGCTCTTTACATTGTTTTATTTTTACTTATATACCAATACTACCTCAATAGCTGCTAATGATTCTCGGCCCCTCTCCTCGTATGTGTTCTTTTGTGTTGTACTGTGACATTATGCTGACTGTTCTAGTGTATTGTGCACCTTGGCCCAGGAGAAACTATATTTTATTCTCTCTTGTACATTTATATAAGTGCAGAATGACATTAAAATGAACTGAACTGTTAAGCCAGATTTTATTGTGACTAAAACACTCCATAAATTTCAGTACCCTTAAATCTTGGATGTTGTTATTCTTAGTTAATGAGGAATTTGTTCATAAGATTTGGAGTTTAACCTATTTTGGGACTTAGGTACCTGCTAGCGTCTAGCAGTGTGTACTCTGCCTTCTGCCCATTATTTGCAGGGAAAGGTTCAGGCTCTCCTGTGACCCTGAATTGGAAGAAGTGATAGAAGTGAAAATGGATAGATGGGAATTAGGAAAAATTTAAAGGCTTTGAACTTGGATGATTGGGTCTGTCTTTCTGCTTCTGTTTTTTTTACATTTTATCTTTCAAATACCAGGTGACAATGGTTATATGGTTTCTGTCTTATTTATATTTCTTAACAAAAAACAATCACAATTCCAAATGAAACTTTGTCCTCTTGACATGGCACGGTTGTCAGCCTTTGGCTGTATATTCGTCCTCCCGTGCTCTTCTTGCAGCAGGCCTGGTGTGGGAGGATGACAGCCTAGATGAGTCTTCCTTGGTTCACTGACAACTCATTTCTTTGCCTCCATACTACCTAATACAACATCATCAGTAACAATGCACTGAAGAATTCATCTTCTTTGAAATAATTGGAGTTAAACAATAAGGGTGGAGCATAAGTTTGTTTAGTGTAGGTGCTGTGGTACAGATTGCTTTTAAAATAATCCATTTTAGGAGCAAATCAGCTTTGCTTTGTGTCATAATTTTTGGTAAATTTGCTTGTGGCACATAGAAACTGATCTAAGATTTTAAATCACGGCATCAGGTGTCTGCAGATGTACTGTACGTAACCTTTGCCCCTGTACATATTGTAGCAATGTTTTTGTCTAAAAAGCACGCTGCTGAGCATGGAAACAATATTATTTGTACTGAAAACTGCATGTGAGAAGTTATCTAAACATACACTGAGCACTAACATTTTTGATTGATTTTCATTTTAGATCCTACCTCTTCATTTGCATTTTGGACTGTGTATACTACATAAATAGTAAGATTTATTTTCTACCCGCCAGTGTACATACTGGATAAGTCTTCCCTTTTTGCTGAATAACGCATGAGGTCTTGTTGCATAAATGCACATCCCCAATACAATACAGTGTATTCTGTAAATCTTAACTAAGGACTCACTGGATAACATTCACAAAACATACTGTATCACCATTTTAAACATAAGACCTTGTTTAAGAAAGTTGTAATTTGATGTAAAAATCATAATTTGACTCACAGCAAATACTCTTATAAATTTTATATCACTAAGTGTGATACTTTCAGCCTTAAGTATTCCTCTGTAGACATTTCTCTGTATAAGCTCTGTATCTAAGCCATGAGCTACAAATAGAACAATGATTTTGCATGACTGTTTGGCACACTGTATGTCTATTACTGTAACTTCAAAACTTTCCTCAAGCACCAAAAACATGGATGAAACATACAGATCTAGAACTCCTCATTGTTTCCCAATTGTCTGTCAACCATCAAGTGTCAGCTCTTGTTTCATTTTATAATGATTTGAAATACTGCTAAGCTGTATTAAAATATTAAAAAGAAAACAATGTTCTCTCAACACTACACCAATTTTCTGGCTAATTTACAGACATAAAATAAGATCCAACTCATCTACTGGGGTTGAAAAAGATTGAAGTTAATTAAAGAAATCCAGTGGTAACAATAAATATATAAATACATCTACAATACAACTTGGAATCATGAACTTTAAATGATCTACACCCTATTAAAGGCTTTTAAATGTCTAAGTCAATGCAGTAATTTCATGCTATATATATATTCAGTGTTAGTCAAATAAATAGTATTTTATGCAAAACACAGCATGAATAGTAATTTTGTCCATATTAAATATCAGATCTTTCATGTGTTTAATTTATAAAATCAATATGAGTATTGTATCAGAGACCTTTAGCCAAGATGGGCAATTGAAGGAAATCATTATGTTTAATTCTACACAAAAATGAAAGAAGTCTAGATAGTTAATTGAACGATATTTAGGATATGTTAAAAACACACAGGAGACTGATTGAATCTTAAAGAGTTAGCAAAGCATTTGTTAATTTTCAAATATAAATGTGGGAAGTTCCGGCAGGGAAAAAACTACCGTCACTTCCTTATTCTTCAGGCCTGAAATGTACTAAATTGCACCATCTTGCTGTGCATTTCTAAAATTTCCAGGGGATAAGGACAGGCTTCTAATCCCCTAGGCTTCACCTAACTTGGTTCCCCTTCATCCCTAAAACACAGTTGGTCTGGGACTGTTTTACACCCTCATTAGAAGGCTACGTCACTCTTTTTATTTAGATAGATGACATTAAAAAGGGGGAGATGTTTTGAGGGGGAGAGTGTTGTGATGGTGTCACCTATTGTCCATCTCTAAATTGCTGTATGGAAGACCAATCACCTCATCACAGAAAGGAAGAAACACCTCATCACATACTGTAGATGTCAAGAGTTTGACAAAGGGCACTTCAACCTACTTATACTTCAGTATCAAATGTATGTACAGTATGTGCTGTTAACTATTAAAGTAGGTTTACAGTAGATAAGAAAATGTTTTCTATTTCAAGCAATATTAAATATTGTGCTGGATTTTTGCTGAGCCAGAGATGATGGTTATATGGTAATGTAACAGAGGATTATACCTCATTATGTGAGGTTTACATCTTGTTTTATAGGTACCACAAAGCTTATTATGAAGGAATTCAGAAATTTGTTATAAATGTCCTGTAACACCTTCCACTACGCATTCATTTTGTTTGGTTGATGTTTAATTTTTTTGAATGTGTACAAGTGCATACTGTAAAATCTCAATGATATTCACATTGTCTTTGTGAATGTTGGACCAGCCTCCTTCCAGATTCTCAGTACTTTGGCTGTAGGACTGGGGTAGTTGTCATTTATAAAGATGAAAATGACCTGCCTTAATGAATTGCATTCCTGAGAGTTTGGCACAGTGGATCAGGATTCACCAGTATCAAGTCAGTGATCAAGGTGTTTTCCATGTTAGACAAGTCTCCGGGGAAATACAGCCCCTCCCTGATTGGCTGTTGCCAAACAGCTCAAACCATATCTTGTCTGTAAGGAGCACTTTTATTCAGGTCATTTCATCCCACTTTTTCATTTCAGTGTTTTTCTTTTGTTGTTACTTTCCAGCACTCATTATTAAGTAATTGAGACTGTTCCATAAAAGATGTTAACTCCTGCAGTCAAATAAGAGCATTCACAACTAATTGATTCTCTACTTGATCATCACCTCTCACTGACCCTTTTCAGGATCATGCATATGTCACTGAAGGAAGCCTGAAGGCACGATGTGATTTGTCAGTCAGAATAGCTTTCTTTAGATAAACACTTGAGATTACTTTACTAGGTTCCACTGCATTCACTACGTGTTCCAAACTCTAAAATGTTATCACTGCCTGGCTTTATGCTGATTTGGCACGACTAGAATTAAATGTAGTTCAGGTGGGTACCTGCGTCCTCATGCGTAGGTTGCAAATGAACAAGTAATAGGTTTATTCCATGCTCAAAAGAGAAAATAAAAAACAACATTTTTGGCCCTGGACCCTTCTTCAGGTGTAAGAAGAAGAAGGCTTGAAGAAAGCTCCACAGCTGAAATGCTGTGTTTTTCTTTCTTCTCTTTTCAGCATGAAACAAGCCTATTACTTGTTCCTTAGAATTAATGTGCCGTCAGGAAACCAATAACATCATGCCAGTTTAAAGGTTAGGGTTCTTAGTTTTCAAAACTCACCCTATGAGGTAAAAATTGTTTCGGACCCCTCTAGCCCTTGAATGCCAGGAAACAACAAAGTTGCAAGGGGTACATTTCCCAATGTTTGATCAAGTAGCACATCCTACATCTCCAGTGCCTGGCACACAAAAGCAACCTGTACCAGAATCAGTCTTACAGAAATCCACCACTGGTACCTTGGTGGCACGAAGACGAGAACTTCAGATTCAATATGAGATTCAATTATTGCTCCAGTCTGTCCAGGCTTTTCAGCATTGCTGGAGGTTCAACCTGGAGTAAATGTGAGTGTTATGCAAGGACAACTTGTACTCTTCCTTCACTTAACACTGTTGAAACCAGGATGGTACCATATTATTGTTACGAAGCATCTTTCAGGACCCTACGCAGATGACACAATCCGGAAGGGAGTGAACAAACACAGGGAGGAACTGGGCTGGTAGAGGAATGGGGGGGTGGGGAGCGTGAGGAAGGTGCTCCGGGGGACGTGCTCCAGGCGAACAGTCCAAAAGGGAGTCCAAAGGGAAGTCCAGTCCAGGCAAAGGTCCAGGGCTGGGTGATCAATCCAAGATGAACAAAACAAAGTTAAAAGCGGAATCCTACGAGGGGTTGTAGACAGACATGACAAAGTTAAAAACGTCCGGCGAAGGGTCGGGGGGAAAAAGGGGGAACGGGACCAGGCGCTCCAGGTCCCGGACTCGGCTGGTTCAGGACACCTAACCACCTGAGCTGCGGACATAGAGTGACTCGGTGGTACTGTAGGTGAGCCTCCGGGCATCCGTGTTCCAATGCAGAGCCCGGAACAGAGTGAGCGTCTGGCTTTTGTAGGGAGGCTGGAACAGAGAGCAGGTGCACAAAATCAACTAAAAAGTGAACGAGCCGGAGCACCCTTAAGGGGGATGGACTACAAGCGTGACATTATGGTAACATCTCCTCCTGTATTGGCTTAGTCCCTAAACTTTATAAGCAATATATTAATGATTGTATTCCTGCATAAGCCTGCTCAAACAATTTAATAAAGCAATTTCTACACACTTCGCCAACCTCCATCCATGCATCCTTGAAGTTCATTATTAATATATCTTTTTTGGCCACTCTGTTAACTACTCAGAACTGTAATAAACATGTACAGATGTAATAAACATCTGTGTATTACAACTGATTCATAGTTTTTTTATTTCCTTTTTCACATTTCCTCAGAGTTCATAGTTTATGCAGCATTTGTGCAAGCTTTGAAAACCAAGCTGTTAAAAAAAGGGTGGCTCTGCATGAAACTCTCTATATAAGCATACACATCTACTTCCTCCTTTGGCAGGGTGGGTTTGTCAAAAAAGGACAGTATGTGATGTTGTCGACTGGCTCTACTCTTCAAATAGCATAGTAACCATCCACTGTTATGCAGCTGGGCACTCCAGGTTATTGGAGGTCAGTGTGATTTAGTGAGACATGACTCACTCCTGCCCCTGCTTGCCACCCCCAACCCATGTAGTGAGGAACTCACTACTTAAATGCCTACGAGAAGAGACATGCAGGCTGCTCCTTTGCTCAGATTTTATATCTAGATTGAAATACGGATATCTTTGTATATTGTGTGATATATGCCCTCCAGATGTATTCATACCACTGGAGTTATCATATACTGTAACTGAATAAGTTCTGGATTGGATAATGTGTCTTGCTAAAAAAACAGCTAAAAATGTTATACTGTAATTGTATTAAAATTATTTATTTTCAGTAGGACACACTATTAAATCTGTGTATCTTTCTGCTATTTGGTGGTTTTTGTTCTAATTTATTCAGGAATATTAACAAATATGGAGGGCATTGTATCTGTAGTATACACGTACTGTACATGTATCATGTGTCATACAGTATACATGTAATGTTGCAGACTTGTATATAATATAGAATAATAACTTTTGGAATTTATAGTCTACAATTGAATTAAGTTGATTTCATCAGCCACATATGACTGTCCTTCAAATTAAATGAAAAAATATCTATAAGAAGGCAGATTGGGTCATGGTTACTATAGAACACAAACATGAACTCTTATGTGTTCTACAAAAAACAAACCTTGTTCCATATCTATGCAACTTCTAGGCTGATTGAATCACAATTTGGTACAGGTACATTAGGAGAGCATTCCTATCAAAGTATTTTAAGACAAACTTGCCTCACTGAAAACTTTGTCCACCATGAGTCAATCAACTGGTTGGAAAAGCACATTCTGTAATGTTAACTCTGTAAAGCATTCTCTGTAGCACTCACAGGCTGTTTGGTCACCTAAGTGCAAAATCAGTAAATGCCTTTTGTTTCCTGCAGGAGCCCTGTTTTATTTGTATCAGTACAGGTAACAAAACACGCTGAAACCAAAATGGCCACCTAGCTATTTTGTTCTCACAGCTCAGACGGCTTCTGTCTTGGGAACTGCTGCACTTATTGATTTGAAAATTGGCATATTTCCACACAAATAGGATTTGCACTTGCACTTTTTAGAGCAAAACTTTTTATTCCCACAATACGTTATCATGGGCACTGCAAAATGCATCCCATAATTGATGCCCTTCATCACGAGCTTGGACAATTATCTCCAAACTAGGTGTTGTGCAACTTTAATACATTCTATCAAGATTTATCAAACTAATCACTAAATGCATGACTGCAATTTTGTGCAAAAGCTGCATATAATCCATACCTTTAAGAGCTCCATGGACAACTGTGTAATTAAAAAAAAATTACATTTATTTTTAAATAAATTCAGATTTGGTCAGTATACTTCTAGTGATTACTCAATCAGCATATGATGAGTTCCTTAACCTCAGATGTAAACTGTCTCATATTTCCTTGGAGACTACAGACAAAGTCAAGAAGAAAAACCCTATACGCAGTAGTAGAGAAATATCTTTCTCAAGACCTCTGAGCTTTCCTAAAGGCCAAATACAAAATAACTTTGCTCCTTCCTTTTGCACTTTCATTTAAGTAGTGAAATGCAAAACTTGGAAATGGTTATGTTTATTCTGAGACACATATATGAAACAATATGTGCTTAATCAAAAAATGCCAATATCCATGTGATCTGTCAACTGAGGATTGAGTGGTGGATTTACAATTTACCATCCTGTGTACTAGCAATACAGTTAAGTGTAACTGGAAGTTGTAGAGAGACACTCAGGACAATAAAATGATAGACTTGTTACTCCTTGTTTGAATGCTTGTCTTGTATTGTCTAAGATGTTCTTATTGAGAGAGAAAATGCAACTTGGACCCAGATTGTATCAATATATAATACCCTACCAAAAGATTAGACAGTACCCCTATTGCATTATTAATGCATAGATGCAGCTTTGCACAATATACAGTACGATATTGCCTGATACTGCCTGTAAACCTTTGTGGTTCTCTGGTTTATCACTTTAGTTGTTGCCTTGACTAATGCACTAAAGGTTCATGCACTGACAAATGTGCTTCCTAAGAGGCCATTTACATACAGTATCATCAGACACTTTAATATAGTACTGCTCATTGAGAAAAGGCCAGGTCTGCTACTACTTTACAGTCCTGAGAAATCATAAGGCACACCATGAGTTGGGCTATTCCCTCTGCTTTGGACAGTATGGGTCACTTTAAGGAACATACAATTCTCTACCATTCTCAGGCCTTAGTAGGAGAGTGTATACAGAAGTTAATGTAATTGACTAGTCACAAAATATTAGAACCATGAAATTGTGGACTCATGGCTTGTGTCAACTCCCATGCAGATGCAGTAAAGCCCAGAAACCAATGATGTGCCTGGAAATATCCTTGTCATAATAAGATTTAGTTGCTCTCTGCCAGTCTTTCTAGTAACAGAATCGTAATTTAAGCTGCTGACTAACTCTTGCAAGGCTGGCTTTTCATATTACTGCATATTGGAAAACAATTTGGCATGGGAGTTTTATTATCAGAAATATTTTTACCAGATTCAGCCCTTTTTTTGGAAAATCTGTTAGAATGAGTTAAGACTGAATCGGAAATGCTCCTGAAACTTGTGTTTCCCAGAACAAAACCTGCTGAAAGAGTAAGAAAAAGATATAGAAAAACTTTTCTGAGTAATCAAGGATACTTAAATAACCAAATGAAACTTTGACCAAGGAAACAGAAATAGATGTGTGTGAAAAGTCGTGCTGTCCTTTGAAATTTGATGAGTCATATACAGTTCCTCTCTTTGACTCTGTTAGAAGGAATAACTAGTCAGCTTACAGTAACCGTGTTCTTTATTTCCTGGTTCTCCAAATTTGCAAAGTGTGTTTTTTTTTTAATCTGAAAGAAAGGTTCTTACTCACAAAATCCTGAAGTTGTCATGGACCTTATAAATAGTTTTTGTTCATTTGAAAAATTTCCTTAGGGTTGCAGATTTCATGGAATTTTAATGCAATTTCAGAATCTCTCAGATGGTTCATAATGGATTCAGTTACCAGACACCACAAATTGTCTTTCTTACATTTACTGAAGCAGTATCACCTCTTCTCCTTTAGTTTAACCTACTACCTTTGTTGAAGTCAGTGAAATATTCATTCTTAAATTATCTGTGTTTTAATTTTTTTACCAAACAATTCTACTTTCTTACTTATACACCTTTAGATTTTTTTTTTCTAAGTCTGTAAGCAATATGTTGACACTAGACATTTAAAATGCCGGAGCTTTATGTGTCAATGGACATTTAATGTGCTTTATTATTGTGTGCTGAATCTGTGTTTTTTAGCTTCACGCAATTTAATTTTGAAACTTGATTACTGCACTGATCATTTTATAATCTCTTCTGCTCATAATCTTACTTTTTCCTTTTTTCGCGTAATAGGACTCATTTCTATACCATCTAAAATTCCAGGGGATTGCGTCATTGGAACAATAAGCCCTATTAAGTGTCACAATATGTTGTGAAGTGCTTTCAGTGCTCTCCATGAAAAACTGTGATTGGGTTTCAAAATTAATATTATCCAAACTATAATGCAAATAAAAGACTGTTGATGTTAGAGTGGGGAGATGTGCCCGAGTGTGAACTGCAAAAAAAAACAGGTAGTGGGGAATTAACCTCTGCTTTTTCCATTTTTGTAGACCTAAATGATCTA
Organism: Lepisosteus platostomus; assembly: GCF_059453375.1. Taxonomy (NCBI): domain Eukaryota; kingdom Metazoa; phylum Chordata; class Actinopteri; order Semionotiformes; family Lepisosteidae; genus Lepisosteus; species Lepisosteus platostomus. Next base: position 33,067,066 of record NC_142614.1, read on the forward strand.
CTGACGACAATCAATTCAACATCAACACTTCAAATGCTTGCAGATATACACTTGCTTTAATACAGCAACTGCAGGACACAGCAAGAAAGTAGCATCTATCTGTGCATGATTAAAAACCACACGCTTTTGCACTCTGAAGCAATTCATCCACAGTGCCCCCCATTAAACATTTTTTAATTTCATTTTTGCTTTATAGCTAGACTTTAAAAACTGTTTATTACAGAGTACTTTATTACAACCCTTTCCACTTGCTACGTTTAACTGCTAGTTCCTATCTCGTGCACCGAAATGCGTTTAGCACTGAGCTTTAACTCCCCGTGCTAAACATCCTCAAGAAATGGTATTAGTCGTTTACTCCTAAAAATGTTCATTTCGTAGAGTCAATCACTGTGAATATCATAAATGATTGTTCGCTATCAAGCATAAATTGACGTGGATGTTCATTATTTGTAGTCTTTATTTAGTCTACATTAAAATCTAAGGAAGGAAGATGGGAAACATCCATGTTCACTCTACCTCCTAACATTTTCAAACAGTAAAAGAAAACGCTAACTAGAGCAGCGGCAATATTTCCTCGTAAATAATCATACTGCGGAACAAGCTAAAGTGTGATTCCCTGGAGTATAGTTGTGAAAGTTCGCAGTGTTTCACTTGAAGCATACAAAAACTCATCGGGCAATATAAGCAATTCTGACGGCAAATGTAGGAGTTAAATGCTTGTCTTGCAGATCTTGTATAGGACACATGTACGCTTAACCTGTCTTTTATACATAATTTATTAATTAACCTATAATAATATATTTTTATTTAAAGGTCTTGCCCATGTTATTTGATTATTGTTTTTTTCTCGTGAGCAAAGCATCGAGTTACCGTATGTAAATTGATGAACGTCCTGTGTAAACACAGTTTGGGTTCAACATGAAGAGGAAGTTGGAATACTAAAGCGAAAGTTTTCTCTGTATTTAATACGTCTGGTGTTTTTCAGGCTCAGCAGAAGACGGAGAATAGGCAAACTGAGAAGTTCGCGTCACGAAGGTACTGTTACAAGCTAATCTGTCATTATTTGCTGGTGATGTCGTTAATGTATGCTGCATATGGTCACTGTGTCTTGCCTAGGTTTAGCGTTATTACTACTGTAGCTTAATTATGACACTTTCTGGTACCAGATAAAAAACCGTGACACTAAGGTTTATTACTAACTCTGTTCAGCGATGTCTTCATTCTCGTGGACAATATGATGAAAGAGAAATATTAAACATATTTTCTAGTAATTACGGTAAAGTACTGTATAAGTAGTGAATTACACCTTAGATATTTGTCAGTGGTCTTTAGACTTCTGAATGTATTGCTCCTTTCTCAGAAACGCAGTACCGTTGTGGTGTATAGTTCGGACCTAATTGTTTTACTTTATTATGGGCTACGTGAGGATTACATTAAAATACTCAATTAATTAGAAGTGAGTGTTAACGGGTGTGTTGACAATATTAGAAACAGTAACAATTACTTTGAATAATAACAGTCCGTTGAGGAACGTCAACATTTCACCGTTTCCGATATACAGTACCAATAGCGCTTTGCAATGAGTGTTGTTGGTTCCAGCTGCAGTTTTCCACCAAACTACATTTTTATAAACTACATTTAAGTGTAGTGATTGTAGTATTCAACGCAAACAACCTGTTACCAAACTGATCGGATTAATAATCCTGTATGATTTTACCGCTACTTCTCTTGCCATTAAGATCCCACCTACACTTAAAAGAAGCAGTTTTAATTTCACAGCTAAAATGCCAAAGGTTGTCTGAGTGCAAATTTTCGTACTTTGCACGGAAAATAAGTATATTATATAGCGAATACGGGACTTCAGAAGGTAAGCTACCCATGCGTGGGTGTAGTTTTACAAGATAAATGTACTGTAGGTGTTATTCGCATTATATATTGTATAAGGCGCGGGGCAAGCCATTGAAGGCGTTTACAAGAATCCACTATGATGAAATGCTATGTACTACCCACTTATTTGTTTCAATTTGACAGTCCTGGTATAATGTTATATTCCGTTGAATAAGTCATGCACTATTTTGCTGACAACGGTGAGTGCCAAAGTAATGGGTGAAAATAAATCTGTCAATCGTTCGATAGCTGTATATAACAAATATGAATGACATTTCACTGTTGCATTTTACGTGGGTTGATGAACCAAAGTAATCCTGTGTGGGCAGATTTGATACATCGTACCAAAGGGAAAAGTATATTGCTTTTGATTCTTCCTTTCCGTTTACTTATAGCACATTACCGAATTAACTTTTGACATAGTTCGCGGTGTTAGTGCCAATTTCTGCTCTTCTTCTCAACATATATATACTACTGTAGTTCAGGTGGGTAGCTGCGTCAGCATGCGTAGGCTGCAAAGGAACAAGTAATAGGTTTATTCCATGCTGAAAAAAAGAAGAAAGAGAACACAACGTTACAGCCGTGGAGCCTTCTTCATACTTCTTCAACGTTGTGTTTCGTTGTGTTCTCTTTCTTCTTTTTTTCAGCATGGAATAAACCTATTACTTGTTCCTAGATATACTACTGTCCGAGTTACTGAATGGAAAGCGTGTTTTGCGGGAAATATTGACAAGGCTTGTGTGCTTAGATCATTGTATAGTTTTCTACTTCAATCACTACAGTTTATTTATCATCACAATTTTAGATTACTTTAAACCTTTGTTTGTCCAGCTGATCATACCTATGTGTATATAATCCTGTGAATCAAACTGTCTTCCAGTTTTTACGATTATTACTGTATGTGTTAATTGTTTCTAAGGTTTGGAAATGCATACTGTATGTATAGTGCAGTCCATAAGTATTTCGAAATTTAAGTGACACAATTTGTTATGTTTTGGCTCGGTACTCCAGCACATTGGATTTGAAATGAAACAATCACTATGAGGTTAAAGTGCAGAATGTCAGCTTTAATTAGAGGGTATTTACATCTACAGTATATTGGGTGAACCATATAGGAATTACATAGTCCCCCCAATTCATGGGACCAAAAGTAATTGGACACATTTATTATCCATACTTTTCTCTTTCCATCACTCTGGTACAGGTTAATCTTCGTCTCATCTGTCCATAAGGCTTTGTCCCAGATCTCTAGATGCTTTTTTATGTACTTTTTTGCAAACTATAACCTGTCCTTTCTGTGGCCTTTCTTACCAGTGGTTTGCATCTTGTGGTGAACCCTCTGAGATGATGCTGGTGTATTCTTCTCTTCATGGTAGTCTTTCACACATCTATGCCTACATCCTGGAGAGTGTTCCAAATCTGTTCAACAGTTATAAAGGTGTTTTACTTCACGATTGAAAGTATTCTTCGGTCTTCCGTAGTCTACCAGGTTGTTTGCTATGGCTAAGCTCACCATTGCGTTCTTGCTTCTTTTTCAGCCTCATGACGGCCCGCTTTAATGGCTTTAACACTTCTTTGGTCCTCATGTTGAGAGACAACAGCAACAGACTCCAGATGCAAATGCCGCATCTAGAATCATCTCTAGACCTTTTGTTAGCTCTCTTGTGCATGAACTAACGATGCAACAACACATAGCCAATGAGCAGCCGATTGTCCAATTACTCTTAGTCCCCTAAAATGGACTTAGTCCCCTAAAATAAGACTGTGTATATAAAGGGCTGTGTTTCGTATATGGTTCACCCAATATAAACATAAATACCCTCGAATTAAAGCTGACATTCTGCACTTTAACCTCATAGTCATTGTTTCTTTTCAAATCCAACATGCTGGAGTAGAGAGCCAAAACACCACAATTTGTGACACTGTCCAAATACTTACAGACTACACTGTATATGATGATTGTTTACTGTGGGTTGTATCATCAATGATTACTCATAATTGCAAAAACAGAAAATTGTGTGAAGGTGTTCATTTGTGATAGTTTTGATAGTATTTAAAATATTTTTGTTGAAAAGAGATGGATACAAGTTTGTCATATTGTTGTATGTCTCTCGTAAATAGGAATGTGACTGTTATACAGTGTAATATGTGTTGTGGGGAAGAGAGGAATGCATTGCTGTTAGGAAATGCTATTTTCATTAATTACTATATGTGAAATTAAAGTATATTAGTCTGCTGAATTTTGAGAAAGTCAGTTATATAGGTAATGTATGTAATTATGGTTATGTAGGTACTGTATTTACAGTATACTTTCTCTTCCTCTTCTAATACACTTTTACTATTCCTACTAAACTTTAAATAACAAACAGGATGTAAGACCACATTTTTAATTGTGATGGTGTTCCACATGAAAAGGCACTACAGATGAAAACTGATTTTATGAACTAACAGAAACACACATGCATTTTCTCGGATGTCATAAATTCTCGTACTGTAGGTGTTCAAGACACTATGTCATGTATCCCGTTATAAAGGTCCCTGCTTGGTTCTTTTTGGGTTGAGTAAGTGGTGACTTAATTCTACATTTTTGATTTGTGAAGGCATTATAATTTATGATACGATCTTCCTTAAACACTTTTGTGCCTTTTGAGTTAACAGGTAGTATTCTCACCAAGAAAATTGGAATGTATTGAACTGGTCCTCTATAGTTTGTCAATTGTGGCCTTCAGCTTTATTCACCTGTAATAAGGCCATTATAGCTTTGGAAATGTAACACAATGTATTGGCCTACCATGTTGTTTTATAACCCATGCTGTTGAATCTGACACCTTGGCTTCTTTCAGGAAATGTCTGGATAACTTTCTAACACCTTACTCTGCTCAAAAACACCTATTAATTTTTCATTTTTTTCAGAAGAAATCATAAAACATTTAAATAATTCTAACTGTGTTCTTTTAGTTTCTAGCAGGTTGCCTTTAAGAGCTTCGTTTCAAATTGGATTAAATAAACTTTAGCAGTAGGCCTTTTCCAAATTCCATTAAAATAATTGTGAATTAAAAACTGTATTTTTTTTTACTGGATAATGTTTTCTGTATTTTCAACTATTTTGTAAAGCAATGCTATTTTATAGAACATTTTTTATTTCTATTTAGATTATCCCCTTGGGATATGAAAGGTGAATGGACATCAGAACCCTGTGGATTTTCGTAACAAAAAACAAAAACTAAAATACCAAGATAAACCAAACACTTTATTAATATAAATTGATTTTGAATTGTATTCATACATTAATAAATTATACAAGAATGTGCTGTTGTTTCATCTTCTGTTGGGTTATTCAATCCGGAAATATCTTGTATTTTCTCCTCAAGCTCCATTTGTGAACATGTTAAAATGTTCACAAATGTTAAAGTCAATGGTTAAAAGAAATGTTAAAGTCAATGGTTGAAACATGTGTGTATTTTTGTCTATATTATACAATATATTAATTATGAATGGCTCTTATTTCTGATTACCTACAGAGAACCTAACAAAATTCTATTAATTTTATTCTCTGCAGAGAATCTAATCGAAAAATAGTTTGAAATCCCATGGAAAACATCCTACTGGTATCCCATAAAGTTTTGGAATAGGATTTCAGTAGCATTTCCTACTAAAATTTTGTTTATTATCAAAAATAGGAATTCCTTTGGAATCCAACAGAACATTCATTTGGAATCTACAGAAATCTATAGGATTTCCAGTAGTGTTTCTGACTCAATTACTTTCATCTGTGAGATCAAATACCATATTTTTTTTCTCCATTTTGTGCTACATGCACTCCACAGCAGGTTAAGAACGTTATATTCAACAAAACACTGGATGTTATCTTGGCTGGACACATTTGTACAACCTTAAATGGTTACTTTGCAATTTTGAAACAAGTAATGATAATTATGTAGAATAACAAAGCTTTCTTTTTTTGGTCACAAGCTGCTTAATAAGCTATAGAAATATTTATGAAAATGCAAACCATTCAAAATGATGGGGTGCAAGATTTGTGATTAATAGATGTGCAAATGATGTAATTTATTTTCTGACTCATACAAATTTGACAGATTAATTGTATGCTTTGTAAAGTTTCATCTTATTTGTTTTCAGGAGAAATGGATAACTCAGTCCTTATTATATTTCAAGTTGCGATGTGGCCTATGTTTCCAGGTATGAGTTATGTTGTTTTACTTTTTATAAGACTTGTGGAAAATGTTAAAAGTTGTTATTATCAAAAGAAATAAGATCTACAGCTAAGAGCTACAGGCTTGGCCTGTTTTATTTTTTTGGTGAGCAGGTCCACAGATTCACTGCTACTTATCTATTTATCATTGCAACTTTGCAACATCACATACTGTGTTTCCTGCTGTAGGAACTCCTGCTATAGTGTTTATAATTTCTATAGTCAGGTATACCGGACATTCTAGATATTTGTCTCCATTTTGTTGTGTGTAGGCAAAATGAACTACTGTATAATGAAGTAATGGCAGCTTAATTCAGCTCTAATGGAATCTGACAGTAAAGTAAGATCTGGTGCCCATAATAGATGTTGAAAATGAACAGCAATGCTCATTAAAGGTCTAAATTAGACCGTATGTCGGATCATTATTAAGTGGAATGATATTTAATTTGACCTTTTTTTTAATCCATTGTTAAACCTGGACTACAAATGCAAGATGGCAAATGAGAGTGCCTACATTTTTCAATTGAAGAACATTTGAAGAGTTTAAAACTTTTTTAGGAACATCCCAAAGTATATATCAGGGTGGTCAATCCCCTGGTTATGGAGAGCCAATCCAACAGGTCTTTACCAGCCATGCTTATATCATCAATGTGTAAAAGTGTCAAGACCTAGATTCTGAGACTTGACTCTCATGAGTAAATTAAGTAAGTTATTTAAATCAATTCAGTCTGGAACTGTAGTCTGTACATTAGTGTCTTCAACCATCTTGTGCCTTATGGAACACATATACTGTGTTTATAGTTAGTGTAGAACAATAGGGTATTGTAGAGTACTAGTTATTGCTTTATAATTAAAAGATTATGGGTTTGAGTCCTGGGTTGTGCTGTTGTACACCTTTGTAAAGAATTCACTTATACTACTAATATTTTAATCAATGAAATTAAATTAAATAAGTTTGATTGATTTACATTATTTTAGATTATTAATTAGCCTGCAGCCCAACTTTGGAAGAAGCAGTTAGAAATTTAATGGATGGATTACTTATTAATATAATACTGTATTTTGCCATTGGAAAAGTTGTTCAAGTACATTTTGTAAAGTAACATTTAATGGTGTATGTACCAAAAATATGATTTTTTTTCTGTTTTTCCAGCTCTTTTCACTGTGGATATGACTGAGTCTTCCTTTCTGGCTGAGTTTAGGGGGAACGTCACTATGGAGTGTCGATTCCCTACAGGGGGTGGCGAGACCCTGTCCAGCCTCAGAGTCTACTGGCACCGCATCCTGCCTGAGCCTCTCCTGGAAGTGTACAAGCTGGAGAGCGGAAAGGAGGACCTGAGCACCCAGCACCCCAGGTATAAAGGCAGAGTGAACCTGCAGAAGGACAGGCTGAAGCAGGGCCAGGCTGTCCTACAGATGTCCAATCTCAGCATCTCTGACTCTGGGAAGTACAGGTGCATTGTTGAACAGGGAGGAGCTGACTATAAAGAGGCCACCCTCAATGTGAGAGGTGAGTTACATATATTTGCATTTTTTATTATATGTCAATTGCTAATAGTAATAAATCCTAGATGTGCCAAATGCTTCCAGTGCTTCAGACCTTAGACAATCTAACTTTATACACGAGGAGAGAAGTGAGAGACAGTGATTATCCTTCTCTGTGCAAACACATTGGCTTGCATTCAAATGACTTGTGATTTGATCTGTAAATTATTTGTAAATTATCAGGAACACCAGCCCTCTGTCATGAATCAAAGATGCACATCACACATTAGAAAATCACATTCATACTCCTATATACTGTAGGTCTGGCCCAATTCTTGTGAAAAATATTTCACAGAAACATCCAAAAAACATGACAGATAACTGATGTCTGGTTAGTTTCTGCTGTTTCTTTTATGTTAAAAAGTCCCAATAATAAAAAGGTTACAGGACACTGTACACATACTGTACATGTGATATGTATTTCAGAACAAGGAAAATAATTAAGTTAAGGAGATGAAAATGATTCCAGAACCTCTACTACCATAATAAAACCCTAAACAGAAACACATACCTTCTTAATGAATAAAAATATGTGCTAATTGCATAGCTGAGAACAGTGCCTCTTTAAAACAGTAATTGATGTTAATTATTTATGTTATTTACTGTAAGCAATCTCAAAATGCATAGTGAAATCTGAAAAGATAATGAATTATAGGTTACTTAATAGGGTACAGGTGTCCTTTTTACAATTATACTTTAGAAAGTGGCTGGAATGGACCGCATAAGAATAACCAAAACTGGCCTTGGTTGAAAGCTTTACACCTGCAGAGGTGTGTGTATTTTCACACTAAGCAGCTCTGGCTACTGACTCTGTTAAATTTTTCAACCAATATTTTGATGCCAGATAATACTACTCTATAACATTTGTTTTCAAAGCCTTGAATAAACCTCTCTTTACCTGTGATAAATGCCTAAATGTCCTATAGGTGTTTTTATTCCATGTAGTTTTATCTTGTCAAATCTTACAAGGTCTGTAAGAGGCCCAGGATGAATAAATGAATATCTGTGAACAGATTGTTCTTACATATTTTACTTACAAGCACCAAGTTAAACTCAAATCTCTTAAAAGCTCCCCTCACTTATAATATTTCTTACTTTAATGTAGTTAGAACATGCATCCTTTTGTCTTTCAGCTGCCTATACACCTATAAAAACAGACATACGTCGAACCCCAGATGATGAGAAGGTGGAACTGACCTGCGAGTCAGAAGGCTACCCCTTGGCCAAGGTGATCTGGTCAGATGCAAGTGGTCTGAACCTCACCTCAAACGCCAATGAAAGCATATTCTTGCTCCCTGATCAACGGTACCACATAAAGAGCTGTGTCATTGTAAACAATACCATAAATAACACATACACCTGCACTTTCTGGAACGAGAGTATGATTAACTACGCAACGAATCTTACTATTCCAGGTATGATAGCAATCCCTTCCATCTATTGTTCCCATATTCTTCAAAAACAAACATCTGGCAAGAGCTCCTTTAGTGTTTATTACAATGCTCAATTCATAGTAGATGCTTTGTGTGTGTTGCACAGACCTATTTAGACACCTATTCCAAGGGACACTTTGAGACAACTGAATATTTCAAAAGTACCCTTACACACAAAATTAAACAACTGTTAATTAAAAGTTTAGTTTATTTAGTATTAGTTAATAACAAATTAAATAATAGCTTTATTTGGTTATGAAATTCCCACTTAAATTATATAACATAGCATGATAGAAAGTAGAAGGTTAGACCCTAATACTTTTCTAGCAATGTCATTTCTTAAATATTTTGTAGGCTGGGCTGGGATCTGACATGAAATAGGAATAGTTGTGTGGAGTGATGCAGGTACAACAGTATATCTGTACATTACCAATTGCCCCATACAAATTTAATTTATCAGAGGAAAGTCAAGATTAATATTCTTGATTAAATTAGGCATGTGAGGAAAGGGAAAACCTTAACAAAACAAGAAGAAGGAAAGCTGTTTTAAAAACAATCAATACTATGAGCTGCATGCATACTGTATAGTGTTATTAGATGAAAGGACAGTATTGTTTTAAATGTTCTTCTGGAAAACCTCATGACATCAAAAAGAGAAGTCACATACTGTATCTCTCCTGTCTGCAAACAAGGATGGAATTAGCATAGAAAATTCATGTGAAATCATTTAACATTTCCGTAAAACTAAATTTAGAAATGGGAATGATGTTTTAGAATTCTTCTGATATCCTTGTTCTATACACTACACCATAAATCCATCATGTGCCTTAACGTGGAGTACATTTGTTTAAAAAAAAATAGAAAAATCTGGAACCTGTTATTATGTTGGCCTCTGTTTAATTTGCCAGTTATCCATCGGAACTTGCTGTCGCAGAAATACAGTCATGTGTTAAAACTTTGTATCTGCAAACTATTATCATTTAAGGCAAGTAAGCAGAGATGGTTTTTCTCATAGTGAAGTTTCAGAACACAGACAGCAGACAATTTATATTTACGCAGGAGCGCAGTGTCACTGTTAGATACAGGGATCTCCTAGTCTATTCTGCAACACCAACCCAACCCTGGTACTTTTTGGGTAACTTTGCATAATCTCTGATAGACCTACTTGCAGCAAACAGTAGGTAGAATGATCAAGGCACAAGCTTGGGTCTGCAGGGCATGATGTCTTTCCTCATCTCCTGGCCTTTTCTAATATGAAAAAGGCCAGGAGATGAGGAAAGACATCATGCCCTGCAGACCCAAGCTTGTGCCTTGATCATTCTACCTACTGTTTGCTGCAAGTAGGTCTATCAGAGATTATGCAAAGTTACCCAAAAATTAGCCAGTCAAGACCCCCTCCACCCTAATAGTGATATTTAGTCACCTGAACTTGTGAGCACAGATATCCTCTGCAGAAGCATCAGTGATTCAGAATCTGTGAATAGAATAGATAATTTTCTAAAGGATATGTTTTGTTTCCTTTGAGAAACACAGCAATAAGCTCAAAATTGTGGATGAATTATCCATTTTCCTGAAGCTGTTTATTTGTTTCAACTAGTATGGAAATCCAGATTACATTTGTGTGTGAAAGTACAGTATATGTGGTAAGAAAACCATTTCACCAAATTTGTGATACATATCAACAACTAATACAAGGGGAGATGAGACTCTCTCTGTTGCAGGTGATACAACAACAATACAAGCATATTAGAATTAGGTATAGATTTAGATTATTTTTAACTTTTCATCCTTGAGATGAGAGTATGTTATTCAGATAAAAAGGTGAACATTTTTTAGATTTACCTACTTATCCTTTGCAAAATTAATCGATAGACCTTAGTGCATTTCTCTCTTATGTTTGCTATTTGTGTGCGTTGAAAGTGTGAATTCACATTGTGGATGATATTGCGGTCAGGGCCAGATTTAGACTATCACAGGCTCTAGGGCTAAATATTTTCAGGGAACCCTCCCCCCTCAAACACTCCAAACATCACTACCAACCAACAAACATAACTGTGCCCTACATGTCATTACATTTAAAGTTCAAATCTTGTTCAAAACATTGTACAAAACAGAACTTAAGACAAGTTAGAATCATTTCTTAATAGCACAGTATTATAGGCTTCCTGCATACTGGCTGACATATGAATTTCGGACACTTCAAAAACGCTTTTTACACCGCCACAGACGGTCTTCTCAACAAACACAAAATGCATTCCTACGTTATTCCCAGAACAACAGACTCAAAACTGCCCACCCAAAATCACAAGCACCATTATAAAAAAATGCAGTTAAATAATGCAAATCGCATAAAATCATCTAAAATGCAAATAGGTCTTTTACTCCTCCGTGGCGGGAGTGACAATCAGGACCATGGCTGTTAGCCTAGCTGATAAACCTAGTCAAGACAACGTAATCATTTGACCAGTGATTAATACAAATAACAGTAGAGGTACATGTTCAGTGAGAAAAAAACAAACATCTTAGTTACCCTCAGTAAAGCTGAAAGCAATGCATGTGACCTGAACTGAACTTTTAAGAACAGTGAAAAAAACAGTTTTGAGTGTGGAGAAAGAGTTTTCGTATGTTGCTGTCGAATACTGAGGCCTGTTCCTCTTACATTAGGGACATGAGGAATCGGCACGCAACTTGGTACACTTCATAAATCGAATCCAATCAAGGACGAACTGGCACCACCAGGCATTCTGGGTGAATTAACAAACAACTAGGGACAGGACAGAGAAGGAGCGCCCTCTGGCTACAGAGGGCGTGACAGTACCCATATGCACTATACTGTAAAACACACAGCACATAGCCTACGAAAGCAAAATGCAACATGTAAAACAATGCATAAGAAACTGTGAACCGTCTATGGAAAAACAGCTAGCTACAGACTAATGAACAAAGGCATTCTGATGCTAACACACCATCCCAACGAAATTATAGCAAGCACAATTAAGTTAGAAAACTTTACAGAGGTCGAACAGAGATGCCACGGTTGGCACGGAAATAATAACATAATCTAAACAGGCCTAATTTAGTCTAATATTCAACTTAGCCCTCCCTTTGATGTATTTTGAGTTGCCATGCGATGTTTGGTCTACATCGCAAAGCGAATACGGCAGGGCCTGGCGTTGAATATGATAACTGTCCAGAACTGGAACAGTCCAAGCATGCTTTTTTTAAAAAACAAATGACATTTGTTATCCATGCTAAACTGATTAACTTTGGCAAGCTCGTGTGCGAGTAGCTTACTCGATGTTGCACCACAACTGGCGGGATTTAACAGTACCGGTACTTAGCGATACATGAATAAATTGCAGCAATCTACTGTCGTTTCCTAATTATACCCCAAGTGCCCCAGTGGTCCTCCCCCCTCCCGCCCCCGCACCCAGTCGGGGAGCCTCAGGCTTGAGCCCCGGTAAGCCCGTGCATTAATATGTCCCTGATTGGGGTTGGTAGTGATTACTGCTTTTTACTCCTTGTGGCAGGTGCTGAGTAAAGGTTTTCTCTTTGGTTGTTGATAGATTGTGGGGCTTCCCCTTGCATTTTTCCTTAAATGGAAAAACATCATCAGTTTTTTTTTTACTATATACCCACCTAATTTGGAATTTCCAGTCATATCTTTATGTTTTGGCTCACAACAATGCCCTCTGCAATGAGAAAGTTCCAACTCCACCCACCCGTCAACTTTTGGACCCGTTACAAGTTTTGCAGCAACATGCAGAGGTTAAACATCAATTAGAGGAGAGGTTTGTCCCTCAGGGATGTCACCACGGTGCTGGAGATGTTGAGTACATTGCAGGGCATTTGCTTAGCTGTGAGTCAGGAGAGCTCTGGTCAGCTAGTCCCAGCCCTACTCTGATGGGTGACTTTGGCACCTCAGCTTGTGGCGGTATTGCCTCTGGCACAGTTAACCTCTGCCACGGCATGCTGGAATGAGCACGTCTGCAGGCTGAGCCCCCAGGGAGCCTCTCCCACTTGATTTTCTGCATACTGTACGTGTGGAGACCCTTGAGTGTAGACGAACCTGTTCTACTTGACTCTTGCAGAGCAACACTGATTGAAACTCCCTTTTGTATTAGTTGTGTACAATTAACAGATTTAATGATTTTCAGGTGCTTGCATTTCTCTTCTATGCAATCACTTTTAGAGAAGTGCTGCCTGTCTGGAATGTTCTTTTTGTGAAATTAGGTTATTTCCAGCTTGTATTAATGTCGTGGAACATTTACTGCTTAGTCACAGCTAAAGTTCCACAAATTCTAAATGAAGCTATCCAGTCTGCTGAGTAGAGTCCTAAAGTGCAGTTGAGGAATGCAGAAAACTTTAGGACACACTGAAGAACACTGATCTCATGGCTGTTTCTGTCTCTGAATGAGAAATGAGTTTTAGCTTCAATTAATTACATCTGTTGTCCTGTTTATTACTTGTACTGTAAATCAAAAATATTTTTGTACACTTTGTACACAGCCTTCTCTTGTTAAAATCCTATGCTCTTGTATTTTCATTTTATTTACTCATCTTAATTTTGTGAACATACGGTACAACAATGTACACTATGATACTGTTATTGAATGGTTTCTACTTTCTATAATGAAAGGTGGAAAAAGTACATATTCTATAACATACAAAAAGATCTGTTAACAGGTTTCCAAAAACAAAAGATTCATTAGCAAGCTTTACTTTACACATATCATAAATATTTCATATTTAAATAAATAATACATTTAAATAAATATTTATCATAATTGGTAATTTGATAAAATTAGAATAATCATAACATTTCACATAACATTCCATGTTTTGCCTTTCTTTGCCTCATAGATGATATGAAGAAAACTGAAGAACAATCCCCAGCAGGGAGAAAGTCTTCAACTATAGTTTGGGCCATAATGGTTGTGGCTGCAATAGTGGTGACTGTGGCTATCTTGGTAAATCACAGGTTTAAAGGTAATTTCTGTTTATATGTAAGATCTCTTAAAAATAACAGATCAAGCCTATGGTCTGAGCTGTGTTGGTTCCAGTGATAATGGGCCCGAGTTACCATTTTCACCAGGGGTTGTGGCAACACTGAATAATGAATTGCTAAACAGTGCTGCACCCATAAAGTCCTAATTACATTTGTCAGTTTTTCTAGTCTGTAACAGGGCTTTGTTAGCTAATGCTGTCATGTAATCTCTATGGGATGCTCAGTTCTAGTTTGCTAAATCTAGTACCTAAAAGTTAAGACAAACTCAGATGAGGCGAAATATAGAGCATCTTGTTTCATTAACACCTCTGTAGCTCTGCTTTGCTTCAGTAAACACTGTAGCTTTTAAACTTTTGTATTTCTTGAAGAGAAAGTTGAAGGTTCCCTGTATGCTGTGAAGCAACATATTGTATTCACCAGGGGAAGTCTATGATGGCCACAGAAGCCTTAGAAACATTGTATGCTGTAGCCATGAAAAAATATATATTCTGAGTATGACAATAAGTAGGACTTTTTCATTATTTTTAAGTATTGTGTAATTGTTTAACCGCATTTCTTGTTTATTAAGTGGCTTAATATGTGCTTTGACTTTGCATTTTCTATATTACTTTCAACTGCCTCTTTTGAAGACATCCCCTCTGTGGCCCATAACCTTAGGGAATTTAAAAACATGGGACTGTGGATTTCCTTTAAATTCATTTTTTTTTTCAAATCTATTTTCACAGATGTAAAGGGACTCAAAAGAAGTAAGAGAAAGGAGGAAGACTTTGATGCCTTATGTATGTATGATTAAGATCGTAAGTTAAGTATGTCAGTCATATTGCTTTGTTGACGAGGGTGCAATAGGGTTGTAACGTGTAACGTATTAGGACAATATGTGCAGTCTTAACACAAATTAACAAACATATTACAAATTGTATTGTGAAATGTAGCAATATGGTTTCAAAAAGATCAAGAATGCTTTAGCATTTGAAACCATTTGTGTTCAAATCATTCACAACTGTTAGACAGTAGATCTTTCACAATGTTATTGTGCCGCGAAAAATTGTGATTCAACAAGTATTCCAGGCTTGAAATAGTCTGAACATTGCTCTTTTATTAAACATGCTGATATAAGGTTCAGACACATCTAAATTCAAAACTGACAAAAAATCTCCATGTGTCCTTATGAAGGTAAACAGAATGTGACAAACAAAATAAATATAAAATAATTAAAATAAACCTCAGTGGTTGGTGTAATTTGCAACACCTGAATTCTGGTCATGTACATAGGTTCATTATTGTCTGGCACAGTTCTGGCAAAGGAGTAATAAAGCAGAAGCAAATGTGAAAAAACATTTATTAACAAATATCATAATGAAACACAACATTTTACATACAGTAACATACAACATTAAACAAAAACATGTATTCCAGTTACATTGTTTACAACACAAGGCATCTCAGAAGCCTACTTTCTACAAACCCAGACATTTCTGAGTGCTACCCTGTAACTTGAAATCTTATACAACACTTTCACAGGCCTAAAAGACAGATAAAAGAACACAATGCAGCTCTGAATCTCCCTTTCTATTACATGGATGTCCAAAAGCGAATGTGAATCTATCTTTCTATTCTAGGATTCCACAGTAAAGGAAATCACAATTTCCTAAAATAACGGATACCAATATGTCTAAAACAGGGATCCAAATAATTAGTCAGAGTCTGGTCTCAACCTGGCACAAACGTAGAGCAGGAGACGGGTGACAGTGTTTCTTCTCTCTGTCTCTCTTCTTTCCTTTCCCTCTTTTTAATCTATGTTTCTGGACTATTGAAGACTTTAACTAACTAGAGTAAACAGTGTTTTTACAGTGACTATGATCAGCACATTTTGCACACACCTATGTATTTATTTTTATTTATCTTGTTTGTCTTTTGTTTTATAACTATTCTGATGTCTGTTTTGCTTGTCTTGGGCTGGACTGCTGTAACACATCAATTTCCCTACGGGATTAATAAAGTATTATCTATCTTAAAATTAAAATTCCCTTTCATACTCTGTGTTTTTCTGTCTGCACGTTCAACTGCAACTAAGTTAAATTAAACATTGTTTAAACCCATTGTTTCTACCCATTGTTTCTAAATTTTACAATACCCCTCCATCCCTAACAATATAAAGGTGAAATGAGTAGTGAGGATCTCCATTAAATGTGTCATCTAAAGGACGGGTGCTCCCACAGCACAGTGTCTCTTGTCTCTGTACTGTGGCAGTGTTTTGGAAATTCTGGTGCAGGTGGAAGAGTATTACCCACTAAGCCAATAGTGCAACTTACAGCAGCTACAGTACCTGGTGCCCCATGCCAATACGGACCAGGCCTTGCTTTGCTTCTGAGATCTGTCAAATTTACACAACAAGGTGGTAATGCTGCCATCAACTAATCTTTTGATTAGTCTTTTGAATGACGAGTGATGAGTGATGCCTGTCTCGAATCAGTATACTGTACATCAATTATACATCACTTTGTTTCCCTTGAAAGACGTACTGCATCTTTAAATAAATGCAAATAAAATCAGTGAATTTAAGTGTGCTTTAATTCCTTTCTTACTTTCTTTCACTCAGAGGGTAATGGTCCCCTGCAGCCTTCACTTTGTATGATATGTAATTGATGCTACAGGTAGTGATTTATGTGTCTGTTAAGTTGTTCACTGATTTTTATGAAAATGTTTTCTTAATATAATGAAATGATATCCTTACCTGTTATGGTTAATATATTTGATATAATACGTCACTTCCTATCTGCTTCCTATCTGATTTTCCACTTCATATCAAAAGTAATCTTCTGTGGAAGTTACTGGGTGTGAGGTAGACACATTTTTTGTTTTGTTTTGAAGCTGTCGCACTTTGTCTTTTTTAAAAAAAAAATGTCAAACTCAATTTATATTGTTTTCTATACTGACTATTGAAAATATTATTTTTCTTTCAAACAGCCACTGCCCTCACCATAAATAGTGAAGTTCCAACTTCTATTGTCACCCATGAAGAAGGTACGTCAGTTAACTTGGTATTTCAGCTGTACAGAACTGAATCCAAGCAGTTCTGTCAGACATACTTGCCTGTATGGAAAAGAAAAAAAAAACAATTGGTCAATATTGGATATTAGAAAGAGGCCACATCTGTAACCTGAGGTCAACAGCCCTCTCAAGTATAGAAAGGTTGGACAAAAGGTTACGTAAGAGAGGTTCTGAATGATTGAGTATTGTTCTTCAGGAAACCAAAATACCAAATTAGTGTCACCCTGTGTCCTCATGACTAGAGTCACAAGTTGTTTTTATTAATTTTGTCAGCTTGATTACTGGTGCAGAATTCCTGTCACAGAGCAGTAAAAAATGATGAGGAGGAACAGTTGAAAAGCCACAAAGCATGTGATCTTCTTTTAAAAGCTGTTTTAGCTATTGCATAAATAAAAGCACTTCTAGTAAAAGGAATAGGTGGAAGGGGTTAATTTGAGGTAAAATGTGAGGTACATTACCTCACATTAACTGCTAGTCTAGGATGGTCACTACAGAAAGTATACTAACAATACTGTACAACATATCTCAAAGAGCTTACAAAAATACTTTCCTAAATAAATTCCTAAATTCTGTATATATAAAACACAAACAAAAGTACACTCCTTATAGAAATGCAACAGATATATTATTTATTGAAACAGGACAGACCCCAGGCCTGGAGAGTGGAAGCTCAGGCCTTGTTTATCCATATTGATAAAATATCCATAAAAACATCCAGTCACATCTGTTGTGGAGACATATTAGGAAGGACCCAGTAGTAGAAATAGGACCTTCATTGTCATTTCATATTCTTTGTCATTTGCCAATAAGAATAGACATTCATAGACTCACTGTGTAGGTGGGGAATACTAAACAAAAAGAGAACCTGCTTTTACTAGAAAGTATGTATTTCTAAACTATGTCGCTAGGGGAGGAATGCTGATGTTAGTCATCCAGCAGGGGAGAAGCATTTAAATAACACTGAATTATCTAAGAAAACAGTTAATGAGGAGTCTGGAGCTTGAAGCATGTATAATGAAATAGAAAGTGAAATCAGATTTCCTTTATTGTGCAGTGTCTGTGGTCTGAGTTTCAGCTCCACCCTTGGATTACAATATGTAAACCCTGAAGGAATGATTATTTAACAAATGAGATAAACCTTTGGGCCATCTAGACTGTTTGCAAGGATGTCATCTAGCCTTTTCTTAAAAGACGGCTTCAACATCATAGCTGCGTGACTTGCTTTATAATAAACATGCCTCACTGTATCTGAAAAATGTGGAAGGCATATACTTTGTTTCAACATTTTTCTACCCCTATCTTTGAAATACTTTCAATATTTATTTACTTACATAAACAGTAGGAGAGGTTATTCCAAAATGTTGGATAATTGCTATTTGTTTTTAGGGTTATCAGATATAATTTCTGTAATAAATATACTCTTGTGAATGCACTGTGTGTGGTAGCATGTACTATACCTTGCAGGCTTGGAAGGAGAGAGAGTGAGCTCTTTTATGCTTACAGGCCAAAGGTACAGCTTAGTCTGTAGTGGCAATAATAATAATAAGAAGAAGAAGAAAAAGATGATGAATTCCTTACACTTATATACATGTAGAACTTTTCTGGACACTCTACTCAAAATTCTTTTCTGGTAATAGGGACTCCCCTCCAACACCACCCATGTGCAACATCCACCTGGATGATGCAACAGCAGCTATAGTGCGCCAGTACGCCCACCACACACCAGCTATCAGTGGGCAGGAGAACAGAGTGATGAAGCCAATTCATAGATGGGGATTATTAGGAGGCCATGATTGGTAAAGACGGACGAGACATTTGACCAGGACACTGGGGTAACACCCCTACTCTTTTTGAGAATATTTTTTCCTGGGATTTTAATGACCACAGAGAGCCAGGACCTCAGTTTTACATCTCATCCAAAGAACAGTGGTGCCTTTTTACAGTATAGTGTCCCCATCACAATACTGGGGCATTATGACCCACACAGACCGCAGGTCTCTCGTCCAGGTACTGACCAGGCTCACACCTGCTTAACTTCAGTGGGTTGCTAATTGTGAGTTGCAGGGTGACATGGCTGCTGCAAAACATGAGTGAGGGGCATCACAGTTTCTGGACAGGAGAGCTGCATTAGCTCATTCAACAGGCCCAGGTCAATAAGGAATGAGGAACAGGGAAGGCCTGCTGTACTTGGGCTGGAGGTGTTGACACCTGAAGGAATGAGGCATTGCTTAGCAAGGAAACAGCATATCTTCTCCCCAGCAGCCAAGAGGGATGTGCCCAGAAAGCAGGTGGAAACCTTTTTTCTTCCATATTGGTCTTATAATCCTCTTACTTAGCCCAGAGGAGTGACTGATTCCATGCACTACCTATTCTGACAACCTCTTTCCCTCACTCAGACTAGCTGTGCCTTATTGTACAGATTTTCCCAGTTAACAAGTCATTTAAATAATAATAAACTTTATTTTATATAGCCGCTTTAAAGGTGGCTTCTCAAAGCTCATTTTGGCTCAAAACTACACTGCTGAGCCTGGAATGTCAGCCAAGATGGTGACTATCTCATGCAGCCACCTCTCTCTATCTCACACACTGACCATACAAATTGAATAAAAATGAAAAAGCCAGATACTGTCCTCAATTAATGACAAAGCAACCTGTCGTAAGTGGTGGGCTCAGCAGTGATTCTTTGGTCCTGTTTTCATCAGTTTGTTTATAAATGATATAAGCAGATATGCTCATATTAGTTGTTTCAAGCCCACCCCTTCTCCCCTTTTAAAGCCCTTATTTAATATACTTTTGCCTTGTTTTCATGCTGCTTGTAATCAAACTAAATTCTAGATTATAAAAATATCTCAACAGTAACATTAAATTTCACTCATCATAAATTAACAAAAAAATATTTTAAAGATCAAAAGGTTGCATCTAATGCCATGGATCTAGGCTTCAGTGTGAAATGTAAATAAATAATGTTCATTCAGTTATATAGACAGCTACTATGGAAATCTAGTTCATCTTTCCACATACAGTGTTGTACATCCGGAGAGCAGTATTGGAAGCTCTGTGCAAAAACAAGCCCTTAGAGATCAGTAAGCATATCTCCTCCTGCCCAGTCTGAGGCCCTGCTTAAGTGAAAAAATATTGTAGCACTGTTTCTGAAATTGTGATACATTCTTCACTAACAATTTTCTCTAAACTACAGTGCAAAGACTTACAGTACCAATGGTTTTGTACAACATTTTAAAATTAGGTTCTTACCCTTATGTTCTCTTTTTTATGCTCTCCTGACAGGCAACCTCAAGGCATGACAGCCTTACTGCCAATGTCACAGAAGCTGACGATAGGAGAACAGTCTCCTTGTGGAGAAACCGTCCTGGTCAATACCTCGGTTACTACTTGGACACAGGCCAAGAGCTTTGGCGCCTTCAGTCTCCATTCATGCAAACCGATTGCTGCTTCATTTGGAGGGTGCCAAGGGAGACTCTGTATGATGAAATGGCATACAGAGAACAGTTATATCAGTGCAGCCTGAGGGCATCTTTGACAGGTCCTGTTGATGGTGTGTGCATTCTAGTTGAGTACTGCCAAGAGAATGCAAAACTACAGGACTCTTTGAAAATGTTTCAAGGGGACCATCAGTGTGGAAGGGTTCTAGTCAGAGCTCGCAATGGAGGATGCAGTAACTTCACAGACTGTTTGGATTCTGCAGCTCTGCAGATAGCAGATGAGCCACTAGATTACAAGAGGGAATGCTGCAAAATGCCTTATTATACGTTTGCAATGGGACTTGTTTCATGTGTAAGCTGTAGCCAATGTTGTGTTTTTATTTTGTTTGCTTTTTCAGCACTTTAACTCCATGAAAACACATTGAAAAATGTGTTGGAAAGCACTTTTACCTCAGTTTGGCCTCTAACTCTTGTATTTATTATATTATTTATAAATGCAAAACAGTTTTGTTTTACTGCCGTACACAGTAGATTAATCTAAACCAGGCAATTGTTGCATTAAACATAACTACTGCTTTCAAAAAAGAAAGGCCATAAATGTCAGTTACCCGACTCTTTAAATGTAACTATAAAAGTTATTTTTTTGCAGATTTTCAATAGCTTTTATTGTTTGTGTAGATTTAATAGTAATTCATAAGATTTAAAGCATATTTGCTAATTGTATTGCCGTCAGGATCGCTGTTACAAATCATTCAGGAAACCAGAATTTAAAACCAGATTTTAACAAAGAATATCAAGGTCCTTCTTGAAGTTGTTGATTGTAGCTGAATTGTTTAACTTCTGTGATAAATTCTTAAAATGTGTTATTTATTCTAAAAGGAATGAAAAAGAACTAAGTCTCCTGATTCAGCAAGTGAAGTCATAAATGATTAGGACAATTAATTCAGGATGATCTGGAATTTCATGAATAATGAAGTATTTAAAAGGGAGAAAATAACATGCCACTGATTAAAAGACAAGCCACTCAGTTCTTATGTCTTATGTCACTCTATGACAGAACATCAGGGAATGAAGTGTAAAACAAATTGTTTGGACCAAATAGTATTTACCCAGCTCTGCTTAAAGAAATCATCTGAGCTTGTAGACCACTCACTAGGGGATTTCAGATGACTCTTAGGGGAGTGAATGTGTACACTGATGTCAAATAAAAGGGGACAAAATACAGCCAGAATTATCGCCCAATCAACCTAATACCAATTACATCTGAAGTTAAAAATGTAAAGAACTAAATCTGAAAGATCCAAATTAACACTGTATTCTAAAATGCAGTCAGTACAGATTTAGATTTATAAGACACAGTTAATGCACAAATAAGCCATAGTGCGCCAGAACGCTCACCACACATCAGCTGTCAGTGAGGAGGAATGCAGAGTAATGAAGCCAATTCATAGATGGGGATTATTAGGAGGACATGATTGGTAAGGGCCAATGGGAAATTTGGCCAGGATGCCGGGGTACACCCCTACTCTTTTCAAGAAATACCCTGGGATTTTTAATGACCACAGAGAGTCAGGACCTTGGTTTTATGTCTCATCCGAAGGATGGCGCCTGTTTACAGTATACAGTGTCCCCATTACTATACTAGGGCATTAGGACCCACAAGGACCGCAGTGTGAGTACCCCCTGCTGGCCCCGCTAACACCTCTTCATTTGATTTTGTCATAGCAAGTCGTGGGGGCTGTTAATAGCGCTATGACTGAGTATCTGTGGGTGTTACACTACAGAACTGACGGTAATGGGTGCGCGCTGCGACTCTCTACAACTTGCTGTGATTTTCTTAAGATTATGTAAATGAAGGCTATGACTGAAAATCCTAGAAAAAGTTGTGTAGTGTGGCATTAAGATGATATGTTGTTTCTTCTATTGTGAAACAGTTCTCAATTCATGTGCACATTTTTTCTCAGTTTTCTATCACTTTGTAATTATTTATAAAACCTCTTTCCAAAGCAAAGGACACCGTACATAGTGAAAAAGAAAAAGACAAAGTACAATAGAAAGTAAAAGAAAAAATTTAACAAAAACATACAGGATAGAACATAGGTCAATCAGACATAGGCCCGAGTACAAAGGTGAGTTTTGAGTTCAGATTTGCAGAGAGTCAAAGAATTTGTCTCTGTTAGAGTCTGAGAAAGAGCATTCTGTAAAGGACCAGCGACAGAGAAAGAACTGTCACCAAAAGTCTGAGATTTAGTCCTGGGTGCAGTGAGCAAAGGAAAATCCTCAACTGAACGGAGTTTACTACATGAGTTCAGAGATATACAGTATGGGGACCCAGATTATATATAGCCTTAAATGTCAGTAACAAGATCTTGTATCGAATACGTGACTTTACAGGCAATCAATGTAGAGACTTTAGTGTAGTGATATGCTTCCAAGATCTGGTGTGGGTTAGAAATCTAGTTTTGTATGTTGCAACTTACTGTATTAAGAAGAGTGTTAGGGAACCTATAGTGTAAAGAGTTGCAGCTTTAATGTTTGATGCATGAATCAGGTACTCACTTTTGGATATGGATAGAAATTGTCTAATGCTGGCAACATTTCTAAGTTGAAAAAATGTATTTTTCTGCGGGGCTCAAGTCTTGTATGTGACTCCCAGATTCCTGAATACGACTGACACATGAATAGGGAAGCCATACATCATTATTGTAAAGCTCTCCAGCTTTTACAGCTAATGTTTGCTGCCCACCAGTAAAATTCCTGTTTTGTTGCAATTTAGATTCAGGGAATTTAATGTCAATCAAAGCTTGATGTCATATAAACAAGAAATAAGTGATGGATCACAGGGGGAAGAGGTCTTAATGTAAACCTGAGTATCATCTGCATTACAATTAAACTGAAGACTATTTTTGTGTACACTTTGACCAAGAGGAAGCATATAAACTGTTGAAAGTAATGTGCCCTGTTGCACACCATGAATGTGTGAATCAGTCTTTTTACAAGAAACCTTATCAAGAGCTTCTTTAAGTAAGATTGATTAATTCACCCCTATCACGAGACCTGGCATGCATGACTGTGAATTTAAATCAAAAGCCATTTACAAATTAATTTGGCTGAATATTTTAAACAAAGCAATGTACAATTGTACTCATTCACATAGCTTTGAATGTTACTTAAGTAATGTGGGTGTAACCTTTTCAAGAGTAGTTTTACATCTAGTATATGAATCCACAACTTTCTGGAGAACCATAACCACTGTTCCACACTGCTGCCAATCTCTGTTTTAGGACATCTGAACATCTAAAAATTCCTTCAATCCTGAAATGAGTCAGATTTCTGTAAAAAAGGCACAGGCTACACAATTTTAAAAGCCAGAAAGCTAATTAACCAGTAGAATTTTGAATTGATCTGAATTCATGCTTGAGTTCAATGGGGCAACAGTGGTTAGCAATGTTGCAGCACTTTAAGTCCTGGGGTGCTTGTGGATTTTGTATATTCTTCTTGGTTCTCATGGGTTTAGTCTGGATACTCTTTTCCTCCCACCATCTAAAGAGATACTCCAATGTAAAAACAATTGCCCTGGTATGAGTGTGTTCTGGTGTCTGTGCATGTTGCAATGAACTGGCTTCCCTTCCTGGCTGTGTTCCACCTTGTGACTGTTGCTTGCCAGGATAGGCTCTAGCTTCCCCTGTACTGGATAAAGCACTTGAAAAAAAATGAATGGACAATCAATTTGAATTAAATCATTAAAATTGAAACAGGGGCCACACGCAAAGAAAAGTGAAGCTGTACTACTGTCTTTGGGATCCTGAGAACGTAAATTGTCTCTAGGAAAGTCCACCATGCAGGTGGAATTGATCAGGTCTATCAGGGAACTGGCAGGTAGTTCTCCGGGGATCCTGAGCATAGCCGTGAGTCCTGCAGGATGCAGAGGCAAACAATCCAAAACCATAATCCAGAAGCAAGGTTGATGGGAGAAGCTAGAGATCACTAAACCAGAAAGAGCCAAGATCAAAAGGGAAAAGTTAAGTCTAAAAACCAGGAAATTCAACAAGACAAAAACACAGACTGGAAAACACTAAAGGAGGCTTTTCAATAGTGAGCAAGGTTTTGTGCGTGGGAACTTTAAATAGTGAAGGGAGAGAGACGTGGTTGGATAATTGGTTCAGGAGTGAGAATATGTGGAATCTGGTGCATGTGAGAATGTGATGGGTTCAATTAGGAATGGGATCGTGAAACAGTGGGTTTGGGAATATAATGGCATTTGCGAGGGAGAGTGCAGGGCGTGACAAGGTCCTAGTGGATTAATGACGTTACAATTCTTTTGAAAGTCTGAAGCCTTGGCCAAGCTTCTGAGAACTGGGAGACACTGCTGACAGACAACTAGACACTTATTGTGTAAATGGAAAAGAAGCACCCACACAGTGCCCCAAAAAAGACAATGTGTTTTGCAGGTAGATTCGTCTTTCTTTTTATTTGTTCACAGACAAGCATATACTCAAGAGACATGTAAGCTGGAAAGAGGAAGGCAATTTTATGGCAAAAGGTGAAATCATAAAGTCTAATTACATTGAGTGCCAGATAATTATCTAGGAGACCTCTGAGGACCACAATCTCATAGAATTCAACCAAATGATACCCATCTATCTGAGACCCTCTGCAAAATTGTAATCAGAATATTTTCTTCTGTTTTTTTGAATAACGTTACTCTTGTAATTCTCTTTTTAAATAAAAAAATGCCATTTTAATACCAGTAAAATTAAGTTTTTAAAATTAGGAAAAAATTGTCCTATGAAATAATCATTACATATGTCATCAAGGGTTTTTGGTCCTGTTGTTTTATTAAATGAAGTTCATTAAACTTTACTATTTTAATTCTCACTTCAGTTTTTGCTTGGAAATAACAAGATACTGTAAAGTGTACTGTGACTACCACTGGCATGTTTAAAAGGGACGTTAGGAAGAGGGTCACCATTGCATTTTTAATCAGAGATAAGTGAAATGGAGCTACAGATGACAGCAATATGGACAACCTTACTATTGATTTCATTAAAGGACTTCCTAGCTTTGCCTTAAGGATTCGCAAATATTCTTGAAAGTTGTTTATGTTCTTTATGTAAAAACTGTAAATGTGTACTTCATAGCAATCAATGTAGCTTTGTAGTTTTTAGACAAAGAAAAGAGAGATAGCAAGAAAATCCAATTGTAGTTGAGTAATTTGTAAACAGTAAACTTTCTCTACAAAAATAAATATAATTTAAAAAAAGAATTAAACACAGTAATGTTTTTATTTGGCATATTCTGTTGGATTCTGATGCACTAATAAAGTACTATTAAAACCTTGCATTTTAAAATTAATGACTACATCTGTTTACATGCAGAATTACATTATTACAGTATGTTTGCAGTGTTCTAACAGTTGTGCACTTTCTTCAAGATTCTGTTCCTTCTGAACTCTGGATGCAATAATGGCATACATATTTTACACCCATGTGATCATAGTGCTATACCATTGACATTTCTTACTTCAAAACAGTTGTCTTACAGGTGTCTGTATACTTTGTAAAGAACTTGTGGCTTATTGACAACAAACAAAACTAGTGATTCACAACCGTGTGACTTCAGGTGCACTGTCATACGTTGAAATATAATTAATACTATTTGGCGGATCCACATTTCCTACAAACTGATTTCAACACTTAATATTTTGCATGACTGAAATAATTATTGACAAAAACAGAAGTTCAAATGTGTGATGCAGTTTCCAGTCAGTACTGTTTTACAATTATGTCTAAAACAATCTGTTAATCCAAATTTAAAGCATCATGCATCATTAGAGTTTGTTACTGTAGCTAGTTCTATTTTGTATTGTCTGTGCTTAGAACAAAGATCACATTTCTAAGTAAGGTTGTATCTCAGTATTCCTCAGTTTTATAGAAAATGCTATACACATGTCTTAGTACATATGCAATTCCTATAGATTTTGTTTTAGTTAGAAGTTATGATTGAACAGGTTTGAGACAAGCAGTTCCTAATGTCATGAGTTTAGACAGTGCTAATGCTCAGCTCAAATGGCTCACCATGGTAAACTTTCAAGTAGTTCACCACCATAAGCTTGCATACTGATTTTGTATACTATTATTTAAATCTTCACCATTAGTTTACACCAATAATTCATATAAAAAATGTCCATAAATCTCTGCATTTCAGTGTGCCTTTGCCAGGAATTGACTATGATTTACTAGAATATAGATTATTCAAAAGATTACAGAATTCCTTTTTATTGCACATTCTATACAAAACAGCTCCAGAATGTAAGGACTGAGTATTTACAGTATTCTTCAGTGTATACTGAAAATGTAAAGATAAGATCATTTTGATCATATGTAGGTTTTTTGTGAGCATGTTGCTAAATGGCAACCATAAACAATCCTTAAAGCCAATGTCATGATATTTGATTCAAAACAGTTTTCTAAAGCAAACAAAATCACAGTCTTTAACAGATAAAAGAAAATGGGCTTTTGTGTCTTGTGACTGTGCGGGGAAAAAGACGGACTGCCCCATTTTGATTTTATCTGTTAAGCTGATTGACTTTCTCTCTAAGGGCCAAGCCAGTAGAGAATTCTCAGAGCCTCATGCACATGTCAGGTACTACACGCACACTGCAAGCTGAGCTTCCTCTTTCTGACGTGATTGCTCATGGGACTTTTGTGTGAAGTTTCCCTATGCATGACAGTGCAAATTTCACTGTCACATGTATGGGCAGTTTGCAGAATTTACAGTCTCATGGTTTTTACAGGTAATAAAGTCATTAAAAAGCTTACAGCTTTAAGCACAAATATATTGAAATGCTTCTCATGGTAGCAGTAATGGTTTCCTGTGTTTTTCTTTTCAATAGGCTGTGTGAGCCATGGTTTCTTAGTTATTGGATTTGGGCATTATTGAGACCTATTAAGCTGATTTCCGCTATCAGTTTTTTCAGTTACCT
Organism: Lepisosteus platostomus; assembly: GCF_059453375.1. Classification (NCBI taxonomy): domain Eukaryota; kingdom Metazoa; phylum Chordata; class Actinopteri; order Semionotiformes; family Lepisosteidae; genus Lepisosteus; species Lepisosteus platostomus. Next base: position 33,094,628 of record NC_142614.1, read on the forward strand.
GTTTCAGTGAAACTTCTCATTCCTGGCATAAAGAGAAAGATTATTCTGGGTATCAGTCACTAAGTGTTTTCTTTTTAAAGCAATTAAAATTTATTTGATGGATTAAATGTTAAATGTTGTCAAAGATGATTCCCTTGTGAAGAAAGATGTGAAGACGGGGGTTTGAATTTAATCTTTTCTGTAGGGGGTTGAGACTTCCAAGTCACAAGCAGGGGTTTATGGCAGGAAAGGGGGTTAACTGATAAGGATTGCAGATGCCAGCTAGGAACCCCCCTGGGTGTAATGTTAAACTGACCATTTGCCCAGAACATCATAAACTGGCCAAATACCATGAACTCCCCTCTTTACCATCAGACCGAGTGACGTCAGAAACGGAGAAGAAAACTGTATATAACCCAAAAGTTTGTAACAGTACGGGGAACAATACTTCGGTTTTGTTGTTTCTTGCGGGAAACAAGACTTCGGCTTTATTGTTCCTTGCATGCAATAAACTCATCTGTTTTACTTCATCTCGGGATCAAGAACCTTATTTCTCCTGTTACAACTCTTGCTTCTTTCAAGAACTGGATACGATTATTGGATAAATTAATCACCAGGATCCAGAACAAGACAGATGGACTTTTTTGTCATCTTTCTTGACTTTTTTTTTAATATACTGTTTATTGTAAAATCAATAGCAGAAAACATGTGATTGATTTTCAGAATTCAGTAGCTTTACAAAGATCTACAACAAGTCTTTATTAACCTTGTTTAAGTACGAGGGTATTATGGCCCAAAATTGTTATGAACGTTACTTTTACTCACAGTGGACATGATTTTAAACATATTTTATCCATAAAATTGTTTATGTCTTGCATTTTTTTATACAGTGCTAATTTTTAGAACATTAATAGCAGCTATTGAAAAATTAGTAGGAAGAAACAGGTTTGTATTTACATTCTCTGATACATATTACATTTTAATTTATAAAATCTTCTAAAAAACCTTGAGAATAGATTATTTGAAATCTGAGATAGCCTTGCTGGGCAGTATTGCACACCTATCTGAGAGCACCTTTGGGCACAACCATGAATTTGTAAACAGCTGAAAATTGTCTTTATTGTTCACTTCACAAACCTTCAGAGAATGCTCTATGTTTCTTTTGATTGACTTTTGAGAGAAGTAATGCAATTCACCTATCCTGTGGCAGTTAAAGTGATTAATCTTTAATTTCTTCCTAGGCATTGTAAGGGATTTTTCTTCTTTTTCAAAAATGAGTTTTGAAATGCTTCTCAAAACATTTCCCAAGATTTTTCTTTAATCAAATGAAAACAGGAAAGTAGGAGGTAAGAAAATGACAAAACAGAACTGAAAAATGTTATATACTGTAGGAACAACTTTATCATTTACATTAACAAATATGAATAAGGTTGAATATAAAAAAGATGCTTATTAATTAAGATCAGCAGTTTCTCAAGACCCACAGGAGTGTTGAGGGCCAATCTGTCTCTCATTTGGTGTAATCGAAAAATAAAATGCAGACTATACAACATAAGAACAGGTAGTTAATTGATTCATCGACCTAATCCACCTGTTACTTGAATAAAATGGAGTATCAGCTTCAAAAACATGGCAGGGTAATTTATTCCATACTCCCGCAACTCTAAAGAAGCAGGTATCTGTAGGTAAAGAAGCACTTTACTAAAAATACTTTGAAAATAGCACAAAAAGTTCACTAAGCCTGAGACTGGAACATGAGAAGGGAAACAATGAGGCCATTCAATCAGACTATTGCAGTTACAGTGTGTGGTAACTAATAATCAAGTGACGCAAGGATCTCAACAAGCTGTTTCTTAAAAGAAGCAAAAGCATCAGCTTTGAAAAAATGGCCGGGTCACATGTTCCTTTCTTTCACAATCCTATGTGCATATAAGCGCTTGCTATTCTCAGGTAGCTTCTTACAGAGCACTTCTCCGTAGTAACCATTTGTACCCCCTGTTTCACAACAGGACAACAGGCCCTGAAGAAGCCCATTAAGTTGTCTTAGAAAATATCTTTGAAATCTTGAATACTTGAACAAAGCTGCTTTATAGACTTCTCTGTTAAAGACTTAAATTAAAAGCAAAGGTTTTAACCATCAGAATGGTGGTGTATAATTTCAGGAAGTGGTACATCAGACTGTAGAGTACATATAAAAGTGTCTTCTATGCCTATGTCTTTTATGCCAGCAGCCATGTCATCCTGCAGCCCACTGAAGCTAAGCAGGTGTGAGCCTGGTCAGTACCTGGATGTGAGACCTCCTGGGAAAACCTGCTGCTGGAAGAGGTGTTATTGGAGCCAGCAGGGGGCGCTCACCCTGCGGTCTGTGTGGGTCCTAATGCCCCAGTATAGTGATGGGGACACTATACTGTAAAAAGGCACCATCCTTCAGATGAGATATAAAACCGAGGTCCTGACTCTGTGTGGTCATTAAAAATCCCAGGGCGTTTCTCAAAAAGAGTAGGGGTGTAACCCTAGCGTCCTGGCCAAATTTCCCATTGGCCTTTACCAATCATGGCCTCCTAATAAACCCCATCTATGAATCAGCTTCATTTCTCTATTCTACTCCCCACTAAAAGCTGATGTGTGGTGAGGGTTCTGGCGCACTACGGCTGCCGTCGCATCATCTAGGTGGATGCTGCACATTGGTGGTAGTGGAGAGGAGTCCCCATTACCTGTAAACCACTTTGAGTTGAGTGTCCAGAAAAGCACTATATAAGTGTAAGCAATTATTATTATTAAAAATAATGCATCATAATGCATCACAAACTAATGCGATGTGTATTGGTGTTAGCTTCTGATTCTACCAATTTATATTTCACATTCTGAATGTCCTGCTGAAGCCATTTATAACAACTCTATCTCTGAGACTCACAATAGAAACAAAACTACAGAAGAATGCAAACATACTTAATTAGCAATTCATAAAACAGATTTGGCAAGATGTTGAAATCATAATTTTTCAAAAATGACATACTTCTCTGAGCTAATCACAGCTCAGTAAGAACAATAAGAACAACCTTAGATTTTAATTCTTCACTATTGATAAATTGCTATTATCTCAGAGGGTTCTTATCTTCTCAGCTTCATCTGATGCTCAGTGTCAGGACCTCATGGATTATTTCACTAATAAGATCTTTGCTTTGTAAACGGCAGCAGCCACACCTCATGTGCACAATCACACATTTAGAAATTCAACACCACTGTTCCGCTGTATCCCAAGTTTGCTCCTGCCATGGTAGGAACTGTTTTCCACCCTGAAGACCACCTTTTGTTCTTTGGATCCTTTCCCATCCCATCTTCTAAAATCTTATTTTAGACTTCATATGATAAATCTGTCTCACCCGCAGTTTTCTTCCAGGTTTTTTAAAAAAAGCTGTGATTACCTCTTTGCTTCAAAAATGTAATTTAGATGCCTATGCATTTGCAAATTACCATTCTATTTCTAATCTTCTTTTCAAAGATATTGGAAAAACTAGTTGCTTTTCAATTACAATCTATTTTGTACTCAAATGACCTTAATTTGCAGTTTTGATCTTGGTCTAATTTTTAAATGATCTAGTAAACTCAGACTCTAGCTCTGTTGGTCCTATGAGATCTGACACTCCATAATCTCTTTTACAGTCTTTACATCTAGACTAAATCTGCTTAGTCTTTTTAGTGTTTGCCTTTTTGCCCTTTTCCATTTTTTTATCTGTCTTTTTTCTGTTTAATGTTATTTTGATTATATTTTTTGTTTTTTTGTGTGTGTTTTTAGTTTTACCATGTAAAGTGCAAACACTCTGGTGTACATGGGCACTATAAATACTAGTAAATCACAGTCACATACCAGCTTATAGTCAAGAAAATTACTGCCACATGCATGGACTAGAACTGGGCAAGTACTGAAGATTGCCAGTAAATTCGATTTTACTATTCTTATAACACTCCTAAGAATAAATCTGTATGAATAAATGTCATGAAAATGATAAAGACCACAATTTTTCATGAAGTAATTGTGCCACAAACCAGTGTTTTTCCCTGTATTGAAGTGGTCTTACATACAAAAGGGAATCAAAAATTGTGCAAATGTGAAACTAAAGTCCAAAAACCAGAATGGTTAGTGTAACTACAAGGGCTCAAGCATGTACAGTATCTATGGTTTTATTAACAGGTTAATTATGAGTGGTATAGTTGTGTAGTTTCTAGTTTTCTAGCTGTGGTATAAATGAGGAAGCCAATTCCTAAAACCAGAATGCCAAATGAATGTGCATCACCAAGAAAAGAAAGTAAAAGTAATTGAAGGTTTCCTACCATGATAATTCATGTACAACTTTCTTGGACAGTCATTTTTTATTTCAATCAATGCTGACAGGTCAGATGCTAACAGTTTAATTAACCCAGTAGTTAATGTAGAGGTGAAAATATGCAGCATTTTAAAAATATTTTTAGATAAATGGTTGATCTGTAATGGGCAGATTTTCACTTTATCACATATGACTACCACAGTCACATTATATCACTTTCTACCTGTCTCTGGTTTTACTCTAGAACAAAGTAGTTAATAACAGATTATAGTTACTATATGTTACTCTTTCCAGAAATGTCAATTTTTCAGTGTCAAGGTGCCCCTATGTCAACTGTTGTTTAATGATGATGAATTTCACAAATGCCCTGATGTCTGTCCCATTTCCACATTCTTTTGAGAGATTGTTACGATTTTCATTAAAGCGGTTGAAGACAAAAGGTCATTTTCCCACTTTAATAGGAGCAGTTTTGGCTACTTGCTAAGTAATAGATTAGTAGAGTGTATAGTGGCTTCTTTAAAGAGGCAGTGTTCACTGTCAGTGCTGTTCTCTCTCATTTCTCACATCCATTCATTAGCAGTGCTATTAGCTTGGCCTACATTTTCTAGTACAATGTCTCATTAAATGAATAGTACGATGAATAGAAACAACATTTCCAATAAAATGATTCAACAAAAGATCTCAGGAATTTATTTTTATCCCAGTTGCTTTTTAATTGGATGTTTGAGGGTATTTCCCAACAGTATAACAAAAATCATACAAAGTACACATTAATTTTATTTCTTTTCTCACATGCTAAAAACATAAAATACTTTATATGAACATAAATGTAGTTGTAAGGAGAGAAGGCTCATCTAATTAACCTGGTAAAGAGCTGCTAATAGATCAGAAATGCTGTAAATATTCATATAGATAAATATGAAAAGATATGTAATGATTAAGGTCAGACACAGCAGACACACAAGATCTGTAATAAAATTAAAGTTGTAAGAAATGCAAGTGAAAGCCATGTCTCACCCAGTGAAAGTAAAACTTGAAATGCAAGCCTCAGTCTAAATTAAAGTGAAAATAATTTGAAATTAGCATAAAAGCCTTACTGCTGTTTTACTACCTAATAACAATTACGTTTACCATGTAGACCAAAATGTTCATACCCTATCATATTCTCTTATGCATATGCTATGCTCTTGCTCTTATGCATTACTCTAGTTTTATTAAAAAACTCTAACAAGGTAAATAAGGCATTTTTTCAGACAAAATAGTCATCTAGAATCCTATTGCCAGATGCATTAGGTGATTTCTAATTTTGTTCCTATTAAATTAATGTTCCATAGACTTCCATATAAGTACAATAACTGTTTGTTTTGGTAACCTTTTTATGGATGAATAGTTTTCCAGTCAGTGAGTATTGCACCTGTTGCTCTGTTTCGAGTGACTGCTGGAAGAGTTTTGTTATGAATAACATTTATTTTTTTAGTACAACTTATAAAACACTACTAGACACTGAAATATTGTTAATGTTAAGTGCCTGTAGTGCTTGTAACACATCTGCCTCTTCTGTACTTATATTATTTCCCTCAATCTGAGACATACTGTCAATATCTTCCGTAGCAAACGTTTGTGACGTTTTTATTTGATACATCAGCTATTTCAGTTTTTATTCAATCTGCAGATAGGGAGATTGCACAGTGACAGAACCCTTCATCATTGAAACATTCTGAAAAATCAAAAGCAGACACAATTGCTTAAATATACCTTATTTGCAGTCATAAAGCCTGTCCATTTTACAAAGAACTATCCATTTGACCAGATTTTGTTACTATTCATTATTTTAACTTGGGAAACCAGTCAAGCACATGCTGTCCTCTCCCCTTCCATTTACACTCCCTTGTTTTTACTTTCCTTTAATTCCTTGTTAGTACGTCTGTCTTTCTCATGCTTGTTAGTGTGTTAGGTTCTGCGAGTTTAAGGTTAAGTGTTCAGCCTGTACAGCCCGAGCTTTTTTCGCCTTCATTGTCCAAAAGCTTTCCATTTACATACATACTTTCCATCCCATTCATCCTTTACTCTACTGCATATTTACTTTTGTAATACAGAAAAACTTATTTATTTAATTTATTATTTATTTTATCCTCAATTTTAATGCTCTTTTCTCACTTTTTATTCATTTTGGAAATTGTTTTCTCTACAGATTTTCCTAATTAGATGTGTTAATAATTTCTGTCGTGTACACACGAACACAACCGTCATCTGTCATGTTTTTCATTATTATCACTGACCGAATTCAAAATCAGTACAGATAGTAGTGTAGTGTAGTTGTATAGCCCAACAGTGTCAGATCCCTTGTGCTCTTTCCTGACCTTGTTAACTCATCACTCTTACTTTTGGTTGAATAATGCAACATATTGAATATTTAAATTGCGCTATTTGCGTATTCTGCTGAGTGAACCCACAATGTATCTTAACTACCTTGCACTCGATGAGTTTCGGGAACGTGAGCAATCTACTGTATATGACCATGACAGACAGTAAATGGGTCTACAAACTACAGTAACTACAGTGTCAGCTTGAGTCATGTTTCCTGATTGTGACAAGATCAGTAGACTGATTTTCAGAATGCAAGATGAAGCTTTTGTATAGTAGTTCCTTTGAAATGTGATCTTATTTGTATTTAAACATATTAGGCACAATAAAAAATGTTTGTGTATTATGCATGGATTGCAATTAATATGAAAATATGACACTTTTAGAGCATATGTATGTTGATTCCTGTTGGTATAAGCCTTAAAAATATTTGAATATTTTGTCTTATATCAAATATATCTGGTTTAATTTGTCCCGAAGAACACAGGTACATGTTCCTATTATGAAAGGGATCAAAACAAAACAATATTGTTCTTTCCTAGAAGTCAGAAATATCAGTCTTAAAAAATACATCAGCATGTTACACCTGGGGTTGCTTCCTTTCACTGTCTCTATGTGGATTTCAGAATGAGATTTAAAATACTGCTGCTCATCTTGGCTTGAACAGTTTAGCTCCTCGACTACATCAGTGAACTCTTAAACTACCTTACTTTTGCGTTTTGTTTTGTCCTCTTCAGACTGACTTTCTTTCATTTCTCAATACGAGACTCCAGACACTTGGGGACTGTACTTGCTGTTCTGTTGGCCCAAGACTGTGGAATGATCTCTAACCCCATATAAGATCTTGCAAGTCTGTCTGTACTTTGAAACCCTATCTAATAACTAACTTCATATTGTAGTTTTTAATTGTTTTTAATTTCATTTTTATTTGTTTATACTGTACCTGTCTCATTTATATGATTGCACAGCACTCTGGATGTACAATACCATGAAAGGTGATATAAGGCGATATCATAGGTTTGATGTGTTAAAACACCTCAAAGACATTTCAGTAGAATAAAATGGAAACTGCAACACAGATTTTCTTTTGTCTCAAGGAGTTATTCCTGGAACGTGAATTTTTACTTATACAGTAACATGATGGTAGAGAGTAACCTGTGCAAATGATTTTAATTTATTTTTGTAAATATAAAGGAGGTATTTGTGTTATATTGTGTTTCAAGTCAATTATTTAGGAAACAAGTATTTCATTTTGAAGTCCAGTCTATCTGTTCATTGGTGATGTACTTTTATATAAACGCTTTTACTGTATGTTAAGGTCAAGAACTGGACTTCAGGCAATGAAAAACTCAAGTCATATCTGCTGTACACGTACTCATGTGACCGCCCACTGCGTCTAGTTCAGCACAATGTATTTCGCTTAGTCACGGCAGTTCATAGGGCTATTCATTTTTTCACCGATAATTAATAATACATGGTAATTTACTGCACATAACAATAGCCAGTAGAAAAATGTACTGTATGATAGGAAATGTAGATGCAGAACAATAACTTTGGAAAAGAGTAACAATTTATAATCTACTTCTAGGAATCGTTCCACAATTCAGAACAATGACAGTGGATTACAAAGCCTAATCGTAAAGGAACCGAAACTATTTGAGCGGGCATTTCTATACACTTTACAAAGGCACAACAACAATATATAACAGCCCTATATGGCATAGAAATTATGATTTATATCACTATAAATAATCTATTCTAAAAACAATATCCAAGATAAAAATGAAAAGTCACAGTTAACATGGGACTCTATTACTGTATAGTTTAAAATGACATGCGGATTTATGTTTCCCAAATACCGTCGTCAGTGAGATCAGTGCTGTTAAGAAAGTTTTCCAACCACTCTCACACAGATTGAACGTCTTCACAGAATAACCAAGAGGGGGTTATAGGAATTTCATAGAATTGTAATATGTACGTCAATTCATTGCTCCGACATACGAGAGCACTTTTTTCAATGTGTAATTTCATAAACACCTTGCTGTATTCTAAAGTAATTTCGAAGACAAAGCAGTGTAATATTTCTGTAATGACTGCTATTATTCCGTTTAGGTTGTAAGGTCTGCTATTTTATTTTTGGATGGGTTCCTTCTACTTATATCATATATATTTTGTTAATCCATAAATAGCATATTTCTAATGTAAACTGTCACATCCAGCTGTTAATCCCAACTAAACCGTGACAAATAAATCTACATCCTACTTTCGCATTGACATCCACGCCCACGGGAGTTAATTTACAGAATTTGAAAAATATATATTAAACGCATTACGGTCATAAAATACAAAATTCAGCCTTCCATTTGGGCTGTAGAAGGCAGATTCTTGCCACTGGCCCCAAAATATAAATGGCCTCAAAATGTTTTAGAACTTTTTAAAACCATCATGTAATAACGAAAGGTCTCGATAGTCAGTTTGTGAATCGAATCTGAAAGAGCCAACTTTCCTTTTGAGTATGAGAATGGTGCTAAGTGACTGTTATCTCGTCTTCATTAAACGGTATACTACCTGAAGAGTCGGGTAAGGCATTTGTCTGTTTTCTACATCGGTTGTCTACAAAGCTCAAATAATATTTTTTTTATTTGTGCAAAAAAATAAAAATTATGCGTATTTTTCACAAGCAAAACAAAAATTCTTGAAATGCAATCCAGGATAAATTACTCACAGATTACGTGTTGCTGGGAAATGTTGTGGAGTGTTTTATTGTAGTTGTGTGCTGATTTACGTTATGGTATGAGATGCTCATTGATTTATTCATGAAAGCTAAACAAAAGTCTTCTAAATTGCTGAATATTTGGTTTTGCCGACGTAGTGTCTGTGATGGGGATGAGAACTTATTTTTTTGTACTGTATGAAAAAAAAACATACTGTGCATGCGTAAACATTTTAGTATATGGTTTTGCGAAAGAGATTGAAGTAAGTAGATTAAACTATATAATATATGTATACAGTAGAACCTGTCTAATCTACGATAGCATGCCCACACCACAACTATCATAATAATGATACAGTTTTTACAGATCATGTTCTTGTGATAAAAATGACACTCTTTTCAGTCTTCCGAATAGTATCTCCTTGAGTTAAATCTTTTTTTCTATCAAAACCAAAAACCTGCACGTCACTTTCAAAATGATAATGCAGTTTAAAATGTGTTCTCTCAGCTTTCAATTTAATCGATTTTTATTTTTTATGTTGTGTATTGTGTACCGTGCAGTGAGGATAATGCTCTTATTTCTGAGTTTTTGGGATCTGGGATCAGTTCCAGAATGTGGTTCCAGAATTATGGAATTGCCACCTGATATACTGTAATATGGTTGTAACAGTCTACTGATATCCATGTGGACATCACTGGGCCTAGTGACATGATAGGCATCTCTAATCTTGTAGTTTTGTTAGAGAATCACAACTCCTTTTGGAGCTCTTCCCTGCTAGGACTAAGGGACGTGCAGAGTGAAACAGAATGGCACTGACCAACACGAATTTTAGTCTGGATGTATGATTTGAAATAATTACATAAAAAGAGCTGCTCCCCTCTATCCATTTGAAATGACTATCTAATACAGCCCCAGGGAGAAACTTCATACAGAAGGTTTCCAACCAAACACAGGAACTACCGCCATGTCACCCTACCCAGAAACTGCACTAAAATAACTGCAGATAACTAAAATCAAAATACATATTTAGCTCACCCTTAGTTTAGCACTTATCTAAGGTTTTCTGGTAACATCCTGTTAGATGCCTGAGCTTTTTGATATGGTTTAGTAACCATCACTTTGGTGCTTACAGAATCATGATACAGAGACCCCAACCAATGGTGTCATATTATGGACTAGCAAAGTTCAGTTCAATTTCCTTCTGTGTAAAAAGATTCCCTACATGCTTTATGGGATACATAATTTTCTGGAAGAAGCAGTGTGACAATTTACAGACTAAATATGTTTTTAATGGGAAAATTAAAAAATATGCACTAAAACTAGCAGACTAGCAACATTACAGGAAATTACAAAATTACATAAAAATTCCATTGTGTAGAAACATTTTTTTTTGCTGATAAGAAGGCTAATATTTTTCTGAGTAACTACTTTCAGCTACAAAATGACAATAAAATTAGTGACACGTTTTTTGTCTTTTGAAATACTTTTCTCAGTACACAAAGATTCACCAGTCTGAATCATGTTTATGAAGACTTTATTGTGTTTTAGTTAGTTATTGTGTTTTTGAGATTTCCAGTGCAGGATACTTCTAAATTCTTAAGAGGTTTACTAACAAAACCATCAGTAAACAGGTTTCTTTAGTCTCTGCAGTTCCAGTTCCCATTTTAATGATGTGGAATTCCCTTGTCTTTTTTGTCCTTGTTTTTGTTCCTCACCCAAAATATTCCAACACTGTACTATATACTTACTTCTTGTATACGGTGAAAAAAAAAATTACACAAGAAAAACAGAAAATATAAAAAACCTAAAAAGTTAATTAACGCCATTATGGATTAATTTCAAGCATTGTTGAAATATATTCACAATTATACTTTTACAAATCACTTTTTTACCTTTAAATTGCATGTTATATACTAATATCCATATATATTAAGAATATAAGGACAGTTACTTTCCAAATGAGAGCAGACCATTCAGCCCATGTAGCCCACTTGTAGTTAGTGGTTAATTGATCCAATGCTCTCATCCAGCTGCTTCTTGAAGGAAGCCTGGATAACAGCATGAATTGGTACCCTGTTCCATATAACCACAACTTTGTATAAAGAATTGCCTACTCTTTTTTTTATATACACCCACATAGCTTTCATTTATGTTCTCAGGTATCTTTTATCATTTACTATTTCTTCAGAAGTCCACTGCATTGACATTGTCAGTGGCTTTGAGGACTTTGAATATTTGCATCAGGTTCAATGTTAGTGTTCTGTGTTCAGTGAGAAAATGGTTCAGACTGTTTGGCCTGTCAGTGTAAGTCCTGAAATTCTTCTGGTTCTTCTCCTTTGATTCCAGAGCGGCAATACTGTACAATTTGTGATATGTGGTGACCACAATTGTGCACAATATTCTAAATGAGGCTTAACTTAATTGACTATATAACCTAACATTTTGATAGCCTTTTTACTGTTTCTCCTCATTGTATAGAAGATGTAAATCATGTGTAAATATACTGTAAGCACCTAATTCTTTTTCATACGTTGCCTCTTCTAGTTCAGACGTATTTTATACGTCTTCCGCCAGGTGTCTGCTCACTCTTAGAACTTCATTTGCTGCTTCTAGAGTTTTTGCTGATCCTCCTAGTTTGGAATCAACTAGTTTAATAACTGTACAAGAACCTAACTCACTGATATAAATTAAGAGAAGCAGCGGTCTTAGTTTAGATCCCTACATTTCCCTGAATCTTTTATGACAAACTTTATCAAAAGCCTTCTGAAAATCTAAATGCACCATATCATTTGCACTGTCTGTATGCATTACTGTTCATGCTTGTTCTAAGAACTCCAGCACATATGTTAGAGAAGTCATGCTTTTTCTGAATCCATGTTGACTATTCCCCCTAAGTTATTATTTCCATAAGTGAATCCTCTAGTTTAGCTCTGAAAATTGTTTCCATAAACTTACATGTAATATAACTCATGCTTATTGGTCAATAATTACTCGTTTCAGTATTTTTGCGGATGTATTAGTTTTGAGTGCTTCTAGTACCCAAAATACATCTTTTCCATGTTTATATTATTTAATATAGATTTTGCTCCTTCCACTGCCTGAGGCATTGTGTTGACTGCTTCTTTAGTAAAAACCTGAGCAAACACTAATATAAAACATCAGCTATTTTGCTTTCATTTCCTTGAAGTTTCCCATTTCTTTCCCAAATGCATTTTACTTCATTATATTACACAATAGTTATATAATGATTAGTTGCTTCTATTAAGAATGCTTCCCTGTAAAGTGCTTATATACCCACTTTTCCTAAATAGATTAAGCTTAAGTTTAAGCTTATGTTGAAACCTGCTATCAGCATTTCTGGTTAGGTCTCTACCTACTTTTCACAGTGGAATATTGTAATTTTGTCCTTCCTTCACTGCATGAATTCTTCTGACACGTTCATTGGAAATAGTTGAAGGACTAAAATTGTCAAGCATCACCATAAATTTTCAATTTACTTCAAGTTAGAACTTTGATTAATTAAGGCCATTTGATCTCTTGTCAGATCACTTCAGTGTGACTTTGGCCTTGTGCTTTATAATAATTGCTTACACTTATATAGTGCTTTTCTGGACACTCCACTCAAAGCACTTTACGGGTAATGGGGACTCCCCTCCACCACCACCAATGTGCAGCATCCACCTGGATGATGCGACGGCAGCCATAGTATGCCAGAACGTTCACCACACATAAGCTATTAGTGGGGAGGAGAGCAGAGTAATGAAGCCAATTCATAGATGATGATTATTAGGAGGCCATGATTGGTGAAGGCCAATGGGAAATTTGGCCAGGACGCTGGAATTACACCCCTACTCTTTTCCAGAAACGCCCTGGGATTTTTAATGACCACAGAGAGTCAGGACCTCGGTTTTACGTCTCATCCGAAGGACAGCGCCTGTTTACAGTATAGAGTCCCCATCACTATACTGGGGCATTAGGACCCACATGGACCGCAGGGTGAGCACCCCCTGCTGGCCCCACTAACATTGCTTCCAGCAGCAACCTTAGTTTTTCCCAGGAGTCTCCCATCCAGCTAATGAATTTTCGAAACCATTTTTATATTCTTGTGTGACTCACCTCTACTTTATATTTAGGATTCACCTCTACTTTGCACCATGCATTTTTCCCTCAGCCCTGGCAGGCTTTCTAGTCATTGCTGATGAGCAGCACTATCATAACATGTTGTCACCAACATGCTTGACAGACTGGATGATGTGTTGTGTTGGTATTGTGCCAGACATAACACTTTGAATTTAGACCAAAAGATTGAATTTTTGTTTGTCTGAACATAAAACCTTCTTCCACTTGTCTGCACTATATCTAATATGGGATTTATGATGAGTCTTTTTCTTTGAAGTCTTCTTTTGTATCACTAACCCATACCAGCTGACTTTGCGCAGGGGACAGGATGTTGTCAATGCATAAACAGTGACCTAGACACAGAAATACACAACCCTTCCTCACTGTTGGTTTCATGGTGGTATCCCTAACCAGTTAACTGCTTACCTGATTGCTCAGTTTGGAAGAGGGACCTGATCTAGGTAATATCTGTATGGTATGATGTACAGTACATTCCATTTTTTGTTGATGGACCTCAATATACAGTACTCAAAGGGATAAGTAACTTGATCTGTGTAACCCTACTACATTATTCCAGATTTGTTTTTAAAGGTACTTGGTTTTCATGACCAATTTACAATGCGAGTGTTGCTTGAAAGAAACAAATGCAATTACACTAATTTTGTAATCTTTTCTTTTGTACCTGAACTGATTTAAGTTTTCCCATAGCAAAGTGGGTGAATAATTATGCAATAAAGGATCTTCTGATTTTCTTAAAAAATGTTATTAATATTCTTACTGTACTAGAAGCATTTTGTAGCCTCTTCAGTTTGGAACGGAATGTGTAGATTCTATATACAGTATATATCTAAAATACCTATTTACTATTACTTTATAGGGGTGGATGAAAATAATAATAACAACAATAATAATAATATGTATATATAATAATATATATATATAATAATGAATGATCAATATGTTTTGGCTGTATCATACCTTGGCTTTTATCAAGCAGAAGACTGCACTCTGCCAGCCACCCCCATGAGAGTCTACAGTGTTCTGGTCCAGCCACATCACAGCCCTGACCTGGTGCCCAGGTGCCCAGGTGCCCAGTGTTTTCTTTGCTTGGACATTGTCACATAACGAAGAAGGCTCCACAGCTGAAACGTTGTGTTTCTTTCCTTCTCTTTTCGGCATGTAATAAACATTTACTTGATCATTTAGACTATGCCACTATGCCACCCACTCACAGGGTAGACATTCAGTGTTTAAAGTTTGACTTGATTGTGAACATGACATTTCTTTTATAGGATGTTTCTAAGATGAGTAAATGAGACTGCTGCTCATTTACTGTCATGTTCAAGTCCATTGATTTCTGTATTTTTTTTAGAACTTTCAATCTCAGTCTTTTCTGTTTGTCTAAATGTTCTGCTGCCCTGAGCATAACAGTAGTCTGCCTGGTCTTCCTGTGCCTCAATCAGTCCCTGGCCCTACGATTCTGAGACCTATGATTCCTTGCTGCAACCTTTGCTAGGAATAAGCAGCTTTCTTATAAATGACAAGTGCTCTGAAATCATTTTCCAGAACCCATGAACTGTAAATAACTGAAAAAATTGGGAAAATCTGTGTTCTTCTCAGTCTTTTCTGTTGCTGTTATTTTCTTGTGATCAGTATCTATGTGTCCTGGTTGGACTTCACGTGTAGAAACTCCACATCTGTGAAGTGGCAATCTCTTTTCGTTTTACATTAGACCAGTACAACAATTGCTTTTGCAGTAAATTTACAGTATTAGTGACCACAGCTTCAAATATATTGTAGATTTAACTTGTGCAAATTTACAATATAGCACAAACAAGTTACAGTACCTTGGGTGCAGCCTCACAGAAGAATAATGTACAGTAGATCTTTGATATCCCCACAGCAACCAGTATTTTCAGTGTGTAGCCCAGTTTGACCTCACTGTGAAATATTTTATTAACATCAGTACTACTTTACTTGCTTGATGTTTTAAATCCTCAAATATACAATGGTAAAGGTGGAAATTATAAAAAATAATATTGATCATATGAGATCACTTTCTCTTGGAATTACCAAATAGCCTCTGAGTACATTTTTATGGTGGGCTGTCAAAGAAGGTTAAGAAAATGAACTGTTTCTGTGGGCAACAACAGTATTGCTATATTGTAATACTGTATGTTCTTCTACGCTATGTTATAGTATTCTATACTATCAGGCAGAATGGTGATGTGGCAGATAGTGATGTTGCCCTAAAAACACTTTGAGGACTCTTTGGTCCCGGGTTTGACAGGATGAGCCTCTGTGTGGAGTCTGCATGTTCTCATTTGATTTCATAATTGATTTCCTGTCAAGTTAATTGATGTCTCTATATTGTCCCTTTTGAGTGTGCTTTACATTGGACTGCCATCCTATCCACCGAGTAGTCCTGCCTTGCACCAGGAATATGAAAACATTCCATTATTACAAAATGAAGAATAGTGGACCTTACCTTATAGTGGCCTTGTGTATGCACACACTTCTGACACCAATTCAGTGCATTATAAAATGATGTTAGTTGCTGCCTGAGCCTCTAATGACAACTTGACAATCCTCTCTTCACTGAATTTGCAGTCTAGGAAAGCTTTATGTTTTTGGCCAGACAATTCAATTCAATTTAATTTATTTTTGTATAGCACCTTTTACAACAAGGTTTCCCCAAGGCACTTAACAATGCAAGTGACCATACATTTTGTCAATACAGAACAGAAGACCAGAAGACAATGGAGGAGAGGAACCAAAAACTCCTTAGTAAGCAGAAAAGGTCCAAGGAGGTCCACGGTCAACTGGTTGCCCAACCCCTTTGGGCATGCTTACATTATATAATTTAAAAAAAGGAAATGAATGAGGGTATTAATCCATCCATCATGTCTTCTGTGTTTTAGTACTCCATGACATTTAGTACTCCTCCTAAACAATAGCTTTATCCACAATGTCCTTCTTGAATCCATGGCTGTGATGCGGCATCCAACTCAGATGGTACCCAGCCCGCACACCATCCGGACATGTTGGGAGGAGAATAGGATAGTTTGGTCAGAACAGATGTATCTACCTGGTGGGCCAACACAGAGACACACAATGGCATGTACTGCAGCACCAGTAGCCATGGTTGCAGCAGTCTGTAATGTAAGGTGCAAGTAGGCTAGGCTGAAGTAATAGTCTGGATTTGAATACTGAGATTGACTTCCCGAATATGGGGTGGGAGACTGTTCCATAAGCTAGGGGCCCTGTAACTAAAGGCTTTACCGCCAACTGTTATTTTATTAATTTGTGGAATATGAACAAGACCTGCATTCTGTGATCTAATCAGACAAAGATAAAAACCAACAATTGAAGGTCTGTTCTGTAAGATCGGTGGAGTAATAGCTATAAGAAGGTGTCAATCACTCTACAGTTTGGACATGTTAAACTCTACTTCTGTCATATGACTTTCAATAACCTTCCTAATAAAATACTATTTTTTTCTGTAGGTGACCTGATATGAAACTTTTCTCTATGGCAAAATGTCCTTGCCCAGCAGCCCTGAGTATCTCCTTAGTATAACTCTCAGTTGTATTTATTGCTATCTTTGTATAATCCTAGACCTTTGGTCAATGATCTTTCTTCAGCTTCTTTCTTTGTAGTGGATTTTATGTAGTTAGATTTATGGCCAGGCCTCACAGAGGAAATGCATTTTGCATCATCTATCCATCATCTGGGTCAGTACAGTATTCTGTCTTCCTACTGTTTATCTTCTCAAGCCATCTCACTGATGCTCACTGATGCTACTTTGGGCTGTTATCTAACTATGACCACCACCTTCTGGGAGAACAACCACAAGGCTCAATCTGCCTAAAACACCCCTCTTTCTCTGGATTGACAGAGGTGATAGGGGCCAGTTTGGTTTTCTATCTTTTGGCTCCCCACTACTAACCTGGAAGAACCCTAATGTATGACCAGTGTTTCTGCTTGGATAGGCAAACTACACAATAAATGAGAACCAGCCTAAAATCCAACATGGTCACTGACTTCTTTTGCATTTCTGACACAGATGCAGTCTGGATCATGAATGAATAGAATATGAGCTCTGTTGTAGGAGGCTTTTGTCCTCCTCTAAGCAAGTTGAGGTACAGAATGCAGTTCTCCCACTAAGCAACTCTTTTATACTCTTAGGAACGAAGGACAATTGTGATTAGGATCTTCATGTGAGGGATTAATAGTGTAACTTCATGGAGAACAAGTACAGGGCTTGATGGCACCCTCATGTGGTTTAAGGCAGGACTACAGGTCTCTGTTTCATTGCCAAAACCAAGCTCTTCAATGCATTGTATTGTAGCCCTCGTGTGGGTACAGGTTACCCAGGTGAGCACCCCACTACCCATCTACAGTACACCCCACTTCACATCTACTATACACCTCACTCCTCCCCACTACCCATCCACACAAATCCAGAACCATTCAATTCTTGTCCAGTTGTCATAAAATTGACAGTATTTGGGATGAGAAGGGTGTTGCTCACCTGCTTAAATGTTGACTGTGAAACAGTGTGTGAAACTGAATGCCAGCCATCTGCACAAAGCTGAGTTAACTGCCTGCAGAATTTGGGTTTGCAACACTTTTCATTTAAGTAATTTTCAAAAATCACATAAAAAATGTATACAATTATTTTGGAAAACAAGCAATGTGTTGGCGAATTCTCAGATATTATTCACATTCCCTTTTAATCCCCTTGGTTATTAATGTAAACATATTTGAAAAACACACGTGTTAGTGCAAGTCTGAAAAGATGTACCAAATAAATCATTTCTTAAAGCCTGTTTTTTTTTATTTTTCTAAATTAATCTATTATGTAGATATACATTTGTCAAAAGATTATAAGAATTATATTTAAACATTTACTAGGTAACAGATAAACCATTCCTGTAGCAATATGGGAAAAACCCTCTGTAATACCTTTCTTCATGCTACATTAATTTCACAGTGCCATTGACAATATGATTTCTATCTTATGCCAATGAACAAGCATTTAATTAAATTCTGTAGAGCAAAATTCACTTATTGTGAAACACACACATAAACTGATTTTTGCTTCTTAGATGTTAATTGATTTTTTAACTAAAGAGTTTCAAGGTCCAAGGCCATTTAACATCGAACATAAATGATTGATCTCCTCTTGTGTGACATACATTCTCTTTTAAATTAGTCTTAGGGAAATTACTGTGACTGTACCAGAGTGTAAGTGGCTTCTTCTCTTGCACAAGCGACATGATCATGATGGTTTCCAAGATGGAGGGATTGCCAATGAAAATTATATGTCAACACAACAGGATATCAACACATCCTATGTTGCTGTCTTTGTGTGAATTGGCCTTTCTCTTATTTTTCACATGGTCCTTTCCTTCCATAATTTTGGAAATGCCAGTTCTGTGTCAGAAAAGGTTTAATATCACAGTCACACCTGTCAAATTGCAATAACTTTTTATTATGCCTTAAAGTAAATGCAGTATTAGAACATGTGTTCTCCTAGTCTTAGCTTTAGAGTCTTAGCTTTATACTCTAAAAAAGGTACTGCTAGCACTCTCACCACCTTATGCTTGGTTAAGGTCAGAGATATGGCACGCAAATGGACAGTGACCTTCACAAGTTTGTTCAAAAAGTATCTTTAAGATGCTGAATCTTACACATAGTGTAGTCTACATTAAGAAATTTAAAAATACTAGCATAATATCATCACTTCCTAAAAGAGGACACAAGTGTATCTTGTCATCGCAGGCAGTGAGACAAGTGGTTTGGGTGGCAACCCTAAGTCCAAAGACAACAGTTGTTCTCAAAAATATCCTAGCATCTTCAGGATGCAAAGTGTCGAAATCTTCCATTTTGTCATTTTTGGCCAAGTTGTAAGAAAAAAAGGCTCTTCTGTGGGAGAAACACAAAAAGAGACATCCTAAAAATACCAGAGTAATGTTAGATGACAGATGGTCATGGTCATCATCCCTTTGTTTGACATACTGTAAAAGGTGAAGCACATGCTGATAAAGCACTCGATCACTATGGCGGCAGACGTTTTGGGAATATTATTAATCTATGGCACAGATGATCCCAGAGCATTTGTTAAGACTGATGAATTCTAGCACTTACTATGATGTTTTGGTCAAAGACCCAGCTCCCTTTGTCAAGAAACTCAGTGAACCAAAGCATGCTGTACATCAAAATGGACAAATAGAATGTCTGTGTGTTGCCACTGTCAGAATATCATTCTAACTGTCTCAGGCCAAGTTGATGAAGAGTTGAAGACATACCAGGTTCACTTTGAAATATCATTTACTGTTTTATATTAATAATTTACAATTTCTAGAAAATAATACAATTTTGAAAACAAATAGTGAAGTTGAAAATAAACTGAAAAAACAATATGCCTTTCCTTTTACTCAAACATTATTTCTTGGGTCAGTGTCCATCTGTGTCAATACAGTAAGCAAAACGTTCACCACCCCTTCTTCATTTAACCCCAAGGCCAGAGAGACTCAACAATCAGATGTTTCCTTTTTATAAATGTGATTCTTCTACTTAACAAGCAGTAGCCACAAGCCTTCATCATCTGTCATTCCAACAAGGTGGTCATGTCATATGGTACGCAGACCTTACTTGGTGTACAGAAATTGAGGCAACATCTTCATGACTGACGTTTCATTGCCTGTGGTGCCCAAAGATGACAAGTGGGGGGGATTGTGAATCAGAAGAATCTTGTGCACATTTAATGGGTAGATAAACAGTATTTTGTACTTGAATTTGAACATTTATGAACATGGCTACCTCTGTGTTCAATTTAATTTAATGTTGCTGTAATGAATAGTAATTGGAGAACATGAGAAACTCATTTCTGTGAGTGAATGGCACAAGAAAGCAGAGGTTGCAAGACTGGAAAGAGCAAGGTTGTCAAGACCCAATTTCACATAGTATTTTATATACTGTATATATTTTAAATATTTACCAAAGAGTTTTTAAATATTTAACAGAGATTCTACCGCATATTACCCTGAAATCATAACTCGTAACATGCAATGTACTGTGAGAGCCCCGGAACATATAGTTGTACAAAGTAAATGTGGCCAAAACCTTTTTATAATGCTTCTTTTATAATAACTCATTTTAATGTTTCTTGGCAGGGGCCTTTGGTTCTGAAAAAAAAAAACGTTAAATGTGTGAGCAGAGCTCTGGACTCAATGGGAAGAAATGTGTTGATCGTTCTGCTCTTGATCAGATGTCCCTCCTTTTATACAGGTATGTAAAGAAGCAAAGCTGTTCCACATGTGGCTGAAAAAGTACAACCAGTAAATGGAAGGATGGAAGACGTTGCTTCAAAGATATTTTAATCTGTTTCAGATTCACTCCAGTTTGTGGCAGGGTGTTTAAGATAGTATTAAAGATGTTATCCCAAAATGTTAGTATTTTTACTTCTACCAGATTGCTGTTTATATTCAGTTGCTGTGCAATTAATGATTTGGAAATCACACATTTATTGGTCATAGAAAGCAGGACATTCAGTATTATTAAGGAGCGCTTGAGTCATATCTTCAGAAAATCATATACCACTGAAGAAACCAGGAGCTCCATGGCATGAAATGAGCACCGGTGCCTGATGATCTCAAGCCTCCTTACCCCATTCAGCCAGGAGTATGCAACTTCCTAGGAGCTCACAATCACATCGGCCTAGTGGAACAGGCTTGACACAAACCAGCAAACTCCAGGTCATGCAGAATTGTCAGCACTCCTAATGTATCTGTAACGGCACTGTAACCAAAAATGAGATTTGAGGGACCCTGTGCAAAAAAGCTAGATCTCACACGTTGAGCGAGAGAAAGGGAAAGAGAGCAACAGAGAAAAAGCCAGGTGTACTAAGCCAAATCAAGGATAAAAAATCATAGTCTAGGTTCAGTCACAGGTGAGGAAGCCAGAAGATCAGAAGTTTTACGACAGTCAGGAGTTTCTAAAAAAAGTGAGAGTTGGGAGCTCCACTGGTGAAACCAATACTGAGCGTTGTGGTGATGGTAGTGAGCCCTTAAGTATACTGGGATGCAGAAGGTGCAGTGAAGAGTGAGAGGTGCGATTGGATGATTAGTTAATGCATCTGCGTTTGCGGGAATTGGGAAGAACTGGTGCCTGATGGTCTATGGTCATGAGAATGCGTCAGCATTTGCAGGAAAGGTCTGATATTTGATTATGCGTGGTCGTGACAGTATCTCCCTGCTCTTCTTGTGCAGGAATGGAACAGGAAACTGCAGATATTCTATCAGACATTCAAAAGCGATTTCATTTAGTTCTTATTAACAATTCACTTTTCCAACACAATTTAGATGATCTCAATAGAAGACAAGTCACTGTTCATCAATATGTCATTTGTTTATCAAATACTGTAGGCAGAAAGTAATGTCCTTTTAAACTTTACTAATTTTTTTAACTTTACCCAGTTTTTAATGAAAACATGGTTGGATTGACAGCATCTCTTCTTCTCCTCTACTACTCTAAGTCATACTCTTCCATTATGTCACTTCCCGAAAAAGCTATAAGTACCATAGAATGATCCTCTCTTTTCCTTGCATTCGCCTTTCTGCATCCTTCCTCCATCTCGTCTCCACTGTTGCAGCTATCTGTCTGTGAAGTCCTCACTCTGCATGGTGTTCCTAACTTCCACCTATTAGCAGGTGGTTGACTAATCAGGCCAAGCAGGTGAAAACAAATACTTTTTTGTGTAACTTCTCAATAAACATTCCCAAAAGAATTTTCTTATAGGCTGTTGTTATTCTTTGTTAAACTCTGCCAATTACAAAGCAAGGTAAGATGCTTTTCACTTCACAGCCACTGACTCTTTTGTAGTATCAGGTCCTAAAGCGGAGTTTGCAAACAATGCTGAAACAGAAAGAGGTTAAGGACCTGGTGGTATGATGACAAGACCACAGCCTCTCCGTCAACGTCAACAAAATTAAGGAGCTAGATGATGATTTCAAGAAGCAGGTAGGAGGATGCCCCTGTTTTTATCAATGGGGCTACTGTGGAGATGGTCAGCAGCTTCACGTTTCAAAAAAGCATTGAAATTTCTACAGATGTATAATAGGAAGCATTCTCACCATTCTTACAGTTTGGTAAGGTAATTGCTCAGCTCATGACCCTAAAAAAGTAAACTGGAGGTGGAGCCCAGGCCATCACTGGTACAGAACCCCCCTCCATTCAGACCATCTTTACTACACACAGCCTCAGAATGGGAGATAAGGTAATTAAGAAAATGTAAACCACCCTAGGAATGCAGGGAATGCAAATTTTCCCTCTGCAGATTCTGCCTTTCTTTCTCAAAGCCATAAAACATCTGAACACCACCTCTTAATCCTTCTTTCCCAACTTTGCAGCCAGCTGCTTTTGCACTAAACTCACAATACTGTCACTACTTGGTTTTTCGTATTGTTCCATAAGATCACTTTATTGAATTTGTCTTTTCGCATACCCCAACTTGCTCTCCATGAGACACACAGACAGGGAGAGAAGCTTGGGGTCAGAGCGCAGGGTCAGCCATTTTTATGTGGCACCCCTGGAGCAGTTGGGGTTAAAGGCCTTGCTCATGGGCCCAATGGAGTAGGATTCCTCCGCCAGCCATGAGATACAAGCCGGTAAACTCCCAGCCACAGGCTCAGATCCTTAGCCAAGGAGACACCACACTACAGGGGAGATGTAAAATAAATACAAACACTAATGATACAGTAGTACATCACTATCCTCAAAACCAGTGTTACACATTTCTTAGGTTTGCATTGTTAGTATCTAGAGACAACTGCAGCAGGCAGTAACATCTTTGGATAACAGTAACTAACTACGTGACAGTAACTATGGCGAGTCATGAACTTTTCTTTCAAAATCTTTTTTTTAATTTTTCCCCATAACCTTCTGTTTTCATTCCATTGAAAAATACCAGATTGTAATGTTGGTGGTGTATCCCATCATTTTCTACCTTTGAAATCTTGAAGGTTGAAAGCGATTGGAGACCAAAATTCTAAAAGTGTGAAACAAAAAGGGACCATATTCCTATTAATTGCAATGATTCAGAGCTACAGTATATCCTGCTATACTGTTTTGAATAATTCACAGCAATTACAGGGGTTATTTCTAATAAATATTCAACAGTTGTAAGAACATTTTGTAAAAGCTTGGACTTAACTTCATTTTTCACAGTTACTTTAGATCCACATCCTTAAGTACAAAAATCCTGTGCAATGTATTTAAAAGGTAAATGTAGAGCATACCAAAAATAGACAGTAACAAAAAAGTTTATGTGGTTTTGTGTAGAAGCACATATACTGTATAGCTACTGTAAGTACAACTCTCACGGGTTTTAACTCTAATGGTTTTAACGTAACCAAGAAAGAGAAGTTTAAATGAAAATAATGATTAATCTTTCCAAATATCATGGAAATTCTGAAAATTAAATTGTCTTGAATTCCAAACTGATAAAGTGCAATACAGTTTAAAGTATTCCAGTAAAGTGGAACATACAGTATATCTATCCACACATCCATTTTCTAATCCCTTCATCCAGTGCAGGGTCATGGGGAAGCCAAATCCTATTCCAGGAAGCAACAGGTACACGCTGGATGGGAGGCCAGTCCATCGCAGGGTAAACACACAGACACAGACACGAGGGCCCATTTTCCCAGAACCTGACAGTATGGTTTTGGACTGTGAGAGGATACCAGAGCATCCAGAGAATACTCATGTAAACAGTGGGAAAACATAAGGACTCTACACAGATAGAACTGGGGATTGAGCCCAGGGCCACAGTACCACAAGGGAGCAATGCCAGCCAGTGTGTCACCATTCCACCATAGAGAGCATATAGTTTTTTTGTCATTTTTCTTTTTTTTCTGTTTTTTTTCCAGCTCTTTTCACTGTGGATATGACTGAGTCTTCCTTTCTGGCTGAGTTTAGGGGGAATGTCACTATGGAGTGTCGATTCCCTACAGGGGGTGGCGAGACCCTGTCCAGCCTCAGAGTCTACTGGCACCGCATCCTGCCTGAGCCTCTCCTGGAAGTGTACAAGCTGGAGAGCGGTAAGGAGGACCTAAGCACCCAGCACCCCAGGTATAAAGGCAGAGTGAACCTGCAGAAGGACAGGCTGAAGCAGGGCCAGGCTGTCCTACAGATGTCCAATCTCAGCATCTCTGACTCTGGGAAGTACAGGTGCATTGTTGAACAGGGAGGAGCTGACTATAAAGAGGCCACCCTCAATGTGAGAGGTACGGAGAGCTGTTTAAGAACCTACCTTTTACACATGTTACAAAAGCTTATTGGGACTTTAATATGCAAACCTTTAATGTCTAAACAAAAGAGCAAAGAGCATGCTGCAGGTGCATAATATTACTTTAAGCCCTTTATATCTATTTATATAACCTTCCTTTTGATACAAGTAATGTATGTCCAAAGACCTATAACCTTGGAAGTCTGAGTAAAATATAGTTACATGTTAAAAATTAGATGGGATTGTCCAACATTTTCAGGACAATATGGCAACAAGTATCCACTATACATTGAAGTTCTATAAGCACAGACACACACCTTACTGGTAGGAACTGACTGAAAGGGTTTGGACATTGTATTTCTGTATCTTTGGGCAATCACATGTTGAATTTGATTGCTTCTTAATTGGTCTCCACCTTACTTTATATAATATCTTTTAAACCAACTTCAGTGCTTCAGTATATCTTGAAAGCAGTATGATTAGATCTAGTATTCTTATTCAGTTCATTTTGTTCAAACACTGATGTTCCTGCATAAATTAAAAGTGCATTATGTGCGCTTCTTTAGTCTTCAGTCACCGTGTTTACTTGAATACTGCAGTCCCAAAAAGGAAAGGAAAATCTGAAGAGATATAATGTAAAAAAATATCAAAGGAATTCTGATTATAAAATTAATGCAACAAAGACATGTAACATGTTGTTTTTTTGTTGTATTATTCTGGAAATGCAATTGACTATATTTATTCAGTATATCAGCATTCAAATGTCAGCATTCAAAATGCAGAACAACTTCTTGTCCTTTTCGCTTCATGTACTATGGCCTAAAATAGCCTGAGAATGCTAAAACATTTTTTGAGAATGCACACTATTTACCATTATCTTCATGAGTGGGTGTGGGCCTCTTTAAGGCTGTTTAGGTGTCATATACTCTTTGACTTTGTACTTGTGGTTCTTAAATAATTATTCTGTTTTTAGTTGTATATTTCTTGTCACAGGGATTTCAAATTTCCACTATTTTCCAGCTGGCTTTCTTAAACATAAAAATTGAAAGTGAAGGTAAACATATATTTTATTGTTAAATATATTCTTGGAACTTTATGTTATATGGAAAATAATGTATGAAATGTTCAATCATCATACTGAAATCACACAATACTTGATCATCATAAAACACAATATTGCCAGTCATTACCCAAGAATCCCATCCGACCCATAGTGGTAGGAATTACATACCTGTTGTGGTACATCCCATGATTCCTGAAGACTGTAAAGTAGTAACAGACCAGGCCTTTTCTTCTGTGAATTGTTGCATGGGAAAAAATCTGATAAAAGCTATCTCACAGGAGGCATAATTGTTGCTCTACATTGATGATGGTAACAGCAGGCATGGCTGTGTCATTTCAGACAGCCTCAAGGATTTATGGGCAGTGGTGGCATGATAAAAACATTGATATGAAACATAACAATTGAAACATAAACTCAACAGACATTAATAAATAGAATTGATGCTTCAATTTATTGCTGCTGGAATTGCCACTGGAAATGGACCAACTCACCGTTAGGGTAATCTCTTATATTTCAGTAGGGAAGGATTATTTCTGTTGTTATTGGATGAGATTTATAATACAATAAACAGAGTCCAATGTGTTGTTAAGTGTGCCTGTTTAGCAGTACTAGCATTACTATTCGGAATAGAACAGAATATACCAGATGTTTACCAGATCTGTGATCTATGTCACATTTAGTTTTTTATTTTCTCCTGGATGAATTTTCTCCTTAATGAACATTTATGATCATGATTGTCAACTGAATGGAGAAAACAGGACAATGAAGCATCTGTAAGACAAAATATTTACATTGTTTCATATCATGTGGATTTTACATGAAAACTTGTACTGTCTTTAATAAGGTTACTGACATCACAATAACACAAAGGAATCCTTTATTTTTACAGAGGCCAGGCTTTTTGTGTTTTATGTTGTGTGTATTATCCATTTAAATAACTTTTAATTATTTATGCTAAAAGTTAAATCCGATAGAAATAAGGTGGAAAATCGTGATGGAAACAGAATTCCCCAAAATATACATGAAAAATCACAATCAGAGTGCATAGTTAAATGGGGCAACTACATAAACAAGTAATTAAAATCACAAATATATATAAGAGCAAATAATAAAGCAGTAAACCCAGCAATTGTAATCTTGTTGGCTGCCAGTAGAGCAAAACTAGAAACTAATTTCAGTTGTTTTTCATGTTAGCAGTGCTTAGCATGCACCTTTTTTCAACATCTCAGTTCCTTTCCACTTCAGACTGTTGGGAGAACTAACAACAAATATTTGTTTGTTTAAAACAAGTGTCATTGATAGGTGACCCCTCCAACAAGAATTACCCTTGCTTCATGCACAACTATACATCCTAGCAATTATGAAGTTTGCTAGGACCCTTTTTTCTTGCCACAGGTTCTGTTCATCTCCCAGAATCACCAGTGCACGCACAGACCAGCACTGTCCACTGAACACTCAGAGCACATATTAAGAAAACACTCTAAAGACATACAATCTTGATGGGCCACAGATATTCAGTCGGATCCCAGTTACCCATTGAATGGCCCAAAATAATGCTGTTTGTGGTTCTGTCCTCCATGTAGTTCCTTTGATGGTTCTTAGGCATCCTCTCCAGTCCTGGCTGTGCTGAATAGCATGCTTCCCTTATTCCCACCACCCCCCACCTTGATTTCAGAGTCGAGTGTCAGGTGAGGGGGAGTAAGATGATTCTAGAGCCTTTCTCAGCTGCTCCCTGTAGAGTCCCTGGTGTCAGCATCCTCTTCTGAGTTGAATGCTGTGATCTGTCTTGGCCCCTCTCTCAATCACAGGTTTAGTCGAACCTACAGTATTTGCAACCCCACACATTATCCCTGCATGGTGTGGTACTGTAATTGCCTGGCGCTTATGTTAAGAGGGCCTTTTATCAGGACTAGAAACACAATAAGGAGCAAAACTGCATCAACAGTGCTCCACTGGCTCATCGTGTGACTTAACATCAATATAGCCCTTAGCACCTGGTGCCCCCCCACACCCATTCTTTTCACTCTGTGACACAGGCTCAGGTTAAATGTTTAAACATTTTTACACAAAAAACAAGTCAAATGAAATGTTTAAACTTGACACCAGAGTAGAGTCTATTTTAAATTAAACTGAAGACCTATCATATTCTAAAATAAACACCGAGCATCTTCTGTCTTTGTTCTGGTTTGTTGTCTTTCCTTGTGTAAGTTATTTGTCCACCCCATACTGGATTACAAATATGATAAGTGTGTCATTGTAGCCATTTTAGCTCTATTCACTGCTTCAAACCCAGATCCAATGTGGCACAGGTCCACTGGATTTAGCCTTTTTCTTAGTATGTGCCATATTGTTTTATTTCTGTCATTGTAAATTTCATCAAAGGTCTCTCTCCTACATACTGTACGTACTGTACAAAGACAGTGTGACGTTACCAGGACACTAACTTCATCCAATTCATGGTTGCTGGGAGACAAAGTCTAACAATCTTAGAAACATAAGCAATTAAAGGAGTATGAGACTTTAATACCCTGATAAAACAAAGAAAAACCAATGAGCTTATACAGTAGCCAGCGGCCATATCACCCTGCAGCACTTAATTAGAAACGCACTGAAGCTAAGCAGGTGCAAGCCTAATAAGTACCTGGATGGAGACCTCCTGGAAAAAACTAAAGTTGCTGCTGGAAGAGGTGTTAGTGGGGCCAGCAGGAGGTGCTCACCCTGCAGTCTGTGTGTGTCCTAATGCCCCAGTATAGTGAAGGGGACACTGTAGTGTAAAAAGGAGCTACCCTTCGGGTGAGACTTAAAACCAAGGGCCCAACTCTCAGTGGTCGGTAAAAATCCCAGGGAGTTTCTCAAAAAGAGTAGGAGTGTTACCCCAGTGTCCTGGCCGAGTTTCTTATTGACATTTACCAGTCATGGCCTCCCAATAATCCCCATCTATAATTGGCTTTATCACTCTGTTCATCTCAAAACTGAAAGCAGGTGTGTGGTGCACCATGGCGGAGGGGAGTTGTTGTCCTCATTTTTTTTTTTTATTATTATTGTTGTTTTTATTAATAATAATAATCAAAATAATATCTAAATTAGGAATACCTTCAGACCATATTGTTTTCTCTACTGCCAGTGTTCTGGAAAAGTAGATGTTTCAGAAGGGTTAAGAGTAAATACCTTAATTCATTGATTCATTGAGTAAATTGAGAGCCCAAAGAAGACTTTTTATATATTGAAATGTTTTTTTTTATTTGTGTGATTTTTTGTTTTATTTTTTGTTAATTTTAAGTTAGTCTATATTAGATTACTTTTGACCCCTGATAAAACTGGTAAACATGTAATAGCTGTTCAAAGGACAAAGAAAGGAGAATAAAGACATTTAATAAAGTCATCTTAAAGCCATTGTTTATACAGATGGTTTCATACAACATGTATATACATGTACATTTACAGCATGTTTCACCTTAAAGAGGCCTAGGCTTACACTAAGAAAGTATGTAACCGTTGTCAGCCCCATACAGGAATATAAAGACAGCAGTTACAGGGAAATGCCAAGGGCTAAAAGGCCACCTGGAGCTCAGCTGTGAAGCAGAAGGATTTCCTTTGGCTGATGTGCAGTGGACAGATATGTCAGGCCATTCCTTCAACACTACAACAACCACCCACAAAAAGAACGAAGAAGGCCTGTTTATTGTGAAAAGCTACTTCAAGGTTAAGGCAGGATGTGGAGACATCTACAATTGTACCTTCAAAAGCGGTACAACAAATGAGGAGACATCAGCTTCCCTCCTTTTTATGGGTAATGTTCACCAACTTTAAGATCATTTTAAATTCTGCTTTAGAAAGCAACACTGTTTTATCAAAACAAGTTGTGGATGTAGAGACCTTTGAGATCTTTTCGAAAAGTAAGCTTAAAAATTAAAGTATTAGAATAGATAAAATAATAGAAGGTAACTAAAAATGATTACACTCTTAATATAGACTGTGCCAGCTTGTGGCAACCATCAGACACCAGGATCCAATAGTTTTCCGACAGTAACAACTGCTAGGTTTGTAACCTGTTTTCCACACTGCAGATATTAGACAAGTTAAGAACGACAGAATAGATAGCAAGTCATTTTTCTTCTATAGGTTCATAAAAAAAACTAAAAGGAGGAAACAAAAGCTTCTTAAAATCATAAGAAGCTATTGTAAGAAAAGTTACAAAGGAGAGGAGGTCAGGCAGCCTATTGAGCCTCCTTAACAGCCCGATGACCTCATCTAGCCTTGTGTGAAAGGATCCAGCGTATGGGCTTCAATAACAAAGGCTGGGCAGCTTGTTCCATACTCCCAAAATGCTACTGAATCTAAAACCACTCAAGAAAAACTAGAAAGAGTCCTAAAAATCCTAAAAAGGCAATAAAACAAGAAGTCCTACTTCACTTCTCCTTGTGGCTAATCTGCTCAAGTGAGTGTTTCTCATTCTCTATACCCCTGTTCCTTCTTCTCTCCTTAAAGGAGACAGTGTCAGGAAGGGCAGCTTCATATGGGGATATTGACCTCCCCTTCCACTCCAAGGGGCTGCTGACTACCACATTTTGCAGATATCTCTTCTTTATGGATTTTCATTTTGGATAAATCTCAAATAGTACGAAACGATATAATAATAGCACCCCCACAAACATAATATAGGAATAAACCTGTGTGTAAGGGAGTGGGGCATACTGTAGCATCTCAAAACTACTGCACATTATCCCTTGTCACGCGTTTCCTTTCATAGCTCTAGAAGTCATGTCAACTAAAAAAAAAACATTTTCAAGATGTGGAAAGATGCTTAGAAGCAAATGGACACTTAAGTTACTCCTCCATCAAAGAAGCCTAAAGATTTGGTCTCTACCAGGAGTAGATAAGTTTCTAATCTTTTTTTCTCTTTTCATCCATCTAATTTGCACTTACTGAAGAAAGAAAATAGATTTACAGATTTGATAGATTTATTTATTGCCTTCAGACAGGTTGCTACCTACACTCAGTAAAAGGCATCCCTGTCATTTAAGGTCTCTTAATTTATGACTGGTCATGCAGCTCATCCATCCTTTTTTTCTGCTTCAACCCCTGAACGATCAAGTATTGACATTTTACCTATGTAAGGTCTTATTGCTGAGAACACTGATTAGACTCTGAATCCTTTATCCATAAACCTCTGTTTAAAACTGTAATCAAATGTAATAAATATTAATTTTCATTCCTCATATTTTATGCCATCAATCAAGAGTGTAAATTGATCATGTCATTTAAAAAACATTTCAAATGTAAAGCTTTGCTCTGTTGAAGAAAAATGACAAACTGCAAACTTCAGGTTTATGAGCATACTGTAGTTTGGTTGAGACCAAAGTATAGTGTATTCCCCAATCACTGTTGCCTTTTTCAGATATGAACATGACTTTGGAAACTATTGGAGCACACACGTCTTTGGAGTTGGTGGTGCCTTTGACTGTGGGATTAGTTCTTCTGCTGCTTTTATGTCCAGGATTCCTGTTCATCATGAAAAGGAAGAGATCAAAATGTTTTCACTCTGCAGGTATGCTTGTAACTGTAGAAAAGTCTAAATGAAACCCTGCATTACAGCACCACCATTAGTAATATCATGTGTAAAAACCTGATTTATTCCAAACACGCCCTCAAACTGTTAAGTCTTCTGCACAAAAATACCACTATTCTAAGTTTAAAATTGTGTTGTAATATAACACAGGAAGCAGAAATTAAGGGAATCTTCTAGTTTTCCAGCATTAGCACACAGGAACTAAAGTTAACACATCTACAAACCACTTTTGGATGTATCCACAGACCTATTTTGGAATATATAAATGACTGTAAAATCTGTTTTGAAAGAAATACAAATATGTCATTGTAGAACGTTTCTATGTGTACTGTGAGACTAGCTATTTCCACAGTCAGATAGAAATACCCATGGTGTCACTCCAGAAAACTCAGTTCTGCTTTGTTGTTTGTTATAATGTGCATAGCCATATTCAGAGGGCTGCATCATTATCCTTAATAAGACATAACAAACCTTGATCTTGAGCTAACAAGTATTTTCCACAATTGATTCAAAATCATAGATTAACAAACTGAATGCTATAACTCCACCAACCTAATAATAATAAATTGTAAACTTAAATAATAGCACTAATCTAGATCAAGACAAAATGGTTGATAAGTATTCTTCTTGATGATTGTATTGCGACATTTTCTGCTTTTCTCATGTTTTCAAGATGTATATATCAGAGTACATCAATAAAATGAATGTTTAATGTTACTAACAATGCATGTGTGTAGTACAATTTTATATGTCAGCGATTAATAGAGACAAGATGGGAATGCATGAAATGCATGTGGGGGTGTCAGGAAGCATAAATCAGGAACCTAAGCAGACACTGGCAGGAGACGACTAGGAACTGGGCAGGTTGACAAACAGAGGGGCGTGACGACGGTGAACTGGTGCTCGGGGGGCGTGACCATGCCAAACAAGTCCGAGGGAGTCCGGGGGCGGGGGGGGAATCCGGGGTCCAAGAGTCCAAGAGTCCAAAAACCGGGAAATCCAGACAAGACCAAAACAAGACAAAGTTAAAAAACGGAACGGGATCCAATGCAGGGAGAGGGAATAAAAATGGGATAACGAGGCCAGGAGCTCTGAGCCCCGGACTCAGCTGGGTCAGGACGCCGATAGGAGGCCTATGCCCTCAAGTCTCAGGCGTAGGGCAACTTGGTGGTAGGCGGGCCTCTGGGTGTCCGTCTTCCAATGCATAGCCGGGAGTAGCGAGAGCACCAGGCTTAAATAAGGAGGGGCAGGATTGGAGGCAGGTGCACATGATCAAGTAAATTGTGAAAGAGCCAGAGCGCCCTTAAGAGGAGGGATTATAATCATGACAGGGGGCTCTGATGTCCCACAAAACGGCATGAAACAATCATTTCAATCTGTGTTCATACAAATATGTGACTGGGCTGAGTAATGATGATGATAATGTTATGCGGTCAGTCAGATCCGACTCTCGGCGATTCTATAGGCCATCTCTCGCCACGCTTTCTGGTCTTGGACTTTCCCTTTCAGCTATTCTATACCTAAGCCAGTGTCCGTTTTGATGGTGTCGAGGGCTGAGTAATACAAAAGATAAATCCAAGAATTAAATTCATGAACAATATTGAATTTCAACAGTGCAAAGTTTAAATAATCCAACTCTATTATAACCTTTTTAGAATCTAAAGAAATTACTACTTCATGAACAGATGACAATCAGGTTAGCCAACATTCCTGCATCTGAATTGCAGAAAGACCTGCACTTAGTAGGGTCACTATCTTTCCAATGAGATGGGGGATTGCTGCAAAATGATATTGACTACTGAATATGTTTAAAATAATTCAATAAGAGAACAATAAGTTACTTGTGTCTTCCATTTTTGCATTGGCCAAAAAGCCGAAAGAAAAATCATTCAATTTTGAAGGTTGTTCTTATCCTTATTATTCTAAATCAATTGTTGGAATGTCAAAATGATTAAAAAAAGGATAATGAGAGAGATGTTTACTTGGCCGTTCTTTGCTTTCATAAAGCGTGTACGTGTCACAATCATGTCCAATTGCCACAACTGTAGCTGACTAACCCAACTAGCAATTTTAAAGGTGCTAGGACCCTTCTCCCTGCACATCAGATGTGTACCAGTGTAAGCCCAGACCAACACAACACAAGTATATACAATTATTGCAGTATTATTCTACTAGATACTAGCAATAATAATAGATACCAATTACAATAAGGTGTCTCCTTCTACTTAAAAACAAGGAAAAAGTATCTACAAGGGACACACTTCTAAAAAAACATACACCCTAGTAAAAATAAGAACTTCATTAAAGGAATAAAAACTAGGGGGCACTCTTTACACGCCACCCAGTCCGGTCTCTCTCCATTTCTTGTCACCTTCCAAAAAAAACAAACAACGAGCCACCCTCATATAAAAACAAAAACTCCTCCACCAGAATTCTCTTCCATGTGAGTACTTAATCAGCTCAGTCCAGCAATCGGGGAATGCTTCCTTCTACAGTGCGAAAGAAAGGAGAAAGAAAGTTCTGGACAGTTCTTTGGTCATCTCACTAGGATCCTCCTCCATCCCAGCAGTCCCAAACAATGTGCTCATTTAGACATCACTTACCCTGCTTATCTACAGAAAGAAAGTGTGAGGAAGAGAGCGTGCAAGTCAAGTCCTCTATCTCTACTGGCTGGGTTTTTCTGTCTCCTTTCTGACCACAACTCCAGAACCTGAATGAAGGGCAGGAATGTGCAGCTGATCATATAAACAGTACATTGCCAGATATCATGGTATTTTGTCTTTTCTTCCTGTCTTTGTTTTCCTCTTTTCCTATCCCTGTCCCCCTGTGTTTCTCGTCCAGAGCCTAAATCTTATTCATTTTCTTATGAGACCAGTGTCCATCGAGGAAACTGTACACTTATGAAATAAGATTGACCATAAAGGAGAATATATTGCACTAGTTTTAAGTAGAGTATTTATTTTCAATGTTTAAGTAACATTTCTATAGCACCTTCAAAATCAGTTACTTAATTTATATCTGGTATACCTCATTACTTTCTTCAAATATTACAACTATGTTTAATGTTTAAATTTTATTTTATTCTCTCTGTTCTTTCACATTCCTTAACACATTTGTCTTAACTTTGTGGTCCTGACTATAGGCTGGCTGGATTATTCTCTTCACAGATCTTGAAATCGCTTGATGCTTCTATAGCATGATGCTACACACTACATAAAGCACCACTACATAGAACAAAACTCTGGTCATAGACTATATCCCACCTCAGTTTTTCTGTGAACAAGCAAAAGGTGTTTGTGGATTTCAGGCCACAATGGTCTGTTCTTTATCTGTTTTTCTTCTTTGAAGTATGTACTGTATATATATATTGAAAGAAATTAAAAATTACATTGTTGCATTTAAAAGTAAATCAATACATACAGTATGATTTCCACCAGTGTCAAACCTTTAGGCAGTCTTTGATATGTATTTTTTTTTATATTTCTCTTTATTTATTATAATATATATAGTAGTTTTATAAAAGGAGAGGTGGAATACATCATATGCACACTGGAATACTGCCAGCTCAACAAAGGGGCTGAGGTTGAAATAAGGTAAATCTCTAGTTTGGGATCATAAAGGACAAAGGACTTTTCTAGATACTTAATACCCATTCAGTAAATTATTCATACTGTATGTATTATAAAACATGGAAGATATTATAAAAACATTTAAAACAGGAGATATTAATGCTTGTGAAAGGAATATTAGAAAATTAGCAATAGGAAAGTACAGTATAAGAATATGGTAAGCTAAATATTATAGAGGATGAAATGCCTCACAGTAAGGAGACAATTGCTATCGTATCTGTCAATGACATGAATGGAGAGGGCCTTGTGTGGAGCAGCCTTTTGAAATACATTAGTAATGTCTTTCTGTGTTCCAATACATTTTATTTCTGAAGATAAGCAACTCTATCAGTTCAGTATTCTTACCAGTACAAGTTGTGATGATACAAAACAGGATGATTCAGGTTACCTGGAAGACATCCAACAGAAGAAGTTACAAATACAGGAAATTCTCCAGTGTAGAAATACTAGCTGTATAAGAGATTACATTTTCGTTTTGGGCAGCTCCATAAAATAAATATAGGGAAAGGGGAATTATTCTGGTCAAAAAGGCACATAAAACACAGTCATGATTATATACTTGTAAAACAACCAATACTGGGTGACCTTACTTACAAGAGTTTTACAAATCTATTATTCTCTTTCAGTAATCAATATGCACGATTCTTTGCTGCTTTCATAAAAGCAGTTATATTATTGTATGTGCATGTTTTATATTCTCCTGAATTATGATCATAAACACTAAAGCCTGTCATTAATTGCAAAAATGTCATGCTTATTTATTGAGGAGGAAATTTCCAAGCAATCTTTTTCTATTTTTAAAGTATATAACACATAAGAACAGTTAAAAACAAGAGGAGACCCGATTTAGCAAATTTGGTAGTTAGCAGTTAATTGGTTCAAGGATTTCACCTAGCCATTTCTTGAAAGAAGCCAGGGCATCAGCTTCAACAACAAGGCTGTGCAATTTATTCAATAGAGCCTACAGATCTGTACTTTTTTAAAGTTTCTATTACTGCTGGGGTTCAACAAAAGACTAATACTTTTGCTGGAAAATATTATGAGTTATTGTTTTAGGAAGCACACATAACCCTCATAGTGCTTACGTTTTCATATGAACATACAGTACAGTACATAAGGTTGTTATGGTGAAGCGTACTAAGAACTGGGAGAGTGAAAACACTGCCAGAAGGTATTTAATTTAATTATGCACAGTGTTATATGGAAGTAACAAAAAACATCAAGAGATTATGCTAAAAATGTACAATGCACTAGTAAAACCCCATTTAGAATATTGTGTAAGATTTTGAGCACCACAATATGAAAAAACAGAAGAGGCACAGGGGGACCTGATTCGGTAATTCGAAATCCTCGAAGGCACTGACAAAATTAATCCTATGGACTTTTTCAGAATTAACAGTGATGTGTGAGAATAATAATGGAAGTGCAAAGTGCATTTAAAACATAGAATGGGAGGACAATTTCACCTAAGGGGTTGTGGGAGACTGAAATAAGCCACCCAGTTATGTGGCTGAAGTGAGTACCACCAGTGCTCTCAAGACTTAGGTGGATGAGTTCCTCAGATCAGTGGGTACAGAATACTGCATACTATGCAAAACAAGGCATGTTACCTCATCCTGTTAGCAGGCCTTTTGACTATCTCCTGGTGTTTTCAAGTGGCACACTACATTATTACACATAATTAAATAATTTCTGATTTAATTGTAGCATAAAATTATATTTGATTGTTTCTTATTCCAATTGGGAAGACATTTTTGCATCTGAAACTGACAAAAAGAAAGGAACAAAAACATACAGTATGTGGTTAATGAAAGATAAAGAAATATATTACAGAAAATACAGGGGGAATTCATGACATAGATAATGCACATTTTCTTTTAATAAAATTAAATGTCAGTGTTTCCTGCTTCATGGGGAGAACTAACTTTTCATTATTACCAGGAAATAATCTCAGCATATTCCATAAAATATTGTTAGTTTCCTTTTGGCAGTGTAATTGTTTTGGTGCTTGTAGCTCTTAAGATCCAGTGTTTCGTCACACTTTCTGATACTCCAGAATGTGATTAAACATTTAAAATGAACAAGGATTTTTCTGGGAAAAAGCTTTTGAATAGTCATGGTGATTCATTTCTTTACTGGAAACACAGTTGTGAGAATCTGAGATCCTGCTGTGTGATTTGGTAAAATTACATCCAAGCAAATGAAATAATACTGAGTTATAAAATGAACAGTCGTGTGGTTTCAGATACTGTATACTACTCACCTGTTATCTTTGTTTTCTTGTTTTTGTTCCTTTCCAGGATCTATTTAAGATACAGCTGTCTATAAGCAGCAGGAGGAAAAGGAAGTGAGTATTACCATTACATACCATTTTAAAATACTGTACATCAGCTGCTATAAAAAAACAGGAAGTACATATACAGTATTGATATATGAGCTCTTTTATATTTGTAAATATTCATTTATATTAATCATTAAATAATTAACCACAAGCATTGTTTTTTCCCCATAAAAATATCTAAATTTGCTCTATTCTACAAGTTATAACAATATAAAAGTGATGTCCTGTAACTGTAAAACACTGAGTAATGATATAATGAAATCAGTTATGGGTGTTATATATACAGTACAATGTAGAAGACTCGTTGGAAAACTGACAGTATGAAACTTTGTGTTTTTCTCAGGGTTAATTCAAATAATTTTATAGTAACTATATATTTGCATTCTGAGTCACAATTTCTTTTTTATAGATCAGTATCCTAGTAGCTGTCTAGATTTGGTTTAATGTATAACTTCCCTTTAATTTTCCAGTTTATACATGTTACTGGAATGGCATTCCCACAAGCTTACCTCCCTCAACAAAGTTTTGCCTTGGTAATTATATCATATTATTTTGAACTGGATTTAGACCATCGTAAAACAGATTAGTTTTACAGGCTTGTGGCACTCATGAAGCAAGGAATGCTTGAGAAGATGTAGCTTAGGTTATACAGAGGAGATCACAAGTGCTGGACAGGTAGGCTGTATGGTATTTCGGAAAGGTTTTTTCCAACAGACTAACAAAGGTTAGGGATGTGGTGAAGACTTGCAAAAAAAAGGCTTGAAGAGGAATGAACACCAATCTCTTTCGTGGGTCATGGTAGGATTTGCCAGGCTCAACAAGGTTGAAGAGTGCTGCTGAGGCAGGGGGCTGGCCAGCTGAGCCAGGGCTGATGAGGAAGTCTTGTACATGGAGGAGTAGGACATCACCTTGTATATAGACAGATCGATAGATACTTTATTGATCCTGTGAGGGAAATTGCAGTGCAACAGCAGCTTAACACACACAACACAGCCACAGTGTAACAAATGATACAATAATAATAATAATACAATACAATACAATCAGTACAGTGAGAAGTGCACTCAGAAGAGTTACTCACAGTCCAGAACACACAAAGAACAAACCAGAACAGAACAGTACACAAAAAAGTCGTATTGCACAATATGAATATAAATATCAATGTATTGCACAGTTCTCTGGCATACAGTATATTGATCTGATCTACTTTATTGCTTCTTACTTTATTGCTAACTTGTTAACTGCTTGTAAACTGGTGTGATTACTTGAGAAGATGAAAGGCAAACTGTTATGGAACAAACATTTTTGGAAAATTGTATTACTTTCTACTTATTCGGAATGTCAGCTATCCATAAATAATGTACACATAGTGCTGTTTATTTTTTTCAGCCTTTGGAAACACAGACACCCTGAAGACTTTTCATTGCATCTTCAATGGATTTACTACTAAAAGCATCCTAAAGATAAAACTGCTTAGTAAGTACAGAAAAAAAAGGCACAAATTTGTAAAGTCATGACAATAAGCATAAAAAGTTACACTTCTGATCTATTATTTCTGTAAACATTTTTCTATGGTGTTAATTAAACTTCATTTTTTTCTGTTTTGATGCATAAGTGTTATTGGGTTTGTTTAACATGACAACAAAAAATACATTTTTTCATACAGATCAGCCTAATATTCCAGAAATGTTTTCTTTTCCAAATGTATCACTGTAATATTTAGAATGTGCTAAGGTTTGTACATGTGTTTGTAGTTTATGTTTCTGTGTACTGTAGGTATGCATGTACACATAAGAAATATTAACAGTTGCTCTGTTCTTCTGTATTTCATACAAGTACAGATCCTTTGTACCTCCACACACGTTTATGAGTTGTGTGCAATAAACTTACAGTTGCAAACTTTATCTGTGTTGCTGTCCCCCAGGGTATAAATCACAACTCAATAAAAGAGAGCACTGATTTTGTATAAAAGTAACAGTAACCTAATCCTGCAACCAGTTTAAAATAAATACCAGATAACACACACTTTAAAGGAATGAAATTCAGCAATTTCCTTGGGATTATGAGATGGGATTATAAAGGGAAGCAAAACAAATATAAAATGATTTTATATGATTTATAAAAACTGCTAGTCTTGACTTTTTACCATCCAAAGCTATCCTGACTTTTTCCTACAAATATAGACAAACCTTGTGCGCACCAACA
The DNA here is from genome assembly GCF_059453375.1 of Lepisosteus platostomus. Classification (NCBI taxonomy): domain Eukaryota; kingdom Metazoa; phylum Chordata; class Actinopteri; order Semionotiformes; family Lepisosteidae; genus Lepisosteus; species Lepisosteus platostomus. The sequence goes on from NC_142614.1 coordinate 33,134,232, forward strand.
GAGACACGATTAAGAGTGGTAATGCAGGTTTCTTAACTGCAAAAGACCTTATATAAGGCTTTTTTCCTCTCTAAAACTAATGCAAATGTATGAATATTGTTTCTCTAAACAATATAATGCATCAATATAATGCATATAATGCAAGAGATACAAGCTTTGTCTCTTAGTAAGTACTAAGAGGAAAGATATCCTCCCTTAAATATAAAAAGCATGGACCTTTGCCTTTAAATATTATTTCTGTTTTGTTCCTTCATCAGAAATACCTGTTATCTTTCAGTCCTCCAGGAGTAGGCAGAAGTGCTGGTGCTTTGGATCTGTAGGGAGGTGGAATTCACAGCATTTTGCCTCTTCAGATCTGTAGAATGAAAGAGAGAAAGTTATGTCGTACTAAACTGGGCTTTCTGAACCAATAATACACCCCTTGACTTGTTGTTTTATTACCTTGTTTGGGCTTCTTTAACACAGCCCTCCACTAAATTGTACCTTCTACTCCAATGAAAGGAGCTCAGTATATGTGGCTAGGGATTGTCAGTGCCAGTTCTCCCAATATTCCATTCCTAGCGCAGCACAACTCACCTCTTGTCTTCTCCAGGTCTGCCTTAGTCACAGATTTCCAGTTGGTAGATAGTTGCAGAGAACACACTGAATAAGCCTCCAACCTGATCAAGTAGCAAATGTCCTAGCTCACTAGACATAAAGGAACAAATAAAAGGATGGCCCCTTGTTAGCTGGGCTGTTTGGGCTAAATGGAGTAGAATTAAATGACTATGGTCATAGTCCAGATTAGTAAAACTAGTATACCTCCAGAGCACAGCAATATATTCTTACATTACAAAAGGTTTTAAACCTCTATGAAGTATAGGCAAGAAAACAATAGTTCCATGTTTATGTACAAAGTGAAAAAGGGTCTTAGACAACATGTCAAAGAGACTACATTGACTTTAAATTTGCCTAGAGTGGCCACTGTCTCTATTTCAGTCCATTGTCCTTTGTCCTTTGAGCTTCCTCCCCACATCAAAGTGCAGACAGTGGGGCAGGTGCCAATAAACAGAGGCTGAAGGGCACACTGCTTGCTCAGACATAACTCAATTACCACACAGTAAGGGCTGAGCCTGTATAAACCAGTCCTGGACCAGAGAAGGACTCAAAGGCAAGGAGGGAAATAGACAATGCACCTTTACAGTATACCTGATCATCTGTATACAGCCAGTTTGTTAATTAGCCCTGTGCTGTTAGCTCTGGCCACACCCAAGACATACTTTAAGTCCCAGTCAGAGAACTCACACAGGAGACACAGTAAGTACCACTAGGAAAGGACTTGGACACCAGGCATGCTACAAGGAGCAGTAGAGGAAGGCTCTGGCACCGTCTCCCCCCCACCCTATACTGGACTCAGATTAAACAAAGGGGAGCCTAAACAACCACTTTGTTCAGGGTGGCCAGAGATGCCCAAGATCACCAAAAGACTACACAGACTTCTGCCGTGTGGCAAAAGGACGCACACCAGGTCACTGGCCAGAGCTGATCTTGGGAGAATAATGCTGCACGACATTTCCTTCGGGACATTAGTTTGGGTTGATGGGCTCCATAGTGTTCATATGGTGTATGAGTGGTTAAACTGTGTCATGTTCTGTGTGTTGGGTAGGAAGTGACAGACATTGTTGTGTCACGGGTATAGTGATGAATGTTGACTTGCTAGGTAATAAACAAAGAAATCATGTGGGATGACCTTCTTGTCTGGTCCATGGGTGCACTGGAAGATATAAGGAACACGTTGCAGGGGAAAAGGTGTCCAAGCACCCTTAAAATATGTCTCAGACCAAGAAAATTGAAGGCAATGAAAAAAGGTGACAATGAGCAAACGTTATGCAAGTGCTCAAAATCCCGAAAAGTAGTGACAAAGTCAAATGAGGGGACTATTTCAGGTACAGTATGGACATAAAAACCAACCAGTGAGTGGAAAATTAGAAGATGTGTACACACAGGGAGAAAACAGGGAGACACTGCTTTTGGTAGTGGGTATCTGAAACAATCTACAAAGCCATGTTGTAGAAGCAGATTTCACAGGATTCTTCAAGAACCAACTGAATGATATCTTTGTATATTCTACCGTTACTCAAACATGAAAATGTTTTCTTATGTTCCTATGTAATTGTTCTTTGAGGGAAAATGTATGTTTTAAATGTGTACTGTATTCTGTAACACAGATCTGTATACTCTAGTATGCAGTTTATTTATTTACTCTTATTTGTCTTTGTACCATCTACTGCTTTATTTTTACTCAATGTAGGTTTTTGGAGATATGCTATTGTGTCTATTTAGATTTCTGCATCACTTTCCAGTTCTCTGTAGAGCTAGAGATCACCTTTGAAAAGATTAATGTCTGGAAACAAGGAGATAGAATGAAACTCTCAGTTATACACCAATTTCTCTCATCTGAAATTTACAGTTTTATAAACTTTAGTAAAATTCAGTGTGAAAATTCCTAAAATGCACTAAAGTACTTTCAACTTAAAAATGCCAGAAAGGGCCTACCCCTTTGTTGTCTATGCAGAGAACTTGATGAACCATGGGGTGTCACACTATTCTGAACAGCAAGTCAAAAGGCAATAAAAATTCTTTCAGATGTTCCACCAGAAAAGCACAATTTATACACACCGTTTTTTATTTCCCTGTCTTGTCAAAGCAATAGTAGGATAGGTAATAGGTAAATAAAGAAACAAATTATATTAACAAAGGCTTATGAATATGAATAGGAAATACTACCTTCAAGGCATTTTTTATAAATGCTCTGACTGAACTGCCTAAGAATACTGTGATTCATTGTATGAATCACAGTAATCACAATACATATTCTGTTTGATTTTGCATTCATCAGCATACACATGTGAAATTACTGGAATGGGAGTCAATTGTCAAGATGTGGGCTTGCCAGACTTTCAATTCTGAATAGTCAGACTAAACAAAAACAGCAAGAGTCACCCACTATGTGCATTATTGTGACAGAGGTAATTTTTTTCCTTTACTTTTGGCTGATGCACTTAATTCACCACCTGCAGAACATTTTATTTTATTTTTAAAGTGGACTATTGTATTTGCATAGGTTTATTCCATGCTGAAAAAAAAAAGAAAGAAAACACAACATTTCGAACATGGAGTCTTCTTCAGGTGTGAGAAAGACAGGGCAGTAAGCAAAGGTAATGTAGTGGGAGAACAAAAGCTGGAAGAGAGGAGGAGCAAGGGTCGCGAGTAGGGGACAGAAAGAGAAGCCAATCAAGAGGTGTGAAGTTAGGATAGGTGTAGAGAGGTTTGAAATGAAACTGCAATGAATAGAGAGAATTTAGAAGAAAACAAGTCTGTTGTTAAGAGAAGGGGGAAGGTGTGATCCTAGCTGCAGGATAATTTTGGTTTCAGTAGTCAGATTTCTGATGTATGAGTTCAGAAAACCATCTTTGAGAACACAGACGGAAGGATTAGAGTGGTCATGGCCTTCAGATGGTGAAATGAGAGACAATAGGCTTGGAGCGATCTTTAATCTTCATAGCCCTAACATGTTCTCTGAAGCGGTCTCCAAGTCTCCTTCCTGTTTCTCCAATGTAGATGGCTGGGCATTTACTGCAAGAGATACAGTAAATAAGGTTGCTGGAGGTACAAGATGCCATCTGGGTGATCCGGAATTGTCCTGAGGGGCCTTGAATGAGTGTGGTGTTAGATGTGTACTTGCAGGTGATACAGCAAGCTCTGTTGCAAGGGAAAGTGCCTGGTGTGGATGGTTGCTGAGGGCAGTCAAGGGAGCTGTGAACAAGAAGGTTATGCAGATTAGGTTCCACGGCCGAAACGTTGCGTTTTCTTTCTTCTTTTTCCAGCATGGAATAAACCTATTACTTGTTCCTTTGCAGCCTACACATGCTGACGCAGCTACCCACCTGAACTACTGTATTTGCATGATAGGCAAGAGACTAATATTTGTTTATTCGAATTGTTTTCACAACTGACCTATTGTATGACAATTAACTGTACTGCGTGACGCTTACAAAAAAATTTAAAACTGTTAAGCTTACGTATACAGTATGTAGAAACTATAGTAGTTAAATAAATCTATACATACTTATAAACAATGGAATCTTTAATACATCTGAAATAAATGAAAGCACATTTCCTCTTAAACCAAACAATATTTTCATTGAGGTGTGTGGAAATACACCTAAAGAAGGCGCCACAGCTTAGACGTTTCCTTTCAATATGGAATCAACTTTTACTTGTCCCTTTGATTTATAGATTTTTCTGACCCATTTTCTTTTTTCTAATTTTTACTTATTTTTACACTCTCAGCCTTAACCCAACGAATGTGCACAATAACAAATCACAGAATATACTTTATTTGCTGATATTTTGGATGTAAAGTACTGTATAATAGAGGCTTCTATAACTCTTCCCATCCATCTATTTTGTAACAACTTTTTCTAATTCATGGTTGTGGGGGGCTAGACACTATCCCAGCAAGCAATGGACACAAGGCATGGAAAACCCTGGACAAAACACCACTCTATCTCAGGACAGACACAAACACACTCACACCTAGGGCCAATCTTCTCAGAAGCCAAATAACCTACCAGTATGTTTTTGGACTGTGGGAAGAAACCAGAGACCAGATGAAACCCAGGGAACATGGGGAACACAGGGAGAGCATAAAAACTCCACTCAGATAAGCTTTATAACACCTCTGTGTAGAGCACAATATTCTGTATATCATATAGTACATGGCAACCAAATTATATGAACTCTCACAACAATGTTAATTTGCATTACTCATTTCCTCTGCCTTACTCATAGTCAGCTGACAAGAGGAACTTCAAGCTCTTTCACTTTCATCTGTCAGTCAAAATATGCTGTTTGATATGCATTCCAGAGTTTAATGGACTTGCAGTACAAATGCATACATACAGTATATGCAATTGTATATTGATATATATATACAGTGATTTAAAGCATTTGACTTTGACTGTATAATCTCAATGTAACTTCCTAAACAGCAATAAAATGGCAGATGGGCTTGGCAAGGGTCTTGTATATTTAAAAACTCTCCAGGAAAAGCATAATTAATTTAAAATGAAAACAACAACAATTGATACAAATCAATTTTCCGCATTAAAATATATAAATACGATTAATAAATCATAAGAATGATGTAAGATAAGGTTATACATTAGGTACAAAACATAGTTCAACTAATAATTAAAGAAGAGAGGCAATTACAATATATACATTTAAAATAGAAACTTCTATTCTTAGGACATCAGATTCCTGTTCTTTTTCATTTCGCTTAAAACAAATTAGTACAGAAGGAAAATCCTTGTTTAGAAAGTAATACAGAGTTACAAAGGAGATTTTAGAAAGTTGTTTCTACCACTTTGCAACTTTTTAACTTATTCTTTACCACTCCAGAAGAAAAATAATAGATGCAGTACACAAGACGGTTGTGCTGTACAGATTTCCCTGATGACATCAGAACACATTTCTGTTTGTTTCCTACCAAGGAAACCAAGAAATTCAACTACAGTGGAAAACTGAATCTTTGTGCTTGTACAAAATACCAATGAGCCACTTAAACTGAAACTAGTACCACATTAAATATAGCGTAGTGGAAGTTATTTTCTGTTTGCGTATGTGGTTTGGGGCAAAGCAGTGCCTCTGTGGCTAAGGATCTGTGCTTGTGGCTGGAAGGGTGCAGGCTCAAATCCTGCAGCTGGCAGAGGAATCCTACTCCATCAGCACCCTGAGCAAGGCCCTTAACCCCAGCTGCTCCAGGGGTGCTGTACAATAGCTGACCCTGCGCTCTGACCCCAGGCTCTCTCCCTGTCTGTGTGTCTCATGGAGAGCAAACTGGGGTATGTGAAAAGAAGAATTCCTAATGCAAGTTATGTTATGATGTTAGATAAGAAGCTCTACAGAAAAAAAGGTACATTCTACTAATTGCAGCTGCTATACATTGTGCACTAGATTACAAAACTCCCCATAAAACAATTCCCTCACATATTGTTGCTGAAAAATTGAATTCCCTCAAATTCACTTGTGCTTCATCACACAAGTAACTGTGCAAAGGCCATCACAGTTACAGTTTAACTGCTGCAGTAAAGCACCATTGGATGAAGAAATGTCTATACTCTAAATATGAACTTGTTCATCCGTTGTGCCTTTGAGATTACATACAGTATTCATTGAAATACAAGGGTTGTCTTCTTAGCTGTCCTTGAAGGCCTGTTTGTGTGGACAGTGTGTGTGTTACAGTTGGTTTTATTAAATTCAGATTGTTAGATTTGATCATGCCCAGGTCATAAAATGCTTCCATTTTGCTGATGTCTGAAATTTAATGCAGATGTCCGAAATGGTTGAGCTCATGGTTGTGCTTTTCTCCCATGCAATGTGTTTTTCTCCCTTCATATGTGTGTCAAGAAAAACGGAGCAATCAAAAGTAAAGTCGAAAGCACAATGATATATCACAATGATCTTTTGCTGGGGTGAATGAAAGTTTAATAAGGTTATTAAAAAATAAATATAACTTAACAATAATTTCACTTAACAGAATAAACAGTGCAGGTATTACTTCTATTCACATAGAATGCATATATACATTCTTTTAACTCTCTCTCTCAGAATTCAATGTACATGCATGCAATTTACAAGAACAGCCACAGAGATAACAAACCTAAAAATGCACATTATTTTTTTCAGGTAAGATATTTTGATAAGGTTTCATTTCTCCTCAAGTAAACAAACACTTCCCTAGTAACAGTAATCAGATAAATACCTTAAATAGCTTTTCTGAACACCCTTCCAGTAATACAGTTCTCTACTGCATATTGAAAGTGATGTGTTTTACTGGGAATGTGATTAAGGGGACTTCCAATTGCTCAAAAACTTTTGACAGCAAAGCTCCCTCTGTGGGTAGCTTTTTGAACTACATGGGAAGACATACAGTACTAGAAAAGCTGCCAGTACCAGAAACAGAACTTTCTTTAGTGTCAGCTTACGTAGACTTTTAAAGAATAAAGCAGTTGCATAAAAATATTGCAATGGTTTCATATCAGTTCTTCTTTCTAAATAATATTAGATATTTGTAAAAAGATAGTTTTATATCAAAGAACCAATGTTAAAAAGAACCTGCATACATACAGAAACTGAACATTAGTTTTAAAAAAACTGTAAATTCCAAGGCTTTTTTCCTTCCTTGATAGAAAGTACTGCAAGACTGTTAAAGTTTTAATTGTGCCATCAGAATGTTGTGTGGCACTTAAGGATCGAGGGAGGAAATTCCTATTAACATGTAATACACAAAGAGCAGATTTATAAAAGGACTCATTTTCATGCCTGCTTTTGTAAGAGACAAACACTGTATACATTTACGGGAAATGTCAAACAGTAAAGTGTAACTTCCCTTGATTTTCTCATTCCCAAAAGATGCCTGAGGGGTGCAATAATGTATTTTTGAATAAAAGACAGAACAAGATTCAAGATTCAAGATGACACCCCTCAACATGCTTTATGGCCACAAACTGCCAACACCCCTATTTTATTCAAATATTAAGGGTGCAGTTGTTTTTAATGTAACTTGCAGTCTTAGGGAATGTAGGAGTTTTAAAGGAAATCTCTGTACAGATTTGCATACATTTCTATGATAATTTTCTTTTCTAAATGAAAATTGTTTTCTATGTGCTTTTGGACAGCATAATTAGGTTTTCCAGCTGCCCTCATAAGCCTTGAAATTAATTTTATATTACCACTATAAATAAGGAGACACATAAAACTAACTTTCATTTAAGGGTACCTGTGGCTAGAAGGTTGCTGGTTCAAATCCTGCAGCTGGTGGAGGAATCCTACTCTGTTGGGCTCCTGAGCAAGGCCCTTAACCCCAACTGCTCCAGGGGCGCCATATAATGGCAGACCCTGTGCTCTGACCCCAAGCTCTCTTCCTATCTGTGTGTCTCATGGAGAGCAAGCTGGGGTATGTAAAAAGATAATTCCTAATGCAAGAAATTGTAAAAGGTTAATAAAGTGATGTTGTTGTTATTATTATTATTATTATTATTATTATTATTATTATTATTATTATTATTATTGTGGTGAGGTTAATGCCTTGCAGACAGGAGAGCTGTGGGGTCAAATATCAGGATTGAAGCGCTTCAATTATTTTAGCTTTATTGTTCCAGAAAAACCAAACATGGAAAAATGTTAGATATAAAAACAAGAATGGTTAAGTTGCTTTGGGTAGAAGTTTAGATAGAAAGTAATCTTATTAATTGTGGGATCAGGAGACAACCCTGAACCCAGCCATCGGTAAGAAATGCAACGTGTGGAGTACTTCATGCATTTTTGTGTGGTACGTGAGCTGTAATAATCTGTTTTTGGTAATTAATCTGTATCTGTTTTTAATGCATTTCCAATGACAAAAAAGAAACTAAAGTCTGCATGTATCTGAGATATTTAGTGCTTATTCATACAATATTTAAAGAAATCCCCTGCTCACAATACAGGTTTAGGTTCCTCTTTGGGCATAGAAGCAGGAAAAAGGATTTCCTTGATGGTTTGCTATGCTAAATCCCTTCCCCTTGTCCTCCCTGTTCACTACCTCAGCTCATTTTCCACAGGGGGTTCCCTCTATCTAGTCCTCATGGCCAAGGTATGAAAGTACTGTATGTTTACACAGACCTGTGAATCATCTCTGTTCTCATATCTCCTGAATTAAACATTGAACAATACAGTCCAGTCCAATGTATTTTAATTTCTGCAAAAGGGTAAAGTTTGTACTTACCAAGAGAAATAATATTTTTACTTGAATTAAAAAAATATTTACTTTAAATTTATAATAATAAAAATATATAATATCGTTACAGTTTTAGGTGACTGAGCAGTGTCTCTTAGATTTTAGATAAAGTTTGTGACACTTGGCAGATTAAAACACTTCTAGCTTCAAAGCAGAGAGGATGTTTGCTGAGGTCTCCCTTGAGCAGAAACAACGATAACGTTTACCTTTGTATATCTATGTATGTTGTGGGTTAATGATTGTCAATGAATAGCACAGAAACACACAATATAAGATGACATTAAGAACAAAGGAGACAACAAAAACAAGAAGAGAAGAAAGAACAAGAAGCAGGGAAGAAAGAGAGAAGAGTCCAGAGGAGTTGGGACTTGAAGCTTGCACCAGGCGAGAGCCCCTACTTTATGATCATCCAAACAAAACCTGACTGGAGCCAAGTACTATATTTGGACCTTACTAAACAGAAAGCCTGTTTTTCTGTGTTTTTAGGGAACTTGAGTTTGCTGAGTAGGATACCTTGGTTAGAGATGTCTTTCTTGCTTTAGGTGGATTTCTAAAATAGAGAGATAGGTTCCCATTTATTTTATGGCATCCAGGGTGCAGGGAGAGAGAGATTTAACTGCAGGTTGCATTGTATTTCGTTGGAAGGCAGCTTATCCCTTATTTGGCCTCTGGAGGCATTAAGGGTTTAACTGAGCCACTTAATGACATTCAGTTTCTTATTCTGAAACCATTCCAATGTAGATATGGCCTAGTGCTCAGGACCACTGTCCTGATGAAAGGTGAATTTTTTCACAACTTTAGGTCTGAAACAGTTTATCCTCTAATGCTTGGCGGTACTTTGCTCCAGCTTTACTCTTCCAGTGTCCTTTTTGCATTTCAGTAAGAATAACAATACCCAAGAATAAAGCGTTAGAAAGGCTGATGGCTGACCTCCTGACCATAGGACGAGGAGGCCAGGACTCCCATGCAGAGTGACGAAGGAGAAGCTGCAAAGGTGGAGACGGGGTGGAAGTGGGATGGAAAAGATGTACACGAGAGAAAGAAGGGGATCACATAGGTATTTATACTGTTTTAGGAGAGGAAATGACGTTGGGATGATTGCTAATTATTGACAGCCGAGTCTGATTGAACTTGGTTGTTGTCATTCCCACCGGACTTTCGTTAACTCCATCTGTAATCTATTGCCTTGACAATCTTCTTTGGCCTTGGGGTAGGTTATTTCACTTACGTCTACATTACAATACCATTTGGTTTCACTCAAAACTGTGGATTAATTTAAAAATACTGTATAAACCGGACCCAGATAATTTAGGCTACCCAGAAGAGTAACAGTTAACTGCAAGTTGCCTCTTGTTGGTCACCAGGACAGGAACTATAACAGAGAGCCAGGGCTGAATCAATATATTTCAGTGGGATTAGTAAACATCTTAAATAAGAATTTGTTTGCCAACACTTGTTATGATAATAATAATAATAATTGCTTACACTTATATAGCGCTTTTCTGGACACTCCACTCAAAGCGCTTTACAGGTAATGGGGACTCCCCTCCACCACCACCAATGTGCAGCATCCACCTGGATGATGCGACGGCAGCCATAGTGCGCCAGAACGCTCACCACACATCAGCTATCAGTGGGGAGGAGAGCAGAGTAATGTAACCAATTCATAGAAGGGGATTATTAGGAGGCCATGATTGGTAAGGGCCAATTGGAAATTTGGCCAGGACACCGGGGTTACACCCCTACTCTTTTCGAGAAGCGCCCTGGGATTTTTAATGACCACAGAGAGTCAGGACCTCGGTTTTACGTCTCATCCGAAGGACGGCGCCTGTTTACAGTATAGTGTCCCCATCACTATACTGGGGCATTAGGACCCACATGGACCACAGGGTGAGCGCCCCCTGCTGGCCCGATGATGACAGGTTTAGTCTGTTAGTATAATTTCAATATGTAAAACAATGAATTTTAGAATTAGCACCCTGTAACAAGACAAAGCTGAAGGCTTGAGCAAAGAATTAGCATGTGTCCATCACATCACATACTGTGCAGGTTTTTCTACTACATCTGAATTGTACCCTCATGATGGGGCTACAGACATGGCACATCTGACTATCTACTCAGAGGCCTCTTCAAGATGAAGGGATTTTAAGTCATAATAATAGATTATTTCCCAATGTCTGCTTAAGTATGAAGGTTGAAAGAAGGGATTCTAAATGCCATACATAAATGAATTGCCTTTTATGTTTCACAACATATTGTGAACTCCACCTCCACCATATTAGCAACCTCAGATGCTCTCTGTCATAAGGCTGTAACTCCACCGTGTGGTGGCTTGTGGAAATATTTCACTTGTTGTCTTGCCGGCTTTAAGTGTACCATGAAAATGCAGTTTCCTTCCTGTAGAACTATTAAATCTTGTTTACATAGTGCTATTAATGGGACTCTAATCAACCTAATAAAATGACCCTTACCTCTAACTCTTATTAAAGTTATTAAAGCACAGATATATTACCAAGACAATACAGAGTACATGACAAGCAGATGAGCTAAATAGTATCTTGTGTACTCTAACCTGGCTATCAGATTAATTTGCTAGAGTTTGTGGAACTGTGGTTTTCATTATTCCAAGGATTTCTGTGATAATGTATTATAGTACTTATAAGAGCATTTAGAAAGAAATTACATTTCTCTCTAGGCCTAAAACAGTTATAGCAACAGTAACTTAAAACTTAACCAAATTTACAAAAAAGCTCACGGGTGATGCAATGGCATGGGGAGTTAGGAATATGCTGAGTCCTGTGGTACCTTCTATGTGGACATTTTCTTCCTGTGGATGCTCCACCTCTCACCTCCCAGCCACAGGCTGGCAAGGTTAATTTGTGCCTTTCAGTGTGGTTGTGTGCCCTGCGATGAAATACAGTCATCTGCAGTCCTACAGCCACATTTATGAGCTTTTATAATTAAAATTTAAAAAAACAACCTAACCCTTTTTAAATAATTTAGGGGTTAAGATTTACTTGTTACTTTTAGGAATATTTCTCTCTTGTTTTTCTTTCCCTTTTGAACCAAAAGCCCAAAGCCTTCACCTGTGACAGTAGATTAAACTCCAGGAATCTGAAAACATCTCCGGTTTGCTTGTAGAAACATTCAAATCTTGTGTCAGTACTGGTGAGGAAGTATCTCTCGGTTCCTGATTCTTCACCAGATGCTGAGAAGGTGTTCAGGGGTTCCCCACAGCTTCTTCACAGCTGTCAAGTCTGAAGAGTTTTAGTACTTACCTCCATTCCAGTCCACAGGCGCTAAACACCCGGTCTTTGTTACTTCGGTCCAAGTCTGGTATTTTTCCTTCCACTCTGTCATTTAACATGCATCACCATGTTACTTTGTAACAATTTTTGACATTCTGATCACAGCAGGAGAAAGTCTGTGCATGCTGTACACCAGAAGACAATAAAAAAATTAAACAAGGTTTCTGATGGAATAAACGGAGCTTGTGCTCACCTCCCCACCACCCTACCCAAGAAATTGAGCTTTACAATTGGATTTAGAAAAAAATACTATACTTGACTCACAGCATGGGGAGGGTCCAGGATTTTGAGCACAACCATTGGGATTCATTGGGAAAATTATTTCACCACCCAAGTGTTGATATTACTTCCAGCTTGCTCCCCGCCTCCTCTCCACTCCTGGCTTTTGCTCTTCTGTGATTTAACTGCAGGTTCTCCTCTCTCCCTCACATCTGAAGAAGGCTCCACAGCCGAAACATTGTGTCTCTTTTCTTTTCAGCATAACACAGAACTGCCACTTTCAAGACTCACTACTGCAAGATTTTTTTAAACTCAGCTGCAAGTAATAACATGCAGTCAAGACAAACAGCCCAAGAGAAGTCAAAAGTCAGTCAAAAAATCATTGAAGAGGGCTGGTCAAATCCAGACTCTGGCTGACCATGGATGAGGAGCTACTCAGGAAGTCCATGACCGTGACTTCAGGCCATTTCAAGTATAAGACATAGGAAGTGCTAGTGGGGCAGGACACTGTGCAGCTCCCCACAAATGTCAAGCTGCAGATGATCCCCGCTGGTCATTCTAGGGTCTAGAGAGGGGGCAGTGTAGGAGGCCCCATAGAGGTATGCTTTGCATTCCTAACAAGGAAAGTGTTTCGATGACTCTGCACTACTGCACTAGATCCCCGCACTACTGTTTGACATTCACATCATGCCCAAGTAACCCTCTTGTGCAAACTGTAACACTGTAACTGTGAGGGCAGAAGGGGACAACAGTGCAGGTCCCATGAATGACACTGGAGTCATTCCAATAGGGAAAATCACCTCAGCCTTGAAAGAGGCCAGTTCAGTGGGGACCTTGGAAGGCCACCCTTGAAGATAAGATCACTTTATTGGCCATATACAATTATCTTGTATTAGGAATTTGTCTTTTCACATACCCCAACTTGCTCTCCATGAGACACACAGACAGGGAGAGAAGCTTGGGGTCAGAGCACAGGGTCAGCCATTTATATGGCGCTCCTAGAGCAGTTGGGGTTAAGGGCCTTGCTCAGGGGCCCAACAGAGAAGAATTCGAACCAGCAACCTTCCAGTCATACAGTAGGTGCAGATCTTTAGCCACAGAGCCACTGCACTGCCCGAAGACATAGAGCCGAGAAAAAAACTGGGTCTGGCTCTGAGGCCTGTTCCAGCTCCTGAAGAGCTGTTGTCGCAGACTCTGTTAGCTCCACGGCAGAAGGTGCAACAGCCATGGCGGCAGTTCGGACATGGCTCGTTGGTCTTGTGGAGATAGAGGCAGAGCCATCTGAAACGCCACCGACTCATGTTGCTTTGATTCTGTTGCGGGAGCTGGCTCGTCCTCATGATCGGATTGATGTAGACTGCGCCCAGGATACAGCTAGCTGCAGCTAACTTTTCAACCGCGGCTGTTGTAGCACTGGCTGCAACGTTAGCTGTAAACTCAGGATCAAGGTCCGGCTCAGCAAACTTGAAATAACCAGTCAAAAGTCTGCCGTGCTTTTTGTTTTTGCTCCCCACTATCATATTTTCTATCACACATTTTGAGGCTGGCTAAGGTAAACTTGCACAAGAGATCACCTGATGAATCCGCCAAAATACATTTGAATTGAGAACCCATTGCATCTAACCAATCATCGGTTCACAAATTATTCAATATTTTTATGGACAAAAGGGGGCAGACAGGTCAGTTTAAAAAAATACCTCGGCCAATCAGGGGCCCCTGATCAATCCAGGGCCCCTAGGCTAAAGCCTATACTAGCCTGTTCGTTAATCCGCCCCTGACTGGCAGGTAATCCATAATTAACTGATGTATGTCTGTTTTTCTTGTTTAAACTGTTTAAATGTTTATTAAAGGCCTGATAAGACTTTGATGAGGTTTGTAACAGTTAGCATTTTATCTTTGGATTTGTATAAACCACCACTACAAGAAATACGAGCATGTCTCTTTAAGGAAGGATGACCCTGGGAAAAGAGGGGCTTTAAGAGGGACTGGGAGAGCTCAGTAGGGGGATGGTGCCTGGGAGGAAAGGTGGGCTGTGAAGAGCTCCTATGGGCTTTGGTTTGAATTCTATTTGGCAAACACTGTAGGAAAGAAATAAATTAGTTTTCTTTGCACTTTGGTGCTTCAGAGTGTTTGTTAATGAAGCCATACCCAGTCACTTGGGCTGGGAAAGGAGGCATCGCAGGTGATAAAGGATGGGCTGGAGAAGTTAAAGTACAACATGATGGACAGCCAGGTGAGATAATCCTTCAGGAGAAGGACAGCTTCAGAGCAGACGGGTGTCCAGACCTGCAGCTCGCCTGGTGAGGATGTACTGTAGTAGCTGAGAATTGGGGTAAACCTCTGGTAATAAGCAGTCATCCAGAGGAAGAAAGTGACTTAAGCAGGTGTGGTAGTTTCCAGATGTGCTAAATGGCCTCAATGTTGGGCTGCAGTGGGGTGAGGCTGGCTAATGTTAATCAAAAACCCACAAACCTGACATCAGCAGCAAAAACACATTTCTCACCACTCCTCAAACGCTCCACGGTAGTGCTCATCATCACTGACAGGTATTGTCCTATGGAGCGCAATGTTGTCAAGGTAGATGACCACCCGTGGGATTCCCACACAGATGGCAGCCTTCTGGAAACAGCTGGGGGAGGAGCTCAGCCCAAAGGACACCCTGGTGTAGCAGGGGACACAAGGAGTGTGACGACAGCTGCGAGGTTCCAGTTGTCATGGTGGTGAGAGATTTGAAGATAACACTGTTGGAGGCTGGGTTTTGTGAAATCAGTGGAGCCAAAAAAAGTACCTGAGGTGTCTGGTATAACAGTTTTGTTAACTGCTCAGAGTAGTTCCTGGCAAACACCTGGCTTAGTCCTTTCAATGATACCCATTCTTTGTAGTTCCGCAACAACACCATCATGGAAAGGCCAGCAGAATACACACAGTGGCTGAGATTAAGTTTTTTACAATTTAAAAAAAATAGTTTAAAAAGATATTGCAATAAAAAGCTAAGCCCTGACAATGATAAATTTTGTCCCCATTGAAAATGCAACACAGTGTAAACTGCAGTGTTTAAAATCATGTGCAGCTGCAGAGTTCCAGTTCCAGTGGTCCAGAGGCACTATTACCTAGAGAATGTCCATTCAGGATCAAGAAGCTACCATTGGGTGGCATGAGAGTGTAAGGGTGGTTCCACATCTCAGCTTGTACCCTGAGGCTCAGCTCTTTCCTTGATTTTTAAATGTTTTGTCCAAAGTACCGTATCTCTTCTCTTGAGCCATTTTGTAGAGAGAACAGCACCAAGTACAAGAAGCATGATCACTGCCATGGTGATGACTGCAACAATTTGAGTCCATGATGTGGTAATAACCTCTGAAAAAACAAAAACGAGAAAATAAAGTAAAAAGCAAATTACCTAGAACAGCAAAGAAATACCCAGCACAAGGGTTTCTTCGAAATCAAGTGTTCTTGATTACTAGCTGATATACCCGGCACTCGGTCATGGATCACATCCTGATCCGTTTCAAATCACATCTTACAGCTGGCTGGAAAGGGGCTGGAAGAAGTGTGTTTTTCACTTCATTTATACAAAATGCCAACTGACATACTGGAACCTGAGCGATTGGCATTAGACTTCAAAGAGAAAATGTACCAGCACTGAAACAACTGAATCAAGGTGCTAATTTTTTAAGTACTTGCTTTATACAGTTTATACATTTCAGTTTATCAGTTTATCAGTTCGTCTAGTAAATAATACAAGGAGGCTAGTTTAATTCAAATTTTCCTGTGCCAAAAACAGTCTTACCTTTCACAGTGAGGGCAACAGTGCTGATGGGGTTTCCTTGAAGGTCCCTCACTGTGTAGTTTCCCTGATCAGCTGGTGTGAGGGAGCACAGTATCAGAGAGCTGTCCTGCACAGACACTCTCTGCTCATACCCAGGGCCAGGGAGACCTGCGTTGCTCAGTATGACTCTGTGAGACTCAGCAGATCCTGCAAGATCAAACAGCACCTCCACTGGATAAGCAGTGTGAAGAGGGAGAGACAGATTATGTCCGGATTGCAGGGTGAGGACATCTGATCGAGCTGAAAATAAAGGTAAAGGGTAAGAATGATGCACACAGCAATGAATCATCTATTGAGAGTTCATTGAGAGGATACCATATTTATCATATTAAAGTCTTAAAACTGAAGCAACATTTTGCAATACAACATGGTATTTGTTTTCTGACCAAGTCAAATAAAATATATTCAAATACTTTAAAAGCACATAACATCCTTAATGTTACAAAATAAATGCCTAATCACATTTAACTACTCCTACTAAACCAAACATCAGATATTGATACTCATGAAAGAAACTACTGTATCAAGTTACACACTTAAGACCCACACCTCACCTCCCACACTGACATGAACAGTGTTTCCTCTTGGAGTCCTGCTATCTTCAGCTTTTACACTGGAGATCTTCAACACCTGGTACTGAACCAATGCCTTCAGCCTGCTAGATTGTGGGATCACAGTGCTGTTCACCACAGAGCACAGCCAGCGAGAGTCTCCTTGGTCAGGTCTAAACCACAGTTCTACATCCTGCTGTGTGTGCAGAGGGACACTGAGTGTCTCCCCGCAGGAGAGACTGGTATTCTCCTTGTGACCTACAAAAGAAATTGAAAAGTGATCAGTCAGCAATACCAGTCAAGTCACATGGTCTTGTCTCACAATTCCCTTTCTCTGCCCTGAAGAATAGCATTATAAAGGATCAGGGAGTAATCTCCATGTCTGATCCTCTCTCTGGACAACTCTACTCTATTTCCGAACCCAGGGCCAGTGTAGATTCGTCCACTGTGAAACTCCAGCACACGGCAGCCTGCAGTCTGCCAGTCGACATAAATCTGGTCTTCAGTAATGCCACTGTAGGAGCTCCCATCACAGGGCAGAGCAACTGTGTCCCCATATGTTACAGACACAGAGACAAGAGCTAGAGGCACTGGGAAACAGTGACAGAGGGCAGTTACAGACAGAGGCTATGCAACACAAGTGAAACATCAGCTCTCTTAAAGTAAACAGCAGTAAGCGTGACAGGACTACATACATCACTTTAATTTTTTGTGGACAGTATTTCTTCAGAGGTGAGTGAATGAATATTATGATCCCCTACCTTGAAAGCAAACCACACTCAGGACAAACACCGGGACCAACATGCCGGGGAATCTGCAATAATGAGAAATCATTTAAACTTCATCCCCTTCTTTAACAGAACTAGGCAGGACCTAGAGCAGTGGAACACAGTCCCCATTACTGACTCAGACGTATTTCACTTCTAAAAATGAACTTCCTCCCTCAGTTACTTTATCCTATTCAAATGATTCCTGTTATAATCTCTCACAAAATCTTGACAAACTTAAATGGCTGGTTTAACTTTTTTTATCGTGCAACTGGATACCCCTACTTAAGATGGTAGTATTGTACCCATCAAGTGTCAACTGAGGCCTAGACCTCACTTGTTGATTATGTTAAAAATACTAGTTAAGTGCCCACATAGGATCTATAGCTGATTGGGTATGTAATTATCTCTCCTCAATTTGGATTCATATTGACTCTTTACTATCAAAATGTCCTTGTTGTTCCTTAAAAATTTTAAGTCAATCAGAGCGTTGTGAAAAACCAATAATAATCAGTACAGTCAAGCCGCACTGAGGGGAGACCAGGACTAGCTTGTACATTTATTGTCAACTACTGACAATCCTGACTTCTTACAAGGCATTATGAATTCTGATTTTACACTATAGACATCAAGAGTGTTTGTCAATATTAATGATTTGATGATTCTACACTGATGTCCTTTAATCAGATTATTTAAAAAATTCAACATCCCTAGAGTTTTTATGCTATTTGCAGATAAGGGACTTTATAAAGAAAAACATGTCTGTTTCTCCTCTGTTAAGAGACATTTTCTCCCAAAAGGGAACAGCATTATTAGCTTTTTTTATGATATACTGAAAGGCTACTCTAATACCACTACTCAGAGCCTGAGGAGAATCCAGGAGACTGAGTTGAGTATAGGGATAACAGAGTAGATGTGCAAGAAGTCTGGGAGAATGCTAAAAAAATAACTAACAGGATGAAAGCTATTCAGCTTAGGATAATACAGGCAGTGCATACATCCCCAGTCATAAAAGCAAATTCGGAACAGGTTTCTCTCCTCTGCCCTAAGTGAAAAAAGGACATGGGCAGTATCACTCATTGCCTACAGTCCTGTGACACACTACAAAGTTCTGGTGGGATGTGGCCCAGGAAATTCAGAAAATTTGGGGAATTAAGGTTGGAATACACCCACTGTCTTACTTAGGTGGCCTTCCCAGCAACCATATACCTAAAAATACTAACAAAAAGGCTTTAAAATATGACATATTCTTATACATGCCAACATTCTGTGCAAGGAAAAACATAATTTGCTGTAGATCTCAGATAAGATGCCTACTATAATAAATATAGGATTACACTGGAATATGTGCCTTTAGATTACTTAACTTGTCTATTACAGGTTGAAAATCCTTTATCCAAAATTCCAAAATCCGAAAACCTCCAAAATCCAAAAGTTCTTTGAATGCTGACATGACACGCCACAAATGGAAAATTCCACAAATAACTTACCAAACTTTCCAGCTCACAGTGATGACAGAGGGTACCCTCTCCCTCAAGTTTCTCAGACCTGATGTAGTTGTAATGTCTGGGGCTGCATTTATCTTCAAGTTTGTAAGCAGTGATCATCATGTTTTGTTTTGTTTTTTTGTACAGTAAGTACGAACCGTTATTTTTACGTGAGATCTGAATTTCACCTCCATGTATGAGTGTTACTTGACTAGCATCATTACCTGTAATTGTACATTACTTTAAAAATAAAATGCTGACTTTTTTCAGTTTTCAATTTATTTACCTGTAATCATATTCAATGCTTTGTTTTAATACCTTACATAAAACTTAATACCTGTATAGTAAAAAAATAAAATACAAATGGCGTACGTGTACTGTAACCTTTTAATCAAAACATGACATCGTAGGTGGAGACTGATATCTTACCTTTCTGATGGTATTATGTTTAAAAAAAATTATTAAAAATGTATATAAAACTACATTCAGGGTATATGTATAAGCTATATTATGAATGTAAACGGATATCGTGGTTAGACTTGGGTCCCATCCCCAAGCTGTCCCATTTTATAGATGCAAATATAAAAATATTCTGAAATCCGAAAAAATCCTAAATCCGCAACACTTTCGGTCCCAGGAATTTAGGATAAGGGATTCTCAACCTGTACATTCAAAACTTAGATGCCTTTTATAATGTGTTATAAACTGGCCCACAGTTTAACAAAACAAGGAAGGACCCTTTGCTGGTTTTGAGATCACAAATATCCTTATCCACGTAGTAAGGGAAATCCAAGGCCAGGGTCAAGAGGCGAGCGAAAGTCGGGAACCAAAAATAAGATTAGAAATCAAGCACCAGAGATACAAACCAAGAACCAAGATCAGAAAACAGGCCAAAAACCAGAAGTCCAGGGAGTATCCAGCACAGGTAAGATCCTAAGATCAACATGTTTTAACAATACTGAGTACCACCTAAACGAAGAGCATGGTTTAAATAGGTTTAGGGAGAGGAGGCATGGTGATAAAGGAACATTAAGCGAGCAGGGGTTGACTACTGCTGTTTGGCTAATCTGCACCTCTGCTGTCCAGAAGAAGTAAGCCCTAGAGGTTGAGGTGCCTTCTGTTGGTGGGATGCTGGGACTGTAACAGTGTGGGAACCTTTCTTGGACATTGGTCCACATCTCTCGGCCATACTGACTGAAACACCTGCTTTGTTATTTCTTCGTGGTTAACTGTAATTCCTTGAACATTCTGCCAAATTTGAGAGGGTCCTTTTTTAATTTTAAATCGCCAAGTTTGACAAATCTAAGATTATTAGAAGTTTTTATTAATTTTACAGCAGCTTTTTTCCATTTATACTACTGTAAAAATTGTCATTGCTATTTTTTTCATAGAAATGTTTTTTTCTGTTCAATGAAAAAGGTTTTAAGATGTAAGCTTTTAAAGGAGCTGTATCTGAAATTTGTAATTACTGTAAATCAAATCCTTTATTATATTTAAATTCAATCCGTTTTTTAAACTATAACCAGGGAAAAAAACATTTTTTGCACCATCAAAAGTGGTGAAACATACAATGATAAGACAGTCAGCCAATAGCAAATCACCCTTCTTCATTCGGTTTTAAGCCTTTATTAATATTGTTGGTCTGGGTGGATAACCTCTCGAAAAACTGCAGTGCAGAATTGGATGGGGAAAATTTGTACCTCCCCAAAGGTAGATGGACTCTATTGCACAGACCCTCAGCTAATAGTACATCACCATAGTTTTGTCTGATAAGTGTCTTTGCTAAAGCTGCTGGGGTTTGTAGACCACCTCCCATTCCCAGACTGGGACAGTGCGGTGATGGACAGGGAGCAGTCTCACCCCCCTCCGGACCAAACCACAATTTGTGCTTCTTCAAAAATACCTCAAATCTACTCTACAGACCCTCAGCTAATAGTACATAACCATAGTTTTGTCATATAAGTGTCTTTGCTAAAGTTGCCGGGGTTTATAAGACTACTTGCTGTTCCCAGACTGGGACAGTGTAATGATGGTGCAGGGAAAAGTGTAAACAACAACCGTGATCCCAACCAAAGTAATGCTGAGACTTAAGATCAAAGTATTGCGACCAAAACCATAGGTGTGACACGGAGTAAGCGTACGATAAAAAAACAGTTCTTAGGCACAGAGTGGATGAGTGGCAATGTTTTGAAAAGGCATAAACTGTAATGCATCTGTAAATCACCCAACAAACAAAAAAACAAAGGTGGAGTGCGATGCTTGCAATGAGTGGTTTAACTTTGTGTAGGTATTACACAGAATGACAAAGATATTGAATCTGTGGGGTGTCTGTGTTGCTCAGAAAAATGTGATGTTAAAGTCATGGCATTAAGTCAGATGCAACCAAAAAAAAAGTAACATTGATGTATCACATGTCAGCATTAGTGTTCAAACAGTGATGGATTATCTCATTTTTGGAGCTTATTGTGGTAAGACAGACAATAAACAGATGGTTTCCCAGGATAGGGAGGTCAAGCTAAATGGCAACACAGAAGTGGAAAATAGTATTGCATAGGGCTGGGCGATATGGCCAAAAACATTATCACGATAAAAATGTTCATATCAGTCGATATCGATAATTATCACGATAAATGTCAAATCATTATTTCTTTAAAGTTTAAAGGCAGATTTTTTCTCCTGAGTGAAAGTTGAAGAAACCAGACAGTTAACTGGTCAATTAAACAACTCTTTATTTTAAGAACACAACAAACACTTGCCAAACAGCAGAAACATTAAACAAATCTGAGGTAGAGAGTATTCAAGTCTTTTTTATGTCAAAATATGCATGAGTAAAATTTACAAAATATATCTTAATAGAAAAATTAAATACTGCAGTGTGATAAAACACACATAGAAGATGGCTCAGACAGACTACAAAGTTCAAAGTGCTTTAAAGGATCATATCAGAAGTAGTGGCGAAGAATGGCACTGTTTGCAGCTGCCGCTCTACAATCTCCCTACACTCTGCATACAGCCAGGGAAGTGCAGTCAGTGCAAAATGTTTCCGACCAGGTAGCTCGTATCTGGGGTGAAAGACTCTGATAAGTTTCTTGAATCCCTCATTTTCGACAGTGCTAATGGGAAGCATGTCTTTTGCAATGCAATATGCAACTGCATTTGTGATGTCTTCATGTCTTTTAGTTTCATAAGGCACGGTGCTTGAAAATGATGCTACTATGGTTTGCTGCTGTGTAGTCACAGTAAATACTGGCCTGGTACTTATAGATGGTCCCCTTCCACTAACAACACTAGTTTGTGAATGTGATTTTTTACTTTCTGCGTGTTCGAACGGGTGATATTGTTTTAAATGGTGAAATAGGTTCGTGGTGTTGTCTGTCTTTGCTGGCACGGATCTTCGGCACAGTTTGCAGGGCACACTGCTCTGTTTTATGTCTGATCGTAAAAAGCCAAAATATTTCCAAATTACCGAAATTGAATGACCTTTTCTGTCGACGATGTCATCATCCTTCGAGCTGGTCATTGGCAGCACTACATTTGCTTCAGTGTCGCTCATTTCTCAAATGTAACTACAGTCCTGTCAGTCACCACCGTGTGGGTAAACAACACTACGTTAGCTGCCCGGTCTGCAACACGCTCGCTCACTCGCGCAGTATTTTGTGCGCATGCGCATATCATGCGGAAAGCATGAACATATATATCGAACATTTATCGAACTTTTGTTAAAATTATATCGAGGACAATTATATCGCGATATCGTTATCGAATTATCGCCCAGCATTAGTATTGCATGTAGTGCATCCGTCACCCAAGGAAACTGTTCCTCATGTTATTACTTCTGAAAGCAAAATGCACAGTATGGATGTCAGCAGGAGTGATGTTGATGGTATGAATCTAGATGGTAGCTGTTAGGAGAACACCCCTGAAATTAAAACACACAAGATAAGGCATCCAGACAGTAGTGGGGACCTGACACTAGGTTGAGAGCACAGTGGTAATTTTCCAAAACCAGCTATAATAACCCAGGAAACTTTGCAGAGATAATTTTATCAGAAAAAAAACGAGTTGAAGTTTTTCAGAACCACATTACAAACAAAATCATACTTTTACCTTTCCCAGCTGCCTTAGTTCAGCATCTCAAGGGAAGGTACTTCAGGAAGTATACTGTACATGGGAACATGTTTGGAGCAAAAATCAATGAGACAAATCAATATTGGATCATAATGTTTAAGTCACACAGGTTTAACAACTGTATTAGAAGATGTTCTAGGAACCACTGTATCTGAAAATACATGGGTACTGTGGTCATAAGTCCTGTAAAATGAATTTTGTTATCACCCCTGAAACCCTGCAAAATCTACCTTTTCAGGTAGTTTACAGAGGGCTGACAGTGAATCCTTGCGAGACTTTAAAAGCAATACCATCTAGTAAACATGAAAGACAGTAATTAGGAGAGGAAATGATAAATGTCAGGGTGTATAAATTATATAATGAGTTGCTAGGAAACATGCAAATTACATCTGGGGTTGGGTGCAGCACATCCAGTCTGAGAAAAATTAAATCTGAACATCAAGCCAATAAGCTACTTGATAGTGACAAACCAGCTGCAGTTCGATTTTTGAAACAGACACCTGAAAGTGGAGATAAAACTAGCAAATATGTGAAAGGATTTATTCAAATTATACCACCTGCACCATTAAAGGTAAACTGAATCAGGTGTTTGATTGTGGCATGACTTGACGTGCAGCAGCACAGCTTTTTGGGATGTAAAACAGGGAATTGTTCAATCGGATTTGGCCAAGAAACAAACATTGTTTTAAGAGGCAATTGTATGCAGTCCTGTCCCACCACATAGGCTGTGCCCATAGCACTCAAAGTGCATTGGGCAACTTTTAAAAGCCATTAGAGATCAAGAAAAGAGGCATAACACACTACCTTTTTCAATTAAAAGTTAACACTCCATAGTGTTGCTCAGAGCATGACTAAATATTTTCAATGGGGACACTATGGAAAGCTATCTCAAAAGGTGTGGGAAAACTGTCAATGGGACTGCACAGGACCATGAATTAAGGTGTACTTTAGTTAGGGGCAGTTAAAGTCATGTTATGATGCAAGCTAGTGAACTCGTGAATGTCGGCATGTATATCTTCAGTGTCGTACTTAATTCCACGGGATTAGAAGACCTGTCGGTCATATTTATGACACCTGCATTTTCATGGGTAGTGTATACAGTAACACACTTGTCACAGTGTCTATTTTCAATTTCAAAAGTCGAATGTCACAGCTGAACACTAGCAGTGTCCCCACTGTTACAGGTGCTGAGGACTCAGATGTTGATTTTGGATGCATATAGAATTTGAATGATTCCATTTCTTCACTGGTCATATAAAAATTACATTAAGGCAATGGCAGATATAAACAGACAGGAGAACAAAGGGCCCAATGCCTATTTTGGTTCATAACTTTTTTTGGGGAAAACAATTATGTCATCAATCCCCATATGGACGGACATACTAATAGGCAGATTTCAGCAATACCAAAAAATGGACAGACTACATCAATTTCTGAGGTAAAGTTTGAAATGAATGTGTGGAAAGGTAAGGAACTCTTTAAAAAGCACATAAAACTGAATTTTGTGATAAGTAAGACTGAATTTGTCTAGAATGAGTAAGTCTCCTGCCCTTGTGGAAGAGGAGGAATGGAACAAGAAAAGAAAATTCCACAACATCTCAGACATTAATTCCAAAAAAACCCTATCAAGACAATCAAACATTTTAAGTCTAAATGATAAATGCAAAACTGATGGTCATCTAAATGATCACAACAAGCCACTTATCATTAAACAGTGTTCTGGAAGTAACGATTTAGCTCATGTCCACAAACTATTGTGATTCAGATTCCCAGAACACAGTCCACTGAGAACTGCAATTGGAATTGGAAGGTGTTGGTAAAGAGCAATGTACTGTATTAAATCAACAATATGCCATGAAGGAACGTCTATAAGCAGAGGTGAACATTATTGGGCAGTAATTTAAATACAACTAACCTGATATGACACTTAAGAGCACATCACCCAGCTGGGTACAGTGAGTATCAGAAACTAGCAGAGCTAGCAAAACACCGTCGTAATTTACTCTTGAAGACTTCCTGTTCTTAAAAAATGAATTATACACAATGACTAAAAGTCCGTTTTTTATTGAAAACGAAGCCGCACTCTCCTTTATGTAAGTAAAAGCACCTTACCCTATGTCGTAGAAGCCTCAAAATAAGTTGATGAATCCGAAAACTTTCACAGTCCAAGGTAGTACGATTAGGTTTGCACGCTTTGCAAAAAAGCCGCAGTCCAAAGAAACTTCCAAAGGCTTAAATTGAATAGTTGGTGGAGGGGATCCCCATTACCTGTAAAGCGCTTTGAGTGGAGTGTCCAGAAAAGCGCTATATAAGTGTAAGCAATTATTATTATTATTATTATTATTATTATTATTATTGTTGTTGTTCCTGCTGTCATAATAAGATCTTCTAAAGCAGTGGTTTCAACCTGTGGGCCGCGGGAGGTACTGCAGGGGGGGCGTGAAATGATTGTTTTAATCAGCTCCGGTGCTACGGGGGGGCTGCAATGAGTGCAATTGCACCCGGGCCCAGATCTAAGGGGACCCGTTGCTAACGTCATTAAAATTAGTTTTTTTTTTTAGAAAAAGACCATCCGTAAAATAAACGAGGGTTCGTATGTCTGGGGCGGGGAACGCTGTGTATTTTCCAATAGCAATATTAGTCTGGCATATTTAAAATTAAAGCACAATGATCTAGGAAAACACGGCTGTGCTCATGATTTGTAATTGGTCATTGGCGCGTTCATTCCAAAATATGTAGTATTGGGTAACGCGACCTGTTCCCCCAGCAAGACTGAGTAAGAGACAAGTTTACTAATTTAACTAAGCTATCTTCGTTAGTGTGCAACATGAAAGCGATCCAGATATGTAACCCAGGCTGCGAGAAACGCAGAGAACATAAAAGACCCTTAGAGAGGAAAAGTTTAAAAGTGGACTTTATCAATTGCTTACTGGACACTGTCATCAGTGTGACAGAAGGACGTTTTTCTTTCTTGAGCGAATTCAGCCGTCTTTCTGGCATTTTGTTTGACATTAAAAATACCGGAGATAATTCTACTGAAGTTGCAGCGAACTCGCCTTGTTCTAGGAGACGGCGGAGATTTGGCAACTGAATTAAAGTTTCTGTCTCATCTGCGCCCCCAATGAAGTCAACAATACTGCAGTATTTGGTCAATAAAGATATGAAATCCGCTATTCCAGACACAGTGATAACATGTCAAGTTATCAACAATCCCAGTTGCTGTCGCCAGTGCTGAATGCTCGTTTAGCAAACTGAAATTGATCAAAACTTATCTTAGTAAACTTTTAAAAAGCTTGTTACTAAGTATCGAGTTCAGTATTTTAGGCCGTTTGAATTCTGCTCTCTTGCTCTGTGTGCACTGGCGGAGGCAGAAGGAAGCCGGAGAAGATTTTGTATGCAAAAGTACTTGCACCCGAGCCCAAGTATGGCCCTGGCTGCAATTGTAAAACAGTCGTAAATATATAACATAATATATAATATAGATAACATAATATAAACATTTGTGTATATTGTAGCGTTTTCGAGTTCATGCAGGACAAAGAACAAGTGGAGACGAGATAGCGAAACAAGCGACTGCTTTTATTCTCAAATCAAAACCGAAACCAACACAGGATTTACACACACATAAGGGGACCGACGGAACACGTACACAGTTTTAAGGTGGTAACTCGTTAACAGATGACTACACACTTACAAAACTACACAGGACACTTAAACTAATATAACACTATTTACATAAGCAGGGTCAGCTGCTGGTGACCGTGCTGACCCTCAGACTCCCCCCAGCTACAACTCCCAGCCTGCTTCGCGTTACCCTGAGTGCCTAGGTGCGCTTCCTCCTCACCACCGGGCAAGGGCGCTACACTGCCCCCACCTGAAGCGTCTGGTGTCCCGTCGACGTCGAACACCCCCCTCAGGCTGTACTCATAATCAGTTAAAGGCTGTGAAACCCTGCTTGAGCGGCCGTTGCACCGTGGTAGCAGCTGGCGACCCGCGGACGCCCCATTGTTGGCAGGCTCTAGCCCTGGCTGCTCCTCCGGAGCCTCCCCGCGGGGCTCCTCCTTTCGGACCCGGTAGGGTGCCAGGCAGTCTCGGTGCAGGACCACCACTCTCCCCCGTGTTCGCAACCGGACCCATTAGCAGACTTTGCCCACCACCCCGAGGACCTCAACGGGCCTCTCCCATGATGGCAGGTTGGACCGGGCAAAGCTGTGCACTCGCAGCATCCACTGCCGCAGGTCCCACTCGTAGTCCGGTCCAGCCGGAGGTGCCGACTCGTCTCCAGGCTGCAGGCCAAAGACCAGGTCCACCGCGGTTCGCATTTTCCGGCCCTGCATGAGCGACCCGGTCCGGGAGGGCATAGGCCTCCGGCCACTTCGTGAAATAGTCCATTGCCACCAGGATGTAGCGGTTCCCGGCCTAAATGCATGGAAAAAGGCCCAAAACATCACCCCCACCCGTTCCATGGGAGCCACCATCTGGTGTTGTTGGAGGGGGGCCCGAGAGCGCTCGGGAGGACCCTTCTGTGCCACGCACACCACATATTTTCTGCAGTACCGCTCCACGTTCCGGTGGCAGAGACCCCAATAAAAGTGGACTCAGAGACGCCACAGGTTTTTCTTACAGCCAGAAATGCCCCACACCCGGCTGGGCGTGCACCGCTCTGAGCACAGCCCCATGGAGCGACTGTGGCACCACTAACTGCCACCGGATCTTGCCACTCAAGATTACCCACCACCCCCGGCGCAACACCTCGTCCCTTGCCTCCAAGGCCACCCACAGGGAGCAGAGGGCCTCGACGGACTTTGGGTGTGGGACGATCTCCTCCCACGCAGGCCGCACTCCTACTGCCTTCCAGAGGAGCACCGGCCCCACATCAGGATCAGTCGCCTGTTGCTGCGCCAGGTCCGACAGGCAGTCCGAGGCCTCACAGGGGCGACGCGAGAGAGCGTCGGCATTGATATGGCGAGATCCCGCATGATGCACGACAGTGAAGTCGTACTCCTGCAGGACCTCTATCCATCGTGCCATCTCCCCTTCCTGCTCATTAAAGTGGAGCAGCCAGGTGAGGGACGCATGGTCGGTCCGCAACCGGAACCAGGTCCTGAACAGGAACGGCCTGAAGTGGCGGACTGCCGCCATCGCCACCAGCAGCTAGCGACGGGTCACGCAGTAGTTCCGTTCAGCCTTACTCAAAGCCCGACTGTAGCAGGCGACCACCCACTCCCCATTTGGCCCTTCCTGCGCCAATACCGCGCCCACCCCCAAGTCACTTGCATTGGTATCCAGGATATAAGGTAACTTTCCCGACGCCGAACTCGGAGTGCGAGGCTCCGGGGCCCGGCAGTCCTGGGCTCGGTGTCTCCTCTTCCCGCAGCGTCGGCAAAACAGCTTGCGGGGCTGTTCTGCAGGGCTCGCTGCGCAGGCTGGCTCCTCTACCCCCTCACTGGACTCCTCTGTTGCCACCTCGGTCAGCCGTCAGGGCACACTCCGTCTGCTGGTGCTTCCAGCCACCCTGAGCACGGCCTCAGCCCGCGTAGCAAGGGCCAATGCCTGCTCCAGCGAGCTGTACATGGTGCCGCAGCTCCTCAGTTGAGAAGGCCTTGAGAAAGGCCTGGAAAGCCATCTCGGTTGGCGCCGCTGCACGGCCAGCCTCTCCCTCATCAGGTCCGGCGCCTCCTCTATGCTGAAGCGCAGCCGGAAAGCTGCTGCCTGTGCCACGTAGTCACCTCGTTCCTTCTCCGGGACATCCAGGAGCACCTGGCGGGCCTCTCCTTCCAGTGCCACCGCTGGCCATCTCCGCCCAGCTCCAGCCATTCGTCTAGGCCGCGAGCTGGAACTGCTCCTCGTATGTCTCCCAAGGCGCTTCCCTGTCGTAGCGACCAGGTCGTACCTGCGCCGGCAGGTGTGGGAACAGCTGGCCGGCTCCGGCGGGGAGGGCATCTCCTCTCTGGGGCTTCCGGTGGACGGGAGTAGAGGACAGTCGCCCCAGTTCCACTGGCAGGACCACTACTGGGTAGCCCTTGTTAGGGCTGTGGCCACTTGTTGCACCCAGGAGTTGCTCAGACTCTGGGTGTTCGCTGCCCCTGGGTTCGCTGGCACTTGACAGAGTCCCCTAGCGTCTGCCACGGGTTGTCCATCCTGCCCGCTTCTGACACCAATGTAGCATTTTCGAGTTCACATAGGGCAAAGGACAAGTGAACGCACGGACGCAGCAGCTTCATTAGCTCTCAAACAATGGTGCATTTTGTTCGTTATTTTTATATTATATGTCACGTTATTTACTCAAAACACTGAAGCTTACATCTCCTATGACCGAAAAACATTACTGGACATCAGAAACAACTGCAAGAATTTTTCCTTTAGTTCGCTTGACCTGGATTACATCAGCTCATCCAACCTCTACACCACAAACCCAGAAACCGCGGAGCCGCTTGACCGTGACCGCCGGGAGCTCGCAAGCGGTGCGAGCGCAAACAGAAACGCAGTAAGAGAGCCGGGTTGCAAATAAGACTAAAAGACTAAAAGAACAGCGGAACAGACCACCAGTACCCAGCCTGCTAATGTACGGTCTCTAGACAACAAACTGGACGAAATAAAACTCATGCTCACTACTCGCCAGGAAATAAAAGACTGCTGCACTCGTGTTTACGGAAATATGGCTTCACAACAACATACTGTACTCCGCCATTCAGCTGGATGATTTTTTAACTCTCCAGTTGGACAGAACAGCTGCTGGTAAAAATAAAGGAGGAGGTCTGTGTTGAATTGAGAGTGGCAAGGAAAAAATTAAGAGCTGGCATAAAATCTGCCAAGAAACAGTACAAATCACCAATAGAACACCACTAAAACACCAACGCTAACCAATGACGTATGTGGCAAGACATAAATACGATCACAAGCTACAAGATCAAAACAAGCCCTGTAAGCACTACTGCCCCCTCTCTTCCAAGCAAGCTGAACACCTCCTACGCACGCTTCGAAGCTCATAACCCTGAACCAACCACCTGGACCACTGACTCCCCTGCCACCCCACCCCCCACACTATCCAAGCTAGGTGTGTGGAAATCACTAAGTAGAGTGAACACACGAAAAGCTGCTGGACCTGATGGTATCCCTGGCCTGGTACTCAGAACATGTGCCTGGCAGACAGCTGATGTCTGTACTGACATTTTCAACCTGTCCTTGGCCCAGGCTACTGTACCCAGCTGCTTCAAGACGACCACTATTGTGCCAGTACCAAAAAAAATCAGCACCCACATGCCTGAACGACTACCGCTCTATTGCACTCATCCACATCATAATGAAGTGCTTTGAAAAACTACTTATTCCACACATTAAAGCCAGCATTCCAAAAACATTTGATCCTCTCCAGTTTGCCTATCGCACAAACCACTCCACAGAGGATGCAAGCTCTATAGCTTTACACACCACACTAACCCACCTGAATAAAAGGAACACCTATACAAGAATGCTATTCATTGACTTTAGCTCAGCATTTCACACCATCATACCCATAAAACTTTCTACCAAACTCAGGGGTCTAGTTTTATATACCACCCTCTGTAGCTTGATCCTAGACCTCCTCACCAGCAGACCCCAGACTGTCAGGATTGGCAACCTCACCTCCAACACGCTCACCCTTAACACCAGTGCCCCCCAAGGCTGTGTGCTCAGCCCACTGCTTTACTCCCTGTTCACCCATGACTGTACTGCCAAGATCAGCACAAACACCATCATCAAGTATGCTGACGATACCACAGTCGTGGGCCTGATCACTGACAACAATTAGACTGCTTACAGGGAGGAGATAAAACAACTTGCAGACTGGTGCCGAACCAACAACCTACTGTATGTCTCAACATCAGCAAAACCAAAGAACTGATCATTGACTTTAGGAGACAAGGAAAAGTCCACTCCCCCATCTACATCGAAAGGTCTGCGGTGGAGATGGTGAATAACTACAAACTAGGAACTTCAACTTCCTAGGTGTTCACATCTCTAAGGACCTCACATGGACACTCAACACCTCCACACCTCCAGTCTCATCAAGAAGGCACAACAGCGGCCGTACTTTCTGAGAAGGCTAAAGAAAATATGCCTGCATCCACAGATCCTTACCAACTTCTACAGATGTAAAGTGGAGAGCATACTGACCAGCTGAATCACAGTCTGGTACGGCAACTGCACCGCATCCGACCGTAAGGCATTGCAGCACGTGGTCAAAACTGGCCAACACACGATCGGCAGTGCCTTACCATCCATCCAGGAAACCTACAACACCAGAAGTCTGAAAAAAGCCACCAAAATTATGTCTGACCCCACTCATCCTAGTCATAACTTGTTTGTCCCCCTACCATCTGGCAGAATTTTCCAGACACTCCAGTCGCACACAACTAGACTCCAAAATAGCTTCTTCCCCAGAGCCGTCAATCTCTCCTAACTTCTTCCTGTACCCACAATGACTGTACTCCAACACCACTACATATGACAACTGAATGTAAGCCAAAATTGAACTTAAAACTGTA
This sequence comes from Lepisosteus platostomus, assembly GCF_059453375.1. Lineage (NCBI taxonomy): Eukaryota > Metazoa > Chordata > Actinopteri > Semionotiformes > Lepisosteidae > Lepisosteus > Lepisosteus platostomus. The sequence goes on from NC_142614.1 coordinate 33,165,867, forward strand.
TTAGTTGTGATATTTATTAATCACCGTACTATTTTTGCACTGTTCCCCGAATTACTTTTGCAGTTTTTGTCTTGTTGTATTCTTTTTCTGTTTGCGTATTTGCACAGTTTTGATTACACTGTTATGTTATTGTGTTACTGTCTATTGTCTTATCTTCTGTCCTATTTATATACTGCACCTGCGTGACTAATGAGAAACACTTTTCACTATACTATGCACCTGTGTAAGTATAATGACAAATAAAGTTGAATTGAATTGAAGTGGAGACAAAATAGCAAAACAAGCGACTGCTTTTATTCTCCCATCAAAACCAAAATCAACACAGGATTTACACACACATAAGGGGACCCACGGAACAGGTACACAGTTTTAGAGTGGTAACTCGTTAACAGATGACTACACACTTACAAAGCTACACAGGACACTTAAACTAATATAACACTATTTACATAAGCAGGGTCAGCTGCTGGTCATCGTGCTGACCCTCAGACTCCCCCCAGCTACAACTCCCAGCCTGCTTCGCGTTACCCTGAGTGCCTAGGTGCTCCTCCTCACCACCAGGTGAGGGCGCTACAATATTACGGCTTAGCATGATGGTATGACGTGACCGCCATTTTTTAGGATTTTAGGAAAAATACCACACCCCATCAACCCACTATAATTGATGGTCAGCCTGTTGAAATTGTCAATGCCTATAAGTACTTGGGACTGGTCTTTGACAAAAACCTAAAATGGGATAATGTTGTGACACTATCTATTAAAAAGGCCAACAGAGACTCTTCTTTCTTAGGAAACTCAGCTACTATACGGTAGATAAAACTATTCTTTTTCCACAAATCATTAATTGAAAGTGTCTTAACATACTCCTTCACTTGTTGGTTTGGCAACATTAAGTACCAGTAATTGTAATAGGCTGGGTAAATTAGTGACTATAAGTCAAAATAATCGGGAATAATCAAATCAACTTAAGCCTCCTTTACAAACAGAGCGTGACTAAGAAAGCCAAAAGCATAATGGAGTGTGTGTCTCACCCCCTCCATTGCAAATTCACACGTCTCCCATCTGGGAGAATCCTCTGTGCCCCCAGGTGTAAAACCAACAGACTCAGGAAATCTTTCATTCCCACTGCAATTACAGTCTTAAACAATGCAAAGTAACTACCTTGTCTCTTGCTTCTTATATCCTGTAACACTACTGTATTATCTTCCCTTTTGGTGATGTTTATTTGTCATTGTGTTGTGTTTGACTGTGCCATAAAACTAATTTCCCCTAGGGGATAATAAAGCTTGAATTGAATTGAAATATATGCCTGATTTGTTGGATTGATACAGAGTGTTTTGGAATGTAGTTAATAATGTCTGAATTTTCCTGTCATTTAGTATTCGTCCAGACTTTTTGTAGCCCATCTATATGCCTGGTTAAGGTCATACAGTTTGCTGTGTTGTGTCAGTTTGTTTATGTGCTGGTGAGCTCTCTTGATGTAGAGTGCGATCTGACTTTGGTCGGAGAGTGGATTTTGTGCTCTGACAGTAAAGGCACTTGTAGAGGGTGGTCCATGTCAGTGACAACACAGTCCTGCTACCCAGGAAGTTCCCTCTGGTCCTGCTATTGACGATGTAAAAGGCCCAGTCCTTGACAGGTCTTTAACAGCTCATGCCCGGTGCTGTTCATGACTGGACCTGTGTGAAATGACCAGTGTATGCCACAGGGGGGATTGTCCAAATACAGTATATGAGTGTTTCTCTCTGTGCCGGTAAAGTCTGCCATCATTCGTGCATTGAGCTCACCGCAGGGCAGCACATTTCCCTGGCCCTGGAATTGATATATCTCCTTATGGAGACTATGCAGAATTATCTCACTGTAGTAAGGGGACATTGTGGGTGGAATGTAGATTGCACACTGGAAAAACCTTGTTTTCTTTTGATTTTGAGCCAAACACATGACTATTCTCTCTTTACTAGTTGTATGTAGTGATTTGCTCTGAACCACACAATGTTTCCCACAGAGTTTCTGCCCCAAGAGTTTTGATTGTTTTTTGACAGAGGGCACTATGATCTCCATGTAGCCTGGGGTACAGTGGGTGGATATGTCTCCCCAACATTATGTCTCCTGTAGAATCATGTCATCTGTCCCCTTTATATTTTTGATAAACTTGTTTTTCAGTCCAAATACTGATTTGCCCAGGCCCTGAATGTTCCACATAGTGATTGAGGGTGATAATTATGTGAATTTGAAGTTTTACAATTATTATTATTATTATTGTTTTCTGGAACTATATCAAATCAATGTAGGACATCATTTACAGAATTTATTAGTGTTTAGAAACCAAAATTTGGTGTTTAGGTGTTTTTCTCTGCACACGGAGGATGTTTCTACAGATCTCCATGTGCAGAGTTTCTGTGGGTTGTTTGTCCCATTGAGTGTAATCCTGGTCTGTGAGGAAATATTATGCGAAAGCCAGGGGGCGCCAGGCCGTCACTGGAGGGTGGTTCATGGCCGCAGCTGTGCCTATGACGACACGACTGAACTTCCCCTTACGCAGCAAAACTTCACTGTAGGCGGAGAGGCCGCTTCAGGGAGAGCAAATCAGGTGGAAGCTGAGTAGGAAAGCTGAAGATGGCGGCTGAGAGAGGGATAGTGGGCAATATCGGAGGTCTCTTCAGTTACGATTACAACAATTGCTGTGAAAGAAAGGTGGAGTTGTTCGGGTATGGGAATGCGACACATCACTGACTCGGGGGTCTGACTGCGGATGGTACCGAGACTTGGGATTGTTTATTAGCGTGAATGAACGATTTTTCACAGGGGCGAAAAGCTCCCAGCCTTCATGTCTTGGTTTTCTAGTGCGGCTGGACTGGAAACAACGCACAAGAGGGAGCGCAAACTGTTAATGTGTCGCTGGGACGAATTCCATTTGTCGGAGCCGGGAAATTAAAGGCATTAACTTCATCCACCGGACTGTCGAGTGGGAATTAATTCCTAATCATGTATTTTTTAACTGGCTGGCCCCGGAGGCTGCTCTGCCCTCTCAGAAGTGAGGAAGAGCCCTTTCACATCCAGCCGAGTTCCCAAAGGTTTTACTTCTCTGTGCTTTCACAGACTCAACTCAGCATCTGGTTCAGTCGGGTGAGTGTGTCTCTGCAGTGTGGAAGCGAAATCTGGATTCAGCCAAAAATGTCTGTGTGACAGATGTATGAATCCCCGGATTTTCTCACCAAAGCTGTGATGCGTGGCTTCAGTGTTGTGTACTTTGCCGCGTCACTGACTTCAGTTGTGTTTGCGGTTATGTATTAAGATATATTGTGTATCAGCTTAATATTTGATACATTGAAGATGTGACAATTTTCAGGTATCGTATCCCTAGATGTGCTCCCAGTTCAGTTGGTTTTACAGATCAACCATTAAATCATTAATTTGCTTAACTAATCCGATTTAAATGAAGAAATATATAAATTAATTGGGCCCAAAATATAAGTAGCCTTCCTACCTCGACTAACTTAGTTGGCCTTATTGGTCACAGAAGTTACAGTTTCCGAGTCCCAAATCTGTCGAAACTGGCAACCTAAGACTTAGTAACTGGATTGCGGTGCTCCAGATCTGGATTGGAGACACCTGGTGCCGAGTAATCGCAGAAAAACAGTGTTTTGCTTAGTTACGTTGAAGTGTCTTCGCTAGCTAGTAGTAGAGTGTGCTAATTTAAATTTCTGCTTTAGTTAGGAGCAACATTATCAGCTACCTATAAAGTTAATATAACGATCGGTACTGTTTGATAATGATCACTAATAAAGATGATTAAACGCAGTGTGACAGCACCCATTACATTGTGATAGAAGCACTTGATTAATTTCTTATGTTACACGAATGAGGTATTTAAGTTACCTGTTTGGAATATCTAATGAATGTAGGATGGTGCGAACTCCCGCTGATATACACGAATGTTTTTTTTTGCGCGTTTTAAGGTTTTTAATTTAGATTGCCTTGCATAACATATATATTGTCATGATAACATGAATATTGGAATTAATGTCAAGGTCCTCTGATGTATTTGGATTATATTCGGTGTATTGTACTACAGGTTAGAGGAAGTGCCGGTAATGGGGAGTGCAGTCAACATTCCCGACCTAGAGTTCTCCAAAATATAAATTCCGATCTACCGGAAACTGCTAAACCGCTTCTCTAGAAGCAGCTATAATTTGTCAACACGTGTTGATGTACGGAATTCAAATTAATTTGTGGAAATTTCAGTCTTAAGTTTAAAATATAGTATTGCGTACAAAAGGATTTGCTCAAAACATCTATTAGCCAGCACGTCCCTGAGAGACAATGGGAGATAAGTCAGTCTGTACATTGATTATTTTGTTACACTTAATTTTACACTTAACTGCATTCATGGAAAGAATAAAAAAATATCAGATAAACTGAAATAATATGGATTTAACAGGGGCACAGTGGAAGAAGGGGGACAACTGGTTTCCTCGGGCTGTTTCATCCTTTGTTTGCTTGTCTACAGTTGAAACACCTGCCTTATAATTAGTGATATATCTAATTTTACATTCAGCATTAAAAATCCTTGTATCATTTTAGTAGTAATGATTGCAAGGGGTTACTGGCTTTCTTGTGTTCCATTGGGTTCTTATTGTGTGAATTAAATGCACAATGCAGTTTATTAATGAGTTGGTACTATATTAAATGAGAACATAAGTTAAAAATGAAAGGAGGACATTTGGACTATCTGGCCTGTTAGGCAGTTAATACTGATCCAAGGATCTCATTTAGTCATTTCTTGAAAGAAGCCAGACCTCAACTTAGCTAACATAGCTTGTTCCATACTCCCATAACTGTCTGGATAAAATAGTACCCCCTGTTCTTAGTTTTAAATTCACTTCCACAATGTGGTATAGTTATCTCTCAAATCCAAGCAGGTGTCTGAAACAATTCCAAAGTATAAATCAGTCCATTTTCTAACTGCTGTCCATCGCAGGCCAGACAGACACAAATGCAGACGTATACACACTCACATCAGGGCCAGTTTTCCCAGAAGTCAGTTAACCTTCCAGTATGTCTTTGGACTGTGAGAGGATTCCAGAGCACCTGGAAGAAACCCACACAAATACACAATCTAAGAACATACAAACTGCACACAGATAGCACCCCAGTAACTGTCTAGGCAGACTGTCACTTCTCTAGGGCTCCAGTTAGAAACCTTTATTCTCCCCAATAACTGACCTGAGAATAAAGTAGCCTATGCTGTCTGTGGACTGTGTTTCCAATACCTTGCCAGCCTGTGGGGTTTACACCATAGTTCAGTGTGAGGGAATAAATGAATCTGTATCCTCTTGTAAGGTTTGTATGAACCAGGCAGAACCTAGCAGAAGCATTTAGTTTCTCTGGACATCTGAAATCCTCATTGTACAGCATCCTTGACATGTCACCCTAGCTGTTTATTCTTTGTTTTGTTTTTATAGAGGGTTTGTGGCATTGTTTTAAAAAACACATGGCCTAGCAAAGAAATTTCAGTGAGTATACTTATAGCTTATTGGATTTTCTAGTATTAGTAGATGTGCGTGAGAGGACAATGTCCGGAGTTCACAACTGAACTCCAAATGTGAAGAGACTACTGCCCCTTGTGATCCTTGTTAGTTTGCTATTACTATGTTTAAAGTTTGTGCCTTACAAAATACATCAGACACATAGTATTAATGAAAACTAAACATTTATTTAGTAAGCTTTCTAAACAGGCTTTTGAATCAGAATCTCTTTGATCATTTAAGAAACTATACGGTCTCTTATCTGTAACCTTTCTTAAGTTCCTAATACTTTCTAAACTTAATAGCTGTGCAAAGGTTTATTACATTGCTTTTGAGAAATGAATGATTTTCTCTTGTCCATCCTCTAGTTCACTGCTCTGATATTTTGTTTCCTGTGTCCATCATGCCTTGTGACTTCCTATTGCTTTGACAGATATCCTGTAACACCTCGCCAGGAAGACAAAACACTGTCTTGGATGATTCATATGTCCTTTAAAACTACAATGGCCATTTGAGCATGTGGTACAAAAAATGTACAAACTATCATCTGATTATATTTTTCTAGTCAAAAGAAGGTGACGGGTAATACATTTCACCATGCAAACCATCATAACTTCCTTGCCCTCTTTATGGTGGAAATACCAGATTTCTTTTTCATCTTAATGAATAGATATTGAGGTTATTTGAACACTCTCCTGTGTTATGGCCACATACTTCCCTGCGATCAGAATACAGTAAGCTGAAAAGATCAAGGTGATTTCTTGACCAGACTGATTTTTCAGCTTGAGAACGTAGGAAAAGCTACATGTTAAGTGATTGATAATTTGAGTATGTCATACTTTTAAACTGTTGCGACTCATCATTTTCAGCACTTCTGAAGTGTCAAGATAAGTTGATTTTGGTGACCTAAAGTTGTTGAATAATTTATAAATTATTGCTATTTTTGATGTTCATTATTTATAGAAGTTCACCCAATAATATTCAAAATAAAGAAATAATCACTTATCTAATTAAATAAAATATTGAAATAAAATGAAATCTAAGTAGAAAACAATAAAGCTAATAACCTAAGGGTCATCCAGTGGGTAAGCCACTGGACCTTATGCAATCAAGATGCAAATATTCCACCACCTGTGTCTAATCTTTCCTAATGTTCTTAGTTGATATGTCACAGTTTCCAATGTCATAAAGCCTTAAGGGCAGTATGACACCTCAGATTATGTTCCTAGAGGGTTCAGGTGTCCTCTGAATTTGGTTCAAAGCTCGTTTACTTAATTAACCTAATTGTGTAATTTAACACTTCATGACTCTTCTCAGTTTACTTAACATCAAGCAGATGTATCCTTTATGTGAGGAATGTGCAACTTCAGTCCTGTCATCATTCCAGCCCTTGTTGTAATTCCTTCATTGAGCTAAGTATTTGACTATCTAAACATTTGGATAGTCAAACACCCTTGTGTTTTTAGGCCTTGATTTATTTCTTTTTGAAGTATTTGTAGATTATGAGGAGGCATTTGGATCTCACTTCTTAGGTTTAAACATCAGCTGTCATTAAGTACAGCAATCCTTGAAAATCCAAAATCGGCATGTATAGTTCTGCAAATAATTAGAGCAGTTCATTTGGAAATATAAGTCCTCCTTGAGAAGTGCTGCTTCACAGCACTCCAGTACTGTGTTTTTGAGGTTTAATTATGGCATTTTATGATTCTTAAACCTGAACTCCTGCTCTGCAGCAGATATTTGTAAGTCTCCAACTGTAGGGCTCCATATTTTATCTTTGTAGGACATTGGATTTAATTCTCTTTTGTTCACAGTACTTTTTCACCTTTTATTCCTTATTCTTAGAATTTCTTTGACCAAGACATATATATATATATGTGTTTTCCCTCCTTGGATACCACATTATCTACAGCTCAAATGTCTGCATTTATATTTAGAGAAGGATCCCATGTATTTTTATCATGTTGCCTTCCATTTCCAGAAAGAGAAACCTATTGTTGTGGCTAGTTGGCATTAATGCAGTGGGTTGTTAGGCTCATTCAGCTCATTCACCCAGCTGCAGCTGGAAGAGGCTAAATCCTTGTTATAGGCATACACAGTTGTTGTGCATAATAATGTTAAGGTTAATGGAAAAGTATGTGAAAACATAAAACACTGTTTCTTTACCCCTTTGTTATTTATACAATATGGTATGGGAAACAGTAAAAATATTAACCTTGATGTACACTACTCTGCGATAAAAGGTCCAAAACCAAAAAATACAGCATTAAAATGCTAATAACAATTTTTCCCTTCAAGAGCTACATTCCTACAGGACTTAAAGGTACCTAAAGTGGTGGAAACAGTGGTAATCAGGGCTGATTACAACAGTTATTGATTTAATTGACCAAGTCTGCATTTCCACTGGTTGCTTTTTGCACAGAAGTGGGTTGGGTGAGGGCTGAATCATTGCACCCAGAGACCCTGAGTGATTGTGAAGATCAACTATAACTACAGTGTAAATGCAAACTGACATCGGGCTGGCTCACACAGCAGCAATGCCCCCTCCCCCAAGACAGACGAAGACCCTCAACACAAAGAGAAGGCATTTTTGAAAAGAATGGATATTGAACTGTTATTATTTGATTATTTGAGTACTTCAGGCTTTTTAAATGGACCATGTTCCATTTCAACGTGAACTGGCTTTTGCAGAATGACTGGAATATGTCTTTATATTTGTGTATGGAAACAATGGTAGATTTTAGGTACCATTAGGTACTCTAGGTATTTCCTGGGAGTAGTAGTATCTTTCATTTCAGGGTTGTCAAAACAACGGCAGCAAGCTTTTAAGTGGCACAGCCTAGGAACCCTGCACTACGAAAAATAATCTTAGATGCATTGTCATTACTTAAAGCAGTTTAGGTCCACATTCCCAGTGTAAACAGGGCACAGATGGTCTCCACTGTCTAGCCTCAGCCTTGCAGACCTGTCATGTACACTATAGTATGGATGTATGAGTGTGAAATTGAAGATTCAGATAGTATCATCATAGCAATCACATTTATACTGGGCATGCCAAAAAAACAACTTTTGTTATGCTGTCTAAGAGTAAGAAAAAATGAATATGTTGCCATTAATGTTTTTTTCTTGAATTGTTTTTATACATACTCTGCCATATTAATTCGCCTTATTTTCTGAAAAAAATAATTTTTAATCTAAATAAATTTGTCTGCCCTTTCACTTTGCACCTCTAGTTTTAGAGTGAATGTGGTCAGATGCTGCTGTCAGCACCGTTGAGTTTGTTCTGGTGCACTGAATATTTTTCAGGATGTTTAACTGTGGTCAAATAAAGTTATACTAAATACTGTCAGTTTTTATTCCTGTTATTCTTTTTGTTAAGCAGTCATTTCTGTGTTGGGAGAGAATGGAGCACCAGTGAAAATAGAGGGTGTTTTGCAAGAAGAAAGCCACGTTCCAAAGTTTACTGCTTGTTTAAGTGTATCTCCGGAAGTGCCTTTATGGAATCGGCCTGTTCTTTTGATTAGGTATATGTTGTGTGATCTAAACTTTGAGCTGGCATTGAAACTGACAACATTTTTTCCAGACGTTATATCTTATCCTGGTTTCCCTAAAGGGAACAGCACTGTCTTAAGTGATTTAAAGCAAAATATAAAAATTTGTCATTGGTCTCAGCATTTCAGGCATTCAAGAGGTGAATGAGGTTTTCAGCTACTGTAGTATGTTTTACAGGATATCGAATTATTCTAGAAGTTATAATATTCTGTCATTGAGTTTTTTTTTGTAGAGCATTGACAAGAGAAAGGATGAGCAAAACGAGAACATTTAGTTTACTTATTTGAAAAAAATGTATGGAAATGCATGGAAAGGCTCTGAGACTGCCTGTTGTGGCAATAATGGAATGAAACTTGTACTACAGGGCAATTAAGCGACTATGCAGATGAGAGGAAGCAATTCTCCATTGCAAAATCCATTTTATAAGGTTGTTTTGTTTTTCATTTTGACTGATTTCTTTTGGATGTAATACAACACGCTAACTTGGGAGAAAGGACTGTTTCAATCTGCCTTCACTCCCTAGAATGATTTTAATCTCTGGAGCAGGGAGGTGTGTGACATTTGGACCTCTCCAATGGTTCCTCTGGAGAGCATTGGCCAGCTGTCACAGTCTAATGTGCTGCTATTTTCATTCTCATCCGGTGACAGTGAGGCCTCCAGGAGTTCAGGCATGAAGCAGTTGTGCAATAGTCCCTGGGCCCCAGTATTATTTCAGCTGAAGTCTGTGCAAATAAATTCTCTCCTGTGTTTGTTCTGGTTGTTCTATTCCTGGAGACCTGAGACTAGGGGTTTCCTGGGAGCTTTCAAAATGTGTTCTATGGTTCTCCAGAATAGCGTGGATACATCCTTTAGAGCTTTACTCACTTAAACTTTGTAGTCTGTCCTTTCAAGGAGCTGAAAAGCTTGTGTAAGTTTGTTCCCTTTTCAGAATGTGAATAATAACAGGCAGTTTAATATTTTGGGGACTTGTGGAGACCCTATTAAGAAGTTTTTAAAAAGACATGGGCCGGTGTGCTCTATTTGTTATTTTAAGAGTACATTATTGCATAATCCTGCATTTCACTATTTTTCTCACTACTTGAATATTTTGCCCCTTAGTGGTACAAAATGGGGAAGCACTAAAGTGGCACTCAATTTCTTGTCCTTTCTAACATGATTTGGTCTTGGTCTAACATACACTGCCTTGCAAAAGTCTTCAGACCCTTTAAAAGTTTTCAAATGATGCTGTGTTACAAATGGTACACATCTTTTGCCAATCAGTATTTTTCTTGCAAACCCATGTGCTCTAGCTACAATTTATAAAAACTAAATTTGTCAGAAGATATCTGTAAAAATTTTAGCTTGAGCATGTGAGCTTGCAATAAAAATACTGATTGGCAAAAGATATGTGAGTATCATTTGTAATCCAGCGTCATTTAAAAATGTTTTTAAAGGGTCGGTATTCTTTTGCATATTTTTAATGCAATTGACATTTCTTTTTTTCTTTCATATTATGTATTTATTTTTTTGCTTTAAATGTGTGGAGTATGTATGTAGCAAATAATTGCTATTCCAAAGTGTCACGACTGCACACTTTAATGCAACAAAATGTGCAACTGTGCAAGGATCATAAAGGGTCATGAATAATTCTGCAAGGCAAGGTATGTATTGTAATAAGATATTTCAATATTCTAAATGTTATAAAACATCACCCAGTATCCCTTTAATGTAGGAGTATGTTAAGAATCCCTACTGGATCTCTTCATGAAGATCTTCCTGATGTTGCTTACTTTAATACATGCCTCAGCATTTGAGTAAGAATTAAAACAAATTTATCTTGCCAATAGAACAAACTTAGTTAAATGAAACTGGAGCGTGCAAGTGCTGATATGTCACTCTGCGTAATGTGAACTCTGCCCATAAAATTAATAACAGTAGCTTTGAGTGCGGCACAAAGCTCCTGTGGGCATAGTTACCAAATATCAACCACATACTTTGAGCCCTCAGTGCATTCTTAACAGTTTTGAGATAAAGGCAACTGACAGGCAGTCACTAAATCTTGTAGCCATCTGCTGTAGCTTTGTTCCTATTTGATCCAGTAGTGCTGGCTCCCAGTGAAGGTAGAGAATTTTTTCATCAACCGAGTTCTTGTTATTCAGAAATTGGGACCATCCGGCAGTTATTTCTCTTTGTTATTGATTCTGGGGATCTGTATCGGAGGGTACCTTTTCAGTGTGCAGTGATACTTCTGACAGTTCTTCTGTTTAGCCCAATCAATAATATGAGCTCTTCCAGATGGGATGTATACTACATTTTAATGGGACATGTTTTGAGTGTCCTTACCTGATGAGTATTTTTTTCTTTTCAGTGGATCTTTAAGTTTCCTTAAGTGCTTGTTTTTTTTTATAAACATTTGTGATTACTGTACAGAGTTCCAAACTTTTTCAGTCCACCCCAGTGAAGGTCTTTTGTTACACAGCCTTTTGAAATCATTACTGAACTTGTGCCAGCATCCTATTTTGGAACAGGGTACCTGTCTGAGCAGAATTCCAGAAAACAGCAGGACAAGTATTTCCACTGATATATATAATAGTTTTTCATTATATATTTTTCATTTGTTTGTGTGTGGATGATTGATTCTTAGGTATTAATAAAAGGATGGTGGTGATAAGCTTGTTTGGACACTATATGTATTCTCCAGCTAGTCACATTATTTGCTACAATCATTTTGGGATCGCCGGGGTCTTACATCGTGGTACCATCCAACATCAGCACTCTACAGTAGCTCAGTATAATACTGCACCCATAAATCCAAGTTCAAACCAAATGCCAATGTACCTTAAAAATAATAGAACTAGGAGCAACCAGCATTGCAGTCACTGGTCTAGTGTTTCTCCCTAAGATGTTATTTGGTCTGTTTTATTTTAATAATTGTTTCAGTGTTTTTCCTGAATCATTTAGAATATAAATGCATATTCTGCAACACAAGATAGTACTTGCTGCCCATTTAATCTTAGTATTAGTGGCTGGTGACTATTACACAGTTTTGTTGCCTGCAGGTTGACTTTTTTTTCCACATGCTCAGAAGCCAAAAACATAGGGATGACTAAGGAAGAACTGCAGGGCCAGGCAGTTGTGTTTCTGCAATAGAACAGGATAACTTTTGTGAAAGCCTGCAGCTTTTCAATTGATGCAGTAGTTCAACAGTTTGGCCTAAATTAGAGACAAAACCTTGTATTCCAGTTAAATTTGATGTTGATACAAAGCGGTGATAGACTAATTTGTTGTTTAGTTATCAGTAAAAATGCTGCAAAACAAAAAAAAATATGTTTCAGATGTTTAATTTGAAAAGCTGCATCTTTAACATAAACTATATTAAAATATTTATATTATAATGTCAATATACCTTATAATTTTTGAACATTTTATCAAAAATTTAAAATGGCATGAACATCAGAAGTCCTGTTAGGAAACTTTTGTTCAAGTGACAGCATGTGAATGAAAGGTGGTTTTGTAACTTTCATATTCCTTTTATAACAATATGCATGCAGCTTTCAAAGTGTTATAACTAATATTTTAATGTGGGATGTTATTAAGTATATACGTTTCTAAGTTGGTAAAGCAAAGTTTGTTCACAAAGGTTATTAATATCCATCTATAATATACTGTATGTTTTAAGTAAAACAAAAGGATTTTAATGGCTAAAAGATTTCATGTATTTTTTTGTTCTTTGGAATTCAGAGAATGGAAAAACACTTAATTGGCTGCAGAAAAGATACAGTATAACTTTTAAGAAACTAGTCTCAGACTGCATCAATTTCAGTGATATTAGTGATTAGGACAAGAAAAGGACAACTGCTTAACACAGTTGGCTGCTGCCTCTTTCTCAAATCTTCCATCAGCAGTCAAACATTGTTACTAATCATAAGATCAACACCCTTTAACAATTAACAAACCATCTGGAATGATCAGATTTGAGACTCAGGATTTCAAGGAATGCATAAAAATGTAGAGTGATCAAACAGACTTTTTTGACAATGTAGAAGAATATCCAGGTTTAAAATAATATGACAAAAATAGTAATTTTGTTAGTTTCATTTGCTCGGCAGGTGCTTGACTTGAATTAGAAAACTTTGTTTCTTCTCTGCAATAAATCAGAATACACAAAAGTATGATAGCTTGATGTAGAATATTGACATTAGGAAGGATGTCTGTTGCAACTTTAGTTCCATGTCTTTTTTTATCTTGAGGTCCATGTCAGAAATACTATGCCATGCACCTTTCATATGCAAATTGTATGGTGGCAGTGAATTGCTTTCAAAAGGTGAAGTTTCCTAACTTTTGTGTGTCATTAATACCATTTACAAGGAGGGATAAGTCTCTGCAAGTTTATATAACAGTGCAATCAGGAAGTTTCTTTGTTGAGTGATATCATTCAAGTTCAGGTGATTAATCTCTCCGATATCCTGAGGATTTTTTCTGTTTGAACAAATGCTTGTGCTTTTCTTGTGTACATAGAAAACACTTGTTAGATATACAGGTACCTATTTTCTATTTAAAATGGATTATAGTTGCTTTTACTTTTTATCTTATTTTCAGTTAATACTATTTTTTAATGGAAATTCTGAATATTTGGATTGTTTCTTGCGTGAGAAAATGATTAATAACTTGTAAGAAGTAGATTTAATGCTGTTCACTTTAGAAATACTGGGGTAATTCTGCTGTACCTTGTTCTTTTGTTTTGTGGATTCACATTGATATCTTTCTTCTTTGATAAAAGTTTTATTAAGCTTTATCTGCATTTATGTGCTAACTGTATTAAATACAAGAGTATCTGAGTAAGTAGTTATTTTTTGGAGTGATTGCTTAGCACAGTGTTTCTCAAACTTTTTGGACCAAGTACCACCCTTGATCAAACCAAAGCATCAAAGTCATTACATAGGAATCACAGAAAATCTCGCTGACCAATATGAACGCGCAGGCACACACACAAATATAATAAAAATAACACTGAGCACGTAGATAATTTGGATCGGAATGTCAGGTTCAGCAGCAGAGCTAGTGTCGATGGCCGATAGGGTTACCATTACGTCCCTAGTGTATGGTAACTTATGTGTCATTTTCCCAGACATGACCTCTATGAGGGAATTTTCAAATATCCAAAAATGTCCGGGATTTCGACACCATTATTTTCACCATGAAGAATAATTAACACAAATTTTAAAGATAGTTAGAAAGAGAGAGAATTTCTTAACTTCTCTAGTTCGCTTCGCGAATTACTTGTACGTCGTCGTCTTGTACGTGTATGAGAGAGCAAAATCGGGCGTCAGTATAGTGTCTTTACCCAGTCTGTGCAGTGCGGAAGCATTCCCTCGAAAGTATCCCTATTTTGTTTCAGACACAAAAAGGCAATTCGAGGACAGAGTTCGTCAACCAAATTAACAGATTATTTTGTCAAATCTGACAGCAAAACAGAGGTTACTTTTATTGCAGCCGAGGAGATTTATGCATTTCTCACAGTTAAACATCATCAACGTTACTTTGCCAATGAAGCTAAAACGGGGGATATTTTGAAAACCCTCTTCATCCCGACCCCCTTCGCAGATAAGCCAATAGGAAAGTTTCTCAGGGTGTTCTCTTTTTTTGATGTTCAAATATGGTAACCCTAGTGGCCGATGTATAATCCTCCTCGTTCTCAACGGGAGTGCATGATCTATTGGACGTGGCATCAATACTCTTGGCGTCTATTCCTTTCAGCCATGACATACTTGATTTTTGCAAGGTATTCATTTTCGATCACTTGTTCAGTCGGCGAATATGGCGCTAAGCTGTGTCTGAAAGCTCGAGGGGAGTATGAACACTCAAGTATTAGCGCGCGCTGGATACGCTAAGTAGCTAAGTACGTAGGCTGCGTATTTGACACAAACTAATTTGATTAAAATAGAATATATGAACTGTTTCAAGATTTCTGAAACCGATTAAGTAATTTAGCGATGACGTATTTACATAATTTGTTATTATTCAGTTTTTAATTCCCATTTTTTCAGTGCACACAACAAATTTCCAGGGTCATCTGGCGTACCACAGTTTGAGAACCACTGGCTTAGCATTTAGTGCGTTGCTTTTATTATTTCTTTGTTACTAAATGAAAAAGTAATTTTCTTTTAGTGCTTTACAGCCACATTAGCAAGTCCACAGTAAATGATAACACCTCCCTTTATTTCAATTTACCTTAACCTTTGAGCTCCTAAATAAAAGCAGGTTTTGCACACAGTTAAAAGTCTGTATGTAAATGAGTCAGAACTGGTATTTATTACGTTTTTTTGCGGTTCTGTTTCTGCAAACCCCCTTTTCTGAGTTATCCCTGGATCTGTTATTAACATAAGAAAAAAGCATTGTTCTTCAGGTAGTGTATTACAGGTTGACACATTAACCCTTATTTATCCCCAAGCCAGTACTAGATAGTTGCTCACACAGGGCCAAGTCAACATGGCAGTGATCAGCACTGCTCTTTTTATTGATGGCTAAGCTAGGATGAGTGTGCCAGCGTGAGGACTTCAGTGATAGAAGATTCACCAGATGCTGAGATATATATCATTTATTTAACATTAACTTAAATAATACGGCTGTATTATCATGACATTTCACTAAAAGATACCAATTGTTTTCCCATCTAAATCTGAGAGAAATGAGAGCTTGAAAGAGCGATCTTGCTCTTGTGAGTCTCTTTATGAGACTTTGAGAATCTTCTGATTCTTATTGCACCAAATACATTGTTTGGCTGTAATAATAATTAATATCCTATATTGTGAGTGTCCAGTGATTTTAATACAGTTTGAGCTTTGGAATATTTGGTGCCAGTAATGATTTTCTTTTTCAGGATCTGCAGCTAATATGGAAAATAGGTGCTTAAAAACATTAATGAAATAAAGAATTTGAAATATAATAGTGATTATAAAATATTTGTTGTGTAATGTGTATGGTATGATTAATTTCATCACTGTTTTTTGTCTTCTAACTTAGATTAAAATGTACGAATGTATATTGAAACAGATTTTGATAAAATGTTTTACCTTTGAAATATTTTAAAGTTTAGTTTGTGACTAAAAGAAAGTGAGACATATTCACGTGAGATTAATTTGAGCAAACTTTTGTGTTTATACAAGGAGTTTCTGTACCAGGGTGCCATCCGCCCAGGGGAAATTTGGTTCTTTTTATTTATTAAACATGACTGTACTTGATCTGTAAGCTCTTGGAACAGTTTTCTGTTGTGTACAGGTTTATGAATTTCACAGAGCAACAGCAAGATACACTGTGCTGTTCAAACAGGAAATACCGTTCCCAACCCTACATTGTGAAACAATGCTGAAATACTCAGTACCTAGAGTATGGGTATAATGATTTATGAACACATAGTAGAAAAATGTATTTACTGTAGGTCATTTATAGAAAGATTCTTTTTCTCAGACTCTCATTTCATGGACCTCAATGTCCACGTGGACTTAGAAATAACTTTTTTTCACATTCACAGCCCCATCCTACTGACAATTATAGTTGTAATGTTAAGTTATTAAAACATTGTTTTGCACATTAATTTTAAATTGGTTATGATAAGATCTGCGCTACTTATGGCCATGTGTATAATACTATAGTTATAATGCATTACTTTAGGGGAGTTGCCCTCTTGTTAAAGCAAAACAAAGACAAATGGTGATTCTAAAGCCGATTTACTATACTGTATGGCAGTGGTTCTCAAACTTTTTGGACCAAGTACCACCCCTAATCCAACCAAAGCATCCAAGTACCACCTACAAGTCATCTTCTCATAGGAACCCCAGAAATTCTCAAAGACCAACATGAGCGCGCGTGCACACACTCACACATACATATAATAAATATCATATTAATAAACTATAATTTGATATAGCGCCTTTAAAGGTGGCTTCTCAAAGTGTTTTACAGAAAAAAAAACATTAACAACAACTAATAAAAAAGCACCATTTCAGTGAGAGGGGTGAGCCTGTTTAGTTGAGCAAAGCAGATGTGAATTAATTTTTCGAGCCTTGATACAATTCACAACGGAGTCTAACAGATATTAAATCGTCAGGCATTTTCTTGACGGCAAAGATCTCGCGGTGGATGTTGTAATGCGTGCATTAATTTCTGGAGCAACCAATCTAATTCGTGCAACTACACCGTTATGTCGCCTTGTCATTGCTCTAGCACCGTCTGTACAAACTCCGATGCATTTTATCCAGTCGAGGCCATTCTCTTACATAAATTCATTCAGAAGCTGAAATACGTGCTCTCCTGTAGTTCCTGTTGGTAGCGGTTTACAGAACAGAAAGTCTTCATGGGACATGCCCTCAAACTCGTATCTAATGTAAACGAGCAAATTGGCCAAATCGACTACAGACTCATCTAATTGCAGTGAAAAACATCTGCTCATCTTAACGAGCTCCATCAGTGTACTTTTGATATAATCCTTCATTTCAATAATTCTATGAATGACTGTGTCTTTCAGGGGGAGGGGGGCAGCAGGTCGAGCTGTTTAGCAGCTTTTTCTCTACACATAATACGTGTCAGCTCTTTTGCCAACGGTAAATAAGGTTCTTCAAAAATAGTGTAGCTTACCTGCTTTAGCAATCCGCAAGCTTGCATTTTTCCGCGTTTCCGTTTTTATTTCCGTATTTATTTAAAGTTTTTATTTCATGCTCATGGGAGCGAAACACAGAGACGCTCGGTGTATTTTTCTCAAATTAGAACAGTTCTTAAATATTTTTCTGTTATCACGCTTTCGTGTGCTCACAAGATTACCTACGTTCGTAGCACGTATTTCTATGCATTCCTGTGTTTACAACGTTGGCATTGTTCCAAAATCACGCACATTCTCCTTTCTCCCTATTTGCTGGAGATACAGCAGCTTTTTTTAAATACAATTGGTCATTTGCATCCGTAGCACGCATTCCTATAGAGTGGTATAAAATTACAGAGTATCTCTTGTGTCCACTGAAGTATTAGCGCGCACTGTATCGTAGTACGTAGGCTGCGTATTCGACACGTATTAAAATACAAAATATGAAAACTCGTCCCGATTTTTTCAGCGCACACGACACAGTTCCAGGGTCATTTGGCGTACCACATGGCGGCACTCCACGTACCACTGCCGGTACGCGTACCACAGATTGAGAACCACTGCTGTACGGCAAAAGAGAAATTAAAATGGTCACGTGTAGCAAATAGTACTGAATTTCAATATACAGTGCTTAGCAAACATATGGAGACTTTTCTTATGGTGTCCCATTTTGTGAAGTTACAAAGTGATGCATACACATTTTTAAAAAACTTGAATAACCCGAATCCTAAACTGAAGACTTGTAAAGTTAACATATGGTAAATGTCTGCAAAAATTATACAGAAATGTATGTATAGCACAATTATTGGAAACACCAATTGGTGGTCTACCAGTCTCCCAGCTTTGCACACCAACTTGGTGCAATATTTGCCCACTCTTTCTTGAGCAAATTTGCTCAAACTCTGTCAAGTTGCTTAAGGAGTTCTTATGGACAGCAGTTTTGAAGTATTTCCACAGATTGTAAGTAGGATCAAGTCAGGTCTTTGGGCCATTCAAGGACATTAACTTTCTTATTCTGAAACCACTCTTGTGTAGGTATGGCCTTGTGCATTGGACTGTTGTCCTCTGGAAAAGTGATTTTTTCCCCCAGTTTTTAAGTCTTTAGCAGACTGAAGACAGACTTTAGCAGAGAGAATTATCTATAGTATTTGTCTTTTAATCCTAAAACGATTACTAATCCCTGTTCAGGAGAAGCATCTTCACAGTCCTTGCCACCACCATGTTTATTGGGATGGTTTGGGCTGGGAGGTGTGCTTTGGTGGATCTATGTGAAACATAAAGCTTGGCATTTAGACCAGAAAGTTCCCATTTGATTTAATTTGACCAACGTATCTTTATGAATTATAACCACATTTTGCACTGTCATGTAAATGTCTTTTTGCAAACTGCAAGCAGGATTTGAAATGGCTCTGCTACTCTGCCATATGGGCTGTGTTTGTAGAGTTACCAGGATATTGCTGATACATGGACATTATTTCCCATCGCAGCATTTGAACAGCGTAACACTTTGTAAAGTTACTTTTGGCCTCATAGTGGCACCCCTAGATTTAGTGTCTGGATGGTATGACCCCTTAATAATCCATACTCAATAGGATATTCAGTGTCTTTTAAAAAATCTTTATACCCCTAATCTGTGCCTTTTAACAACTTTACCTCTGACTGATTCTGAAAACTGAGTTGTTGAATCTTTGACTGAGGGACCTTGCAGGAATATAGGTGTATTTATTCTGAAATTACGTAAACCACTGTTATTGCACACAGAGACCACTCAACTAATTGTGTGGCTCATTAAGATCATTTTGTACACCTACATTAATTTAAAATTTCTGAATTTTGGTTCTGAATGTATGGATTAGGTTACATAAGCTTTAAAGCATAAAATGTTAAAACTGTGCAAGGGTATGAATACTTATTGCAATGTCCTATATATGAAATTCCCTGAAAGGCAAAATGGAGTTGAGCTAGAAGTGATGCCAGGGCAACTGCAGCAAACTGAATTATGTGTTCTCTTACTCGTGGGAGGTTAAATTTCTGCCACTTTGGTATATGCTGTGGTATATACAAGGCATTCTAATTTTGAGAGCAGGGAATCTATGTTGTGATTATGTAAGTTGTAAATGTGTTTCTGTGTTAGTATTTATTAAGCTAAATTAGAGTGCTGTTCCTGAACTAATATTACTGTATGTGGCCAGGTTTGACACTTCCATCCTCTAAGCTAGATGTCATGAATGGCAACAGTGAAGCTTGTACAACACTTAGTTCCTGTCTGCCCAGATGATGCCATGTGTTACTGACTTCTGGAATCTGTGTCACACAGGTCTAAATTTGTTGGGTAGCATGTGTTTATCATTTCATAGTGTACATGTATCTACAAACTGTGACTTACCTTGCACATTCTATCTGGAATTATCTTCAAATACATATGTTCTATCTGGAATTATCTTCAAATACACATGTTCTATCTGTAAATTGTATGGTATCTTGATTGTATTTATCCATATATATTTTTTTTTATGTGTTGCACAATAAATATGCCAACTTCCATCACTGATTTTCTTTCTTGAAAGTAAATTCTTTAGCTTGTTGTTGCTGGTGTTATAGAGCCTAGTAAAATCCAGTTAAAGCCTACAGGCCCCTGTGAGGCAGCAGCAGGGGTCACTGACTAGCTGAGAGCAAAGGAAGATGTGGCTGACAAATCCCACCCTACCCAGTACTCAGTCGACATGACGAAGACTCACAATCTTAGAGCTCAGCCTGTGCGCAGGCAAGCGCCTTTATCACCTTAGTCACTTAGGAGTCCCCAGATCACTATTTCGAGAGGTCTGATTGCAGGCCATGTATTTTGTACCGGCAAATGATGCACTGTAGGACACATGTAAGTTTTACAAATGTAAGTTTTTGTGCTTTTTGCACTATTCAGTTGGTTTTTGAGGAAGAGTTTTTTCTGGTCATTTACAGTATGTAATTTATGTAGTGGAATTACACCTTCAATGTGTTCCACATTCCACATGAATTGACTTTGATAACATAAGCATGCATAGCTTTAGCTCTCATGCAACCAAGGCTGTTTTCAGATCCTATGAAGTAGCATTTTCTCTGTCTTCCTGCTCTGATATTTTTTACTTTTGCAAATGTGGTTACTGTGTGTTATTCTTCTATTAATAGCGACAGGCTAGTGAGAAGATTTGAGGATTTATTCTCAGATGTAGAAGTATTCTTGATTCCTAAGTAAGAGGCATATACATTTTGACTGGTGTTTTGTAAAGGTCGTGATTAAGTACATGGACCCAGAAAGTACATTAAAGTCTGGTATACAGCAGACATGTGAGTTTGTGGAATGCATCAAGTGTACAAGCTGTTTAGACCATAGTGGGACATTTGAGCTCCAGACTGAAATACAGGCAGGAGGTTTCAGAATTTGAAAATGTCTTGGAAGTTCAGTACACAACTTAATAAGAAATCTTCTAGTACATTTGTATTATGTGTAAAATGGTGGCTTTTGTTTATGGCATGTGGAAAAACAGACTTCTGGTTTTGTGTACTGATCGTAATTAGATGAAAAAAATATATAATTAAAGTATGATGTTTGTTTCTGATTCTTTTCAGTTTTAGGAAGTTTATTTTTTCAATTATTTGCAGACTAAACAGTTGTACATAAATTGTAACAAGTACTATCTACGGACTCCCCAGTAAATGGGAATGTAGAGTTCAATAACCTGAAATAAACTAATTGCCATCAAAGGAAAAGTGAATAAAGCTCTCATCTGCTGCACTAGGCGCACACTTCAGGAAGTGTGGCTGAAAGCAGAAAAACACGTGCTGTAGTTGACACGTCCTTGTCCCCTGCAGGGACCTTGGGCCTTTTCAAATCACAGGGCAGCCAGCTGTGGACTTTCTTTTATAATTTATGTAATGCTCCTTATAAGAATCCTTGTCTGCAAAACTGATTTATTTGTAGTCTCTATGAGTGTCTCAATAAAAAAACAAAGAAGAGGGTCTGGAGTTATCACTTGGAGCCTAACATGACGGCCTGTTGTGATTCAGTCTGGCCTCCTTTTGTTCCTTCAGTTTTATCTGCCATCTGCTGTCACTAGAAGCCTTTGTTCTGCACAAGGTAATCCCATTGCCTGTGAATGAGACAGGCTCAGAGTAACAACAATCCACTGGAGGATGCACTTTAGTAATGTAATAATCTTGTCACTTCTCATTGAAAGGGCCATATGTATGTGAGGAAGCAGAACAGCCAACAACTTGAGGCTGGTCTAAAGCCATGTTGTGGGAACAGTTACTGTGGCTAAAAGAGCCCAAGTAGTATTGCTTGTGCTGATTTTGAACCTGAGACAGACTGAGCCCTGAGAAACCTGAGAGATTTTACTTTCTTCCTAGGATTTCAGATGATTATCTTGCATATTATAGTGCATTTAACTGTTCTATTTAGAATTTCATATTTTTAGATGAAACTGGAGTAACAACTTAATGTCATTAATTAGATCAGTCCCTAAGCCTATATATTGTGAAAATCAAAACAACCTTCATGTGTTTGTATGTGACTTAATTCTCTATGGGGGGGAAGTCAATAGAACTATTTATTGAAAGGTGTCTCAATTGCTTTGAAAACCAAGAATATTAGTTTATTTTCATGTAAATCTCTTTGTGACGTTGTCTGAGCTTGGTTATACTTCTCAAAGAAGTGCATTCATGGTCTAAATGTCTCTACTCAGTGTGGTATTAGTTACAGTATGTCTAGGATTCTTAAGAAGGCCTTTACCTCTGTTTAGTTGTTTCCAACAACCTGTAAATTATAGTGATTGAATAGTTCCCCCCCAGGTTGCCTGAATTCCTGCTGTTTGAACTGTTCAAAGCTGATCCAGGTTGACTTAATTCAGTAGTGCAGTTGGTTAGCTCCTTCAGTTTCTTTCACATTGGAGCAGACAACCGCTGTGTATAAAAAGATTCATGAAAGGTTGCTGTGGTGTTTAGGTATGCAGGCCATTGTTCAAAATCTATTCTCAATAATAGTTGATAAAAGTAATACTGTAATTGTGTCAGTTAATATGACTAATATAACTGAATAAGCTTATACATATGTAAAAAGATACATACTTTATATACACAATAATATTATATTTATTCACACCTGAAGAAAGCTTTATAGCCAAAACAATGTTTTTTTTGTTCTACTTCTCGGTTTATTATTAACCTGTAGTTGTTTTAGCTTGTGTACTATTGCCAATTACCACTGTAATATTGACAGTATATTACCTACCATAGATGTAGGTAAAATGTCATATAAAAGTTTTTATGTACAGAAGCAAGTAGATATTACATTTGTTCAGAAAAGTAAATAAAAGACAAGAAATGCTTCAGCTCACACTCTAAACAGAGATACAGCAACATTAGAAAAATAAAGAGCTGCAGTAAGCTACCAAAAAATATTTACTTTGGGTTTTTTACACTTATTTTGTATAAAGGGAAAAGCAACAGGTTTCGTCTTGTGTGTGCTTGCCTACCTTCAGCTGACTTCAAGGCACTCCATGTACAGAGACGTCAGACAGGCAGCATCTTGTTTCAGCGAGGTCTCACACTTTGAAGTGTTCAGAAATTTTCCTTTGCCTTTCATGTTTTTTTTTCTTTGCAAGAAAAGTGCTCGAACAGTCAAAGGAGCATCTGGCAGCTAATAGTCTTACACAGAAAGAGAATTGTTTCGGGTTTGGGAAGGAGTGAGCTGAATATTAATAATTAATAATAATTGCTTACACTTATAGCGCTTTTCTGGACACTCCACTCAAAGCGCTTTACAGGTAATGGGGACTCCCCTCCACCACCACCAATATTGATGTCTTGGGAGATTTTCTATGGTTTGTCCCTTCTTAACTGAAATGACAGAAACATATCTGCTCATCATAATGAATACAAAACTTTTGGCCATCTAAGGACTGTGTACTACTGTGTATCAAAAGTGATTTTAAAAATGTGAGTGGTGTTAATCTTTGAAGAGCTGTCATAGTTTAAACTGTAAATCTCAATTTAAACGCTGGACAGACATTTTAGATGTTCCTTTCGGTGCAGTTATTTATGCCTCTTGATGTATCCTCAATATATTAGGTATCATATACCTAACTGTTATTTGGGCTTCAAGATTGGAGCTGCGTAAACTGTCAGTTAACGGCAATTGAAATGATGAAGGAAATTGGGAAAAATGAATTTTTCTTACAATTTTATGTGACACAGCTTTTCTGTTTTTGAAGAGATAGGTTGCTACTTTATTGTAGATTAATATTGTGTTTTCATGGTAGATCAGGATGTAAAAAAATCAGAAGAGGAATTTATGTGTCCCTCTCACTGGGAGAAACTGCCAAGCAGTAGGGCACTGAATGTTAGATGTGTCGCCCTTCTTCTAGAATGGCAGATGGATGAGTGCTATGATTGCTTGATCCTGGTTGGAAAATTGATTACATCAACAGGTATTATAAGGTAGAACTGTCTGCAGATAGGTTTTTATCCTGATGGAACTACTGTTTTTGTCATTAGCAGAGAGGGCATTGTGACTGCTTGTTAGCTATCCTCTACCAATCTGCTTTCATACAGTTGATGTATTAAATCTCAGCTGATTTTTGCAGCTTTAAGTAGCAAATATTCTGCCAACATTTCTGTGTAGATGTAACTCTGATTGGCATGCACTGTCTTTAAACATCAAAAGTGTTCATTATTTTAATGAAGATTAGCAGGCTGACTGCTACAGTATCATCATACAGTATCTCCATTATGCTTCATTCTTCTGTTAGGAGCCTCTGGCATTTCTTAACCTTTTGGTTCAAGACTACTGATTACTTTGTCTAATTTTTCTAGGAAGACTAAGGACCAGTGGACCAGCTCATTTCATTTGAGCCCAAATTTAAACCTGATATTAAGCTTGACAGCGAGACGTGACAAACTAATTCTGATGAATCATCTTTAACTGTGAACAAATAAGACATTAACTATAAACTGTAATCTGTCTGCTAAATTAGAGGTTCTGGAATAGGAAAACCTTTCTGTAGCACTGAGATGACATAGTCACTTAGTAGCCAATAAGCACCAGTAGTGTTTATCTGGGGAGTGATTTTTTGATGCCGATCTCTTAAAATTAAGCTTTTCTGTATGCAGAATATTAATACAGCACGTTTTACAGGATATCCCAGGACTAATTTAAAGTTTTGAACTTTTTGTAGCTTTGTCATTTAAAAAATATAGTTTAATTGGCTGATCTAATTGTTCCCCCCTTGGTTCGGTTTCATTTGTGCCTCTTGAAGACCCAAATATGTCTTGAACTATTGTACTACAGCTTATAGGTAGTCCATTTATTGTTAAATGAAGGCATGTTGTCTTTTCTTAAATTGATCTGTATGGATCCCTGAATTGATTTGCTTTGAGTGTCACTGCTGTGAGTGATTTATTTTTGTGCACAGTATTTTGTATTTAGCAGTTTGGAAGAGAAAAGACAGTCACAGCAGCCTGAACCTCATGACCAAATGGGCTTTGTTGTGGAATGAAGTCCCTTTGACCATTCTCTGTCTTCTGCTGTAGCACTAATTGCTGTCAACTAACTTTCTTATATGATCTGCAATTATAGTGATTATCAAGACTTCAGAGAGGCAAAAAGTATGTACTTTTTCATATTTATTAGAATGGTATTGTTTGAATTCTGAAACAGTGTTAAATTAGTGTGTAGCGTAAAATTATCAGTTTCATTGTTGCATGCTTTCTTTAGTGAAAATACTTCAAATTAGAATGGGATATAAAAACATCTGCTTTATTCCAGAACTGCATGATGGGTTAAAATACTTTGCAGAATTTTGAAAACCCTAGGAAAGTGTACACTTGTGAATAACTTTATGTTCAGTGGAAGTCAGAATCTGTAGTTTATTTTTTTCCTTTACTATTTAATTTGATTTATTCAATTGTATCTTTATATTTTAAAAATGTTTTGCCTGCGGTTTTCCAGGATTTTAAGATTTATTTAGTTAAAGAAATGTCACTTAATTAAACTTGTATATCAATAAGATCTTTTCACATTTTATTGAAGACTGTTTGCTCGTAGTGAGTCATCCTGTAGAACAGGCTTGGGCAATTAATGGGGCACCCAGTGAGTGCCAGTATGTCTGTATGTAGCTCTACAGATGTCAGTGAGTGCTAAAAGTTTGTGGGCTTCTAGGAAAAGTCATGGGGTTGTAGAGTTTTCCTTTCAAATCCTTTAAAACAAATGTTTGAACTTCCTGGATCAATAAGCGTCTACTGTCTACTGAATCAATTAGTGCTATAAGGCCTCCTTTTGTTTATAACTGCTATTATGATCCTCAATTCAGGGGAATTGAAAAGGAAAACAGCAACATTTTATGGAAAAAGCACAGTGAGTAGGGTACAGTCCAATTAAATCGGTAAATTACCCCTTCATGCATGAAACTAATATTCTTTGCACTTAGGTTGTTCATTGAGATAAACAAAATCATTTTGATTACATTTTTATACGAGTGCTACTGTTTTTGCATTTGCCCTGGTCTGTTGGATCTTTTATTGCATGCTGTATCATACCTGTGGTATTTAAAACTGGATTACACTAATGCCCTTTTAGGGAATTAAATGAAAATTATGATTATTTAAGTGATTTACTGTTGAGTATTGCCCTCAGCAGAAGCCCAAGTCAGGCCTGGGAAATGCTGATGGCTGGCTTGTTTTATTATGGGCTAAATTAGTTTTAGCTTGATAACCACTTGCACTGATTTAATTAAAAGCTGCAAGGTTAGTCTCTGGCAGGCTCTCACATCTCTAGTTCAGTGGTGGCCTGATGTCATGTTTTGGAGTTGCACTATAGAGGGCAACAGATGCAACAAGTAGAAGATAGAAGTGGCTGTGCTTTAAAATATCTTGATGTTTGGCCTGCATGTTTCGGAGGAGACAAATGCATGACTTTGTGGTAGAAGCTTTAATTATTCTGACCAATAAATCAATAATGGAATTCTTTATTGACCTTTTCTGGAAGAAAGATGAAGATAAAGATGGACACTTATGGAGAACATTAAGCTCCCGGCTCAAACATCTTGACCCAGTGTCAAATGTCGAAAACTTTGCCTTTTTTATTGCTATTTCAGAATCGGAACCCTACCATAGATAGGTACTGGCATTGTCACAGAAATATAAGAAATAAAATGGCAGCGTTTTTATTTGCACTCTAGCTATTAGGATAAATAAAAATATAGGACTAGAAAATGGTCTCACTACTCTTGTTAACAGGCCAAGATGGATTATTGTTGGTGTCCTCTGAGTCTAGTTGTTTAGAATGGGTAGTGTATGAGCTTGGACAAACTCTGTCTCACAAGCACAGAATTGTTGTGGCTGTCATTACTTTCCTTGTTTTTTTCATTCCCCACCTTGTTAAATGAGTAAATTATAATTTTTAAATAAAAAAACATTATAAATGACTATTTCTGGTGTGCGGATAGAAATCCACAAGCATCTAGAGCTATAACAAGAACAAAATCTTCTACAATTGGGTTATAGCTTTCAGGTGTAATGCTGTTAATTTCTTTAAAATCACTGAGTGCATCTTGTGATTTCCTTTAAGATTACCTCAATCTTTTCTCAAATCGTGGTAATCTTAAAGCATTCCATGGTGATTGCCCAGCAAAATATACAGCAACATTGGAAGAGGAAGATGAGGGATTAGGGTTACATTTGTATTGAATGTCATGTTGAGTGACCATCTGCTTATTGGCTGTCAATAAATCTTACCACCTTGCACTGAATCTGCCCCTGTGGCTAGAAGGTTGCCGGTTCAAATCCCACAGCCGGCAGAGGAATCCTACTCCGTTGGGCTCCTGAACAAGGCCCTTAACCCCAACTGCTCTAGGGGCGCCGTACAATGGCAGACCCTGCGCTCTGACCCCAGGCTCTCTCCCTGTCTGTGCGTCTCATGCAGAGCAAGCTGGGGTATGCGAAAAGATAATTCCTAATGCAAGAAATTGTAAAGGGTTAATAAAGGGATGTTATTATTATTAAAACAGGATCACAGGGGTGCCAGAAAGTGGAGAAATCACAGTAGAAACGCCACACAGACAGCACTCCAGGAATTGAACCTAGGGCCCTAGCACAGCAAGACAGGCTGTTTACTGTACCACTGCATCACTGTGCTGCCCTCTGATATAACTTTTCCTAGAATTAAAACAAAGCATTTTCTGGTAGCTATGTAGGATTAATTTTGTCTCCCTTGGGAAATCTTATTCCAGTGCAATACAAGCAAAGTGTGCCGTAAACCACAATGTCTCCTGATTGATGAAAAATGGTCTTAACTTTATTTAAATAAAAATACAAAATCGTGAGCATATCTGTCAGAAAACATATCCAATAATGGTAGACATTTGGATAGCATGTTTTTTATGTTCAATCTCAAATGCTTAAGTGTTTTCTTAAAATGTATATGTCCTAGTGTTAAACATGAGTGCCTGATTACTTCATCCAATTTGCTGCAAGCTGGCACCAGTCACAAGAATAAATAACAGTACCTTACACTGTTCTGAACCTTAATGAGCCAGTAGTAACACAAACATGATGAGTTAAAAAAAGTTGTCCGAGTTTAACAGCATTCTTGTTTCTTAGGTAAACTCGGTTTCAGTAATATTAAGTAAGAGCAACAGTGAATGGCAGGCATTCATTGCTCATAGGTTTGTGACTTTAATTTTGTGAAATTTCGGTATTGTTGGTTCTGTGTAGGCACCTTAAATTCCTAATTGCAGTACATGGAGAAAAACTAGCATTTTACCAAACAGTTGTTTTTTAACTTAACCCTGAATTTCCAGTGTACTGTAAATCCTACAGCACTGTGGCCAATGCTGGTCTCAGAAAGGGAGGTGCAGTGTCTCCTGTTTTCTTAATGTAAAGGGTGTTTGGATCTGCATCCTGACTCTTAGGTACAGTTGACATAAAATAAAGCAGATGAAGCATATCGTTCAGCTGGGTGCTGTACTGTGCACCTGCTGTATACATTTTTCCTCTTAGATCTATATCAAAGCTAGATTTGTGTTGCTCTTTTAAGATACTATGGCTTTTCTAATCTGACTTTACTTTGAAGCAGGTAATTTTCATCTACTCTAAAATGCTTCAAGTCAGGCTATTTAAAATCTCCAGATCTTGTCTCTATTTACCAACATTTTCCATGCAGATAATGTAGCGGGTGCTGCAAGTTTAATATACTGTAAAAAGCAGAAATATATTCTATCTAAAGCTAATATGTGCTAATGTCAAAGCATACATTAAAGGAAGTGACCATGGGAAAGAATGCCGTGTGGACATTTGGAAATCAATATATTTATATTTAGTTCATTTGCACATTATGATTTTGACTGTCACCTGTATAACATAATTTGACAATAAATCCTGTAGCGGGTTTTACTATTCAGTAGCTACACTTCTGCTGTAAATGTCTGCTATATTCTCATGGTTTAATTTCTCTTTAACTGCCAAAATAAGAAACAAATTCGATTCATCAATTAGAAAGGAGAAAAATACTTGTCACATTTACAGTGTTTATTAATGACTAAGGCTGTAGACATAGTCCCTCATTTAATCAACTATGGCAATGTGTTTTGCTCATGGCAAAGTGCTTTGACACCTTCAGTTTTCCATAACAGAACCCTAACACGTGGGACACAGCTGGCAGGGTAATTTCCTTGCTGTTTGCCAAAACTCCTGTAACAGGATAAATCTGGGTTAGCAGGGGGGGATACAATGCCTGCAGAACCTCTACACATCCTTTCCAAAGTAAAACAGTTTGTGGCCTAACAGCCTGAAATCAAGACACGTTAAATCAGAATTTATTTTATCTCTACACATTGTAACACATAACCTCCAAGTGAAAAACCAACACTTTAAACTCTTTGAAAAGTAGATACAAATTAAAACCTAGAAAACAGGGGTGTGTACACTTACAGTGCCTTGCGAAAGTATTCGGCCCCCTTGAACTTTTCAACCTTTTGCCACATTTCAGGCTTCAAACATAAAGATATAAATTTTTTATTTTATGTGAAGAATCACCAACAAGTGGGACACAATTGTGAAGTGGAACGAAATCTATTGGATTTTTGAAACTTTTTTAACTAATAAAAAAATGTGGGGCGTGCAAAATTATTCGGCCCCTTTACTTTCAGTGCAGCAAACTCACTCCAGAAGTTCAGCGAGGATCTCTGAATGATCCAATGTTGTCCTAAATGACTGATGGTGATAAATAGAATCCACCTGTGTGTAATCAAGTCTCTGTATAAATGCACCTGCTCTGTGATAGTCTCAAGGTTCTGTTGAAAGCGCAGAGAGCATCATGAAGACCAAGGAACACACCAGGCAGGTCCGTAATACTGTTGTGGAGAAGTTTAAAGCCGGATTTGGATACAAAAAGATTTCCCAAGCTTCAAACATCCCAAGGAGCACTGTGCAAGCGATCATCTTCAAATGGAAGGAGTATCAGACCACTGCAAATCTACCAAGACCTGGCCGTCCCTCTAAACTTTCAGCTCAGACAAGGAGAAGACTGATCAGAGATGCAGCCAAGAGGCCCATGATCACTCTGGATGAACTGCAGAGAACTACAGCTGAGGTGGGAGAGTCTGTCCATAGGACAACAATCAGTCTTACACTGCACAAATCTGGCATTTATGGAAGAGTGGCAAGAAGAAAGCCATTTCACAAAGATATCCATAAAAAGTCTCGTCTAAAGTTTGCCACAAGCCACCTGGGAGACACCCCAAACATGTGGAAGAAGGTGCTCTGGTCAGATGAAACCAAAATCGAACTTTTTGGCCACAATGCAAAACGATATGTTTGGCGTAAAAGCAACACAGCTCATCACCCTCAACACACCATCCCCACTGTCAAACATGGTGGTGGCAGCATCATGGTTTGGGCCTGCTTTTCTTCAGCAGGGACAGGGAAGATGGTTAAAATTGAGGGGAAGATGGATGCAGCCAAATACAGGACCATTCTGGATGAAAACCTGTTGGAGTCTGCAAAAGACCTGAAACTGGGACGGAGATTTATCTTCCAACAAGACAATGATCCCAAACATACAGCAAAATCTACAAAGGAATGGTTCACAAATAAACGTATCCAGGTGTTTGAATGGCCAAGTCAAAGTCCAGACCTGAATCCAATCGAGAATCTGTGGAAAGAGCTGAAAACTGCTGTTCACAAACGCTCTCCATCCAACCTAACTGAGCTCGAGCTGTTTTGCAAGGAAGAATGGGCAAGAATTTCAGTCTCTCGATGTGCAAAACTGATAGAGACATACCCCAAGCGACTTGCAGCTGTATTCGCAGCAAAAGGTGGCTCTACAAAGTATTAACGCAAGGGGGCCGAATAATTTTGCACGCCCCACTTTTCATTTTTTAATTAGTTAAAAAAGTTTCAAAAATCCAATAGATTTCGTTCCACTTCACAATTGTGTCCCACTTGTTGGTGATTCTTCACATAAAATAAAAAATTTATATCTTTATGTTTGAAGCCTGAAATGTGGCAAAAGGTTGAAAAGTTCAAGGGGGCCGAATACTTTCGCAAGGCACTGTATCTAACCCATAGCAATAGCAATTGTAAAATGGCCCCGATATGATCAGTTACCTCCCTATTGCAATTCAATTGTAGTGATCCTGCTGATTACAAAATAAAATTGGCTGTTCCTGTAGGTGTCCTCTTCCAGTAAAGAGTCAACTATGGACAACAAAGAGCTATCAAAAAGGCACAGGGCAGGTTCATAAAATATCAGGCAAATAATTAGATATCAAGATAATTAGCACGGAGATTGGTAATCTCTTACTTATCTCACAAAATTAAGAGAGTGCAGTGTTATTTCACTTTGAATCCACTTTTCCATATTTTCAGAAAAAGCAAAAGGGAAAGAAAATGTTCAGTCTTGTTAGTGTTGCAGAAAAAAAATCCATACACAAGAAAAAGAGAACAACAAATTGAGTGCTTTCCTTTCCTTAGTATACAGTTGCTTGTTACTTTATATACGATTACTATTTAAAACAGTATGCAAAGTCATTGTGTCCTTTATTATTCGAATTATGGTTCCAGGTTGGACTGATGCATTTAGTGAAATCACCAGATTCCTGGATAGGTATGCATAACATGCAAACAGAAGCCATAAAAGAATTCTTACTTCGCTGCATGTCAGATGTTAAAATTAAGGAAAATTGAGACCAAGCCTTGTTTATAAACTTGCAATGTGTAGGTATTGTCACATACTGTAATTAGGAAGAGAGCATAAAGAACAGCTAAACAGCAGAATACCCCTGACATCTGTTATGTTTTTTGCCGTTTAGTTTGTCTCCGTGTGTCCTGCTGTTATGTATTGTAAATGTTTGTTTTGAATATTTTGTTCCACATTAAAAAGAGAAGAGCTGCAGGGTATGAATATTGTGCCTGGAATACTTTGTGGTCTGTGTATAATTTACAAAAGATGGGGGAGAATAAAGAAAACATTTTCATAAATTACGATACAATTGTTTATATAAAACTCTTATATAAAAGTGGTTGTAGGAGTATGGAACAGGGTACTGTACCTAGCCATGTTGGTGAACCTAACAAGCTTGGCTTGGCTTCTGTCAAGAAATGGCAGAATGAGATCCTCAGATCAATTAGCTACTAGCTACCAAACAAACTAGGGGAGCCAAATGGCCTCCTCTCATTTGTAACCTTTCTTAGTTTCTTAACAAATCTCTCCCCTCAGCTCATGTTCATGGCCACAGCTCCGTGGATGGTCTTGCGTGCCCGTGTCCCCTCACTTCTCTGAACCGTCAATTCCACTGTTTTTCAAGAGATATAGAGTAATGTACATGATGTAAAAGTTATCCAACAATTATTTTGCATGTACAGTAACTTTAGGATCTTCAGGGCGGCATGTTTGTTAGCCAACCTAGCTTACTTGCTCCAGGAGCTGACAAATATGTAACCGAAATCCCTTTTTCTCACTTGA
Source organism: Lepisosteus platostomus (assembly GCF_059453375.1). NCBI lineage: Eukaryota > Metazoa > Chordata > Actinopteri > Semionotiformes > Lepisosteidae > Lepisosteus > Lepisosteus platostomus. The sequence goes on from NC_142614.1 coordinate 33,198,556, forward strand.
TTTCAGGCCGCAAAAACCTGAACCCACTTCTGGTGGATAGACCTAGTTCTTTATTCATATTGTAGGCTCCTTCACCTAAGGCAGAAATTTCTTTGCCGGACTAGCACAAAACGTTTCCTTCTTAATTCTCTCAAAGAGAGCTTTGCGCGGGACTGTGTGGAGATGTTTAATCCCTCCCCATGGGTCTACTGCTTGGCCCGGGATGGCAGAGCAGCTGGGAAGTCAATCCACCTTTTCTTCTGGATACTAATCTAGAAGTTCTAGGCTCCCTAGAAGTTGTTGATCTCATTACTAGAATGGATGGGCCCTGTTTGTCATTATCTGATTCATCCTCAAATACAGAAGCTCTAATACTGAATCATTGTAATGCTTTGGGGCATTCATAAAGCTTAATCACAAAAGTGATGATTATCCTCTCAAAATTATCCTATGTATGATCTAGATAGTTACATAAGTTAGATGAATAATTTTATTTAGTCCTGAATAATTTTGAATGTAGTCCTGTTGTTCTGTTGCAAGTAGCTATTTTTAAGCTGGTCTGAAGAACTTGTTTCATGTTTTTGGAGGATGTGTAATCTCCAGATTTACAGATAAAATAACAAATAAGGATGGGGAAACAGTTACCTCATAACAGACAAAGGACATAAAATAAACTTTGTGAAAGTTCACCTGCTGCGCTGTTACTTATAGTCACTTGACAAATAATGCTGTATGTGTTTGATGAGGCATATTCTACTTCTGTTTCTCAAAACAGCATTTTGCCTCGTCTGATCTTTATTTCTTGTCTTTTTTTCCGCAGCCCAGTGTTCTAATAGTGAGCTATATAGAGTCAGAGAGGGCAGCTTCACAATTTGGGTCCTACCAGCGGGCAGAATGGAAACCAGACGACACCATGATAGCAGTGGCGGTGAGTACAAGAAGTGTTTTTTTATTTTATTTTTGTGCCTCATAAGTATAATGGGTCAGTTAGTCTTCAGTACTAATAAACACTATGATACCAAGATCCTACAATATGTAGTGCCAGAGTAAAAAATCTTTATTGTTTTTATTATAGTTTTATTGGATATTGTCACTCATTACCTTTTTTTCATGATGAAGGATAATTATCTTCCTTGAATCTGATGGTGACTGCTAATACCAGTATAGGATCCACAGACCCTCTGGCAGGTTTCAGGAGATATGCGGGTGTTTACTATGTATGGTGCTTCCCAGGCATTGATTTCTTCATGTTTGCTTTTACAATGTCTATGAAATGCTTTTTCTGTGCTCTTCTGGAGCAGTTGCCTTAGCTGTTCTGGGATCCTAGAATCTCACATCCAGATAACATGACCGAAGCTATGCTGCTGATGGAATATGATCAGTTTCATTGCTAGTGGAGCCTGCCTGGGAGAGAACGAAGTTGGGAAAAGTTATTCAGCAAAAGCAATGAAACAGTTCGGAAGAATTCTTCTAATCTTGCCTGAGATGGACATCATGGAGATCGCTCTGTGATTTCTTAGATTGTATCAGTCCCATTTCTTGAAGATTGTCAAAATTATGGCATCCTTAAATTTATTCAGGATTATATAATCATTCAATTTCAATATAGTGTGAGCTTGTAGGTGTAGTGCTAGGGCTATTTCAAGCTCGTGTCTAATTAGGTGGTATGGGATGTTATTGAATATTTTGTTGCAGAGGCAGGCTTCGCTGTCTTTTAACGTGTCACAAGCCACACAGCCCTGTACCAGAGGTTCAGTGCAGACTGGAGGAAAGGCATATATCTCACCCAACAGTATTGTGAACCTGCAAACACCTAGGAAAGCTGCTGAGGTTCCAGGCTGAATATTCTCACTCTTCACTCAGCAGCTTGGGAAATGTCAGTCACAGTTGGGTAGTGACATTACCCAGGCTTGAACCTGTAACATCTAGATCATAGAGCACAGCTTGCACTTGAGCAAGCACCTTTACTCTTCAACCACGCCCCATGAGTCCCTTCCTTGGTGAGGGTCCCCGCTTCGATAAATCTGAAAGGTCCAGGTGCTTAGGTACTAACAGACCTTGAGGAATTGTAGAACAATAGATATCGTATGTCTGCAAGATGTTGAATTTTTTTGCCTTGTCTGTCCGCCATCTGTTCATCGTGTTAAAAAATCTCCTTTATACCTCCTTGTTTGCTTGCTGGTGGGCCAGGTACTTCTCTGCGGAGTTTGGGTTACTCTCCCATGCAGAGAAAGCCTTGCACATTTGATCAATAAGTAATTGATTATTGATTAATAGTCTAGTCGTTTTCATCAAACCAATCTTGGTATTTCCTGGTATAAAACCAAATCTAAGTATGTCTTAGCAGGCACTTCCCATATTCCTGAACCATATAAACACCTTTCTTCCATTCTTGGTTGAGTCTTGAGATTTTTGAAAATGTGTTTTTTTATGGTTGTATTCATTCAGTGCTTTAGTGCATAACTACTTAAACAGTGCTTCATGGAGTCTTTGTTTGAATTGCAGGAATCCCTGAATTTGCATTGATATATAGGAATATGATATAAGTATATTGATTCTTTGCTAATATGAGACAGAATCATGGGGTGCTCCTTGATTCCAATTATAAATTTACAAAAGGTTTCATTTGTGAGGCAAATCTATATTTCTTCGATTTTCACTTCAAGACGAAAGGCCAGCTTTTTTTTACTGGTCCTTCTCCGGCTTGTCAGGCAAGTTCTGATGACACAAATGCAATATGTCTTTTTAGACAGTCCATCTTGGCCGTGATGTTAAAGGTCTCATATTTTAATACTCTGTTTTGTTTTGTTTTACTACATTTTTATGTTTAGGGCATTATGATTTATGTTTAGGGCATCCTTTGTTTTTTCCTATCTTAAAGGGCCAAATGAAACATATTCTAGGTAGGGCTGATCATTCACAGCTACAACTGCCAACGTACGTCTGCCTCACCCAAATGTTGACAACTCTATTGTGATAGCTGCCATGATCTGGCACAGAGACTAGACTTTCAGAAATTAATATCCTGCTTGTGTCACTATTTGCTAGTTGCCATAAGCCTTGGAGAATATCTGGGAAATGGGAGATATCTGTACTGCATGCAGGCAGTGGTGCCAAGCTCACAGGCAAAATGCTGCTGTAGCAAGCTAGGGACTCGGCAGAGCTGTGCTCGCAGGCGGCGGGGTAGTGTGGCAGACAAGAACGCAGAGTTCATGGTCAGGCAGGCAGGGGGTCAAACTGATGCAAACAAAACTCACTTCAGAGCACAAAGGGGAATCCAATTGGTGTGTTGAGAGTAACAAGCCAAGGATGGTCTGGGAACAATGTCAAGAACGCAAGCAGAGGTTAGGAATCAAAATTACATGCAGCAAGGAAAAAGCCGGAGGTTTTGGAAGCTCAGAGTCTGTTACGGAAACCTGAGCAGGGTCAGAGTAGCCCTAAATATCCCTGAACCACCTGAAGTGGGCGATGAAGTTAATTGCCTCCAGGTAATCCAGATCTCTTGTCAAATTGGTATTCATGGCAACCGGTGCTGAATGCAGATATGTGGACAGGTGCAGGTGGGTGGCGCAATGACTGGCTGCCATGTCAATACTATCTCAGCTGGCATGGCAGCAGGGGTGAGCATGGCTGGTGACTGTAGGAATGTATGGTAATCAATGTGGTTTCAGGACTGAAGTCCTTCCATAGTTCATGCTGTTGATGCCAGATGAGAACCATGTTGTTGATGTGCCAACTTAGTTGTTTATTGATTCAAACAAGAACCCCATTTCTCAACCGAGCACTCTACCAAGCTGTAGATCTGGTAAATGTGTATGAGCCCTTTACAAAACATTGAAAAGAAAGAGACCATTCAGCCCATCTAGCTTGTTTCCTAGTAATTTATTGATCTGATCTCTCCCAGATTATATTTGAATGTTCTCTGGTAATCTATGTGAGCTCCGAGTAGTTTAATTCGTACAGCCACACCCCTGTGTAAAGTCGCTCCTATTTTCAGTTTTAAAAGCACTTTCTTCTGTTGTTAAATTTTATTGCGGAGTTCTTCTTTTGACGCTGAAGCAATACATTTAATAAATTATCTGTATTTGTCAGAATTGTGAATACTTATATCACATCCCCTCATAATATGCTCTGTTTAAAACTTTAGAGCATTCAAAAGAATAAAGTGCTCTTTTAACTGGTTTATGGATGATGAGACCAGGAATGCTTCTAGTTGTTTCTTTGAAATCTTTCCAGACTAGCAGTTTTTTTTATAATGGTGGCCACATTTGTAGAATATTCTGAAAAAGGTCTTACTGATTGTTAATATTACTTCCCTTTTGCAAGCTGTACATTTCACTCTATATCCAAACATTTTGTTTGCATTTTGTATTTTTTCCCTAGATCAAGATGCCAACTAGATCCTCTTCATAGTTACTTCAGGATTACTGCCTTTTTTGTATTTGTGTGTCTGTGTGCATGCATTACTTTGGGTTCCTGTATCTTTCATTTTAATAATATTTTGAATTTCTAATTACCAAAAGTACTTTCATTTTAACAATAATTTGACTTCCACAGTATGCATATACTTAAGTAAAAATGAAAAATTCCGATGAGCTTAAAATGTTAATCTTACAGGTACAAGAAGTTAACAATAAGGATAGCACAACCTATACTGTGCAAACAAATTGAAACTGTTACAGTTAAAACATTTTGTAGATAGTATGGATATGGAACAGTAATGTAACGCACCCTGTTAGTATCTGTTCTGTTTTTACAGTGAATAAGTACAACTAGGAAGTTATATGAACAATTTGGGAATTCAGAATATTAATACTTTAAAGTGTGAGAAATTGAAGGATGTGGCTGACAGTTAACAGGTGCTGTCTAAATGAATGACTCTTAAATTTTCTTGAGCATGTGCTTTAAGGATGGTCAGGGCCTGAATAATTCTGATTTATGTTCATTCCACCTCTGAGGGTGAGGGTGAAGAACAAATAGGCTGTGGGAGTGGGAGAAGAGAGGGGGTCCAGCCTGCCTGGTGGAAGAGGAGGACAGGAGGGGTTGCAGGGAGAGACGGGACTGAAGGCATGTAATTGTGGAGACAGTGGTATGTAAGAACTAGGAAGTTGAATGAGATGTTATAGCACCAGGAAGCAAGTGAAGAAACTGAAGGAATAGACTAGCATGCAAAGAATGATGATGATATAAGACGTGGCGAGCTGCCGAATTCAGATGAGCTGGAGTAAAGAGGTGGATTCTCTGAATGTTGCTTAAAAAGAAATGACAGGAACATTCTAGAGACGTGTTTTGGGAGCAGGAGAGTGAGATTAAAGAAAACCAGGCAAGAATCCCCTACAGCTGTTTTCAAACATGAGTGAATCTTTGTTGATTTGCTTTAAATTTACTTTAGGTTTAATAAATGTAATATCATAGCTCAATTTGGTTTGTCATTTTAACTCTAATGCACCATAATATAGATTGCTATGACTGTATTACCCAGTTTGGTTTTGTTTGGCCTGTGATCTCAGTGCACCTTTTGACATGAATGTTTTAGGACACAAAGTTGTGTGGAAGTGGAAAATGAGGTGTTTGTTGACTGCTCTTTATATAGAATCATCCTCTGGTTAATGTAAATTGCACAGAAACACACAGTCTGTCAAAATCTAATCCACATGGAAATAGGCTTTTAAAAACCCACAGAAATGTGGCAGAGGTGTTAACTGGGGTCAGTGACACGGTGTGTTTCATTTTGCACATAATATTTGTGAAGCAGAATCTTTTTTTTTCTTTTTACCAGAATGGAATAACAATATTCCATTCACGCCACTCGTTTATAATGGTGGTCTTTCAAGTAAAAAAGTGATCTGATCCTCTGCTGACTGCAGTTGGTCTCCTGCTCAGTGGTGGTTAAATGGGAACAAGGGATCCTGGTTACTTCAGCATTAAGGGAGCAATGGAGAGGGACATAAAGTATGTGTGGTATTTCTTTCCATTTTTTATTCTTCTGAATATGACTAAATAAGACAGGCCTGGCTTCAAGCCATAACAAACCTTAGCCCTGGCTTTTCTCATCTATATTGAACACACAGAAGGAGTTCATAGTTATTTAAAGCAGATGGTGGGAATGGCAATCCTTTTATAAAAACCTTGGAGCCTTTCTTGTTTTTAGTTCCATAGCGACACATGTGAGTCACAAGGCAAAATAAAACAGTAGATGAACTCCATAAAGAGTTCAGCTGGGCATTTTGACTTGTCTTCAACACCTGTTCCTAAACAAGTTGGATATATACATTTTTATTTTGCTGTTATTTCTCCACTCCTTATGTAAGCTTTTCCCTCTACCAATTGCCATAGTCACAAATATTGTTTTTACTCTTGTGAGGCCTTTTTGTGATGAAAATGTTTAGGACGTGGTATACGATAATGCTTCAGTTCCAAAGCTACTTGCCATTGTGTCTCTCCAGATTTCAAAATCTTAATGTCAAAGGTTATCTGCCTGTCGCACATGTTTCTTCTGTAGGGGTACCTTTCAGTGCCATAGCAGCACATTTGCTATGACTTGCTCTTCATCATCTTTCCTCAGGTTCTGTTATACAATTCCCTCTTTCAACAAGGGAGAAAATTACTCATTGTCATACAAATTGATTACATTCTTTCTAATGTCATCCTCAGTGTAATCTGAAATGTTAAAGAAATAAAAAAAAGAATGACTTAACTACATCTCTTCATTTTGGAATAAATTTAAAGTCAGTGATGTTGCATCTGCTGTTGAGCTTTTTCCTTTTATCAATTGTAATTCTAGTTTTCAAGGGTTGGAAGGACACTTGCTTTGGAAAATACATTCTTTTAACATGTACTTTGGATATTGCTACATACATTAAAATTGCTACTGACAGAACTAGTTTTATTCCCTATTCTGCTTCAAAACGTTTTCACCCGCTCAACTTATTTTTTTTTTTGGGTAGCTCAAAGTTGTAGTGATTAAACTGATGTTAATACTGACCAGTAATAGCTCACAGCACTAATGCATAGCTGGTAGAAACAAGCAATACACGAAGTAAGATCATGTCTGTAGCTCAGACTAGACTAGTAATACTAGCAGCTGTGAATGTCTTGATAGAAGATGGAAGATGTGTCCTTTTATATACAGCATTGATGAATTAAAAAAAAATCTTTGTGCATGAGAGGGAGGTTTGGGGTGTACTGTTGCCATAAAAATACCACTGATGGCTGCATGCACACAAACCGCATTCTTAGACCATAATTTCCTTGCATTCATCATGCAAAAGCCCCACCACCATTCCTTGCACCAATGCCAAAAGCAACAGCCTTTTGGTTTAATTTAGGATAATTGATATCCAGAGGATCGTTCCTTAGACCTGGGGGTTTATTGCCAGGATTATCAATATTTTTTCCTTCTTAACTGGGGTTTGTCCGGATCTTTATTACCTTCATCCAAGGTGGGGAACCACTGGTACAAGTGCCTATACAAAGTCTTCACACCCTTTCCCAAGTAATGTATTTTGTGGCCTAACAGTCTGAAATCAAGATACATCAGTAATCAGAAATTGTCACCTTTATTTACACATTATAACACACAACTACCTAGAAATAAGAGTTGATAAGTGTACTATCTGTGTACCTGACCTAGTGGAAGCTCCTTTTGCTTGAAATACTGCCTTTATTCTGTTTTGAAATGTCTGTAAAATTTGTTTGCCATTCCTCCTTACAGCACTGTTTAAACTCAAATAATGAGGGGACCACAAAATGTGTTACTTTGGAAAGAGTGTGTAGGCTTTCAATAGGCTGAATATAGGGTGGTCACAGTCATGGATTTAGTCAGGAACGTAACCATTCAATTCCTTAATAGTTAGCAAAAAATGTTAAAATTTTATTCCGATATCCACAGAAAGAATAAAAGGAAGCTAAAACACAATGTTTATTACATTTTATTTTTGATCAGCAACATAAAAAGTATAAAAATAAACTTGTAAATTCCAAATAAGTCATTTTATGGGTTAAAAGAGGACAAAAACTAATTAAAGGCAACTGTCTCTTTGAAAATTCTATCAATAAGAGACCAAAAAGTAACAGTATGGTGAATTACAGTTGTGCATAACACGGATGCTTCCTGATTTCCATACCATCTGTACACTAAACTAATTAGACTAATGTCCTAATTGAACAAATTTTAAGTTAAAAGGGCCAATTTAACAGAGAGCTTGTAAGATGGGATCTGTTTTCAATTGTTATGTTTGTTAATATTCTGTACATTGAAAACAGATGTCCTGTAAATGGAAGTTGTTCCATTTATCTTTAAAAGTTTTTAAAATATCCTGACTTTGTCATTGCAAGCAAAAGCTGTGATACTTGTATTTAGGTTGTGCTCAAAGAACCTTAGCTTTACAACTGCATTAACAAATCCTTTGATAAGAATATTTCTTTTACATTGTAGTTGGTTTCTCTGATTTAATTTCCCTATTGCTTTTTCTGTTTTTTGAGTAAATCAGTGCTGCTTTTTTCTCTCCGACAACAGCTTTTTCCCGGATAAAAAGGATTTACTGAACTTGTAGTTTGAATAGACAGTACTGTGACTGTTTATCTGTAAACAGCAGTTCCTGGTCTCTGAAATCACCCCATTCTTACCTTTAATCTTCAGCTTTGTTTAAAGTATTCACTGCAAACAAAACTCAGATTATTCAAGGTCTGAGTGTCCTTCATTCTCTTTGGCAGCTGATGTGGACAAAGTTGAGGTTTGATTATGTTTTCTAACCTATTAAATGTTTCTAGGTAAAATGTTTCCTTTGACATTATAGTATGCTTTCTGGTACATTAAAATCTCAGCTGTTTTTTTTACATTAAATGATACTGTATATGCAGTGTTATGAACTGGAAAGTTAGAATACTGACAGTGTGCAAGAACACGTTTCAGTGTTTCAGAAGCCATGAGGGGAAAGGAGCCTTAAGTCCCTGCTCCGAATGAGTGGATCACTCAGTTCTGATAAACATAGGGAAGTAGCTCCACACTGCTGCCATTTGTTTCAGGTGCCATTGCTCATCAAGACCTGCTCAGACTTTGTAATTTCATTTGCTATTGTGCCTGTCATTCAAAGCAGTTATTGTACTTTGAAGTCAGCCTAAGGAAAGATGCCATTTTTCCGCTTGATACTCCATTAGACTTGTTATTTTATCTAATCTGTGAAAGGGAATGTTTAGGTAATCTATGCGGTTTGCTGACAGTGGCATACAGCTCTTTTCTTGTACCTTTTTAAACAAGCTAAAAGGCATTTCAATGGCAGCTCTGCTGGCTGTGACTGAAAGTGCACACACAACCCCTTGAAACAGAAACTAGACACTTGTGGTTTCCTGCACTTTAAGGGAATAGAAACAGCATTATACAGATTGAGCACTGAAGATCCAAGAAGAAGAACTTTGTTGACAGGTTAAAAGCAGTATAGTTTTAACTGCAGATTTGTTGCAGACCCTTCTCACCACCACTCTAGTAATACTGATGATCTCTTAGCCTGCTTGTTTCACCAGTGGCCTCCCATCACCGGAAGATATGTTTTGAAAAGCTGCTGTTTTTGCAACAGGTGCTGTCACAGTGGTTCTTGTTCACTTGTTTTTAGTCCTCTTCTGGCTTGTTTTTGTTTCCATTGGTGTTGATCTCTGAGAAGGAACTGGTGAAGTTGAACAGGTTGATTTGCACATTAAATTGAACTTCATATGTGACATATAACCATTATATGTTATGTTTTCTGCATTTAATTTATATTCTAGTATGTTTAACTGTGTTATACACATTTATACCCATACCCATACTGTTGTATAAATGTATACTTTACTAAATGGTTTATTCCACGCTGAAAAAATAAGAAAAAGCATTAAATTTCAGCCAACATGTTCGTCTCTTTTCAGCATGGAATAAACCTGTTACTTGCTCCTTTGTAGCCTAGGCATGCTGACGCAGCTACCCACCTGAACTACACTTACTAAATGTTAATTATGGCCTTTGATAAAAGCATCACAAAAAAGTTGGATGATAATGATGGCAAATATTAAGTGTAATATAATTTTATTCCATTGGAATTTCAATTATTTTATTTCATGCTGAGGTTCTGTAAAGGTGGTAAATTGGAATTTATCAGTGGAATAAAATGACAGTTGTTTAGTTTTTACCCTTTTTTTTAATTAAAAAACAAGCAAATCAATGCTTAATTCTCTAACAATCTAAACCTTAATTTTAATTGCAGATCAAGCAGAAAAAACAAGTCTACTTATAAAATATACAGTACAGCACTGAACTTTCCTTCTATCTTCCTTGATATTTTGATAACTCTCTTTGATTACTTCTGTTCCTTTTTTATTAAGGACAGAGAACTGTGTTTGGAAGCCTTAGCATTTCTTGATTATGCACTACAGAACTGTTCTTTTGTAGTCAGGCTGATAGTAGTAGTTCTGTGTATATCAAACACTGTAAGCCTCTGCTCCTACTCCCTCACTGGTTTACTCGTTTAATAAAATGTCCTGAAATCAAAGGACTGTTGGTAGTCTTCATTACAATGCGTCACAGCTCTTGAGTGCTGGGTTTGATTCAGGGCTGGGGTGTCTTGTCTGTGCCTGCAGTCCTTGTGGATGTTTTGTGAAAGCTCTGGTTTGCTCCCATGTCCCAAAGATGAGGTATATTTATACCTTCTGGTTTAATTTCTGTCTACATTGTCCTGTTTGAGTGCTCCCTGTGATACAGTGGTTTCCATCCAGAATGTAGTCCTGCCTTGGGCCCTAAACTTCCAGCTTAGGCTCCAGGTTATTATAACCCTTGCTCTGAGGAAGTAGCTTTCTGATGATGATTGAATAAGGAAGGTTAGAAATGAGAAGAGGGCATTCTGGCCATCTAGCTTTTTGGTTGCTGTTAACTACTTAATTTAGAGGATCTCATCCTGCTAGTTCTTGTAAAAATGCTAAAGTGTCAACTGACAACATGACTACCCAGGTAGTTCCATACTCACAGCTCTTTGGTGACAAATGTACCTTCTGTTGTCAGTTTTAAATGCACAGCCCCTTAGTTTTCACATTTTTTTCTGGTTCCTATTTCCTTGTGAATCCTGAAGTCTATTGAGTATACTCTCTCCATGTCTTGGAGGATTTTGAATACTTCAGACAGGTTTCCTTGTAGTCTTCTCTGCTCAGGGCTGAGTTGATTCAGTTCTTTCCCCCTCTACATACATATTCCAGATTGAGTTCCCTGGGAGAGTAGCTGTGCTCATCTTACAGGGATGAAGTTGTACAGCTGCTTAGGTGGTATCATAGCAATAACCTGGACTTGAACATAAAGAAAATGAAAGAGCTAATAGTGGACTTTCGGAGACACAGGCCACACACTCACAGCCCACTCAGTATTGATGGAACGGAAGTGGAAACAGTCACCAGCTTTAGGTTTTTGGGAATTCACATCTCTAAAGATCTAACCTGGACTGTGAACACTGACTCTATCATGAAGAAGGCTCAGCAGCGCCTTTGTTTCTTGAGGTGCCTCAAGCGATGGGGGATGCCAATACATGTGTTGGTGAACTTCTACCGCTGCACTATCGAGAGCGTCCTCACCAACGGGATCACCGTGTGGTATGGCAACACCTCTTCGCGAGAAAGAAAGGCACTGCAGAGAATGGTCAATATGGCCCAGAAGATCATCGGCTGCGGTCTCACCGAGATTAAACAGCTCTATGAGGACCGCTGCCGTGGTAGAATTCTGGCCATCACAGAGGACAGTCACCACCCAGGGCATGAGCTCTTCACCCCACTGCCCTCAGGCAAGAGATATAAGAGCATACGGACACTTACCACTAGATTCTTCAATAGCTTCTATCCACAAGCAGTGAGACTGGCCAACACATTTAGCCATCCCCCTCGGACCACACCTACACCATCACCATCTACCTCATTGTAATTTATTTATTGTACGTCTCCAGTCATTGTTTACATTCAAACTGTCTGCATGTTTACTTGCACATTGTCTATTGTTTGTTTGTACATTGTCTTGATGCACTGTTTGCACCTTGTTTTGTTTTTTACACTTGTTTTACAATCGAGAGACTTTCTGTAAGTAAGAATTCCATTGTACCAGTACCGGTTACATATGGCAATAAAGTTCAAGTTCAAGTTCTTATCTGCATTTCTTTTTTGGTGTGGTAGAATGCACTAATGCCTGCCAAAAGAGTCTTTAACCTAACGGGGACCCTGCCAATACAGGAGTCAAGCTGGTGCCAATTATCATGTTTAATTCCTTTCAGAGTGGCTGCCAAAAGCACAACACTTGTAATTAATATTGTCATCCTTCTCTCGGAACTAAATTAACAAGGTGAATTTCTTTGTCTTCATTTTCTGTGCAGCAGTACAGAGCGATTACTTCTTACTGTGATGCCTTGTTGTGAATATAAAGATAGTGCACAGAATTTTCAGGAAAGGATTTCAAATGTTTTGAGCACAGGCATGGATAACAAGGATTAGATAATTGCATTCAATTTCTGAATGATCCCCAACCTTACTCTTTTATAGACGGCATAAACTGTAATAAGATTATACAGTCTGACACTTTTCAGAGCTGGTGTGAGCACACAGTACATGTCACTGTTTTATGTGGAGGACTGATAGAACTGCAGCAAGAGAAATTAAATCATTTTGACGCGCTAGCTTATGGGTAAGATTAGTGAATGAGTGTATGGTTGTATTCCAGCAATGCTTCTAAACATGACCCATAACTCTTCTGGTTATAATCATTTATTTTTTTAGTTTTTATTTCTCTTGACTGCATTACAGACTTTTTACATAGTTCATGTGTTGTAAGCAGCAGTTTGGCACTCCAATACCTTTTCCCTTAATGCACTTTGTGGCCAAGAATGGAAGTTGCCACCTGCTGGCAGGTAATCATGGAAATAGTAACATGTACAGAGCTCCTCTGTGTGCCTGGGCCTGATGGGAGGGAAAGAAAGAGGGTCCAGTACCACACACTAGCAGGTGTGCTGCTGTCCCAAGTGTGTGGTAAAACTCAGTTCACATGCATTCTGTGTAGTGACCATATTGACATAGCAATCAATGTAGTTTTATAAATGTGATCTGCAACTTTAATTTTAAACTGAAATAAGGGGTATTTCAATTTGTGTTTCAGGTAAATTTTAAGATGCAATTGCAGCAGTGTTAGTGGGGGAAAAAGAACAGAATCTAACCTTGATCTATTACTGTTCAGTTGTGACACGCCTAATCATTTTGTTGCCCTTGTTCTTATATCATTTTTACCTGAAATTTTTGCCACCGTTTTAGTGAATATTGAGTGTGTTTGAAAATACAATTTATTTCATGTACAGTACAGCATTGTGGAAGATTTCCATGACCTCCAGAGTGCTTAGTGAATCAGAAAATCGAGTTCTATTGAGTTTCTGTTTCCCTTCCCCCTATGTATACTGTATAGCTGCCAATTTGTACCTTCTCTGATTTGCGCTCATCTTTTTTGTCTAGCAGGTTGCTAGGAGATGATGGCAAATTAAAGGCAATTAGGAATGTCTTTCAGCATTCTGAAATCTGAGACTTCAGAAATTAAAACATTACTGATGGTAATTTACAGAGGAAGAAGCTTGCTGAATGGCCATTAACAGTTTGCCATTTTGTCTGAAGGCACTATTTCTTATTCATGAGACAGGATAGACTGGTGTTTTCAGACTGGTATCCCAGAGTTTTGAAGGCTTTTCATAAGAACCATTCTCAATGATATTTTTGTGATGATGACCTTATGAATTTGTTTGATATAAATTATATTCAGAGACTGTAGTTGTTAAAGAAAAATATAAAAGTGTACTGTTTAACAGTGTGCCATTACAGCAGTCAATTTTTTTTTCATCTCTAAAGTCATCTGTTAGTACTTTGAAAATATTTAGGGAGATTTTCAACCCAACATTTGTCTGAAATGTAAACAAATAAAATTGATTTGTTTAAAGATGGCCCTTGCCTTTTTCAAATTAAAAATGTAGCATCAGGATCACCTTTGTTGCCTCAACAGTAAAGCACTGGGACTTGCCTGGTCTACAGAGCAGTTGTCTGTTTTACCATGCCATGTCTATCCTTTGAAATGCCATGTTGAAGAAAGAGAAACCATTCAAAGTAAAAACATGTCGTGATTTAAATTATCTACTGTTGTAGTTACTCAAGGAAATCTAGTATGTCAACTAAGTGCAATCCACCTTTTTTAAATCCAAGCTGGCTACCTCCTAGAATGCTATTTTCTAGATGGTCTTCTAAATTAGTTTTTATTTATCTTGATTTACCACAACTTTGGATGTAATTGAGGTAAGACCAGTGTTTTTTCCATGTATTTCTAGCGACAGTTGTCCAAGGGCTATAAAGTCTTTTTTTTTTCTGATTGTTTACCATTGATGTATGTTTCGGCTGTCACAAAACTGCTCAGGTCTTGCTATGATATTAAATTAAATTTAATATAGTGCCTTTCACAACAAGGTTTCCTTAAGGCACTTGACAAAGCTGTGTAACAATACATGATATTACAAAGCAGAAAGAGAAAAAGCCAGAAGACAACGGAGGCTAGGAACTGTAGCGGCAATGCTTGTTAATAAGACAGAATTAAGCGTTGGTATGCTCCTAAAAGAGGCCCCATCTCACCCTCCATCTCTGTGGTGCAGCCACAGAGAAAGAATTCATGCAAGCTGATTTAAGATGTTTTCTTGTGATAAGAAACCAGCTCCCAAAGGGGGATGCACTTAGCTAAGCCTGGCTATCATGATCAATGGTCAGCCATTGGCGCCTATCTGTCTAGGGAGTGCGAGTTGGACATCTGGATTGCATTCCTAAGTGTCAGGACTAAGTGACTCATATCTCACCTTGACCAACCAATCAGGGACTGGCAGGGCGTGGTAATACCACGTGGGTCTACAATGCCCGCCAAACTCTCAACCAATCAGCACACATCTGGGTCTTGATCAAAAAGGGAGCGCAAGCTCAGTTCTGGGCTCTCCTTGGCCATTTTCGCGCATCCTCAGAGACAATCACGTGACAACGCCCATTGGACAACCGCTGCAACAGAGGCTGCAACAGAGCCTGTCAGCTGGTTTGGTGTTCGTGCCGGGAAACTCCAAATCCAAACACAGTGGATAAGTAAACCCCATGTTCTACATTGCGTCTCGAGAATTCAATTGTACCTCAACACAAGTTGTTATCAATTTAATTCATGAGTAATGTATTTACTTCCGAGTTTAGAGTAACAGTGGGTAATAACACTGATTAGCGATTTGGTAACCGAACGATATATATTGACATATATTCTCTGTTGTGTATCTCTTTGTGTTGCATCTCTTCGAGATTATATACCTTGTATATTGATAACCCTCACCGTAAGGTCTGCCGCTCGTATCCAGGCAGACTAGTATATGTTTGTTGCACAGTTATATTAATAAATGTATCCCGTGTATTGAACCCGTGTGTGTGCGTTGTTAGTTGTTCTGACGATTGATTTTCTAAAAGCCCCGACGAACAACCTCGTGATTACTGCTACAATTAATAATTGTGTCAGTAAACCCATCAAAACCACTACAGAACCAATAACTCCTCTGTAAGGAGAAAAAACCTCTAGGGGTCCAAGGTCAACTGGCTGCCCAACCCCTCTGGGCACGCTAAATTATACAATTGTAAAAAACTGCTAAATATGGTACTAAAAAGTACTAAACGATATAAGATATATTTAAAAGGATAACAAAGAGAAACACAAACCGCAGGAGTAGGAGAGTGATTTGGTTAAGCAAGAAGGGAGTGAGGCTACTGCTGCCCCTCAATCCCCACCCTCCACCTCCAAACAGCAGCAGCAGCGAAAAAACCCGCTTTTATCTCCAGCTCCTGTACGCAAGGCACCTTCACATACTGGAAAGGTTTAGACTTGTATGTAAGTGTACAGTATTAATGCTGTGCACTTAATTAACTCTCTTGTCTCTTATTACTGTGTAATAAACTTTATTATGGTACAGTAGTGCTACATTTTTAATAGTGACAAAAAGAGTTTAAAAAGGTAAAGAAAATATGCTCTGCATAAAAATTGGGGGAAAAAAACAATAACATGGGATAAGCAATAATCTAATCTGTTGCACTTGCAATAACTTGATTTTTGCAATAACTTGAACAAATTAATTTTTGTGGTGAGAACAATGCTTTATGTTTACAGTGTTCCCTTTTATTACAAATTCTGCCAATAAATGTTAACACTATTTCTGAAATGACTTTTCTAAAAAATAATGCTTGTAACCAATATGTTATTTTTACCCATTCGTGCATTCGCCGTTCACAGAGACTTCAAGGTGCCTAACCCTCGCAAGATTTTACTGTACTTGAAAACAAAGGTTATGTCTGGGACATAATGCTGACCCCTCCCCTCAAAAAAAAATCCCAAATATTCAGCAGAAAAAGTGCTTTACTCTGTTTAATAATAATAGAAATATATATTTTCATTGTTCATGTTGTTGTGAGGTAACACTGCTCACTCGCATAATCCAACATTGTGCGTACTTAAACTCATGTTTTCACACTGTGCATTGTCACTGGCCTGGTCCTGCCATTAGAGCAGTTTCATTTATTCCAGAAAACATTGAATCACCCGCTATTTTTCGCCAAATCAGCCATTAATACCAGAATGTTAGAAACTGGATTATTGATTGCAGAGTAATCGACTAATATTTACATACAAGCATATTTCATAGTCTGTCAAAAAAGGGAAGTTCAAAAGACTCAAATTAACAGCTACATTTTCATCTGCTCACAACAGGTAACACGGATATCATGTGAATCATGAGCTACCATCACCTGGAATTGATGTGATGTGTTACAGTAGTAAATACATTTTAAATGGAAAAGATGCTTTAAAAATATTTGTGTTTGGGTGGGAATGTATAAAATCTGGTTTCCTTATCTGTGTTTTTTTCTTTGATGTGTAGGATGTTTTAGGCAGGTCAAGTGGTCCTATTCCCATATATTTATTTTGGCAAATACTGGTACATAACCTGGATGTGTAATGGATAAGATAGCCGCATGTGACCATAAGTACTTGAGGAGATAGTTTTAGTAAAAGATTTACAGACACTTGCGGCTCAGACCTGCTTGGCTGCAGGACAGTGGCCTCAACATGAAGACAGTGTAACTGGAACTGCTACTGTGAAGTGAGCCAAGGGACAGCTGTTAATACGGTTATGTTGGAGGAATGCAAAGCTTTTGTTCTTAGTCATACACATACAAAAGAACTGAAGAATGTATTTGACACAAGTTTGCCTTTTTTGCATCTTGTTTCTAACAGTAGCCCCCAACATACAACAGTATAAGGGGGTGGTGCGGTGGCTCTGTGGCTAAGGATCTGCACCTGTGGCTGGAAGGTTGCTGGTTCGAATCTGGCGGCCGGCAGAGGACTCCTACTCCATTTGACCCCTGAGCAAGGCCCTTAACCTCAACTGCTCCAGGGGCGCCGTATAAATGGCTGACCCTGCGCTCTGACCCCAAACTTCTCTCCCTGTCTGTGTGTCTCATGGAGAGCAAAGTTGGGGTATGTGAAAAGACAAATTCCTAATACAAGAAATTGTATATGGCCAATAAAGTGATCTTATTATAAAATTGATCTTTAGCTTTGGTCTTAATTTTAAAGTGTGAGTAGCTGACAAGTAATACTCATTCATATTCACCATGTTAAGTGCCAGAAGAGTGGTATATCAGCTAATTTAAAGCCTTTATTTCTGTTAATTTTTCATTCATAATCAACAGGGCTCTTTTGTACTGTAGAAGTTCACAATTAATGTCCTGTAACATGACAGGTAAGTAAGCAGTTTCTTTTCATGTCTCAGTGGGCTTGATCTTCCAGTCTGTTACTAGAGGGTGTCCTGGATGGAAGTATGCAATGTTACTATAGCTTCTTTTGGTTCCAGTCAGTCTATAGTATATGAATACATATTATTTCAAAGAGAAACATGATGTACTATGTCACTTCATTGATAAACATTTGAGTGCTCTAAAGAAAGACGTCCCCCAAGTTCAACTATGTGCAGGAAGTGCACTAGTTGCCAGTCTTGCATGGCTTTAGCACAGTAATAGCTGTATAAAAAAAATGCTCACTCACCCTTCTCGGATACGGAGATGAACAAGACCATTGAACTTGTAGAAAGGAAGTTAATTCTTTCACAGTCCCTTGGGCTTTTATTATCAAGGCTGCAAAGACGTTTTTCTGTTAAAGGATGTTTTGATATGTTAAGGCTTGGCTAGCTGCAAGGTCTGGTTCAGTCTGTGCTCTTTCATTTTTTGATATGCCTTACAGATATTGTTTGTCAGATCTGACTTTTTTCTTTAAACGTCAGAAGTCATGTTGCTGGGTTTTTTTTTTCATTTTATTAATTTCTGTCCTATGCTCAGTAGATTCTGACACAGCACTCTCAGTGGGTAGTAGTGATTTTTTGTGCACTGCATACAGAGTTTGTTTTATATAGTTTTATTAAGATAATGCTGCTTTTCAGCTTTGGACAAATATTAAACTTTGGAATTTGAAATGGACACTGACAATCAAAACTCATAACGCTTTTTGCTTCTTAAGCAATATTAGTGCACCTTAGGAGATGAGCCACAGCCTCAAAATTGCTTGTGTTTACAAGGTACACAGCCAGCATAACTCTTTAAAAATTTCAGAATATACTGAGGGCCCTAAAGCCCATGGTGAATTCTTGTCACGAGTGATTTCTGTGCATAGCTATTCCCTGAGGATGTGCAGTAGCAAGGGGTGTACAGTGCCTTTTACAGCTGCAAGGGGTGGCAGGAGGGTGGGTCTGTTTTCACTGTTTCTGATTATTTTTAGAAGAAAATAATGTTCAGAAAGATTATATACCATACTATAATATTAGCTAACTTTCTCACTGCGTTGAAAGGAATACAGAAGTACTAAAAAATGAGTAGCGATATATTGTATGTTTGCATCATTTGTTTCATATTAAGTGATATTAAGGAAATAATGGTATAGTTCCATGGAAAAGTGTTTGTGCACTTTCTGATTTCTGCATATTTGCACATTTTTCACAGTGCATTTGGTCATGGGTTGTAGTAGTATATAGAACAGAGTCTCAGAGAAAAAAAATGACACCAAAGTTTGGTGCTTCTTCCATTTGTTTGGAAAGGGTTACAAAGCCATTTTAAGGCTCTGTGACTCCACTGAACCACAGTCAAAGCCATATTGTCCATATAGTGGAAACTTTTGGGACAGTAGTGAATCTATCCAGGAGTGGTCCTCCTGCCAAAGTCTCTCCAGGAGCAAAGCACAAATTGTCCAGGAAGTCACAAAGCTAGAACAACATTTTGGGATCTGCAGGCCTCTTACCACCTCTGGTTAAGGTCAGTTTTCATGACTTCACTATCAGAAAGACACTGGGCAAAAATGGCTTCTCTGGCACCATTGCTGGAAATGGAAACCACTGCTCACCTTAAGTTTGCCAAAATGCACCTGGGTGATCCTTAAGAGTTCTGGAGTAATGTTCTATGGGCAGATGGGTCAAAAGTGGGACTTTTTGGTTGACATGGGCCCCGTTATGTCTGACGAAAACCAAATACTACATTCCACAGTTAGAACCTCATACCAGATGTCAAGCAAGTTGGTGGTAATGTCATGGTTTGGGGATGCCATGGTGCATTTGGACCTGGATAAGTTGCCATCATAGAATGAATCATGAATACTGATCAGATCAGAGAATTCTACAGGAGAATATCAGGCCATCTGTCCATGACTGAAGCTGAAGCGCAGCTGGGTCATGCAGCAAGACCATGATCCACCAAAACAAACAAGCAAGTCTACATCAGTGTGTTTGGGAAAAACAAGAAATTTAGAGTATTGGCATAGTCAATGTCCAGACCTATATCCCATTGATATGTTATGGTAGGATCAGAAATGAACAGTTTCTCACTCATTCCTAAAACCTGCAAATGTCATTGAGTTGAAGCTGTTCTGCATGTAAGAGTTGGCCAAAATTCCTCAGCAGAGTTGTGAGAGACGTTGTGGTTGAAGTTACCGTATTCCTGCTAAAGGTGGTGTAACCAGTTATGGAGTCCAAGAGGCAATTACTTTTTTTACACAGGCCATTAGGTGTTGCCCTAAAGCCCATGGTGAATTCTAACTTGAATTTATAACTTTCTTTAATAAATATCAATTTCGTGTAATTTGTTCACTCAGGATCCCTTTTATCTAACATTAGGTTTTGGTTGAAGAACTCATAACATTCACTGTAAAAAATGTGCAATAATGTAGAAAATCAGAATCAAAATACTTTTTCACAGCACTGTATCTGCCTGTCATTCATTTGTAACTGTGTCTCACTACCTTAATACCTGTCTTAATATATCCATATACTCCCAGGGGAAAGTGTCGCATGACAATTTCCAAATGCACTCCATTATTTTTCCACACCTGTCATCTCTTTATTAATAATCCATATTTTATTGAATAGTTCAACAGTCCAATTGATACAGTTACTCGGCTCCCATCACAATGTGTACTGCACTTCTTCAATTTTTCAATTAATGAACAAACATCTTTCTCTTAGTGATGCTTTTATCATCCTTACTGAATTATTTACCAGTTGTGATAGATGCCATTAACATTTTACCTACTGATGTTACTTTCTGTATTGACAATCACTACGAACAGGAATTGGAGGATTCCTTTTCAAGAAGCCCCCCTTAATAAGGAACCAAATTTAAAGTGGAAATGTATATGTTAATCAGTGTGTATGACGTTCATATTGGTATTGGTACCAGCCATAAGGTCTGCCAAGAAAAATGTCAGAACAGGTCCACTGTATGCATAAGTGAGTATGCAATACTAGACTTCGTGTGAAAAGTGCCACATTGTTTCTGTAGACCCCCTAACAGCGTTTCACATCTATAGAGGTTGCCAATGCCTGGTTGTAAACTTCTCCTCTTATGAAAATAGACCTTAATATTTAGGTAGATTTCCTCTGTTGCCTGGAGCCTCCCGGGAAGGAATCGGAGTGAATTGTTGGAATCAGAGTGAGTTTCATTTTGATAAAGTGTTTTGCTTTAAATTTGAGAAAATTGAGAGAATTGTAATACTGGCACACTTAAAGTACTTCAGAAAAGTAATTGATTTCTTAAATCATAGATCAATCATAGTTTTCTAGTAGTAAATAGTAGTACTTATAATATTTGTTAGAAAATAAAACTCTTTATCAATTAATTTAATTTTAAACACTGTCGGCCGATGAGATGCAAAGGAATGCTTACCTGAATTTTCAGTGCAGTGTACACTATTAGATTGTCATTTTGAAATCATGAGGATATTCTGACTTTTGTCACCAATATTAACATTGGGAAAAAAAAGACACTGTAAAAATTAAATAATGTAGTAGAGATGGGAGGGGGGAGACTGAAATCTGATTTTTACATTGTTGTGGTTAAGAATTCTGGATACAAAGACCTTGAGAATTTTAAATATAACTCGGTCGAAAGATGTTGCTGAAAGGAATTACATTATAGATTTCATTTTAGCGAGATTTCATTTTGTAGAAATCAAGACTGTACAGTATTCAGTTTTAGTAACCATAACAATCATAGTTTCAGTGTTAAGAGGTAGTCCTTTTGTGATTTATTGAGGTACTAAGCAGATCTATCAGTGATTTAATGTGGTAGTGTCATCATGTGCCAATATTCACTTATTGTGCTAAATACCCAAAGTTGGAATGGGACACAATATATTGGCAGGATTTAATTTTCAGACCTACTGCGTGTGCCTTACAAATTTAGTTATCTGGGGAAATACAAAATCTTTCATGTCTCAGTGTGTCAAAGTATAGCTAAATTGTCTGGCAGCAGTTACTTAGGAATAGATTATCATTGGGATCTCTATTTGCTCTCTCAGCTGGGCATAGTGCTAAAACACAAAGAGTACATCATAGTAGGAGTTAGTCTTGCTCTCTAAACAGCAACTGTATGTTCCCAAACAATACAGGCATTGACCTCTACAGCTGTAGAGGTAGCACAGAGGTAGACCTCTCACACATATAGACCTCTCACTATATTCAAAGGGTCTCCCAGACTGTGACAGAAAATAAGTCTGTCTCAGTTTATTGCAACATGTATTTAAATGGTCTCAGTGGGTAACCTGATAACACACAGAAGTTCTTTTCAGTTACATATTCTTTTGTGTACAGTATGTCTGTATTAAAACATTCTATGCAATACCAAAAACTAGCACTGGCAATTTGAATACTTAATAGTCAGAATTTGAGCACTTTCTAAGAAACATTTATTTGCTTATGACCCCCAAGCTTCAGTACTGTCTTCACAGAACACCTGCTGTATTGTAAGTGTGTGCTGACAAGGAGTAATGTTGAACATTTCTAAGTCCAAAGCGTTCTTGAAGAGAAAAGATGCCTGCAGGTATTTCAACAGGCAGACTGACAAATCTGATAGACTTTATAAGCTGACATACAGAGGAAGAAAGGAAAGGCTTCATACTTCAGTCGTATTATCTGCACCTGCTAAGTATGTGTTTGAGTGGTCTTGTTTATGCGCCTTTCATTCCAGTGATATGTTAGAAGCTGTGTGACTTAATTGCATATAGTTGTATACTAGTAGCTCATATGTTTTGAGTTACTTTCAGAATTATTTTACAACAGTTTGTACAATTCACAATGCAGAATAAAGATTAAATGCAGACTGGTTTCACCCATCTCCTAACTTATTTTCTCACAGGCTCACAGAACCACTAACACAGCTGGTACCAAAAGCTGTTATACCACCAGTGATAACTATGTAGTCACTTGACTATCAATTATACTGTAGTACAATGATTGACCAGTCTATTGATATATTAGCCAGCCTTACTATTAATAAAGATGAGTAAATGCACCATATCTTAGTTTTCATTGCTGTCGTAAATAATTGTTTTTTGTTATGTCTTTGTATGATTTAGGATTTTTTTTTAACTTATATGTTGCTTTCCATTGTTATTATCACATATAAAATATCCTTATGTTTATTTCTTGTTTATATTTACAGTAAATATTGGTAAAGATAAAGTTGAAAGAAATGTACACCCTTCTTGTGGATTTATTTTAAATATACGTATTAGAAGGTTCTTTTTCAAATGACTATTTTTCAAAATATTGATTGTAGAGTTCGAACGGTGTACAAATCATGACAATATTTTTTCAGTCATTCTTGATAACAAATTCAGCTTCATGGATACGTTCTTCAGCTGATTTTCTCTTCCAGCACAAAGGAACAGACACCATAATCTACCAGATCTTCTGCAGGTCATTGGGCTAAACTCAGGAAAGCGATGTCGAAGTCTTATCTTGAGAGTTCACAGGCCACAAATGCAGTATGATTTAATACAGTCATCCCGCTATTTACATCGCCCAGTTTATGAATTTTTGCTACAATTTAGCCACTAATTATATACCTGTTTTTCACCCTACCAACAAAATTGTTTCACTGCAAACCAAAACCTCTTCATAGGCGGCAAAATTATTGTATGTAGAGCAATACATGCTTAGGCTATGATTCTTGAAAGACGTGCCCAGCTTTAAAGGACTTTGCTCTTCTGTTTAGACTAATTTACTCTGTCCTCATTGTGTTGCAGTGTTCACACTCTTTTATTTATTTTAATTTGTGCTTTATCTGTGTAATCAGTATCCTTCATGGGTCCAAAATGTGTGGATAAATCTCAGAATGGAGCTGAGAAAGTAAAGAAAGCACAAATCGCAATAACATTGGCCCAGAAAATTGAAGTAATTAAGTGATTGGATGTGGGTGAGCAAGAGGAATGTGTGTGCAGTGAGTTTGGCTGTGACAACCACATATGATTTCCAAAAGGACAGGATAGTTTGGCAGAATCTGGTTGTAGTGCTGTGAAACTATCTCACCTTTCAAATTTCGTAATGTGATGATTATTCTTTCTTTTATTCAAATATAAACCAAGTGATTGGGCTGTTAGTTGTAAATTGGTTGTTGTTAATATGATTTCACTGTTTGTTTAGTACTTTGTTATATGTGGTTTAGGTATTTAATGTTAATGAGTTATTTTGAGACTAAAACTATTTGATATTTCAGTTATGTTTCAGTTAATCTCTAAATGAACTGAAGGTGACACAACCTCTACATGATACAAAGTTAAACCCAACATCTTTCTGCAAATTATAATGCAACATTACTATTTATTCACTCATTTTAAAAGATTGAAAAAAATTAAAAAAGAGAATGTGGCATGTGCAAATGTTTGGGCACCTTTCCAGTTATTCATTACTGCTTTTTCCATTGTGTGTTTTTCAAAGACCACAAAACTTGATTGACTCATTAGGCCTTTAATTAAATTGTTTGAAGACAATTCCAGGGTTAAACAAATAATCAGACACTTTAACCTCTCAAGTGGTGATTGTTGATCTGATGACTTGGGCCTATCTAAGCAGCTGTCTGAGGACTTGAAAATGAAGATTATTCACTCTTATAGAATGTGGAAGCCTATAAAAGGTCTCTAAATGCTTCCAGCTTGGACTTTCAACTGTCAGAAACATCATTAAGAAATGGAAGTTAAAGGGAACTGTTGAACACGAGGCAAGATCTGGAAGACCCAGAAAACTCTCCGACAGAACTGCTTGAAAACTGGTCAGATCTGTAAAGCAGAACCCACAGATGACTGCAAAACACAGAAAAGTTTAGCTGATATGGGAGTAGTTGTACATAATCCAGAGTACAGGGTTGCATACACCTCATTACAAAAGACAACATCTAAAGTATGGAAAACAAAAGCAGAGCTTTTTGGAACAAAGTGCTATGGACTTTTGAAATGAAAAATGAACTTTTGGGCACAACCAAAGAAGAACCATGTGGAGAAAAACGGGTGAAGCATTTGAAGAAAAGAACACCATGTCAGCCATTAAGCATGGGGGTGGATCTGTTAAGCTTTGCGGTTGTGTGGCAGCCGGTGGCGCAGGCAATATTGCACGGGTGGGAGGAAGAATCAATTCAACTGAATATCAATAAATCATAGAAGCCAATGTCCCAGAGTCACAGAAGAAATTAAAGCTGAAAAAAGGTTGGATATTTCGACAAGACAACGATACAAAACATTCCTCTAAATCATGATGTATTATTTACAGGATTGAAAGATTGAAATTGAAAGGTTTTGAAATGGCCTTCACAGACCCACACTTGAATATTATTGATATTGGGGAGATCTCAAACATGCATTGCATGTAAGAAGACCTAGAAGAGCTATAAGAGTTCTGCAAGGAAGAGTGGGGAAAAAAATCCAAAAGCAAGAACAGAAAGAAGCTGGTTACAGGAAATATTTGGAAGCTGTAATTTCTGTTGATGGATGTGTTACCAAGTACTGGCTGTCAGAATGCCCAAACTTTTACACATGCCAATAATATTTACAGTTTTGTACATTTTTTAAATAAAATATTCACTGTTTTATTATTTGGAATATCTACAGAATGGTATATAATTACTAATTTTGCTTTTAGGTTTGCAGAAAGATGTCCTCTTTTAGGTTTTTGCCACACAGCAGTTGTCAGCTTCTTTTCATTGCGAGATTTACTAAAACACACAATCTGACCAGGGGTGCTTAAATGTTTGATTCTGATTTATGAATTTTCACCTTAAAAACAGTTTTCTTTATATGATTTAAGTCCTTAAGTAAATAATAAACCTTATAATAAACCATACTATAATAACCATACAAACCATACATACAGTAATAACATACACCGTAATAAAACGTTTTTAGCCGCCTCCCCAAAAGGGGTGAGTGGAGCGGCTCCTTAAAGGGGCATGTTTTTACTGGATTCCATATGACTATCTCTTAACATTCTCAATCAAAATTATACAGGTATACTGACAAATGAATTTGTATTCATTTGTCTGGAAAGCAACTGTAATACAAATTAAATCTAAAACATTATTGTTGTAATTCAGTTATATTTTAATTATTCCATAGCAGGAACGTTAATAAATTAGTTGTCAATCAGTGGACATTTTCACAGAGCTCAGGTGGGGAGCTGCGTCAGCATGCTAAGGCTGCTAAGGAACAAGTAATAGGTTTATTCCATGCTGAAAAGAGAAGAAAGAAAAGACGACTTCAAGGCCCAAACATTGTGTTTTCCTTATTCTCTTTTCTGCATGGAATAAACCTATTTTCACAGAGTACTGTAGTCTTGTTCAGGGAAGGAAGGTCCAGGAGCCACTCTCCTTTCTGTACTTTACAGAGTCCACAAATTACCAGTGGTTATCATTAAACAAGACAGAATATACAGTGAGGTTAAGCTTGAAGATGAGATTCAATTATACTGTGATTCCATGCAGTGGTGTTTAACATCAAAAAGAAGTTAAACACTCTTTTCAGTATTAAAAAATGTGAGTGCTGTTTAGGCAATTTATTCAGTTTTCATTTTACAGCTTATTTCATGGTGAGCACTGTCTCAAAGGGTGTGAGATGGCACTGAGTTCATTAAAAGGTCTGAGTAGGTGGAAAGTAGAGTTCAACAGAGCCAATTTTCAGAAGCTATAGTATATGCAGCTTGCAGTCCAACACATTACTCGGCTCCTTCAAAACACTTTAAAGATAAGATAAGATCACTTTATTAGCCATGTACAATTTCTTGCACTAGGAATTTGTCTTATCCCACACCCCAGTTTGCTCTCCATGAGATACACAGATGGGGAGAGAGAAGCTTGGGGTCAGAGCGCAGGGTCATCCATTTATACGGCACCCCTGGAGCAGTTGGGGTTATGGGCCTTGCTCAGGGGCCCAACGGAGTAGGATTCCTCTGCCGGCCATGAGATTTGAACCGGCAACCTTCCAGCCACGGGTGTAGAGCCTTAGCCAAAGAGCCTCCGTAAGGACAGAAATTAGACAGCATTCAGTGGCTTCCAAGCAGAGAAATTAACACTAATCAGAATGAGACAGTACTTCTTTAGTACTGCTTTTGTCTCTTTTAATAAGAAAACTGTTTTTTGGGGGGGGGAAAGGGCAAAGTTTTAAATTCTTCAGGTTGTACTTCTGGAGGGAGGTGAACTTCTCATCGGCCAGGTTTTCAGCCTCAGCTCTGTCAGTCTTGGTTCCTATGAGACTTCCTCTGCCGTCTCTCCGGAATTCCTCCATTTGTCTTGCCAGAGTCTCTAAAGTACACAGGAAACTTGCCAGAAAGCACAAAATGAAATCATAAAACTGTAAAAGCCGCTGCTAGCTTTGTGTTGTCTCTTGTACATGAATGGTATAGTATCAGTTGGTGTCAGTTTTCTTCATTATGGAGTTGATCCATTAAGTGTTTCTCAGGCCTTGCTGGGCTTCTTTTTATTCGTAGAAAATTCCTCCAATTTTTGGGAGACCTTTTTGTTGTTGTAGTTTGGCAGATTTTCAAAGTTAAGAATGAAAAACTTTTTATTGTTCACTGCATTTCAACATTTTCAGGAAGTCTTGATTCATATTGATGATCTTGATTCTGTATATTTAGCACACTAGTCAAGTTTAACATATGATGTCACACAACATGGGTTAACAAACCTGCAAAAGAAATTCAAAAATATTTAAACCAAATTTAGGCCTGGCAACCACCTAGGGGTTTTGTGTATTTACTGGGACAATTATTAATTAAAGTCACAAAATGATTGTTTCATGGTTATTAGAAAACCGACCTTGCGGGATAACTCGGCAGTGCACACGCACGGATACTAATACACGTCAATACATTTATTAATACATAAAATGTGCATATAAACATAACAGATCTTATAGTTAGGGTTAGCAGAATACAAAAGGCATATATTCGATAACGAAGAGTTACAAATACCAAGAGAGTCATACATTCAGTATACCATTCATTTATACCGTTTCGTTATTGAGCTTTAATTACAACTTCTACACTTGATACTTGATGTATGAGGCAAGTACATACATCATAGGAATTAAATTGATATCAACTCGGGTTGAGGTAACAATTGAATTCTCGAGCTGTAATGCAGAATGTTGAATACTCATCCCATCTGTGTGGATTCAGATCTTCCGCGGACACAAGGGGACAGCGACAGGCTGTTGCTGCATCCAATCGGCTTCCTCTGGCCCAGTGCCTGGCAGTGCTGGTCTGGCATGAGGTGTGGGAGAAGGAGGGAGCGATTCCTGCTGCGGTGTGCTGGCAGTGGGCTCTCTGAAGACTAGCTAGTTAGTCCTGGCTTAACTAGCAGAGATTGTGCACATGAGAAGTGACTGCGGGTCCAAGCAAGTCACACTCTTTAGATGGGAAGAAGACCGGTTCATTCCCGATGTAGCGCTAATCCTGAATACTGATATTCAGATGTCGACAGTTCCGACCGTAGTTCACTCATTGATCAGGCGAGCGTTCACGTTGAGGTACCAACGGTTCATGAGGCTTGCTGCTGGGCTAACCTCGGGCGGATCATTTGGTTGCATGTGGGTGACCTCCGTTCTCGACTCTTAGGACAAAGTAAAGTCCTGGCACTCGGACACACTGGCTGTCATGTGATTGTCCAAGCTGAGTCTAAGAATGTCCTGGAGGGGCTCTTCTGGTCTCTGTGCTGCCTGTTTTATCTGGAGGAACTACAGTCGTTCATTGGTTGAAAGTTTCGCGGGCATTCGAGACCCACGTGGGGTTACCCTGCCCTACCAGTTCCTGATTGGCTGATCAAGGTGGATGATGAGTAACAATGCACTCTGACATTAGGGTTGTAAACCTTGGGATGAGACTCTCCCAAGGAATCTCCTAGACAGTGCGGCCAGAGATGACCATTCATTAGGGTGGCTGGAGAATTTCAGCCTTGGGAGTTGTTCCTTATCAGGAAACTATCAGCTAGAAAAACACCTTAAATGTGAACCAAATGGAATGACCTCTCTGTATCCAGCACCACTGAGATGAGGGAGAGAGACTGGCAAGGGAGCAGCAAACTTAATTCCTGTATTTTTAATAAGTCTTGCTGCTACACACCTAACAGATAGCATGTGAGGTAGACAGATGCAAGGTTTTGCATGCAGGCAGCAAAAGTGTGAACTGTAAATATAAAATGGCAAATACTGAGCTTGAAGAAGCTAGTTATGAAAAAAAACACTGATAATAGACCGTTATTGGATATATTTCTGAACGCTAAGTGGTGTTACATTGGAATAATAAAATCCAACAGTAATATCTCATTTAGAATGTTGTGTGAAATTTTGGTCACCACAATACAAACATTCTTCTGTGGAATTATCCCAGTGAGGAGGAACCAAGCACGTTTCCAGGCTCTGCATTGACTAGCTTAAAGAACGGAATGTTTTTGAACATTCTCTTGAGGAGACAAAATTACAAGAGAACCTGAATCAAGTATTCAAAATCCTTGAAGTTTTTTGACAAAGTCAATGCAGTGGACGTCTTTTGACACTGCAATGAAAAACAGGCAACACTTTACAAAAGGGGTTGTGGAAATGTGGAACAAGCTAAACAGTTATTTTGTTAAAGGCAGGCCTGAAGATCTCTGTATCAATAAGCTATTAAAAATCAGAAGGGATATACAGGCCAGTTGGCCCCCTCTTGTTTGTAAACATTCTTCTAATTTTATGCCCTAATGCTTTGATGCTGCAGACTTCAGAAATACTGTTGGGAGTAGAAACTGTTGTGTTAATTAGAAAAATATTTTCAAATATTTTTTTTACTTGAATGTAATTAGAGCTTCAACTAGACACCCAGTTCACATTTTAGTAACAGCTTTTTTATGGAATGAGTCTTCATTTTGATTTGCTGAATTAACATTTTCAAAAGATCTGTTTGATCTGGTGAAAAGAAAATCTGGTGAACCTGAGAGTATACTGCTGTTCTTTTTTTATTTGTAGTGTCTTAACTTTACAACTATAACAATGCTCAGCATTTTGTCATGTATTAAAGTTGGTCCAGAGTTCAGGCTCATTTTGTTCTGTAGCCAGATGTTTCCTTAACAGACATGCATGTTGTCTCACACATTCCCCTTCTTTCATTTAAAGTAGGTTGAGTTTTTCCTCCTGCTGTCTCAGCTGTGCTTTAGGGAAGGCACTTAAGATCTGAGCATTTAATGTGCATATTGAGTCACCAATAATAACCAGTTTATTATCTGTTTGTTTCTCTATGCACCTAAACTACAAAGAGGTGTGATTGTAAGGGACTCTGCGACAGCCACCTACATTCTTAACACGCTGAACTGTTACTGGGTTACTGGATTTACTGGGCCATCCGAACAGCTTCACAGTTGCTGTTGTTTTAAAGAGACCTTGATCTATTTTAAATAACTGGTTAACAATATGAAATATTGAATATAATATATACATTATGTTGATGAAAACTTGTTACATCTCTCATGAGAGCAATTGCAACTAAAAGACAGAGCTACCACATGTTTCATAAGAAGCAATGAGAAAAATGTGCTGTTATTGACAGCCATGTTCTTCACTGAGCATAGTTTGGTTCAGAGGCTGGTGGTGGGTTGCTAGTTCTGGTTTTTCAACAAGCTACTATTTAACTTCTTGTTCAAAGTTAGTTCTTGTACATTTTGTCTGTAATGTAAGCTTTTTGTCTATAATGTGTAAAGATAGGCTTCATTCCAAAAGCTGACTTAGTATATCTGTAAATATGTGGGCTGTTGACTGAAATGAATTACATTTATCCCATTTTCTGTGCTCAGATGTACATCTTTCCCCCACAGCTTAGATTTCACTGCACATTTAAACTGAATAGAACTTGACAGTAGAGTGACAATTTTGTGCTGTGCCTGCATTGCACTGAGCTGTTGCATTTTTGTTTTTATTTCCTTCTGCTTCAATTTGAAACACACCTCTTCTCTGTCCACACCTCCGGAGTGGATAACTTCTCGTGTTGACAAGTTTTCAAAACTCAGAGCTTCTGATGTTTCATGAAAGGGTTGTTGCTAGGGCTTATTGAGTTCTTATGTCATTTTCAGTGAAAGCAGAATCTCAGCTGTCAATGGTGTGCCTGGGTGTGAATTATAAACCGTTCTTCTGACTTTTTTTTCATATGATGAACCGGAATTACAGTACATTCAAAATCCTGTAGAATGACAGAATAATTTCATGTTTTAATTTGTACTTGACACAAGGGCTTTCATTCCATGACTTGTAAGTTCCTTGACTGTGAAATTCTTTCAGTAAAATAGTCAGAATGCTTGTCAGAGTGCTGTAGTACTGATTCATGTTCCTTCTTATATTGAGTTAAATGACAAGCAGAATCTTGCTATGTATTTAAATTCATACAAATAGCTGAAGGAGGAAATTCCTAATATTTGCATTTTGTAAGGGAAGCGTGGATTTTTAATAAGGAAAAGAGCATGTTTTAGAAAGTTAAGATAAGGTGGACCTTTGACATTGAATGAAGCACTCCAGGAAAGAAGTCCAGCCATAGTGTCAGAGGTGTCACTGTTTTACAGTACTTGAGTGTCTGGGAAGAGAGGGAAGGCATATTTCTTATTAAATGGTTTATGCAATGGCAGTGTCAAATGTAAGTCACATTTCATTTGATTTTTAAGTGCTCCGAGTTTCAACCTTCCAAATCAGAAGAATGAGAGGAGGTCATTGGAGCCATTTATGCCAAACCTTTTGCTACTGAAATAAGTTATTGATCACTTATTGAAGTCTGCAGTTTGGACAAACTCAGTCCTTTTTGTCACAACCAGACAGGCTGCAGCAAAATTCAGACTCGGATACTCTGAGATGAATTAGTCCAGAACATACTTAAACTGAAATGTATGTTTTTGCAGTGGAAATATAAACTTTAAGGCATTATAATTAGGTGTAGATGGTAAGCTTGGCACAGGCTGGAAAATCTATAACTCTGGAACACAATAAAGCAACAACATTTTTACTAGCATTTTGCTAATTCTTTCAGTAAACGAGCTTCATGCTATTGAATTGGTTCTCAGAATACCATCATTAATTTTTAAAGAAAAATAGAAAAGGTTGAAAGTGCTAATTTTCATTTTTGATCCCTTTTTTTGCCTATTGCTGTGGAATCCAGCATTGGTTTAATTGCTCAAAGAAACAGTAAGGCAAATTAAACTCACTTTGTTTTGTTCCAGCTGATTTTACTCTTTATTTTAAATGTTCTTTTATTATGTCAGGCAGCTACTTGACACATTGTCATTTGTACAAGACCAGGTAGCTTTTTGAAATGCTACATTGAAGTGATGTTACATTATTTGAAGATCTCAGGAAAATAATATGGGGTTACTTTGCTATTTGGTGGAAGTTGTATGTTTTTAATGCACCTCCTGTAAATAAACCTTAAACATAAATCTCCCTTTGGCTTATAATAATTCCAAAAGCTCTCCCGAAAACAGCTCAAAATAGCATACTACACCACGTTGTGTCTGAACACTAGGAGATGGAAAATAAACGTGCTTGGTTTCACATCAAACACAGATGCTCACCAGCTGTTTGGCCTTCATCTGTGTGATTGCATGTTGAGATTCAACCACTGCATCTTTCTCATTTCAGTGTTAGTGGAATGGGGAAACCAATCTAAGCCTTTTCTAAAAAGTTGTTTTGTTATTCTATGGTAGAAAATGAGTTCTAGTTTGGAATGTTAATCTTCTATCTTACAGTGCTGATTACGTTTTTGAAACCATGGGTCAGGAGTACTACTGTTTTAATGGATTTGTTTTTACTCAGATTAAAAGAGGCAATTGAGGATTGTCTATTTAAGATGTGAGTTACAGGAAGATTTATAACCTATATTTTCTGTGCATTTTCTAGGTTGCTAGAATGCTTTTGTAACATGATTTTGGAAATACTTCTTTTTTGTGAAGGTTTTTGATAACTCTTTGATTAAAAAAAAAGTGTGGCCTATGAGTAGCACCTTTAAATACAGTATATTCTCTACCAGTGATCCTAACTGTCACAAGTTGCCATTCTCCCTGAGCTCATGTTTACATGATTAAATCTACTGTTGACTTAAGTTTTTGTTGTTCAGGTTATTTTATACGAATGCAGTGCTGGGCTCACCAGAACCAGCTGTGAGAATTATTGATCTGTGTGGTATCCGTAGACATGAGAGAGATAAAAAACCCCAGTTAATTCTCCTTTGTTAATGGCTTCTAAACTTGCCATTTCATTCCCCTAGGTTTCATAATTAAGTACAGACTGTTCCTCGGGCCAGTGCTGGTTTGCAAGTCCACCTTCTACGTCTAGTTGTCAGTAACCCTGACTCTTAATAGTCCATTTAAAAAAGTGAACAAGTGAACTCAAGCTGAGGAACAGCTTAGCAGCTATTTAAGCTCTTTTTCTTTCTCATCTGTGTCTCAGAAGTGGGAAGTTGGTTGAAATGTTTTCTACAGGTTTAGGCAGTGAAATGGTTGTGGAAAAATTAGGCATACTCTTCTAATCAGAAAAGCACAATGCTTTAATTAAATAGATCTCTTTTTACATCACCCAGCTTGTAACACATACTTAACAGGCACTAATTATGATGTTTTAATTAACCAATTTCAGCAGGCTACCTGTTCCTAAACCTCTGTAATTCATTTTAGAAGGCAGGACCAAACAGAAACATAATTAATGCAGTGTAGTGTACACTGCACTTTTATCTCAGACCACTGTTTCAGATTTAGTGCTGAGCTGTGAATTAAAGAAATATTTGAAAACAGTGCTGACATGATTGGCATACTTTCCTGCTGATTACCCATCATTGAGAAAATCATTGAGTCCTGGGGTGATAAAAGACTGTCTGGATAATCGACAGTTGTAAAGAACACAGTCACAAACTCCTGTGCAAAATGGAGAATGGTTTCTTGTTATACTTCTTTTTTACGCTGAACCTGATTAGATAAACTTTGGAATAGTTAAATTTGCTCCCTTAGGCTAAATTCAGCTGTCACTGTACACAATTTTGTGAACAGTCATGAACTGGACAGATCTTTTTTAATCTTCCTACATTAAACACAATCTTGCATGAAATGACAAAAGCTTGAGTATTAGATTTTCATGTCGTTATCAATATATGGTACCTTGCGCAAGTATTCAGATCCTTGCACTATTTTAACATTTTATTGCTTTCAACCTTGTAGTCATGACACAGTTTATATACAGACCCTTCTCCAAAGCAAAAAACAATAGATAATATTTATTAAGATAAAGAAAAAATCTATATTCATTAATTATATTTTAAGAAAGATTACAAAGTCATGATCACATTATTTTAAATTTCTGCTTCTCATCAGCAAGGACTTGGGAAGCTTGTCAAGACTGAGGGGAAAATGGATGTAAAAAAGACAACTCTTAGAGGAAAATGTGCTCCGTTCTGCTAAAAACCTAAAACTAGGGCATAAAGTCACTTTTCTGCAGGACAGTGATCCAAAGAACAAGGCCAAAGTAACACTGGCATGGCTTAATAATAAGAACATGAATGTTCTTAAGTAAACCAGTCAAAGTCCTGAGATTAATCGTATTTACAACCTGTGGAAGGACATAGAAACTGCTGTTTATAAGTAATCCTGTAAGAGAGCTTGAGCAAATCTGCCACAATCTGCAAAGTTCGTAGAAATTTACCCAGCAATTACTTATGACTGCACTGTAGTAACAGGGGTGTGCTAATCAAGTTCCGATTAAAAAGTTCTCACTTGAGATGCTATTGTGTCAAGACGGGTTGTTTAGAGCACAAAAACAAAAGCTTGTGGTGAGATAACCGCAGATAAGCTTCTTTAGCAAATAAGAATTTGCTGACCTGACAGTCACAGTTGCCTCACTGATCACAGCTGTGGATATTAAACAATTTTTGTGTCACCCTTCACCACCTGAGGTCATTCACCATTAAAGGTGAAACTATTATGTGATCTTTTGACATTTTGGTTAACATTTGACAGTGTTTTTGGTTTAAAGCCCAGTATTACTTATAAAGAATGAAGTGCTTTCATGTGTGCTGGTATAATACCATTAGACAGTAAGTGGCAGATTCACCAAAGACTTTGTGAGGCTGAAAATCCATATATTGAAAAAAGCAAACTAGTAGTTTGAAAAATTTATGAAGCAACTCAATTTTAATAACATTTATACTTGCAAATCTTATTTTAAATATATCTGTTTGTTTTTACACAGACACACTGTATAGTCTACAGAATCTGAAATGTTTGTGATATATATATCCTCAGGGATGTACAATAACATAAAGCAGCTTTTTTAAGATTGGTCTTAAAGTGTTGTGTAAAGAAAAAGGGGTAGAGAATATAATGTGTAGCCTTGTGTTTCTTGTGAAAACAGGAAGAGCAACTTGATTAAGCATTTTAGTGGAAATATTTATGCTACTAGGGTGCTGCTTTTTGAAGTTGTCTTCTTTTCTTATTTGACTATTACTCAAAGGAATTTCCTCTTTCAAGTGTTGAGATTGGAAAGCTTATACTCTATTTGTAGCAGAAGAGCCTGCCTTGCCTATTGTGTTGAAAGGAAAAGAGCAAAATGCTCTGTTTTTGTAGGAACTAAAACGGATTACAGTGATTCTACTTAAATGTCACTGACTTGGTCGATTATACTATCATACTGTAAGCACTCAATGTTATTGAAGTGAACTTTAAATGCTGTTGTTTTACATTTTGCAGAAGTTTTAAAGTTCTGATTGAAATCAAAAGATATGACAACCACATCTGTGTTCTGAGATCCTCTTTCCTTTACTTGTTAGATTGTTAGATCAATACATCTACATATTATTTAGAGATTTTATGTTTACAAAATGCTTTGTTAATAAAATAGATCATTTGTTTCTTTCTATTACCCCTTGTTTTTCCTTGTGCCCAATCCCAAAACCTGGTATCCCAGAAAACATTGTTTTAATTTTCTGAGGACTGGAGTGTAAACAGGTTTTAAGGCACATTATCTGCCTTACTTGGCTTTAAAATCAAGCGTTTCATTCATTAATTTTTCACCATGGTATTCTGTATTTGTCTCACAATGTTCATATACCTCTTATCTAAATAATGAGGAAATTTAAAGAATTGATGATTGTATTATAATCTAATTACCTAAGAAGGAAATTCTGGGCACAAGCATTTAGCGAAGACCTCTACTGTAAACTGGAAAACAAAGGGCAAATGAAAAACCATCATGTTTGTAGTGCTAATATTAGTTGGCAGCAGTTTCATATTAAATGAGACAAGACCAAGTGATTACTGCTAGCAAATGTTGATTTAAGCATGTGATTTATTTTGTAATGTGGATCCCCTCCAAGTTTCTCAGATCCCATCTGAGAACCATATAACTAGCACATCAATGAAAAGGCTGTGTACTATTGAAATTTGTCTTGCTTAACTCCTAATTAAGGGTCTGTTTGAGAAAAGGGTGCAGACATTCCTACCCTATGTCTTGTGCACAGATCATGTACTTGGTCTTTCCTGTTGTCTTGCCATTACCATGGCCTTTGATTCAGTATAGCCACAGCTGCAGCTATGTCATAAGCTGCTTGTGTGGAAAAAAGTAGAATTTGCAGTATATTCACTTTCACATGCTAAAATAAGTGAACTTTGCAGATGTTTGGATTGCTTGCCTTTATCAAAAGAAGGACCTAGAATTGTGCATGTGCTGCTGTAAAATGTACGGGGGTTTAAATATTGAATGTAATTCCTGAGCGAACCTCAGAACTAGGAAAAAGTGAACTGATCCTGTTCAAAAGATCGTCTTTCCATTGCAGTCTACTGTTACCCTTCTGATAACTAAAGAAAAAAACCTTCATTATAAGAGAGAGATTGTTAACTATAGCTCATGTTTTTTATATCAACTCTAATACTCTAAAATGCTCAAAGTCATCAGTTTCTCCTGTCTGTCCTTATAATGTAACAAAGAATGAATTGCTTTGTGAACTGGTGCTTTAGAGTTGTATCCCTACCACAGCACAAGCTTCAAACATACTATATTACATTGGTTCGATTGAAAATGGTTAATAAGTACCTTTCCACACTGCCCTGTAGTATGAATTCACTTCACTTGCTAAACAGCAGGCAGTACAATACAGTGATAGTACACAGGTACTGTACATATAGAGGACATTAGGTAGCATCTGTAGCAATGTCTGTAATTCCAAATTTCTTTTATACATAGTGTTGAACCAGTTCTTCTGCACCATCTTTATCTTTGATTGTTTCTCATTTTGTCTTGTGTTGTACACTATTAGAATGTTTCAAATTGTAATGTTTTTTTGTTAATACTGAGTATAACTTGTACTTTGTTCTTCAAGAAGAAAGTGCAGTGCAGTTTTTATTCATGACTTATGCAAGAGCATCCATGCAGCACTTCCTGTTATTACTTTTGATTTTCTTAATCTATAAACAGAGCTGGTCTTACAATTACAATCAGTCTAAGCTAAAAGTTATAATGTCAGACGTTCTTAGACATTAGTAGACTTGGATAGTAATAATGTCCCAGAGTTGACTCACATATAGCCGTTTATGGTGTTCACAGTGCTGGTTATGTCATTTTCATACAAAAGAGGAGTATTTCAAGATAACTGTGCATGAAAGAGTTGTGCTATTCCTTCTTCAGCCCCATGCCCTAGTTACATCTGCTCTTCAGTCAACCCCCTTTTCATTTTTTAAATGTAATATGCTTAATTGGTCTAAGGTCAAAAACTACAAAATATAATGCAACTCAATAAAGAACCTTTGAAGGCTCATATTTGTACTTCCAAAGTGCCTGTAGAAAGTCTGCACTCTCATCCAGTTTGCAGGGACAGACAGATCTAGACAGGAATTTGGTGGTGCCATCTTAATAATCATCTTGATCATACTCCAAGGGATATTCAGGCCTCCGAAGTTTTTTATGATTAGTTATGATTTCTCCCTGTGAAAATTTGTGCCTTTCCACAACTTTGTCCCACTGTTTTTTTTAAAGCTTCTTGATGCTCACAGATGAGTCTTTGCTTTGAAATGTACCACCCAGCAGAGAATACCTACAGGAACAGCTGAAGTTATCTTTAAATCATGTGAATCGGTACTGCTTATCACAGGCAGAGTCACTTAACTTGGTTTGTGGTTTTGAAGGCATTCAGGTGACAGAGCTAATTTACTGTAGGACTGCTATCACAAGGGGAGTACATAAAAAATAATGCCTTTTATTTCCAGGCTATAAGGCAATTAAAGGTGAAATTGTGAAAAGGGAGGTAGACATTTGATATTCACTGTACATTTAGTTTTTCTTCCACAGATCAGATGCATCTTGACACTTGCATAACAACTCAAGTTAAGACTAAGCTGTGCTTCACATCCACCATGTGAAAGATACTTGACTTTGCTTTTAAAAAAAGCACTGATCTTTTGCCTAGTGCACATATAAGCCTGTTCATTAGTAGCGGGATCTAAACAGGCTCATCCTGTCTTACTTTTAATCTGAGTGAAAGCATTTACTGATTAGCTGTGATATGATCTCTTATTTTTACTGAACACAGCAAATTCTGATACCTGAGAAATACTAGAACATGTGCACCCAGTATGATCACGTTTGGATGTCATAGTGGAGCAGTTCATATATATATTTTTTGCAACTGTTGATTGATGGCATATTTCCTCCCTGAAAACTTTAGTTAAAACAGATTTAGAACAGCTCATTCAAAGATGATTGTCAGGAAGTTTATTAGGGATGTTACTATAGCACAAGTTAAATAAACGTTTTGTACACTCGTAGGGCAAAATGTTTGAACCGCACTACCAAATACTTTTGTGGGTCCCTTGCAAGTAGCATAAACAGCTTGAAGACAATATGGTATATATTCTACAAGCTTTTAAAGTTGGGGAATATTTGTAGCTCTGTTCTATTTTTCTTGTGGGACGGCCTGCACCTCAAGTTATGATGAGGGTAATGGTGTATGGGATTGACCTGCACACTTCACCGATTCTAAAGGTTTTTAGTAGATTTGAGAACTGTGGATTGCACTGGCCAGGTCAGGAAATAGAACTCTGTTTTTCCTGCCAAAAGAGGTGTCTGCACATCTAACTGGGAAATCCTAAACTTGTCTGTATGTGCAATATTGAAAGGCCCTTGCGAAAGCCTTTCTTTCTTCCGTTTGAGCAATAACTTGGTGCCAATAAGATTTATCATACTGCTTGTTTTGTAGGATTTGTGGAAAAGATATTCCATAAAATATACAATAACAAGAGCAGTTAGTACAAAAATTCATAACATGTAGCACACAGGCTGCTCAGAATGAACTCTGAGGTAGCCCAACAACATCTTGAAGTCTGTAAAAAAAAAACTTGTTTTTTGTTTTAATTCACTACACTAATTTCAAGTACTGTGTTACTGGCCCATGAGAAGTACCTTTTCTCAAATGGGTAGCAATTATGACTGTAGCTTTGACTGGTTTCTTGACTTTAGTTCAGTAATTTCTCTTTTTTTATATATATACTGCAGTCTCTACTTTTAAAATATTTGTAGAGAACACAAACCACTGCCTTTTGCATCCGCACTTGTGGATCGTTTTCGCTTCAGGCCAATTGACTTGAAATGGGTATTTGGCTCGGGTGCTGTATGATTACTGTTCAAAGTGTTTGAGCTATTTTTGCAGTGGTCTCTATAGAAACTGCAGTTAATCGTGCAGTTATGAGAGTAGTCTGCCTTTGACGTCATGCTCTTTATTTTTTACTGAATTACTTAATCTAACTGGTGTATATGAGCTTCAACACTGGTAAAAACTCAAATGTGTGGTTTCAGGACAAGTTCTTGTAATAAAGCAGCTTTACAGGTCTACAGACTACTGTTGAAATGTAGCCTTGTAAGCAAATCCAAGTAATAAATGTAATAAACTTTATTTTCTACACCTTTAAAGGTGGCTTCTCAAAGCGCTTTACAGAATGACAACAGCAACAACAACAATTAAAAATAAACAATAAAAAATACACAAAATAAACATGATGAGAATATGCAGAGGAGACAGTAGATGGTGGTACTAAATACAGTAGGAGCAGAGGGATACAGAATGGAACCAGTTTAGTAAAGGCTCTTCTAAAGAAGAAGGTTTTGAGTCTAGATTTGAAGGAGTTTAGAGAAGGTGACTCTGATATCCTTGGGGAGAGAGTTCCAGAGTTTAGGGACATAACAGGAGAAGGCCCTGTCACCCATAGAGTGTAGATGGGCTTGGGTGACCGTTTGGAAACCAGAATTAGAGGAGTAAACGTTGTGAGATGGGGAGTAGGGCAATACTAGCTCAGACAGGTACTGAGGTGCCAATCCATGCAGAGCCTTATAGGTGAGCATGAGGATTTTGAAGTCGATACGAAACCTGACAGGAAGCCAGTGCAGGGACTCCAGGATAGGAGAAATGTGATCACTTGCACTGGACCTGGTCAGGATTCTGGCTGCCAAATTTTGGACATACTGGAGTTTGTTAAATGTTTTAGATTTAGATACCCTAGCGAGTTGAGCATTTCAGAAGTCAATTCGGGAGAAGACAAATGTGTTGATTAGCTTTTCAGCCACAGTTAGTGATAATATAGGGCGTAGTCTAGCGATGTTTGAGAGGTGAAAGAAAGATGTTTTAACAATATGCTGCACATGTGGGTCGAATGTTAAGCCTGAATCAAATTATCACCCCAAGGTTTTTCAATTAAGACACTGAAGCTCAAGTACAGAACCATCTACAGATTACAGGTTACAGGACTGGCTTTACAAAGTTGATGGGGGGTGCCAATAAGCATGACTCCAGTCTTGTCACAGTTAAGATGAAGGAAATTTTGAGCCATCCAAGTTTTTATGTCAGAGATGCAATTAGATAGAATAGAGACAGCCACATCAGTGTTAGGTTTGGTGTGGATGTATATTTGAGTATCATCAGCATAGAAATCAAGTGGGAACATGTAAATGCTGAAAAGTAGGGGACCCAGTATCGAGCCCGGACAAACACCAGACTTAACAAGACCAATTTCAGACCTAAATCCGCCAAGAGAGACAAAGTGACAATGATCAGTGAGGTAAGACTTGAACCATTTGAGAGTAGTGGTAGAAACTCCAAACACAGTCTCAAGACGAGAAAGTTACATGTCATAGTTAACAATGTCGAAAGCAGCACTGAGATCAAGAAGAATGAGGATACAGAGAGAACCAGAATCAGAAACTATTAGAAAATCATTAGTAACTTTGACCAGGGCAGTTTCTGTGCTGTGAAGTTGAGGGAAGCCAGATTGGAGGGGTTCAAAAAGGTTGCATATCAAGCCATATTAAGTGCATATCAAGGCAACTAAATGTAATTTATGTGGTATTTTTAGGAATTTGCTGATGTGCATTTATTGGCATTTGTATTTTAAATGTTTGGTAGCTTAATAGTTCAATTGTACTTTATGTAACTATCCGTAATGTTTATATTAAGTTCACCTGTGTAACTTATGTTCATCCCCATGAAACTTTCAAATCACGTTGTACCAGTTGTAATAGAAAAAGTATTTTGTAAGAACCGTCATTTCTCTTATAGAGTTGCAATTTTTCAGATGGTGCCACTGAGCTAGTAGTCCACCATATCTTTAGTATTTCGATTTTTGTATTATGTACTTAGTAATTTTGAATAATTTGTGTTCTCTATATTAATGTATTAGTTAAATGAATTGTTTTTTTGTTTTGCATAAAGGTATCATCAAATTAATGATGATATACTATTATTTGTACAAATGTTTAGGTTGATTAATCAGCCAGTGGCTCTGTTGTTTAAAAGTATTTGTATTGGAAATAACTCTAGAGAGGCAGTTATGTTTCAGACGGTACAAAAGAATTCTACACAACGCTGCTAACTACTGTAGCTCTAGTTTCTAGTGGTTCTTGTGGACCACATGAAACTTAAAAGTTTGTTTGAAATATGTTTGTTGTTTGGCAATATCCTAACATGCTGTATTCCTATGTAACTATAATATGTATTATCACATGTACATGCAATATCACATTTACACTGCATGTTGTCTGGTTGATCTCATCACAATAGGTTGGTTGAGTGACTCAAAAAAGAGGTGAAACTAAAAGACCTTAACTGCAAGGAAGTGTTAATTTATCAGTATTTATCTTTATCAAAAACATTTCGGCTTCTTTACCTATGTTCTCTTTTCTTATAACCTGTTTTGCACTACAATTTGTACAGTGTTCTTCCTCAGCTAAAACATAATGAGATTTCCTGAGGTTAGGGGGGATCACTAATGTTTCTGTGGAATCTGTGGATACAGAGATGATTACTTTGCAGAAATTGGTCTAGATTAAGAGTGATGTTATTTCAGAGAATGCCTGAAGCACTGAAATTGAAGGGTTGTGATCTTAAGCAACTTCTTAAGGAATTTCAGAGGTTATTACAGGTCACCCAGCTGATTTTAGTACTAAAAAACAAATCAATTTTCACTTCCCCTGTTATCTCCAGGCATGTCTGGGCAAAAGAAAAATGCTTAATGAACCACAGTTACTATTTTAAATCTGACATTATGTTAAAAAGTTTATTATTATATGTAACTTATATAAAGTTTTT
Source organism: Lepisosteus platostomus (assembly GCF_059453375.1). Lineage (NCBI taxonomy): Eukaryota > Metazoa > Chordata > Actinopteri > Semionotiformes > Lepisosteidae > Lepisosteus > Lepisosteus platostomus. Next base: position 33,241,041 of record NC_142614.1, read on the forward strand.
TTCCTATTCTGTATCCTGTTACACTGTATACAGTGCCTTGCAGAAGTATTCACACCCTTTTGGTGTGAGATTTTGTGAAATTGCAAAATGATGCATACACTTTTTTAATTTAATATTTTACTCTAAACCTGAATTGTTAAATTGAAGACTTAAAAGTATAATGAAAATTACAGTATTGTCATCAAAAACTAAAGATAAAAAAATACATATGCTGATTGTACTGTATAAGTATTCACACCTATAAATCTTAATATTTGGTGAAAGCACCACTGGTCTTTTTTACCATCTGCAGTGTGTATGGCTGGCTTGGTGGAATTCTTAGCCCATTTTTCTTGGCAGAGTTGCTCAAGAGTTCCTCAGAGTTGCTCAAGTTCCTTAGGGATTGCTTGTGATCAGCAGTTGTTGAGTCTTTCCACACATTCTCAATAGGATTCAAGTAAGAACTTTAACTGGGTTCTCAAGGACATTCACTTTCTTATATTAAAAATACTGCACAATTTGAAGGCTTTGGCGTTGTGCTTTGTCTCAGTCCTGAATAAAGTGAATTCTTGACCAAGTTTTAGTTCTGAAACAGGTTTTTCTCTGAGATTTGCCAATACTTTGCTCCATACTGTATATGTTCCCATCAGTCTGGACAAGCTTCCCTATTCTTGCTGATGAGGAGCAGAACCACAACATAATACAGCCACTCCCATGCAGAAGGAATGATGTTCTGTAAATGATGTGCTGTGGTGGGTTTGCATCAGATATAATACTTTTATAACACTCCATCAAATTCCAGTTTTGTTTTATCTAACAGTAAAATATTTAGCACTGTGTTTTCTGCATCAATTTATTTCAAACTTGATGTGGGATTTGAGATGTTTTCCCATTTATGTAGTGGTCAGGCTATTGTTGGCCTAGAGACAGTTTCTCCTGTCTTAGGCACTGAATTCTTGTTGGCCTCTTGGTACCATTTTTAACAAGTTTTCTCTTTGTTCAGTGGCTCGGTTTGCAGGGACAGCCTGATCTAGACATTTTTTAGGTGCCTTCCACTTCTTGATGATATATATGATTACCTTCAAATACATATGAGAGGTTTTTGAATTGTTTTTATACCATTCTTCTGATCTGTTATACAACTTTATCCCAGAGTTTTTTTTAAAGCTGCTTGGTTTTATGGTTGAATCTTTGCTTGAAATTAACTGACTGAGGGACATTACAGAGATGGGAGAATCTTGTGAACCACTATTATTGGACAGAGAGGCCAAACGGCTAATTATCTTTTACTTCTTTTTGAATGTGAATGTATAGAGACATTTGTATATATAAGAAATATTCATTGCTACTTCAGAGTGTCGTGACTGCTAGCTTTAAACCAGCAAAATGTGAAAAGTGAGCAAAGCACTGTATATACAGTATACACTTGGAGACATTAAAAACTCAACAAATGACTAATAGTGCAAATAGTATTTTTTGCCTCTCTTTAAATTGCTGGAAATGCCACAGTCCTTTTCAAAATCAAGGCTGAGAAGTAATAAGTTGGCTAACAAGAATTCTTTTTTTTTTTACCTTTGCACTGTGGAATGCGAGTATACATATATTGTGCCTCTTTCATTGTCGGCTAAGGTGGCAGTCTATCCACTACTCAATTATTAATTATAAGAATATTAACACATTAGGACCTGTGTACACTTGAAAACATAGGTGTGTAAATGTGTGACTGCTACTGTCAGTATCCTTGATATCTTTCCACTAGGTATCGACAAATACACTTTCCTACAGTTCTTTACTGAAGCTGTTGAGTCACAGAATTCGGACTTCTACTGCTATACAATATACATAATGTGTCATTTGTTTTTTTAACCCCATTTGGTGACTGATAACTAATCTACTGTTAATTGTGACTAATCCCCTTTTTAATCTTTCATTTGTTTTACTGAAGAACATTAGTTCTTCAATTTGTTTTTTTCTATATCGCATTGACTTCCTATCACTGAATTTGAGAGAATGGATGAATGAACTTGATTAATAGGCTTTCTTTTTTGTTTTTTCCCCACTCCATTTCTTTGAAGGGTGTATGTAATTTAATATATTTATCTTATTTCTGTGTTTATGAAGTGATGCTTCATAAAAACAAGAGAACTGAAAAGGGGATTTAATAACACGTCCTTTACACCCAAAAGACTTTTATAGTGGTAAACTGTTAGTCCTAAGCCCTATTACATGGCTATAGACTATATTACAAATTCTTTAGTATGAATATTTTCTGATAATATGTTATTTTTCAACAGAATTCCAGATCGTACTCTTCTTGAACGTTTTTGAGACTTTGTTGAACTGTATACATTAGATACAGTAACTTGTGCAACATGACACTACAGAAGCTCTTCCCTCTGGACCTGTTAATTTAATTAGCTGTAAAGATAAGGCTCAGCTTTAATAAATTATTATGCTCATTGTCTTTCTTTCTCCCTTTTTTTCCAGACTGCAAATGGATACATCTTGCTCTTTGAAGTTGTGGGTAATGGAGAGGACAAATACCTGTATGAGCCTGTGTATCCCAAGTGAGTCGTCTGTATACCTTTCTCCAAGTTTCCAAAGGGTTTCCGTCTACAGCAGAAATGAAACTCAGAGGCAAAAGAGGCACTTCAGGCTGCTTTAGACAACCCACTGCACACTCCTCATATATTTCCAAGACAGCTTTCAAAAGTGTTTTACCCTGTTGTTACTTAGGATACATTCTCGCTTGTTTTTTAAAACTGTGCTTAAATGTAGTAAATGGAATTCAAAGCTGTTTTATTCCACCATTAAACCATTTTTTTTTACCTTTAGTAGTTAGTGGAACAGATCTAGCCTCAAAGCTCAAAGTTTTGAAAATGTGCTTTAGTTATCTGAAATTATTGTTGAATTCTGCAAAAGCTGAAGTGTGTTTGTTCACCATTATACCAGTATACTATAGTAGCCTTCAGAGTTTGTTCTTTCTTGTCTGAACAGTGTGTGAAGGCCACTTGGTTGGAGGCTAATGTTACACCCTAGCACATTCTTATTTTGGCTAAGTTGTAATTTAATTAAATAGGGTTTTTGTAATCAACATGGTACATGATAGATATGATAGGCTTAAACGTAAAGTGCCATGGTTATGGAAAGGAGTCTTTAAAGTTTTACATAAGAATTTAGTCACCATAATGGTAGAAACAAAAAGAGTTACATGGCAAAATGTGTCTGTGTTCTTAGTGTAATATCGATACCCATACTATATGTCAACTTCATATGTCTAAATTATTTTTTTTATTTTTTAAGTTTGTAGCTTTCAAAGAACAGCTCTATTTGATAGGGTTTTACTTCCTTCTCAGTCTGTGTGTTACTCTGGGGACTATTCCACTAGCATCTGGTCTCCGGTCGTCTGGTTTCAGTACCAATTTAAATTCCCCTTCATCAAAGGGTTTTTTCAACAGGGTATATAAAATGGTTCATATATAAACTTAAACTAAACTGAAACAAAATACAAACTTTTTTAAATTTGGTTATCCTTTCATTGGAGTTTAAACGTAATTCCAGTCCATGGCATGTCTAATTGGCTCTTTGTAATTTCCTCAGCTTACACAGTTGTTAAAGGTTGAGAAACTTAGTTTTCCTGATTGGCTGCTGTTTAATGCATCATAATAAACATACAGTATGTCAGAAATTATATCACATTGAATTATATAAAGGAACAATACTTCATATTGTTTATATCGTTGGGGCAGCTGCCATGCTGAGGTGCTTGAAGCTGTTTCATGTGGAAAATGTTTTGCACACTGTCAAAATAAAATTAGCATATTTTTTCACTTTAAAAATTTAAACTTCTAAAAGTGTGCTGTTATTTAACATAGGGAAAGAAAGGCCTTTTCCCCGACTTTCCCACTTTATAAGAAGGAGCTTAGCCATGGTAGAATATGTATACATTTCAGTTTAGGTTTATATTTAAGATAAAATACATTTACATATAAAATAAATTAGATAAACAGCTCCTATAGATACATTTATGTCAGAAGACTTTCTTTGTAATGTGTGAAGGGAAAGCTCCAAATGCGATAATTTCTCTTGCAGCTCTTCTGATTTTGAATGACAGAATTGAAATAATATCACAGGTACTGTATACTGTGTGTTTTCAAGTCTTCAGAGTTTGTTCCTTGTCATCTGAGCAGTGTGCCGAGGCCACTTGGATGGAAGCTAATGTTACACCATAAAATTGCTTGTAGATCCCTTGATTTTTACTCCACAGTTAAAATAGCGCAGTCACAGATGATTTGCACATTTCCTCCTTGTCGAAGTCTGGACAGGTAGAACCCTGTGCTTAACTTGTGCTGCAGCTTTAGCTCTGACACCACTCGGTTTGAGACTGTCCCTGCTCTGGAGGTCCCTGGAGCACAGGTCCCTCGCCTCCTCGTGAGATGAAGACTTAAAAATCCTTTTTTTAAGCATTTTGACTCATTGATTTCATTTTTGCAAAATTCTTATTTGCTGATTGTGAGGGAATGACTTGAAGCTTAAAAGGAACAGAACAGCATGCACACGCTGCCAGTGTAGATGGTCAGGGATTTAATGCAATTGATATGGAACAATGTTGCATTCTCAAATATTTAACATTTTTCACAAATGACAAGAAAATTAAGAAAGTGCTTTCCTAAAATCTGGCAAATACTAGATGAGTCTAGTAGCATTAACAAAAAAGTCATGATGACATACGCTATTGCTAATATCTTTTAAACCAACATTGTGTTTTAGTCATGGATTTAAACAATCTTGAAAATTAAGAGACAAGTATCCTTAAAATATTTTTTAAAAGTTTAATTATAAAATTATTTTTGCCAATATGGTTACTTATGGTAGGGTAACATGGTGGCACAGTGGTTAACATTGCTGCCTCAAAGCTCTGAGTCCCAGGGTTCAGTTCCTGGGGTGCTGTCTGAGTGGAGTTTGCATGCTCTCCCCATGTTTTGTCTGAGTTCTCCGGTTTCTTCCCAGTCTAAAGATATACAGGTTGGTTAACTGGCTTTGTCTTATTGGGGAAAGTTGGCCCTGGTATGAGTGTGTGCGTGTTTGCTCCAGTGTGTGCCCTGGGATGGACTGGTGTTCTCTCCAGGCTGTATTCAACCATTGCTTGCAGTGATAGGGTCCAGCTCCCCTGTGGTCCTGTACTGGATACAGTTTGAAAATGAATAGATGGATTACCCACGGGATATATACAGAGCAATATCAGATAGTGAGAGATTTTCCAGATTCTGAAACCCTACAGTTCAGACAATACGTACATGAGAGTGGGAATGTTTCAAAACTAGACTAATAACACATGATTGTGGTCTTTGAAATTTATAATTAAAAAGTTTTATAAGATACCTTGTTAGCATTTCATTGACAGTAGAAATTTGAAAAATGTTTAAAATAATTAACATGGATGTTCAGCATTATGGTCCCAGTATCTCTGTTGCTTTTCATACATCCACTCTCTCCTGCTCACATTGGGCTTCAACATCTTCATCAGGTTTACAAACAACAACTTCAGTAGTACAAACGTTTTATTACCTCTGCTGGGACTTGGAGGTATCATAGGACGACTCTACATTTTTTGCTACATATTTCATAAATCCATACCTGATGTGGACATGTACATCTTTTGTGCCTACCACTATTAGCAAATGAAAAAAGTTGTCCTCAGTACTTTTGTGTTCACAATATTGAAATTATTTTGGAAATGTCTAATGAAGGTTCTGAATAATTTACTTTTGTTCTATCACAGTGCAGCTGTATGCATACTGTATGTTTTGCACGGAAATAAAGTCTCAGTCCATTTTGCTACTGCTTCTGAAATTAACTGCATTTAATCATGAATGCCAGTACACTTAGTGCAAGTTTGGACATCATTCATTTTTCCTATAGATACATTATTTTCTAAATAAACTTGTATATCAGACATAAATTCATAATCTATAACCTACTAAAATTATGCTTGTTCAAAAATCTGATATTAGATTTCAGAATGAACCATTTCACCGAATGGTTCCAAAAGAGGTAACATTCATATTTGTAAAGATTGTCAGAATTATGCTGTTTAATGAGTCTTTTTGTCTCTGATTTAGAACTACCAAGACACTAAACAAGACACTAAAGACACTAAAGCAAAACACTTTTACATTTAAGTGGATTTTTATTGTTATATATGGTATACTTTTAAAGTAATTGTAGTAATAAATACAGAACACAAAGTATTGTATTAGATGTTTTTTTTCTTTTCATCTGAAAGGTTGTTGCACACTTTTCACTTATGTTTTGGATTTAACTTGCATATTTTATTAAATGCAATTTAAAAATCACAAGCTAACTATTCAATGAAATCAACACATTTTTTTGAACCACCAACATTTTCTTAGATTTTGCTCGAAGCAGAAGCACAGAAGGCCATGCCAAAGCCTTACCTTACCCTTGAGTAAACACCACCCTTGTCTGGTAATATAACATTAAAGATAGTTTAAATATAAGGACAACCAAAGTGGCTCCATGTCTGCATGAATACTGAAATTATGGCTGAAATTCTAAGCAATATAATAACTAGGGTGGTTTTAAATTAACGTGCATGTTCTTATGTGTTAAAAATAAAGGGATTTAAAAATGTGAGTATTGAGGGTAGAATTTTATTTTTCTCTTGTTCCCGGTGTTTTGGGTTAAGCCTGTTTAAGTTGGACAAAGTTGCATTTTGTAAAGCCTCAGTATGCTAAAGAGTCTTTAGCATAGTCTCATAATTGAGATATTTGGGGCATTTTGCTTTAGTTTGAAAACAACACAGAGCTTTTCCATCCATCTTGTTCTTTTTCTGTTACACACGTTCTCTCTAAGGCATATTGCTGATCTGTACACAGTCCCCAGATTGTACTTGAAAGGGTCCTGATACAGAACAACTGTATATCTAATTATTATCATACTTCATTTTCTCTACCTCCACATGAAAATGAAGTATTAGTGCTTTTTTTAATTTACATTTCTTTAGTGTTATTACTGAAAGAGTGACCGTGGCTTCTCGGAAGAAACAACTGGATAAGAACCTTGTTGGTTGGAGTACACTCCTATCAAGCCCTTCTTATGTTCCTTTTAGAATTTGGAGCCAACTCTTTTTTTAGTTATGCAACTTTGCTATCAGTACCTGTTTTCAAATGCAAAGATGGTCATTTGTGACCCTTAACCTTGATATTCTATAACATATGGCATTTTCACATAAGAATGTGCTTTTTCCACTTTTCCACAATTCCTCTGAGAATAATAAGATGTGAAGGAGAGAAGCTTCAGTTTTCTTTTTCTCATTGTTACACTGTACAGTCTGCTCCATCATCTGACTTGGTTACTTCCACATGTATACTGCCATAGAAGATGCTGATATTTCGTGCCAGTATGACTTGACTGTCATGTTGTTAACTCCAATGATGAATTAAGTAAAAATGTTATGAACTTAGTAAGAAAAAATAAATCAGTTTAACAGGATAATAACTCTACTGTATTACCGGCCATAAGCCTCTTGAGTGGCCTTTTCTGCACATGTGAATTGCATGTAAGCCTGTAAGGCCTTCTACTTCACTGGCAAGCATAAAACCCACTCAGCATTAACAGCTTTATGCAACCAACAAAGTCAATAACAAAAACTTCATATGTTATGATGGTGAGAAAATAAAACCAAAATGTGCACAAGGCAAATAAGTAGACCTGTTCACCTTTTCACCAGTTTACCCTGTCTTTGGGAAATTTTCTCCTTGCTCGCAAGTTATGTAGGAAAAAGAAAAAAAACCCTATTAGTATTTGTTCAAAAGTTTTTTTTTTGCTTTAAACAAACTCTACACATGTAATTGAAATTCTTGGTGATTTTTGTGTGAGCTTCCAAATACACTTTTAGAGAGATACTTGAAATAGAGTTTAGAATTATTATACAGTATTTCACAGCTTAATTAATTTTTTGTTTTGAGAATTTATTTGGTAATGCAATTTATTTGAAAAATTGTAATGAATTATTACTCACTTTCTAACAATTTTAATGTTGTTTTCCTTAAAACATACATACCACACAACTTGATAAGTTATTTACAGAAACATTTGTCCTTGCAGAATTTAAGAAATTTTGCCACAGCTACCCAATTACCTAAGAAAGGCTACAAATGAGATGAGGGCATTGAACCCAACTACCCCTTTTGGTAGTGTAACTAATTAATCCAAGAATCTCATCTTGACATTTCTTTGAGAAAGTCAGGGTATTGAATTTGACAACATGGCTGGGTAGCTTGTTCCTTTCTCACCACAACCATTATATATAAAGGAATAATCTTGTTCCTCATTTTAAATGCACTTCTACTTAATTTCCACTTGTGTCATGTGTTTCATATGTCTCTGTTCAGACTTAAGAAGTACACTGTGTTCCGGACTTTTCTCTGTACTGATTCTAGAGCAGCAATGTCTTTTGTATCTTGTTGACCTAGAACTGGCTGACTGGCTTCATCTGCACATCTCATAGATATTTAAAAGATAAGTTAGAACGGATGAGCTTCACCAAGCAGTGCTGACACAATGAGCTTGGCTTCGGTTTCAGCAAGTCTGATTGATGTTTTCCTGTAGCCTGTGTAAGGAGACATTATCTGCAAGTTTGTCTGGACCATGGTATATCTATCTGGACAAGTCTAGACAGAAAGCACGCTGCAGCTGAATATTTTTCTTATAGTTAAAGATCAGCTTTGCATTTGAGGCAGCACTTCATAGTCTAAACAATAATTGGAAGATCAAAATACTCTTAATCCTTATAACCTAGTGCACCAAAGGTGTTTTGTGCACAACTAATGGATTTTTGTTTTTGTCTGTTTTATGCTTGCTTTTTTGTTTGCATTATCATTCAAATTGATACAACTTAGTTATTGTGTATCCATTATTTATTACTGTGACTTTAAGAAGTCTTCTGTTCCTATGTTATTTTAGTGTTATTGTAAGACAATGGAAGTTAAGGATAATTTCTTTAAAAGCTTAATAAGGGCATATAGCACTATGTGTTGGGGAAACCTTTAGTCTAAGTTAGTTCAAATATTTTTTTAATCCTGCAGTTTTTGCATCTTTGTGATATTTTATTCGGTTGTTTGTTTTTTTAAATAAAATATATTCTAAATTTAAATCGTCATATTTAATTTTAGTTTAAATTGGCATTTTGAACTATTTATGCATGTTATAATGGAGTTCATTTATCTGTTTATTTCAGAATGCAAGGATCAGTGAACCACTTATGAATGTAGTGGAATGAGTGAATTGTGTCTCATGACCATGGGCATTCCTGAAGTACAGTGGGGCAGTGTGCCTCGTTTGTTTCATAAAATCCCTTAGCAAAGACTGGTCCTTTATTTAAGTTTAGGAAACTCTCTAAGATGGTTATTTACAATGTTTGTTTGATAGTATTGTGGCATCAGCATAGAAAGTATTTGTTCAAGGGCAAAATGTATTCCCAAATTATCCAAGAACTGTGCATCAGAGGTGGGCTATGTATAACTAAATCAAGAAAGGCTACAGTACACTTGTAGATCCTTGTAGTGTGTGCACAAGGGTTGTATCACTTGCATCTCAGTGTGCAATTATTTTAAGTTGTTATTATTAATAATGGCTCATCCACATTTTCTTGATTTTGCATTAGTTTGGCAAATGTTTCTTTAAAAACAATAGCTTTCTTTAAAAAGTGGACTGCATCTATGGCTACATCTTCCAAACATTAGAGTAAAGATGTCATTAGCTTTTATAGAAATGTTGTGGGGAAAAATTTGTGCTTAAGTTATTGTAACATTGTAATTAGGAAAGAATGTCAATTATAGGTACTCTTTTCATTTAGACTTAAAAAACAAAGCCTCTTTTAGTTAACGGTTCTACTGTGCTACAATTCCTATTCAGGTGGTGGTATAATTTTATTAATATTAAAGCCTGTTAGGATTTGTGTTTTGTGTAATACAGTTTTCCCTAGAGTTGATCATTGTGAAAGGCATCTAAATTTAATGCTGAATTATTTGGCATTGATACTAATTTTCAATAAAATTAACAATTGTCATTCTTCATATACTTTTGCCTGCTGAATCTTTGTAGAATGTTGTGCAGTCTTAAAATTAAAATGCATTTGCTCTTAATAAGACTGGAATCCACTTGTATCGACACTTTGCTCATTTTGTTTGCAGAACAAGGCCCGTGGAGTAGTTCTACATGTTGCATATTTTATTCATTTCAGAACTCGAGTCAAAGTTAGCTTGTTAGTACATCTATAACATGTCCTCAAGACTGGAAAAATCAAAGACAATGCACCAGAACCCAAAACAATCTTCAGATAGAGTAAGTCCATAAAGACCTGGAAACTGAATCTTTTTAATCTTCCTTTCTTTGATGAGGCTGCTCAACTGCAGTAAGTGCTTCAGTGTTAACTATAGATCCACAAAGATTTTCTTTGCTCTGTTGCCAAATCTTGATCGATTCCCTTTCCTGTCTTGCTGAGATGCAGTTTTATTGAAAGTTAAACAAGTTTGAGTGTAGCAGGTACAGAAAGCTGTTCCTGACCAGGGTTAAGCTATAACCTCTGAACAACCATTCATCTAGTTCCTTGGAAGTATTCACCACATTGCAAAGTTTCCATATTTTGTTGAATATTAAAACATTTTACTAGTAATATTATTTTATTCTTAACAGTTTATCTGGAAGACTCTGGAATTTTTTATATCAACTACACCTCTTTTGCCTTTTATAGATAATTCTGTCACTTTTCTCAGTACTTCTGAATAAAATGCTGACCTACACATTATCCCACAGATTTGATTGTTTTGTTTCCTTCCTGTATTAGTAAAGCAGCATAGAGACTTGCCGCACTCCTGCCTGAGTTTCAATAAATGCTGTCTGCACTCTCCTTCTTCCAGCCTCCCCAAGGCCAAACCACTGTGCTTAACCGCTGCGTCAAAATGGCATCCATTGTAAGGTTTCAGAAAAATGCAAAGATTATCAAGTTATTTTTAAGTCAAAATGGATTTTTATGAACTTTCTCATTATGGTTTGATGTAAGAGATTGTCAAATGTGTATAATTGTTCCCCCTTCATAACAGAGCTGGCTTAACATTTCAGTAAGTTGCACATCGACTCTTTTAATGATTGTCTTTAAAAAGTGTTACTTTCAAGTGGAAACCCAACCCTGCCAGCCTGCACTAAGTACTGTGATGAGCGAAGCTGACGCAAATCTGTGATTTCGTATGGCTGTGTGGGTGCTGAGTATTCCTGCGGGGGTTGTTCAGAAGGATGGCCAGTTCCTTTAGGAATAGGGGTTCTGAATTTGACAGCACGTCTAACAGGCTGGATGAAGTCTGGTATTCTCTATTAGAGAACTGTTTCTGCTTTTATTATGCGAAGAACCATGTATTGAAGTCTGTATCTTAAAGCTGTACTCTGTATTTTGACCAGTCAGGAGTAATCTGACATCTGTCTCAAGTCTTTTTTTTTTTAAACACTAAAAAATTCCTGGGTGGTTTTTAAAAATTGGACTGTGAAACATTTAGGAAATAGTATACAATATTTTACGTCAGTGGTTCTCAAACTTTTTGGACCAAGTACCACCCCTAATCCAACTAAAGCATCCAAGTACCACCTCCAAGTCATCATCTCATAGGAACCCCAGAAATTCTCAATGACCAACATGTGCGCGCGTGCACACACACTCACACATACATATAATAAATATTATAATAATAAACTTTATTTGATATAGCGCCTTTAAAGGTGGCTTCTCAAAGTGTTTTACAGAAAAAAAAACATTAACAACAACTAATAAAAAAGTTCCATTTCAGCGAGAGGGGTGAGCCTGTTAAGTTGAGCAAAGCAGATGTGAATTAATTTTTCGAGCCTTGATACAATTCACCACGGAGTCTAACAGATATTAAATCGTCAGGCATTTTCTTGATGGCAAAGTTCTTGCGGTGGATGTTGTAATGCGTACATTAATTTCTGGAGCAACCTCTCTATTTCGTGCAACTACACCGTTATGTCGGCTTGTCATTGCTCTAGCACCGTCTGTACAAACTCAGACACATTTTAACCAGTCGAGGCCATTCTCTTCGATAAATTCATTCAGAAGCTGAAATATGTGCTCTCCTGTAGTTCCTGTTGGTAGCGGTTTACAGAACAAAAAGTCTTCATGGGACATGCCCTCAAACTCGTATCTAACGTAAACGAGCAAATTGGCCAAATCGACTACAGACTCATCTAATTGCAGTGAAAAACATCTGCTCATCTTAACGCGCTCTATCAGTGTACTTTTGATATAATCCTTCATTTCAATAATTCTATGAATGACTGTGTCTTTCAGGGGGAGGGGGGCAGCAGGTCGAGCTGTTTAGCAGCTTTTTCTCTACACATAATACGTGTCAGCACTTTTGCCAACGGTAAATAAGGTTCTTCAAAAATAGTGTAGCTTACCTGCTTTAGCAATACGCGAGCTTGCATTTTTCCGCGTTTCCCTTTTTATTTCCGTATTTATTTAAAGTTTTTATTTCATGCGCATGGGAGCGAAACACAGAGACGCTCGGTGTATTTTTCTCAAATTAGAACAGTTCTTAAATATTTTTCTGTTATCCCGCTTTCGTGTGCTCACAAGATTACCTGCAATCGTAGCACGTATTTCTATGCATTCCTGTGTTTAGAACGTTGGCATAGTTCCAAAATCACGCACATTCTCCTTTCTCCCTATTTGCTGGAGATACAGTAGCTTTTTTTAAATACAATTGGTCACTTGCATCCATAGCACGCATTCCTATAGAGTGGTATAGAATTACAGAGTATCTCTTGTGTCCACTGAAGTATTAGCGCGCACTGTATCGTAGTACATAGGCTGCGTATTCGACACGTATTAAAATACAAAATATGAAAACCCGTCCCGATTTTTCAGCGCACACGACACAGTTCCAGGGTCATTTGGCGTGCCACTTGGCGGCACTCCACGTACCACTGCCGGTACGCGTACCACAGTTTGAGAACCACTGTTTTACGTGATACATGAGCTCATCTTAAGGTTAGTATCTGTGATCTTGTAAGGTAAAGAAAGCTCTCCGAACTTTCAGGATTTGCCATTTGAAATCTGTTCGCATTAGGATTACATGGATTTAGGATGGCCAGCGGCCATATCACCCTGCAACTCACAACTGGCAACCCACTGAAGCTAAGCAGGTGTGAGCCTGGTCAGTACCTGGATGAGAGACATCCTGGGAGAAATTTAGGTTGCTGCTGGAAGAGGTGTTAGTGGGTCCAGCAGGGGGCACTCACCCTGCGGCCTATGTTAATCCTAATGCCCCAGTATAGTGACGAGGAAACTATACTGTAAAAAGGCGCCGTCCTTCAGATGAGACGTAAAACTAAGGTCCTGACTCTCTGTGGTCATTAAAAATGCCAGGGCGTTTCTCGAAAAGAGTAGGGGTGAAACCCCGGCATCCTGGCCAAATTTCCCATTGTCACTTACCAATAATGGCCTCCTAATAAATCCCCATCAATGAATTGGCTTCATTACTATGCTCTCCTCCCCACTGAGAGCTGGTATATGGTGAGTGTTCTGGCGCACTATGGCTGCAGTCGCATCATCAAGGTGGATGCTGCACATTGGTGGTGGTGGAGGGGAGTCCCCATTACCTGTGAAGCGCTTTGAGTGTACAGAATAGCACCATACAAGTGTAAGCAATTATTATTATTTAGTGAATTTCCCTGGACACATTCAAATCAAAATTATTCATGCACCAATGTTTGAGTGGCCACATTTATCAGGATAAAAAATAAACTTGACAAGCTGTTAGATAATCAAAATTACCTCTGTGTGCATTATGGAAGGCTCAGTATCAATGAAGTATACATTTTAGTTGACAACAGCTTTTTCAGCCTTTTGCATTTGCTCCTGTCAAGTAAATATAAGTTTATTTAGAGTGCATTCTGAGTGCTACATTTTAGCATTTATTTCAGAGCAGGCACAGGCCATCTTTAAGTGTGTGCTGTGTATTTTCTTTAGTTTTTAAAACACATTCAAGACTCTTATCAGTCAATTTCTTAATTTGTGTGTTTTAGATCACTCTTATTAGAACTCTTCAATATCACCTGCATAGATGCAATCCAGTCCCATCAGTACTTTTCTCACACAGTACACAGTACCTGTAAAGGCTTTGTTTTTGCAGACAGAACAGGTTGAACTTTGGTTTATAACATTTACACTAAAGGACATTAAATTATTGTTACTTATTCTTTTACTACTTGATGTTATGCAATCACCATCTTGAAATACATACCATAGTGAATTCATTATCTGAATGTCTGTGAACTGCTAAAGCTTTGAGAGACCATTGTTTTTCTCTTGCATATTGATGTTCTTTGCAGTTTACTTATTTGATCATGGTAGTGCTGCACATGGCAGTCATTTAGCTCATTGTTGCCAGTGAAGGCATGAATTAGCCTAAATAACTGGATTCCATTCTAATCGTCATTTTTATTTGCTTCAGAGGAAGTCCTCGTGTGAAGGTCACCCCTGGCTACAAAGAGGAACAGTGTGCTCCTGCTCTGAGCTTGGAGATGAAAAGGCCTGTAGACTTGGAAGCTCCTATCACAAGGTGAGATTTAATGCACTTTAATGCAGTACAGATCATCTGAGAATACAAGGTGCAACTGTTTAAAACTACTTTTTCATCATTGAATTTGTTTCTCTCACAAAGACTACAACTTGCAGGAAACTACAACTATGCAGTAATTCAATAGCTGTGAAAACCTTCAAATGCTGTTTCAAGTTATAAAAACACTGTAAAGCCAAATCTTCATCATCCATTCATTTTCTAACCGCTTGATCCATTTCAAAGTCACAGGAGAGCCAGGGTCTATCCCGACAAGAAAACCGTGCAAGGCAGGATACATCCTGGATGGGAAACACAAACACACACTCACACCGTGGCCAATCTTCCCAGAATCCAATTAACCTACCTACATGAAACCCACATGACCATGAGAGAGCATACAAACTCCACACAGATAGCACCCCAGGTCTGGAATTGAACCCAGGGACCCAGGGCTGTGAGGCAGCACTGCTGACCACTTTGCCACCGTGTCACTCTAAAACCTCTTCAGTAAAATAAAAAAACAGCAACACCTTTTCTTGAATGCCTGCCACCTGAAAAATTGAGATTTAATTTTTTATGAGGAACATTTGGTATCTGTTACTGCTGTGGATTGTTAAAAGAACTCTGACAAATTAAACAAGATCTACCTTTTCTAAATTCATGGTGACAATTCCTAAAAATCCTGTTGACATGCAGATGATTTCCTAGTTTAGTTCTAATTATTGTTAACAAACACATGCTTTAGACATACTACAAAACATATTGGTCAATAATTACTTGGTTTGGTTTTGACACCTTTTTTCGCACCTTACTGAAAAAAAATATTCTGGCCTATATTGCCATATTTATGTCTTTCTCAGCCATTCTTATAATGTAAGATAAGATCACTTTTATTAGCCATATACAATTTCTTGCATTAGGAATTTGTAATTTTGCATACCCCAGCTTGCTCTCCATGAGACATACAGGCACACAGGAGGGGAGAGAGAAGCTTGGGGTCAGAGCGCAGGGTCAGCCATTTATACGGCGCCCCTGGAACAGATGGGGTTAAGGGCCGGCCACGGGATTTGAACCGGCAACCTTCCGGTCGTTATTTTCTGAACTGTCGTTATTTTTAATCATTTTATAAATTGCTTTGTTTTTTATTTATTAAATTATTTGGATCACTGCTAGCCTTTGTTTTCTTAGAATGCATTCTGTTTTTCAAACAGAATATCTTTAAAGTTTTGCAATCTCTAAGGAATCCATATCCATCTTGTTTTCCATCTCTTAATCTCTGGCTCATTCCTTCGCAGTCTGCTTTCCTGAAATAGTAGACCTTTGTTGTGGATATTTTGATCACAGCTCCATAATGTTTCTCTCTCCTCTGTTTTTCTCACCATCTTGAAAGTGATCTTCCTTAAATATTTGAAAACATTGTCAGGCATTTGTTCAAGTCAGTGTTCTGACAAATTTAGCAATCAAGCAGTTGTTACCCATATCTACCATTTCAGTCACTGTGAGAGAAAGTTCTTCAGCATACCCTGTACTCAGCCACGTGTTGTGTTCCTGGATTAGTATTAACAGTTACTAATCTTTGCAAGTTGTAGAAAGAGTTCCTGGGAAAAAAAATGATTTAGGCCTCGTCAGCATTTTTTAGTAGATTTGTGAATCTGTTTGATATGGAATGAGTGATATATTTGTTTTCTAAAATAAACAACCGCTACATCTTCACCTGCCTTTGCCTAGGATCTTGTCAACTCTTTGGACAATATTAGTCACCACAGTTCCAAGAAAAAAGTATACTGTTGTTCTCTCTGGTTAATTGAACATCTTTTCCATGTTCCTTGTTCTCATTTGAGTGCCATTATTGCTGGGGCACTGACTTTTGGCTCCCTCCTCTATACGATCCATCCTATGGCTTGTGGCTGAAAGACCACTTGGAGTCATCCAAAGATATATGAACATCTTCTAAAGCAAAATGACGATTGTTTCTTGTCATGCTGTATATAAGAATGCATATCTCAATTCTATAAAGAGTCTCTAGAGAACCATTCTTTATCTCACCCAACCCATGTTCAACAAGATGATAACCAAAGCTGCTGCTTTCTGACTTGGCACTATGGCCTGTTTTCTTGACCAGTCTGGTCTAAATACATGTATCCAGGGTTAGGAGATTAATTTTATATACCCATCTTGCACTTGGGCTGTCTTTAAAAAAATAGGAGCATACTCTGTCATTCACAATCGTTTTCCTTACCACAAGGTGACGTTTCTCATTGCACTTGGAGTTTGGAGTGGTGATATGGCACTGTATTACTATTACTATACCACTAAGTCTTTTACTGTTACCGATTGTTCTATGTAAGATAAGAAAAAAAACTCAACCTCAAACCTCATCTCTTGCATGGTGAAGTTGGAATATCTTGGCACTTCTGCTTGAAGGCTATTCTGTTGATACTTAGATAGGAATACAGAGTAGTTGAAACAGAAAATATTGTTGTACATTTTGTCATAAAGGTTAAAAGGTAGTACCACCTGGCACATTTTAAGAGCTATTCCAAATGCAAAGAGGCTTTAGCAGCTTTTCATGGACTTTTGATGAGGTTTAGCATCTGTGAGGTGAAGACACTGAAGTGATCTTTAGAGATAAATTAACTTCAAATTTTAATTATGAATTATAAATTGCAAAACATAGCAATTATGTCTTGAAGACATGTGAACAAGAGCAATGCAAGGTATTGTCATTTATAGACAAAATAAATTGCCAGTCTTATTTTGCTAGAGTCTAACTTCATCTGGAAGTTTAAATTAGTCTGCGTCTGGTAATTTTTTTCTCATCTTAATCATTGCTTTGGGTTTTTTTGAATGTTTTTTTGGAATAAATTGCCTGTCTGTCTTTGCAAATTTTTGCCTTATTAGCACAACAGAGTTTTGCAAGTAGGAGCCAATTGATGTGCAGGTTTTGACATGTTTTCTAATATAATAACTTAAACAGATGGTCATGTCTGAGGCAGTACACTGAAATGGATGCTGCATAATTGGCAGAAATATAGCAATTATGTTTTAAAGTCATGTAAACAAGAACAATTCAAGGTATTCTCATTCATGGACTAAATAAATTGTCAGGTTTTCTTTTGCCAGAGTCTCACTGCATCTAGCTGCAAAGGAACAAAGAGGGCAGGGATCCCAGTCCTAGTCCTTCAGGGCCTGTGTATAGGTTTATAGGAATTAGTATATTATTAGCATAATTGTACTAGTTAACAGCCACTCCCAGCTGTTCAGGTGTTGGTGCTTTTTAAAAGACCTAGAAAATATGCAAAGAGGTTTTCTTCAGGTCCAACAGCCCTCCAGAACTAGAGGTTGCTTCCACATTGAAGAGTAAAAAGCAATGATAAAGCACTACTGAATGTAGTCCTACACTCTCCCTCATTCCCCCACACACCTGAATAACATTTCTTTTTTTTCTTTTGAGCATGAAACTAACCTCTACATCTTGAAATGTCATCGAGAAATTTAATCTGAAGTCTGATTCCTGCAGACTTTCACAGGAAGATCAGGCAAATGTCAGCATGGATATCTCTTCTATCAACAAAATAATCAGTGTCTGAGTCGGTTTACCACTTTGTTGTTAGCTCATTTGTTTACCACCATTAACCTGTTCTGATAAGTTGACATTATACAGTACAAGTAAATGATAAGTACAAGATATCATTTTAGACAAGATTTTTTATTTCTTATCTCTGCTTGAAATATGCAAGACACGCAAGCTAACTTTCTTCAGATTTGTTATTGATATTTTTGGTAAACTTTTTTCCATGTTCCAGGTTATATAGATTTTGATCTACTGACCTTAGTCCTGGATAGGGGCTTTGTTTAATCTAATAGAGGCTTTTAATACCTTTAAAAAAAACATCACAGTCATTTTTCATATATTAGGTCTTGCAGAATTATAGTGTAATTATAGACCTACTGATTTCATTAATGGAACAATTTTTTCAATGGATGATAAATTGTTAAATTCTTGGTTATGAAGACCTTATATTTGTTGATCTCTGCAGGTTTGGTTTCACTTGTTCTGATTTGTCTTAATTCTGAACACTTATTAACTCTCTGAGCATGTTATGAACAGTAATAGTCAGTTTTGATGTGGTAGTAGTTCAGGTGGGTAGCTGCGTCAGCATGCTTAGGTTGCAAAGGAACAAGTAATAGGTTTATTCCATGCTGAAAAAAAGAAGAAAGAGAACACAACGTTTCGGCCGTGGAGCCTTCTTCAGGTGTGAGAGAGACAGGGCAGTAGGCAAAGGTAAAGTAGCGGGAGAACAAAGGTTGAGAGGGAGGAGGAGTGAGAGGCGGGAGCAGGAGACAGAAAGAGAGGCCAATCAAGAGGTGTGAAGTCAGAATGGGTGCAGAGAGGTGTGAAATGAAACTTCCAATGAATGGAGAAAATTTAAAAGAACAGTAATCTGTCGTTAAGGGAAGGGAGAATGTGTGATCCTAGCTGCAGAATAATTTTAGTTTCGGTGGTCTTTCTGATGTATGAGTTCGGAAAACCGTCTTTGAGAACACAGACGGAGAGATTAGAGTGGTCGTGGCCGTCAGAGGTGAAATGAGAAACAATGGGCTTGGAGAGATCTTTAATCTTCACAGCCCTGACGTGTTCTCTGAAGCGGTCTCCGAGTCTCCTTCCTGTTTCCCCAATGTAGATGGCTGGGCATTTACTGCAAGAGATACAGTAAATAAGGTTGCTGGAGGTACAAGATGCTGTCTGGGTGATCCGGAATTGTCCTGTGGGGGCCTTGAATGAGTGTGGTGGTGGCTGTGTACTAGCAGGTGATACAGCGAGCTCTTTTGCAAGGGAAAGTGCCTGGTGTGGATGGTTGCTGAGGGCGGTCGAGGGAGCTGTGAACAAGGAGGTTACGCAGATTAGGTGGTCGGCGATATGAGATGATAGGGCGATCAGAAAAGAGGGCCCCAATGGAGGGATCATCCTGTAGGATGGAAAAGTTCTGGTTAATGGTCCTGGGGATAAGAAGTGTGGACATAGGACAAAAGAGCTCGCTGTATCACCTGCAAGTACACAGCCACCACCACACTGTCCCCTGTCCCCTGCTCCCGCCTCTCACTCCTCCTCCCTCTCAACCTTTGTTCTCCCGCTACTTTACCTTTGCCTACTGCCCTGTCTCTCTCAGTTTTGATGTGGTTAAATATACTTATTTGTTTTTAATGCTTCTCAGTATGGTTATGGAACCATGTGCTATGATGCTTGAGAAATGTTTACTGTTTTCAGTGCCGTTTTTATCCCACTGCCTGTATTAGACAGTGTAACTTCACATATATTATGTTAATATTCATATATGGCAAGTTGATTCTTTATTCTGCTTTGCACAACACAGGCATTGCACTTTCAGATGTGCCTGCCTCACAGTTTTATTTTTCTTGTTTTCTTATTTTTACTTTTTTCCTACTATATTTATTTTTTGTATTTACTTCATTACTGGATATTTTCTGAGTTGGCACTTCTATTGTGGGTGAATGTGTAATTAGCACACTTATAACAAGTATAAAAATAATTGTTATCCTGATAGATGAGTACGTAAAAACACATCTTTACGTTTGTACTTCTGAAAGTGTTCCATTATTCAAGGCAGACTTGTACCTCTCTTGATCTGTTTTTCATGTGAGGCACATAGGTGACATTATGTAAATATAATTCCAATATTGAAGTGCTCTTCCATGTTTTTGCTTTAATCATAGTACCATAACAAGCTTTGTTTTTGTGCCTTCTCTTTATTCTTTTTAGGTGTTGTGCTGGATAGTAGTCCTTAACAATTTTGAAAGCATATTTTAGAGGCTGATAGCTGATAGCTTATTGCCTATTTCTTCCTCTAGAGTCTATATATTGACAATGAAACTGCCATCTACATTTATATCCTATTTTTATTCACAAGTCTTTTAGTACTGTAGGTTGAAAAAGACGTTGTTCAAGGATCCCTTTATCTTACCTATCTGATGTGCTGGTTCTGGAGGCTTCTGCACAATAACTTAGGTTCTCTGATTTTACCCCCACTTTGGCTGTATTATTGCAGTATTCTCCTACCTGTATGCTTAAGCAGTAATATAGGCTTAACATTGCTTTCTAAAAACACTTTGTGTGTGACTGTAGTGTCTGCAGAAAACCTTATTGACTGTTAGATTGAAGGTTTCAGTAAGCCAAGAATCAGTGAAAGGGAGAAGAAGGAATATCATTCTCACCCCCGATCACTCTGAACATCATTTCTTCCCCGATGTGGACTGTGAACTCATTAATCAGTACTGTAAAACTGGGTCAATACCGACAATGAAATGTATGCTTTGAAGATGAGGGTTAGGGTAAAATGTTTTGGCCAAAACCACAGACCATATTACAGAGTAACATAGCCATTTAAAACTATTAAATTCTCTACTAATGTTTTTATTAGTAAGCCAGCAGCCATATCACCCTGCAACTCACAACTGGCAACCCACTGAAGCTAAGCAGGTGTGAGCCTGGTCAGTACCTGGATGGGAGACCTCCTGGGAAAAACTAAGGTTGCTGCTGGAAGAGGTGTTAGTGGGCCAGCGGGGGGCGCTCACCCTGCGGTCCATGTGGGTCCTAATGCCCCAGTATAGTGACGGGGACACTTTACTGTAAACAGGCGCCGTCCTTCGGATGAGACGTAAAACCGAGGTCCTGACTCTCTGTGGTCATTAAAAATCCCAGGGCGCTTCTCGAAAAGAGTAGGGGTGTAACCACGGTGTCCTGGCCAAATTTCCAATTGGCCCTTACTAATCATGGCCTCCTAATAATCCCCCTCTATGAATTGGCTACATTACTCTGCTCTCCTCCCCACTGATAGCTGATGTGTGGTGAGCGTTCTGGCGCACTATGGCTGCCGTCGCATCATCCAGGTGGATGCTGCACATTGGTGGTGGTGGAGGGGAGTCCCCATTACCTGTAAAGCGCTTTGAGTGGAGTGTCCAGAAAAGCGCTATATAAGTGTAAGCAATTATTATTATTATTATTATTATGTTTATCCAGTTTGTATCACAAGATATTGGGGCTACCACGAGAAAAAAAAAAACATAGAAACAGTTCTCGACAATTGTGCTAGAGCCTCTTTGCACTTTGTTTGAATACTGTGCTTTTTAATGGGGTGTTGGGTGAGCTCTTCCACTGCTCCAAATGGCTTTGTGCACAAATATTCAATTTTCAGGAACTGCTAGTTTATTCAGAGGCATGTCATTGTTTATTCCACACTTTAAGTTGGATTTGCAGCCATATTGTATGTGTAAAATGTAATTGACATGCTTTTGTTTGCAGTTTTCAGTCCATGCAGGAGGACCTAGTTGTGGCCACAGCTGATGGTCTTCTTCATATCCTTCACTGGGAAGGTGTGACCAATGGCAGAAAGGCTATTAACCTCTGTACCATCCCTTTCTCAGTAGATCTCCAATCCTCGCGAGGTGAGGCCCTCAGTCAGTTTACTATTCATTTTATAGTGCTTTCGTGAATATGTAGGTGTATTCAATGATACTGTTCTCATAAGTAGTGTTACAGACACAAGTGCTGTTTAAAATAGCCATTTTTACAAATTCATTTAGCTTAATGTAGATTAATTGTAATGATCTAATCCAGTACTTATCTAACCTAAAAATATATTTCCTAGTAATAATACAATGAAGTTCATTGACCATTCATTCATCCTTGTTTCTAGTACTAGACTCTCCAAGTGAAGTCAATCAGATTTCAGATTGATAACATGGTGATAATGTTCTCTAAAATACATTATTAATAATAATTCCTTACACTTATATAGCGCTTTTCTGACACATATTAAGCAGAAGCTTTTCTTCTATGCCAGTTAGGAACCACGTGTTTTGACCACCTTATCTACTGCCTTCAGTAATTTCCAAGGTCCATGCATGTGTATATTAAAAGGGCTAGTAAGACTTTTATGATCACTTAAGTCAAATCTTGCTGATTTAGTTAATCTTATAAATATATTTTTATATGAGAGATGATAAATTCAGCTTATTCAAGCTTAAAATCTTTAAGCTACAACAGCACTTTGTGATGCATATAGAGTTATACTTCAATGGCCAGCTTAAGAATCATAAATTAATTTACGTAGAGCCTTATTGGTTTAAAGCTATTTATTCACAAAGCTTTGAAAAACAAAGATTCATCTGAGACTTCGTATTTATATGCAACAATGTGAGGAAGGTGTTTAAATGTCGTGAATGTTTTGGAAACACAAAACAGTTTTTGCTTTAAGCGGATAATTTAAACACAAAAATGCTTTAAATTTTTAATTGATTTAAGAAAATTTGAATTGTGACATTAAAAAAAGGAGTATTTTAGTTTTACAGCCCAGTGAGCTCAGTAGATTTACTTTGATGCATTGTTTAAAACCAATTTACTGTGTCTGGTTAAAATTAAATAAAACCTCAACAATAACCAAATGATTTAAGTGTCTTTCTTCTCAATTGTTGTGTTCTGTGTGTAGGAGGTCCTTCTCTGGATTTGGAAGGTGTCCACATTCGGGATATGGAGTACTGCATGACACTCGATGGCTTTGCAGTTGTCTTTGACGATGGTCGTCTAGGCTTCATCACTCCAGTGGCAAACAGATTTACTGCAGATGTAAGACTCCTTACATATCTGAATAATTTTATGCACCCATCACAATATTGTTCTAAAAGAATGGTCTAAGTAGAAGGCTGAACCAAGGTTAGCTATTTACAAGTTATGTTTTTTTGCAACACTGTATTGGCTACATTGTTATGTTTTTTTATTATTTTTACATCTGTTGACATTTTGTATTTTTTTCCCCAACAACTACCAATGAATGTGAAACGTGAGTTCAAATGTGGCGTCCTGAAACCTTTACTCAAAGTGATAAACACTCCTTTCCCCTTTCATTTTGTAATGTTTAATGTCAACATTTATTATATAAAATGGATACAGATGTTTTAATTGTCAGGTGAAACTTTAAGCTTTTTTTATAAGGATTTCTTTTTCAATTTAAGTTTCAGTACTGGTTCTCACAAAATAAATTAGAAATCTTAATAACTTATGTCACATTCACAACCCATTGCCAACTAAATAACACACGATAAGCAAAAGTATTTTATATATATATATTATATATTATATTATATACATTATATATATTATATATTACAAGTATTTGATGGTACATTATCATGTAAGTGTTTCATTAAACAACAAGAACAAAATTATTTTGGAGCAAAACTGTATACTGTCTTGGAAATTAGCAATATATATGACATACAGCAACTGCTGTATAACTAATGTGCCTTATTGCTAATCATTCTCAAATGATGGCAACTGTTACACACAGAGTAAAATCAACATCACTTTCTATGCAGTCTGGTTCCTACACAAATGTGTTAAAACTGCATAGTTAATGACTCATTAATACAGTGCCAGATATTATCTTTCAGATTTTTGCTTTTAGTGATACTTGTTAGGATCCGACATTTAAAAATATTAATAATTCAAAAATAATACTGAAAAATGTAGAAAATGTTTCATCTACCTTTGCATGGGGCCCTGCAAATAAAGTTTCTCTTTTTGCTAATAAAGCAACACCACTTGACTTCAGCAAGTGCAGCTTTTCCCAGCTCTTCTTATTCTCTGTCAATGTTCAGTAATTTTCTGTAGTGTGATTGTCCTTGAAGCAAGACACTGCATTGGTCTCCCTTAACAATCAGTACTGCACAATCATTTCTCTTCTTTCTTGTAGAGAGACATTTCTAACATTAACCACTTTTGAACACATGGTAAAGTGCGCTAGATGGTCAAGTAGAATTTTTAGCAAATGTGCATATACTGTTATTAAAAAAAAGTTATTAAAAGTTTTTGGTGCACATTATATTAGCCCTGAGTTAGACTTTAGGTTACCAACAAGGAAGATAAGGGATTGTCAGAATTAGATTCACAACTGTGTTGTGAATAGACATATACTTTTTGATTAGGAGTAATCTGGGTTTCAGTTCAGTCAGGTTTTCAATTATGCAAGTCAGGCTACCATTTTGTAGACTAAGGAGCTGATTTAATCTCCTAAATTTGGATTTATTCTCCTAAAAATGGTTTGTCTCTTCCAACATACTTTAAACCAAGCTTAAAGCTTAAAGCACTTCGGTGGTCTGAAATACTAGCGGTTTCAGAAATGGAATATCCACTTAATTTTTCATTAAAAATGCTTTCGTGATTGAAAAGAGATGACACATCTTTACATTTATGGATGTCATTCTCTGGAACAAGCTTTTAAAGTAGATTCCCCAGGACCTGTTAGCAATCAAGTGAATAAGATGGGCTGAATGGCATCCTCTCATTTGTAACCTTTTCAACGTTTTTACAAAAGGATTTTTACAATTCTTACACAGGAACTTGGTGTATTTTATGTTAAAACCTTCCTTTCAAGAGAATGACATATGTGTAAAGCAGATTCCTTAGTATTCTTCAAGAAACAGCTTGAATCAACAGCTTGGTAGCAGCAACCAAATGAGCAAGATTTATTGGATATTCTCCATTCATTTGTAATATTATGCCTTTACAAATAAGAACTGTGATTAGAACAACTGTGGTCTTAAAGACTGTAGCCTTAATTATCTTTTTATCTTCTAATTATCAATAACACGAATTGTGCATAAGCATTGTGACAGGTACAGATGTTTCAGGACAAATTTCTTTACTCTTTTTATCTGACATTTTCATTCATAGAGATTTATGCTTTTACATTTTACAGCTAAGGCATTGGTGTGTCTGTCAGCTTCCAACCTTTCCTGTCATTCTGTTGTTTCGATCTTGATGGCTTCTATAGTCTGTGCTAATCGGTCTCATCGTGAAAGAAAATCAAGGTGAAAAATATCTGGTTATCGCTGAGCAATTCAAAATAATTTTATTCATGAGTGTACGGATATCCTTGGCTCTTCCCTGAGTTACATGCAGTCAGAAGCTCGTCTTTAATATATGAGAAATAAAATGTAAAAAAGAAAAAACAAGCTACTGATGGAAGTTTCCTCCTCAGATTAATTTAGCACAAGAATGTGTTCTATGATGTTGTGTTGTGGTAGTGACATTGTTAATCCAGCACCACGTTTAGCAGGGTAGATTATTCCACTAAAAGAAAATAGTCTAGAAGCTTACTCCAAGTGTGACTTCTCATGTACTCTGTCTTAGCAGCTACAGGGTGTGTGGGCACCCGATGTTGTAGATGGCACATGTGTGGCAGTGAATAACAAGTACAGGCTAATGGCCTTTGGATGCGCAAGGTGAGTCCGAATACAAATTTTCAAGATTTGACTATTTTTATTCAAACGCATTGTCCCTCTAACCTAAATGCTTTTAGCCAACAAAATGTCTAGCTTTATTTTTTATTAGTGATAAGAATTTTGTTGTGCACATAGGTCCTTTGGCAAAACAAACAACACTTGGTTAAAAACATAAAGATAAAATGTGCTTTTTCTAGCATGCTCAGTGATATAGCTGCCTTAACATGGTGTTGCAATACTGAGTATGTACAGGAAGCTATTCATAGTGCAAATTATTTTCACACTCAAGCACAACATAATCTGCAGATAAAAAGCTGAATTACAGCCTCCCTTTTTTTATGTGTTAATGACGTGAAGTACACATGGTATTCCTT
Organism: Lepisosteus platostomus; assembly: GCF_059453375.1. Taxonomy (NCBI): domain Eukaryota; kingdom Metazoa; phylum Chordata; class Actinopteri; order Semionotiformes; family Lepisosteidae; genus Lepisosteus; species Lepisosteus platostomus. The sequence continues at coordinate 33,267,349 of NC_142614.1, forward strand.
ATCGTGTCATGTGTGACAATTTAAAAGCACAAACTTCTGACTGTAAAAGTCCCAACAGTGATTTGGAATTCAGAAAATATCTTATGTTGTGCCATTTTGTTACATGAGTCAATTCATTTTTCACCTTATGTTCTCAATGTGTGGTAGATGTGTTTTTAGAGTTGCTGCTGCCCAGTTCTAGCCAGAAGACCTCATACCAGCTATAAACTGTTCACGAATCATCATGTTGAGATGACAAGAAATGGGTGAACTCTATTAGCTCTTTCCAGATATCAGTTATGGAATGCAGTGTTTGTGTTTTGTGCTTCATGGGGGTGTTTTCAGAACATTTGAGAAGAATTATATACTTTATGTTTGATCCAAGTGTGAAAATAGCAGCCTGTTTCCTGTGTCTGTGGTATTTAAAAAAAAATTGATGTATGTTTTTCCCCTACAAATAAAATTTATGTAAGGAAAATGGAAAAGACACATCATCGTAGTTTCTTGATCATTTGAATAAGATTTTTTTGTCTATTATGGCTGTCGTGAAAATTGTGAAAGAAGCTTATCTTCAGGACATTCTAATAGTAAATATGAAGTATATAAAATCTTTAGCTGTTATAAATTATGACAAGGTGTTTGAATATTCATTTTTGTGTGCCTTGGAGAACTACTTTGTAGAGAAAAACGTTTTTAATAAAGCATAATCCCAAAGGACCAGCCTCTGCATTTGTGACATGTAAAAAGCACAAAAACTTCTTAAGCTGATATACAAAGTGGAAACTGCTAACAATAATGTAAGGATACTTTAATCCCCTCTGTTAAAAATGCCTTTAGTTCAGCGTTGTTGTCTTCGTAAATTTTGGGAGTGAAATTGTAACTATAGTCATTTGCACACAGATGTCTAAAGTTGCTTTAAGAGATATGCCTTACAGTGCTAATGGTTTAGATATAGTCGATGGATTTAAGTTATTTCCAGCACAGTGGTGTGAATATTAATTACAGGACCTTGTTACTTGAATTTATTGATGTTAATTTTTTTTTTCTGTCCTATGCAGTGGCTCTGTTTTAGTTTACACGATAGACAGCACCACAGCATCAATGCAGCTCTCACACAAACTTGAGTTAACTCCAAAACACTACCCTGGTAAGTCCAGGATCTCTCCGTCTCTTCTGTAGGGCTTTGAGTTCATTTACACCTTCCACATATGTTTTAGTAAAATGTTATGCTCTTTGTTCAGGAGTCTATTTTGATTGTTTAAATGGCTTTTATTAAAGTATCTGTGTTATAAAGAAACATGAAATGGATTTGAGCTTTCTTTTCTTATGTTCATTTTTAACCCTTTTTAAAATCTTGAGTTCTGTGTAGCTAGCCTGATGAATATGGTAGAGCATTGCCACCTACAGGTTATTGGTGACATAAAGCAGTCCTTTCTCAATTAAATCAGTCCAAGAATGAAGTTCAAGGAGGTAGCTGCATCAGCATGCAGAAAAGAAACACAATGTTTTAAGGTGTGGACGTTTCTTCAGGTGTGGACACCTGAAGAAGGCTACACAGACAAAACATCTCTTTTCTAAATTAATCTCAAGACTGATAACCATGCAGATATTATTATTATTATTATTATTATTATTATTATTATTATTATTATTATTATTATTATTATTACACAAGGCTGAATAAATTATATATAAAATTAAGATGTCAGGATACATTCTTTTTTTGCTTAGAGCTTTTTATTTGTGTGGCAACTCATATTTGCTTGTTTTTAATTCACAGAGTTAAAAGCAGTGCTATTAATGTATTATGATATAGTATTAATAGCCTCTTACATTAAAGGCACATTTCGTTCACTTTAATTTTTGTTTCTTTATATTCGTAGCTTTTAACTTTATAGTTATACATACCCATACATACTTCTAGCAGTAAGAAATGCTAGAAGTGAAACAATACAGCACTTGTCTTGAAAGAAGCTCATCCAACACAAAACACATGCAACGTCATACTGAGTTAATGCAAACAAGTGCAGTATGTGCCCAATATTGCTTTTTATTACAAAGATACTGTTGTATTTTTTGTGAAGTCCTTAAACAAAATGTTCTGTAAATTATTATAACAGTTTTCCAAAACAATAGGAGTAAAATAATTTCGGGCATTCTGAGTAAAGATGATTATATGTCCAAAATATAATTAGCATTAGAAGAAAAAACATTTTTTTTCTTCATCAAGCTTTAGTACAAACCATTAGGGAAAAAAATAAAATATTTATTGTATGCTGCAGACATTTGGAACAAAACAGGGCCTGTGAAGCTGATCCGATGGTCACCTGACTGCAGCGTTGCCATGGTGACATGGGAGTGTGGAGGCCTTTCTCTGTGGAGTGTGTTTGGGGCTCACCTTATCTGTACACTTGGGGAAGATTTTGCGTGAGTGTGCCCTCTGTTTCTCTAGTGCCTTCCATGGTACCCTGTACTGTGTAACAATGGACTGGTTATACTGTTAATATTAAAACCTTAAACCCTGGAAAACCTAAATAAGTTTTAACTGCTTTAATTTTGACTTGGTTAACTCTATCATGGGTTGCACATTGAGTACATTGGGTTGTTTAATTGGTAGTCTTTGGAAAAACCTAGTGTGTTCACACTAACACCTAAACTGACACTATTGAGAAGTGATTATATAATGTGGCTGCTAGATTGCCACTGTACTAATTCTGCACTGTCACTTACTTTGACATTGTTATATTGTTCTTAGTTGTTAAAGAATAAAGAAAATCTATTAAATTCTTCAGAGAACTAATATTCTAAATAAAGTGTAGGAACTAGTTTTACTTTTTTCTTCAGTTGCATAGTACTCTGTTAAAACTTTTACTTTTACTCTGTTTTTCTTTTTCATAGCTATCGTTCAGATGGTACAAAAAAAGAACCCATAAGGATCATCTCTATGGTACGTTGTTTACGGCTTTAAATTCCCCTTGAATAAAAAATAATTACTCATATAACTACCCTGTATCATTAGATTTCTAAAGATAAGTCGATGGGCCTCCTCAGGTGGAATACCAAGGTGCTGTTGTAAGTGGTGTGGTGGACCAGTTGCACTCTTTCCCCTGGTCCATGATATTCAAAATAAAGTGCTAGTATGGTAACAGTGCTGTGTGAGGTGCCATCCTTCTGCTGAGATGTTAAATCAAAGATCCCATAGGACTCTTCTTAAGGTTTTTAACCCTGGTGTCTTGGGTAAAATTCCACTCTGGTGTTTTACAGTCAAACCTACCTAAAGGTTCTTCCTTAATTCAAACGTTGTGTCTAAGGGACACTGGCGCATGATGCTTGCCACATACCACACAGGTGCTGCTTTACAGTGGTGATTTAAGTGGGTTCTCTTGTATGTGGACAGCATTTTGAGATCTTTTTAGATTAAAGATGGATATACAGTAATTGTTGATATTAATGTGTTGACTGTGAGGCAAGTGTGCTTTGTTTTATAGTATAAAAACTGCAATATTTCAGATGCATGTAAAATCATGTTTGGATTAATATTAGCAGTAAAATTGTGGGAAGTCCCTACACTGCATTGTTCATAAGAGCATTTTAACTTAGTTTGAAACAATACAGCTTTTTTTCTTGAAAGAAGCTCATCCGACACAAAACTCATTAAATTAAAAGTAATAAGTATCACCTGTGGCTGTAGAAATACAAGCTTTTCTCAATGAGAATATGCACGTCTTCTTACTTATGCTACTGTATGTCACAGGTTTGAGTGTAGCAGGCAGTTAGAATATCTGACAATGCCAAGTTTTCTTTTAAACAAAAAAGCTATGCAGTTTGGCATTAGTGCTACATAAAACGTAACTTTCTGGGAGTTCTCTGTGTGAGTAAGCTTTTCTATTTCCTGCAGAGTTGGGGTGCGGAGGGATACCACCTGTGGGTGATCAGCAGTGAAGGCGATCGGTCTTCAAGTAGTGAAACAGAGAAGAAAGACTGGTTAAAGCAGGGCAGCATTCTGCAGTTTCAGTTCATCAAGAGCGCCTTAACAGTTAACCCCTGCACAGTAAGTGAACAGCTCTAATTGCTGAAATGATGGAGCGGTTTTTATTCAATTCAATTCAAGCTTTATTGTCCCCTAGGGGAAATTAGTTTTACGGCACAAACACAACACAATGACAAATAAACATCACCAAAAGGGAAGAGAATACAGTAGTGTTACAGGATATAAGAAGCAAGAGACAAGGTAGTTACTTTGCATTGTTTAAGAGTGTAATTGCAGTGGGAATGAAAGATTTCCTGAGTCTGTTGGTTTTACACCTGGGGGCACAGAGGATTCTCCCAGATGGGAGAAGTGTGAATTTGCAATGGAGGGGGTGAGACACACTCCATGATGATTTTGACTTTCTTAGTCACCCTCTGTTTGTAAAGGATGCTTAAGTTGATTTGATTATTCCCGATTATTTTGCCACTTATTTTCACTAATTTACACAGCCTATTACAATTACCGGTACTTATGTTGCCAAACCATCAAGTGAAGCAGTATGTTTAGACACTTTCAATGAGTGATTTGTAGAAAAGTGTAAGAATAGTTTTATGTACCTTAAAGTAGCTAAGTTTTCTAAGAAAGAATAGTCTCTGTTGGCCTTTTTTATAGATAGTGTCACAACATTTGTCCCATTTTAGGTTTTTGTCAGTGACCAGTCCTAAGTACTTATAGTTATCGTCAATTTCACAAGGCTGACCATCAATTATAGTGGGTTGATGGGGTGTGGTATTTTTCCTAAAATTAATAACCAGTTCCTTTGTTTTTGAAACATTTACCTTTAGGGAGAACTCGTTGCACCAGTTAGTAAAATCATTTAGAATGGGCCCATGATGGTATTCAGGTTTGGTGCGTCTGTCAGCTTCTTCTGTCAGTATTTTTCTGACCTATTTAGCATTTTAAATCTAAAGTTATTTAACAATTTATAGTAAATTTAAATGAAGTATTAAAAGAGTAAAGGTACAGCTGCCCTTCCTTGTAATTGACTTCTCAAATGTTGACAGCATCATAATATATGTGCAGACAATGCTCCTTTATGCAGTAAGGCTGGTATCTACCGAACATGTGTGTGCAATTCAGAGGGACAATGGGCAAGACCAAGATTTAAATGACTTTGAAAGCAACATGGTAGTGGACACCAGTGTATCAGGAACAGCAGAGCTACCAGGGCTTTTATGCACAGTAGTGTCACTGGTGTGGTGAGAATTGGCCACCGTCCAAATAACATCTAGCCAACGGCAGTCCTCCTGTGGTTGGAAACAGACCATTGATAAATGTGGCTGACAGAGGCTGACCAGTCTTGTGCAGAGATGGGCTACAGTCAGTCAACTAAGAACTGAGTACAACTAGTCTAAAGAACACATACACCAGACACTGGAGGATTGGAAGAACATCACCTGAACATCACCTGGTCTGGGTTCCTGCTGTTTCACACTGATGGGAGGACAGGATATGTTCTGCACTGTTGACGCCCTGCCACAAGGGTTGGAAAGCCCTGGAATGACTCAATGAACGTGACGGTGAATTCAGCGTAAAGCAGTGGCCTTCCCAATCACCAAATCTTAATCCAGTCAAACGTCTTGAACGCAGTGGAACAAGCAATTCAGTATTCAGACAATTTCACTGTTTCACATTTTTTGTCGCATTTTAATGACCCTTTGCATTAGCTATTAATATTTATTATATAACTTACCCCACATATTTAAAGCTTAAAAAAAGTAAATACATAATAAATATGAAAGCAAAGTAGAAAATGATTACATTAGAATTTAAACCCTGTGCTCTGGCAGACTTCAGTTATTTTAGGTACAAAAACTACCTAATTAAGTCATTGTAGTAGTCAAGAACAGTCAAAACAAGTATGGGATAAAGTAATATAAAAGGCTCAGATCACAAGAAAGGTATAAAAAACATTTAATATCTCATGGCAAAGTCAATATTAAGACGTGTTAAACACCCAGACACTACCTGGGTTGTCCCTCCAAAGTGAGTAGCTGGGCAAGGAGGAAACTGGTCATGGACACCATGAGTTCATCATTTACTGAATTTGAAAAACTCAGTGACAGAAATAGGAGAATGTTAATGGGTCAGCAATATCTGAGTCATTTCACAAAGGGGACTTTTATAGAACTGAAAAAAAACACAAATTGTTGTTTGTAGTTAAACACCTTAGTAATACTGCAAACGTTTTTTTGGTCAGGCGTGATGAATTTGTACTTTTTGGTTGAAGTCCAAAGTGTTACATTTGACACAAACCCAACGTACCGCATCACTCAGTGAACACCATTCCAGCAGTCAAACATGGTGGTGGCAGCATTATGTTATAGCTCTGCTTTTCATCAGAGGAGTCTGGGGAGCTTATCAAGATTGATGGGATCATAGTTGGAGAAAAGTACTGGCAAATCTTAGAAAACCTGCCTAAAATAAGGACAAAAATTTACCTTTCACCAGGAAAATAATCCAAAGCTACACTGGTTTCAAAATAAGCCAATGTCCTTGAATGGCTCAGAGAAAGTCTTGATTTTAATCCTTTGAGAATCTATCGAAAGACTTGAAACCTGTGCTTAACTATTCCCTAAGCAATTTCAGAGAGTTACGGCTAATCTGCCAAGGAAAATGGGTAAAAATCACATTAAGCCAGTGTTTAAAGTTAGTGCAGATTCAGTCTAAATGACTTGTAGCTTTAATTCAGGTGGGTAGCTGCGTCAGCATGCATAGTCTGCAAAGGAACAAGAAATAGGTTTATTCCATGCTGAAAAGAGAAGAGAGAAAACAATGTTTCGCCTGTGAAGCCTTCTTCAGGTGTGAGAAAGACAGGGCAGGCAGCACAGAAGCTAGGAGAGGGGAGGAGGCAGGAGGGGCAGAGGAAGTGCAAAATGGGGAAGGGTGAAGAAAGGTGTGAAGTCAAAACCTGCATGAAAATAGAGAAGATTACATGAAAATAAGTTGCTCATTGAGAAAAGGGGGTGGTGTGAACCTAGTTTCAGGATGAGTTTAGTTTCCATTGTTTTTCTGCTATAGTTGAGAAACCCTTCTTTGAAAATAGAGAGATCAGTGTGATCATGGCCATCTGAGGTGAAATGGGAAACTACGGGCTTGGAGAAATCGTTAATCTTCAGAGCCCAAACATGTTCTCTGAAGCGGTCCCCTAGTCTCCTTCCTGTTTCCCCAACGTATATAGCTGGGCATTTTTTGCCAGAGATACAGTAAATGAGGTTTCTGGAGGTACAAGAGTACAAGATGTCGTCTGGGTGATCCAGAATTGACCTGAGGGGCCATGAACGAGCATGTTGTTAAATATGTATTTGCAGGTGATGCAGCGAGTTCTGTTCCAGGGGAAGATGCCTGGTGGGGATGATTGCCGAGTGCCGAGTGCGGGAGCTGTGAACCAGATGTTTATGTAGATTAGGTGGTTGGAGGTATGAGATGATTGGGTAGTTAGAAAAAAGGGTACCGATGGATGGATCGCCCTGTAAAATGGAGTAGTTGTCAATAATGGTCCTGGGGATAGAAAGTGTGTTAGAATGGTAGGGAAGCACAAAAGGATTGCGGTTGTGAGACCGGGAGTTCCTGGTCGAGTTGATGATCCGTGGGCTGTCTTTGGCCTGGGTGAGGTATTCTCTGTTGATGAAAAACATACATTTTGAGTGCTTGGTTCTGGAAATCCATGTTGTCACTGCAGAGTCGATGTAGCCTGAGGAACTGTGAAAAGGGGAGAGAGTTTTTGGTGTGAGTTAGATGAAAAGAGCTGTACAGGAGATAGCTGTGTGAATCTGTGGGTTTGTAATAGACCGAGGATGAGAGTCATGGTTAACAGATACATTTTTGTCTAGAACAGTGGTTCTCAAACTGTGGTACGCGTACCGGCAGTGGTACGTGGAGTGCCCCCAAGTGGTACGCCAAATGACCCTGGAACTGTGTCGTGTGCGCTGAAAAATCGGGACTGGTTTTCATATTTTGTATTTTAATACGTGTCGAATACGCAGCCTACGTACTACGATACAGTGCGCGCTAATACTTCAGTTTACACAAGAGATACTCAGTAATTCTATACCACTCTATAGGAATGCGTGCTACGGATGCAAGTGACCAATTGTATTTAAAAAAAGCTACTGTATTTCCAGCAAATAGGGAGAAAGGAGAATGTGCGTGATTTTGGAACTATGCCAACGTTCTAAACACAGGAATGCATAGAAATACGTGCTACGAACGCAGGTAATCTTGTGAGCACACGAAAGCGTGATAACAGAAAAATATTTAAGAACTGTTCTAATTTGAGAAAAATACACCGAGCGTCTCTGTTTCGCTCCCATGCGCATGAAATAAAAACTTTAAATAAATACGGAAATAAAAACGGAAACGCGGAAAAATGCAAGCTCGCGTATTGCTAAAGCACTTTTTTTGAAGAACCTTATTTACCGTTGGCAAAAGAGCTGACACGTATTATGTGTAGAGAAAAAGCTGCTAAACAGCTCGACCTGCTGCCCCCCTCCCCCTGAAAGACAGTCATTCATAGAATTATTGAAATGAAGGATTATATCAAAAGTACACTGATAGACCGCGTTAAGATGAGGAAAATTAGAGGAGTCTGTAGTCGATTTGGCCAATTTGCTCGTTTGCGTTAGATATGAGTTTGAGGGCATGTCCCATGAAGACTTTCTGTTCTGTAAACCGCTTCCAACAGGAACTACAGGAGAGCACATATTTCAGCTTCTGAATGAATTTATCGAAGAGAATGGCCTCGACTGGATAAAATGCATCTGAGTTTGTACAGACGGTGCTAGAGCAATGACAAGCCGAAATAACGGTGTAGTTGCACGAATTAGAGAGGTTGCTCCAGAAATTAATGTACGCATTACAACATCCACCGCGAGACCTTTGCCGTCAAGAAAATGCCAGACGATTTAATATCTGTTAGACTCTGTTGTGAATTGTATCAAGGCTTGAAAAATTAATTCACATCTGCTTTGCTCAACTAAACAGGCTCACCTCTCTCACTGAAATGGTGCTTTTTTATTAGTTGTTCTTAATGTTTTTTTTTCTGTAAAACACTTTGAGAAGCCACCTTTAAAGTCGCTACATCAAATAAAGTTTATTATTATAATATTTATTATATGTATGTGTGAGTGTGTGTGCACGCGCACTCATGTTTGTCATTGAGAATTTCTGGGGTTCCTATGAGATGATGACTTGTAGGTGGTACTTGGATGCTTTGGTTGGATTAGGGGTGGTACTTGGTCCAAAAAGTTTGAGAACCACTGGTCTAGAAGATATGTTAACTGTATATTTGAGGGACAGGTGAGAGTTAGTGATGCAGGATTTATGCAGGAAGTGCTCTAGCTGGTCATTAGAGCATATAGCAGCACCGACGCAGTCATCGATGTATCGCTTGTAGAGGTCAGGGACAAAGCCAGTAAAGGAAACCAAGAAGCATTCTTCTACCCAGCCGACAAAAATGTTGGCATAGCTAGGTCCCATCCAGGTGCCCATGGCGACTTTCCCCACTTGAGCATTCAGGTTTTGAACAAAATATTAAGTTTAAAAATGTCTACAAATCATTGTTTCACACAATGGGATGCCATTGGATGGGTTTGAATACTTTTTGAAACGCTTAAATTATGGTTAATGGGCAAAAGGAAAGAAACTTGCCCTTTGGCTCTACTTTCGGATTTGAATGTTCATGTTTCCTTTTTCTCCCCCAGAGTAACCAGGAGCAGGTTCTGCTGCATGGAGAAGATCGCTTGTACCTGACGTGTGGGGATCATGCCCAGGCTCATAGCACCAGTACAGAGCACAGGCTGCCCAGAGAGATGAGCCCTCTCCACACCTCTGCTTCGGTATCTCAGGGTTTAAGCACTTTACTGGGACACAGGCATTGGCATGTAGTCCAGGTAATCCATTTACTGCCGAGGTCTGGTTTCTGTAATCTGAATGTGCTAGTACATGTAAATTATCTCAGCATACATTAATTAAATTGCATTTCACAACTGGCAGCCCACTGAAGCTCAGCAGGTATGAGCCTGGTCAATACCTGGATGGCGGAAGTCCTGGAAAAAACTAAGGTTACTGCTGGAAGAGGTGTTAGTAGGGTCAGCAGGGGGCACTCATCCTGCGGGTTATGTGGGTCCTGATGCCCCAGTATATTGATGGGGACACTATACAGTAAATAGTAATGTCCATCGGATGAGAGAAAAAACCGAGGTCCTGACTCTCTGTGGTCATTAAAAACCCAGAGTGTTTCTTGAAAAGAGGCATCCTGGACACATTTCCCATTGGCCTTTATAAGTCATGGCCTCCTAATCCCATCTGTGAATTAGCTTCATCACCCTGTTATCCTCCCCACTGACAGCTGATTTGTGGTGACCGTTCTGGCGCACTATAGCTGCCATTGGACCATCCAGGTTGGGCTGCCCATTGGTGGTGCTGGAGGAGAGTCCCTTTTACCTGTAAAGCACTTTTAGTGGAGTGTCCAGAAAAGCACTATATAAATGTAATTAATTATTCTTATTAAATTGATTTTTTTTTTTTTTTTTTAAACAAGGAGGATTCAGTAACTGGGCTTTAGTTACTAAGGCTTTAGCTTTCATTTTCCAGTTTATGTTTTAGATTTTCTCAAATCCAGCCCTACTAGCCTTTCATTCTTAAAAAAAAAAATCTAAAAGTAAGAATCTAAAGCAGATTGTTCTAGATTTTAAATTGATAATTCACTGACAAAATAATGTTGCGTGAATTACCTTTTAAATATTTTTCTTATTTTCCTTGTAGATTCACAGCACATATCTAGAGAGTAACTGGCCAATAAGGGTGAGTCCCTTTCTGTCTGTACTACTAGTATTGATCCTTGTACTTGAATGGAAATCCTGTTGTTGTACATGTGAAGAAGAGTGTACAGTGTCTTCATTTTAGAGTGTAATGTCTGTTTTGACGGATGAACAGAACTTTGTGGAGGAATTCTCTACAAGTGCTTTTCATGGCACTGAAAAATAATATTGTCAATAATGTGCTCTAGCAGGTGCTGCTTTTTAGAGGTTGAATTGAGGGTCTGTCTCCACTGTGGAAATCACCTGTTAATCTTAAAAGAATTAAAGTAACTCTTAAAAGTATTCAAGAAATACTTTAATGAGAGGGCCTTCACATCCTTGTGCATTGTACTGTGTTCAGTGAAATGAGTCCTGCACACAAAGAGGAGCTGGATTTTCTGCCCTAGCACGCCAAGTGCTTTTGATCTCATGTCCCCTTTCCTGTAAAGATCCTCAGTGTTTCACAGACTTCTTTTGCTGTTCTTATGCTTTTTGCAGTTTGCAGCCATAGACACACTGGGACAGTGTGTGGCAATAGCAGGGAGATGTGGGTTTGCACACTATTCCTTATACACAAGGAAATGGAAGCTGTTTGGAAATATTACCCAGGTGGGAGTTTTTTTAGAATGTGTTTGCTCACATCTTGCTCCTACAAAATGTGTTATCAAGGGATCCATAAATATAAGTTACATATTTTTTTATGTTAATGAGAGCACAAATTATTTTTCCACTACACAATTAACAGTATAATGTTTTTCAGTACATGCTGATATTGGTTTCACTTGCCAAATTAGTATATTTGTGTACAGTCAAGCCTGGAATTTCTCTAAGCAAAACAAGACATAAACTGTATAAATATCAAGGGTGGCATTGCATATACTGTATTGAAAGTACAATGAAACAATTTAATATATTTAAAACACAATATGTATGGTTATATATCTCCAGTGTTTGGGTGGATGTATTTTTAAAACATCTACTTTGCAGAAGCTGAAGAGCTCTAATGTTAAAAGTGAAAAAATTGTGAAATAATTGTTTGCACATTTGTCCACCTCTGTGGAACAGGATACATGTGACCCTTTAAAAAGCATATAACCACAAGTACATTTGGTTGACTTTCAATCTGTGCTGAAAGCGTATTTGCTTTCCACAAAACCACCACAACATCTGTAACAAATAAATGCTGGCTTTATGAGACAAAAATAAATGCAAATTAAATGAACAAAATCTTTGTTCACATTTTGTTTTTTTTACACTCAATGCATTTCAGTTTTACACACTGCAAAGCATACCTACTTAATAAAAAAATAAGAATATTCATGAAATAATAACAGAATGACTCTTTGAGATGATCTTATTTTCTTCCACTTCAGGAACAAAATATGATGGTGACTGGTGGTTTAGCATGGTGGAAGGACTTCATTGTAATTGCATGTTACAACTTAATTGACCAACAAGAAGAGGTAAATTCTATTGGACAGTAGTGCATTTCAAATTCTAGATGGTAATTATTACAGATAAGAACATGTTTGTATTGCATTCATTGAATGTACAGAAGTTTTAGCCACAAGGATCTTACAGAACACTATAAGATGTCTTTGGCTTTGAAAATGAGACTTGGAGAACTCAATGCATTATTACATTGGTTCTCTCCTTAGTTTTCACTGTAAAAACTTGAGTTTTATTATTACCAGTGTTAGTAGCTTTGAAACCTTCAACTCTATAATTCTTTGCTTCTGGGCTTCCTTTATGAAATTAGATGTTACTAACACTCAGATTTTATCACATATTTTGCTAGATTGTTTTTTTTCCAATGGAGTCTAATATAAAAAAGAAACGTGTTTTGTGTGATTGTGTGACTAATTTTAAGCAATATTATGAGATAATTTACATGAGATGTCTTTTCTCTTTTTAGCTAAGACTTTACCTGAGGTCCGCTAACCTTGACAACGCCTTTGCCAACATAACCAAATTGCATTCAGATACACTATTGCTGAATGTGTTCCGGAACATGGTGATCTTGTTTAGGGCAGATTGTTCCATCTGTCTCTACAGCATTGAAAGGAAGCAAGACAGGTGTGTTTCTGTTTAAAAATGAGCCTCTACTGTAATGTAATTGCTCATGTAATGTTCACCTGTTTATGATATCTGGTGTACTTTTCAGCCCAAACCCTACAGCCAGTGTTGAACTGCTTCAGGAAGTGTCAATGTCCCGCTATATCCCCCATCCTACCCTGGTGGTATCAGTGACTCTGACATCTGTGAGGACAGAGACAGGGATAACACTCAAAGCTCCACAGCAGGTAACATATAATTCTGTACAATTATATAGTGCTCTGAAAGCACTTGATATATAGGAGGTAATTCTTTTTTTATACGTTGTATAAGTATATACAGATGCAGCCATTCAAAGTGAGCGGTACAGACACGTACCGCAGGTAATTGGCTGCGGTGTCGCGCATCATGACGCAAGATGACGCGGGGTACCGCGGTACGTGATTGGTTGACCGACAGGGGCACTCGTGGTCCGTTGGTCTGTCGTAGAAAGACTTACAGTAAACGTCTTTACTGTGCCCGTTGTAGATATTGAATTTTACCACTGAAGGGATATCTTAGTAGCTGAGCATAAAAAGAATAGGAGCATACTGTAACGCGTGTGAAGGCCATAAACGATATTAATTTTGGAACATTACTGTATATGGCTGGTCTTGGTACTTTAAAGTAAAAAATACACACCAGTATTCCATTTCTCCCTAAACATTTTAAGCATCGAAGTCTTTAACTAAAGAGATACCGGAGTCAACAAGCATACTTTTAGAATTTGATTAATAGGGAATATAATATGGAATCGCGTATCTAAAGAATTTAATAACGATATGATTATATTCGTGTACTGCGACAGGGCTGTGTAGGGCTGTTTCGCCTCACTGTTCATGCGACTTCCCCTGTAGCCTACTGGTCTACGTGCCTGACTAACAACTCACAGGTTGTGTGTTCAAATCCAGCTGGTGCTGGACTTTTCTTTTAACAAACATTTCTTCAAAAAAATAGAATAGCGATATTATGGACAATCAATTGACTTTTATATTTCAAAATATCACAACATGATCGATTTTAAGTCGTTTTTGATAACAATGAATAGTCACCTTCTTCCCTTCTGACAACGGTTCCTGCCTCTATTGTGTGTGTGTGTGTGTGTGCAATAGAGTAAATTTTTATAGAGAAATGGAGGCTGGACAGTATGCGTTACAATATAAACATTTATATTGATTTAAATCGTGTTCTGATTTAAATCGCAAACGCGTGTTTAATTATGTGTTTTTTAATCATAATCAGGCTAATGCATTTCTACATTTTCTGTATGAACCAGCTTAGAGGTTCATACAGAAAGACAGCTTGTGTTTAAATTGAGTGTAAGGTAATTTTACTTACACTCAATTCCCTTACACAAAGCAGAAGGGAAATCTTCTGCCCCTTATGCAAAACCCTTATGCAAAACCAAACCCTCCTCCCATCCCAGTTTACCCTCTTTATCATCCTCAAAATCTACCTCGATTTTCAACTTAAAGCATTACTGCTTACTGGGTTTTTGAGGGGGAGGTGTCTTTCACTGGAAATCTCGCCTGCTTCCACTACTCAACCCCCTCTCTCCCGGAGTGCTGGCTGTGACGAATTAAACCGGTTTCACGGGTATTCAAAGTAGGAAGTACAGTGTTAAGTGGTAGCTGGGCTACTCCCGCAATAGAATCGCTTTAACATGCTAATGCATTGGTTTAACAGTACGCTGGGCAAACGTTCCGAGGTCAAATTCTTCCAGCACGGGGGTACCTTTAAAGCGGAGACGACGGCACCAAAATTTTTTGGCGCGCCTTCTCTTTAAAGCCCTGGCCAAATATGAAGACAGTACGTACAGTTATAATTCAAACGGAATTAAAAACTACACATCCCAGTTACCATGGTGGTGCTTGTGATCATTGCGTTTAACCAACGAAACAGGGCGAAAAATCAGTCACATGACTTTGGGGCAGAGTTTCGAAAGTCCCTTAAATACATTGAGCACAGCTTTCTCACCACTTAAGATTGCTTTTGATACCATCCTTACACAAAGCAGAAGGGAAATCTTAGTGCCTGAGCATAAAAAGAATAGGAGCATAGTGCAACGCGTGTGAAGTCCATAAACGATATTAATTTTGGAACTTAAACATACAGTATATGGCTGGGCTCGGTACTTTAAAGAAAACATACACACCAGTATTCCATTTTTCCCTAAACATTTTAAGCATCGAAGTCTTTAACTAACGTGATACCAGAGTCAACAAGCATACTTTTAGAATTTGATTAAAAGGGAGTATAATATGGAATCGCTTATCTCAAGAAAATAATAACGATATAATTATATTCATGTTGCAAAAGAACTGCAACGGACATAAAAACTCCCTTGCTTTTAACAGAGCGTTCCATAATTTCTAACTACGAAAATGATTTAAACTGCGACACTATCACAAGGATCCTCTAGAGCACAGCAAAGACTGTATTAAAAGAATCGCGTATCTCAAGAAATTAATAAGATATAATTATATTCGTGTAATTCGTATAATTATATAATCAGTTTCGATCAAGGTCTCTAAAACGAACAAGAAAAAGAGGATTTTCGGAGGGCAATTACGCTGTATTTATATAGAATAAGTGATTTATGAGCAATCTAATTTCTTGTTCGTTTAAAACAGTGAAATGTCAGCTGCAAAAGATCGCACCAGAAACAGCACTCTCTCTGCCTGTCATAGACGTTCAGGAAAGGCTGAATGAAGTCATGTCAAGTACAATAATTCGGTGATCAATAATAACAGTTGTAGGACAAGAAACAAAAGATAGTGAAAACTTAAGATTTTTAAGGCTAAAACTCAAATTCATTCTACAAATTAAGGCAAATGAAAATTCAGGACGTTAAAGTGCTAGAGGTGTAAAAAATACAAAAATGCACATGAGCAAAAAGGTTTAGAAATTGAGCAAACAGAAAAAAAGCCATGCCTATAGTGCAGAAGAGGGATGCAGGAACACTTGCTTAGATATACAAAAAAATCACAAAGAGGTGTATGTTACAAAAGAACATGCAAACATGTACATCAATTTCCCTTCGCGATCAATAGTCTTATCTATAAACATGAAACAGAGTGAGGAATCAGAAATTAGCATGCATACAAAACAGCAATTCTGTCAGTGAGCCCTAAATGAATTAATAGCAACTATGGTTTCATGGAGGGCTTCTCAGATAGTTGGGCATTCAGGTAAACTGCCAGGTGAAAGGATTTGTAAACATACTTTTGTTATAGAGAAACATGATCAGATTTTCCCTGGTTCAGAAAAAAAGATCTAAAGTGCTACACATAACTTTCTTAATTCGATGTATTTAAAGCAGTGAACTACTGTGGGTGTAACATAACATTCAGAAATACAATCGAGAATAGTTTTGTGGTGTTTGTTTAGATGAAACGTTCCTAAAACGTATAACGTAACAAAATTAAAGACGATTAAAATCTGTAATCTTTCCCACAAGTCATCGGAAAGTTTCTGCTTTGTGTAAGGATGGTATCAAAAAGCAATCTTAAGTGGTGAGAAAGCTGTGCTCAATGTATTTAAGGGACTTAAAAGTAAAAGGAGATGCTTCATATTGCTTGACTAATTTTAAAAACTAAGTTATAAATGCAGATGCTCCCTCGGTGCCGCGCCGGGTGTAAATATCAAAATATACATACCCAACACTGATTGTACCCATCTGTCATGCAAATAAAACACCTTGAATTTAATTGAGGGGGAGAGAGATAACCAGGACTCAAGGCAAATAAGATACACTCCACAGGCATTCAAAACAGCAACATATGAAACGTTTGCACGTATAGTTAAGTTATTACTTGGTTTTCAAAGTGCAATGAAATACAATATTGCTGTTGTTGCTGTTCTTGTTGTTTTTATCCTGTAAAGCGTTTTGAGAAGCCACCTTTAAAGGCGATATATACTGTAAAAGCGCTGATTCTTATGGAATGTGTTCCACCGGGGATTCAAATTTTTTTTTTTAATCGCATATCTAAGGAAATCTCAGTTTAACTTTGTTCATGAACAAACAGTGGCATGTTACATTATTATTAGTTTTTTTGTTAACGAGGCTCGCCAGCTAATGTGAATCGAAACCTATCTTTCTAGCTTTTAAAGTCGTGCGATGTGTAAACCACAATTCAACTAGAGAAAAAAAGACCTGACTGACAAGATTTAAGATGTGGCTGTCAATGTTGGATTAAAAAAAACACATTGCCCGACGTTTGTTGCATTGCTTGAAAAATAACTTTATTTCGAGAGACTGGATAAGTAATTCAAGTGTTTTTTTTTACTTCCTGAAAAACAACTAATAATTTAACTATATGTGCAAACGTTTTATGATATGTCGCTGTTGTGAATGTCTGTGGACATGTGCTGGCTGGACAGGAGGCTCCACTGTACACAGAGAGGGGCGGGAGGAGGGGACAAGCCGATACATACTCTTAGAGTTTGATTAATAGGAAATATAATACAAAAATATAGTACTAAAAATAAGATACACTCTACAGACATTCACAACGGCGACTGTCAGAAGATAGGAAACAGCGGCTCAGGCACCCGCTGAATGGAAAAGGGGCACTTTAATGTTCTGTATGGCTAATACTAAAGCCAATACTGGCTCAATACCCTCAATGGGCTTTGACGTGCTAATGCGTTGGTTTAACAGTCCGGGTGTGGCAAGCTTCCAATGTTAACTCGACTCGATTGGAAGACAATGAACGTATTTTAGCCCTAAATGAATTAATAGCAAACATGGTTTACATAAAATACATTTTTTCAAGAAAGTTTATAATAATACGATCTATAGTTGAAATCTGAGCCTAAATATAAAGGAAAAGCATTTTCAGAGAGCAATCACGCTGTGTTTATGTAGAAAAAGCGATTAGGTTTATGAGCAATCTAATTACCTATTCGTTTAAAACGCTATATAAAATAAAGTTTATTATTAATTTGCTGGACAGAGCGGTGAATATTATTATGGATAAGACAAAGATAACGATCCTGATCAGGTTAGAAATCTGTGTACGCTGTAAGGTTTTTACTTCTTAAACTTTTAAAATACATGTTTCGAATAGAAAGAAATCATCTTTCTGGTACAGTATGTATAGCAAACCAGAACGTCTTTTTTCTCCAATCAGAGGGGTTAGACGCTCGGTTAAAAGCAAAGGAGATTGTCTGTTATAGTGGACATAAAAACAAGAGTTCGCTGGCATAATATCCTAGAAGACACAGATCGGTGCCAGACCAGGAGAATGCCCGCAGCGTAAAAGAAAATGCCTGATGAACTAGGGATTGGACAGTTTCCAAGTGCTTGTACAATCGATGGAAATGTTCAAATAAATGTGCAAAAGAAATAAAATAATAATTTATTTCTTTATCATATTGGCTAGCTAATGTCCTCTCTTTGCTAGTTAGTGGCTGTGTTTCTGCGTTGGGTAGCAACGGGTGACTGTTCTCAGGCGGAAGATGTAAACAGCTTAATTTTCGTGTTAAATAATTTTTTTAAATTAAAATTCATTCCATACAGCAATCGCATATTTGGGTACTTTCATGCTTAAAATGTTTAGGGAGAAATGGAAGACTGATAATGGAATGGAATGAATGATAAGTGTTGCAGTTTAAATAATTTTTGTAGTTAGAAATTATGAAACGCTCTGTTAAAAGCAAGGGAGTTTTTATGTCCATTGCAGTAAAAGAAAATGCCTGACAAGTAGGGCTTGGACAGATTCCAAGTGCATTTTTGCAATTTACGTTGCATTGTCCATTGTGCTGCTGTAATACAGTTTAAAATAAGTCTAAACTGTATCAGCTTTATTTATGGGTTGCAATTTAGAAAAAGTCAAAAACCGCACTCAAAATGCAATTTAGAGCTTTTTGGCAAGAGGAGACACCCAAATTAATAATGTAACATGCCACTGTTTGTGCATGAACAAAGATATCAATTTATGTTGCATTTGTCTGATTGTGAATAAAAAAACACATATATTTAAACCCGCTTTGCGATTTAAATCAAAACGCGATTTAAATCAATATAAATGTTTATATTGTAATGCCTAGGTGACTATTCATTGTTATTAAAATGACTTAAATTCGATCATGTTGTGATATTTAGAAATATAAATTTGTTTGGTGCGAGTGAGGTTTTATTTAATCTCTGACCAAGGGAAACGTTTCATTTTTTCAAAGAAATGTTTGTTAAAAAAAAAAGTCATGGTTCCACAGTGGGATTCGATCACAGACCATGTGACATGGGAGTCAGGAACCTATCCCACAGCACCACCAGCAAGGTCACATGCAGAGTGCTGAAAAATCACTACAGAAACATTATCAACAGACAATGTACAGCGTGTACTATTCTTGTGTTGCGGTACATGAATATAATTATATCGTTATTTATTTCTTTAGATACACGATTCCATATTATATTCCCTTTTAATCAAATTCTAAAAGTATGCTTGTTGACTCCGGTATCGCGTTAGTTAAAGACTTCGATGCTTAAAATGTTTAGGGAGAAATGGAGACCAGCCATATACTGTATGTTTAAGTTCCAAAATTAATATCGTTTATGGGCTTCACACGCGTTGCAGTATGCTCAGGCACTAAGTAAAAGGAGATGCTTCGTATTGCTTGACTAATTTTAAAAACTAAGTTATAAATGCAGACGCTCCCTCGATGCGCTGCTCTGGTGCGTCGGCTCCTACACAGTGCCTGTCTGCCGTAAGCGTTACAATATACTAAATACTAAATACTAAAGCCAATACTGGCTCAATGGGCTTTGACGTGCTAATGCGTTGGTTTAACAGTCCGGGTGTGGCAGGCTTCCAATGTCAACTCGACTCGATTGGAAGACAATGAACGTATTTTAGCCCTAAATGAATTAATAGCAAACATGGTTTACATAAAATACATTTTTCCAAGAAAGTTTATAATAATACGATCTATAGTTGAAATCTGAGCCTACTTTAAAAATAAAGGAAAAGCATTTTCAGAGAGCAATCATGCTGTGTTTATGTAGGAAAAGTGATTAGGTTTATGAGCAATCTAATTACCTATTCGCTTAAAACGCTATATAAAATAAAGTTTATTTAGAGATGAATGATCAGTGTCGCAGTTTAAATAATTTTTGTAGGAGGGCTTGGACAGATTCCAAGTGCATTTTTGCAATTTACGTTGCATTGTCCAATGTTCTGTTGTAATACAGTCTAGAATACAGTTAGTCTAAGCTTTATCAGCTTATTTAAAATACATTTTTTGAATCCCCGGCGGAACACACTCCATAAGAATCAGCGCTTTTATACAGTATATCGCCTTTAAACACATATATTTAAACACGCGTTTACGATTTAAATCAAAACGCGATTCAAATCAACATATAAATGTTTATTTTGTAACGCTATAAAAACGCTATAAAATAATGTGACTAGGCACAGAACAAGTTTACAGCACAGTACAATAATAAATGCTGACCATGACTTTAGAAGCATAAATTACCTTACACTCAATTTAAACACAAGCTGTCTTTCTGTATGAACCTCTAAGCTGGTTCATACAGAAATGTAGAAATGCATTAGCCTGATTATGATTAAAAAACACATAATTAAACACGCGTTTGCGATTTAAATCAGAACACGATTTAAATCAATATAAATGTTTATATTGTAACGCATACTGTCCAGCCTCCATTTCTCTATAAAAATTTACTCTATTGCACACACACACACACAATAGAAGCAGGAACCGTTGTCAGAAGGGAAGAAGGTGACTATTCATTGTTATCAAAAATGACTTAAAATCGATCATGTTGCGATATTTTGAAATATAAAAGTCAATTGATTGTCCATAATATCGCTATTCTATTTTTTTGAAGAAATGTTTGTTAAAAGAAAAGTCCAGCACCAGCTGGATTCGAACACACAACCTGTGCGTTGTTAGTCACGCACCTAGACCAGTAGGCTACAAGACAGCTCGCATGAACAGGCAGGCGAAACAGCCCTACACAGCCCTGTCGCAGCACACGGATATAATCATATCGTTATTAAATTCTTTAGATACGCGATTCCATATGATATTAGCAGAAAAGCTTAAAACTACCACTTTTTCACTCGCTATTTCACATGCTAGTTAAATACTTCGATGCTTAAAATCATTAGGGAGAAATGGAATACCGGTGTGTATTTTTCCTTTAAAGTACCGATTCCTGGAATCTGACTGGCTGACACCCTTCTGAAGTGGTTCCATAAAATCTGGTATACGGAAAAGAAAGTGTTGATACATACAAGTATCTTTTAATACAGTCTTTGCTGTGCTCTTGAGGATCCTTGTGATATTTTGAGCTCTAGTTGAATGATAAGTGTCGCATTTTAAATCATTTTCGTAGTTAGAAATTATGAAACGCCCTGTTAAAAGCAAGGAAGTTTTTATGCCCGTTGAAGTAAAACAAAATGCCTGACAAAGTATGGCTTGGACAGATTCCAAGTGCTTGTACAAATGTGCTAAAGAAATTATACTTTGAGTATACAGCTTGTCCAAAGTCATCCATTATTAATACTATTAGTAATATCTTCGGTAAAGGCTTTGATGCATAAATATTTCTGATAAAGGTAGGTTGTGTACTTTTGTCCAACTGAGCAATCTTGCTTTCATAAAATATACCAACATTTTAATGACTGATGATTAACATGCTGTAATACACAGTTCAAAATTAAAAGCTCAAATGCTGTACATGAGAGGTTAAGCTCCCCCTGGCAGTTTTACAAGGTGACGCCGGATAGTTTCCGGCAGAGCGTCAAATGACGCGCGATTAACCGCGTGACACCGCGTGACACCGCGTGACACCGCGACACGCCCACCGGGGTATGCCGCGAAATACCCCACCCATTTTGAATGGCTGCATCTGTACCTTTGTTTCGCTCAGAAGCCACTGTGCGTCTACAGTCCAAATCCATTGGTGAAAAAGTGAGAAATTCAGAAATTGAATTAAGGGGAAACTTTAGGGAAGCCAGATTGTTTGAGACCATAGTGGTATGGCAATATAGTTGTGTCTCCTTACTGACAGGCTACTGATGGAATATATTAGATTGAGAAATACACATAAAGTCTATTAGGCTTTGCCTGTGGTTCTGAACCTTTTTCTTGTTTGGTGTTTCCAGTCTCAGTTTGATTAGGCAGTAATAAGTTTGTTTATAACTTTGGATACTTTTTACATCTGAATCATTACCTTTAATTAATTAAGTACATTAAAATTAATTATGTACTTAAGTGTTTTTCTGTGGTATATCACCAATACATTTTTGTATTCACAACTGTGTAAACCCATTAAATATTAATAATAATAAATCAGTCATACTAGTGGTATGTTGCCCAGTTTTACATTACAAAATATTAGAATTTATAGATTTTCTTAAGTATCATAATACATTCAATGAACGTGGTAAGCAGGACTATGAAGCTGATAAATATAAACAACAGTGATGGACAGCACTGTGATGTCTCGACTGAATGTAGGTGCTTAAAATCTTCTTCCTTTCTTCTTCTTCTGTGCTGCAGGCCTGTGTTGCTGAGAGCATCATGCTGAACCTGGCAGGGCAGCTGATTATGCTGCAGAGGGATCGCTCAGGACCACAGGTTCGAGAGAAGGAGAATTTACCCAGTCAAAAGAAGCTGGTAAGAAATTCGGCATTCTTGTGGCCACTCACAGACACGTCCTTTTTTCTGTGGAAAAATATTGTTTAGTCATACAGTATCTATTGAAATATAAGTCTTCCAACGATGACTCATGACTAGGTTTTAGATACTTCAGTCTGTATTATAGATACCTCTGTATCCTGGGCATTGTACGCTAAACCCTTTCAAGCCTTTTCACTTGCTGAACAGTACTGTTTTGAATATCTGCTGAAGCCTTTAACCAATTCACTTTTCTAAGATGAGAGTATTTAGAGAATATACTGTGGGGTGTCCTGTCTCTGTGGGTAAAAGCTGGTGCCTGGGAACCATGAATTTCTTCCACATTAACCTGTTCTTCTTTCAAGTGTCATTTCTTACATTTTGTTTCCTTTTTTTAATGAATGAATATATGTAAATAACGATTTATTGGATATCCAAATATCTGTGTAATTCTGTGGCTTTGCTTGTGCATTTCTTACTAATAAAGATAATCCATGTTTTAAGACTGAAATGCTGGTAAGAAAGAGTTAAGCCTTGTCTTTGTTCTATTACCCAGCTTCCTTTCTGCCCTCCTGTGGTACTGGCACAGTGCGTGGAGAATGTTTGGACCACATGTCGTACAAATAAGCAGAAGCGTCACCTCCTTGAGGCTCTATGGCTGGCCTGTGGGGAGGCAGGCATGAAGGTGTGGCTGCCCCTTTTCCCTCGGGATCACCGCAAACCCCATTCATTCCTGTCGCGACGCATCATGCTGCCCTTTCACATAAACATCTACCCGCTCGCTGTGCTCTTCGAGGATGCTCTCGTGCTGGGTGCCACCAATGAGACAGTGCTGTATGATGGTCTGCAGGGAGCCAGCGAGCCTCTGGAAGCTCTCTTTCCCTTCTGCACTGTGGAGCGTACCTCCCAGATCTACCTCCATCACATCCTGCGACAGCTGCTGGTGCGCAACCTGGGGGAGCAGGCCCTGCTGCTCGCCCAGTCCTGTGCCAGTCTCCCCTACTTCCCACATGTGCTGGAGCTGATGGTGCACGTGGTGCTGGAGGAAGAGGCAACGTCACGGGAGCCCATCCCCGACCCTCTGCTGCCCACTGTGGCCAAGTTCATCACTGAGTTCCCCCTCTTCCTTCAGACTATTGTGCACTGTGCCCGCAAAACCGAGTACGCCCTCTGGAATTACCTGTTTGCCGCTGTGGGGAACCCCAAGGACCTCTTTGAAGAGTGCCTCATGGCCCAGGACTTAGACACAGCTGCCTCTTATCTCATCATCTTACAGGTGACTCACGTATGAGGATTCCCGGCCACTTTCCACCAGAGTAAATGCATGGTTAAAGTACTTCAGACTCTTGGGGGGCAAGTGGTAGAACCTGAATTTTATGAGTAGTTTAACAGTAAACATAAGAGTAAAGGAGGACATTAATAATAAGATAGAATTATTAACAGATTAATGTAACCGCACTGAAAAGAGTACTATATTATGGTTATGTAGCCGTCCTGTCCGTCTATATATAGAACATTAAGTGCAAAAACTTGAGCCAACAACAAAATAATTGTGAATCTTCTGTGGAGACAAAAATATACTATGTCAGATGACCATAAGTGTTGATGTGTACTATTTTTAACAGGCTCTGATTTGGTAAATGTTTCAACACACTGACCCTGCTTGTCTGTGGCATTCTCTTTCACAGAACATGGAAGTTCCAGCTGTGAGCAGACAGCACGCTACCCTGCTTTTTAACACAGCCCTTGAGCAGGGGAAATGGGATTTGTGTCGTCACATGATCAGGTTTCTCAAAGCCATTGGTTCAGGGGAGTCTGAGACACCACCCTCCACACCAACCACTCAGGTAACCCTATTTACCTATAACATGCTGGATTGAAAATTATGGGTCTTTCATAGTACTTTAATTTTATATGTACTCATAACAGATATTTAAATACAATTTATTTTCTGTAATAACTGTCTCTGAACATTGATTTCTCTTCAACAGGAACCCAGTTCAACTGGGGGGTTCGAATTTTTCAGGCATCGGAGTATCAGTCTGTCACAGTCAGCTGAGAGCCTAGGTGCTGGGAAGTTCAACCTTCAGAAGACATTGAGCATGCCCTCAGGGCCATCGGCCAAGAGGTACCTTTCGCAGACTATAGCAGCCTCAATTGAAAATTTCAGTGTGAAGCTCAGATTGTTCATCTCTTTTGGGTCTCTTACAGAAGGAAATAATTAATCTTTTTTTTCTCTCTAGCTTTCTCTGTGTGTTTACACATACAGTTAGATCAAACATATGAGTGGTTACAGACTAAAGGAAGTCTGCTAATAGCTTGACAATCTAACAAGTCCATCTATACTTTCTTAGAGGATCCTAAGTTACCAGCTTCAATAAAAATAATATGCTATGGATCTGATTCCACACTCACTCTGTGCAAAGATCTCTCTTCTTTTTAGTCTTGAGCTCCTAAATGTAATTTACATTTGTAGCCCAGGGTTCTTGTATTACTGCAGATTTTGAAGAAGTCATCCAAAGTAACCTGGTTAATGCTTTCTGGAACTTTTGAATATCTGAATCGAGTCCTCAGTAAAGTTCCGTTACAATGTTTGTCAAGTACTATAATGTAGACCTAATATGAAGGATCGTGAATCTCCCGGATGTATAGACCTATGAGTTTCAACTTAGTATTCATGCAAAAGATCCAAAATCTATTTCTTGGTTTATTGAATATTTAATGGTTTGGTTGTATTTATAAATGATTATTGGAGGCAGTGAAAGCAAGTTTGAGAGTGCTACTTTTTTTGCTTTGTATTTTTGTCATATGGTCAAGATTTGGATCTTCCAGAAAAATGTTCAGTATTATTAATTCTTCTTATTTGCTGTTCTGTGTCCCAGATGGAGTAAAGACAGTGAGTGTGCAGAGAACATGTACATTGACATGATGCTGTGGCGCCATGCCAGGAGGCTGCTGGAAGAAATCAGGCTGAAGGATCTTGGCTGTTTCTCTGCCCAGCTAGGCTTTGAGCTGATCGGTTGGCTGTGCAAGGAGCGAACTCGTGCTGCCCGTGTCGATGACTTCATCACTGCCCTGAAGAGGCTCCACAAAGACTTTCTCTGGCCCTTCCCAGTTATCCCTGCCTTCTCTATCAACTCTCCGTTCCGAAATGGCAGGTATAGGACAGGTAAGGAGGAGGCATGAGATTCTGAAGCTTTCCAATATCATTTATACCCAAAGTCATGGTGCATTTAAAGAACTGCAAAGTATTTGTAAAATGGTTGGTTTGTAAAATCGCGAGAGGTCAGTGATCATCCACCTGGAGTTAACAAATGTTTTAGGATTTTCTTAATTCAAAAATGACATTATCTTTGTTTTGCCATTTGTATTTTGCTACACCTTTATAGTCTTTTACTTTCTTTTAAATGGATGTCATATAAAATACCATTTATGCATATATTATTATAATGATTAGTGTTATTACCAGTGTGAGGAGGACCTGATAAAACAAATTTATAGATTAAAGAAAATAAGAAAGATTGCAGTGAGATTATACTGCCCATTTTGCACATTTAGTAATTTAGTAATTATTTCAGGTATTAAATAGGTTTGGATTTATAGAAGAGTCAATTAAGTCTTTCAGAACTCTGAAAGAAGTTCAGAGCAAACCCCATAGCCAGAATACAAGTAATTTATAAACTTACAGGCAACATTGCTTTAGAAAGGAGGACATGTCAGGGATCCCTGCTATCCCCCATTCTATTTGCTCTTTACAATGAACCCCTTGCCCAAGCTATAAGAGCGTGTCAAGGCACAAAGGGTATTTTTTTAAAGAAACAAAACAAACATTTTTTTAATAACCCCCCCAAAAAATCTTCTCAACTTGGTTTGTCACAGCTTTGTTAGAGAGATTGTAGTATCAGGGAAGCATGTAATTCCCATATATATAAGATAAAATCACTTTATTGGCCATATGCAATTTCTTGTATTAAGAATTTTTTTCACATTTCCCAACTTGCTCTCCATGAGAGACGCAGACAGGGGGAGAAGCTTGGGGTCACAGCGCAGGGTCAGACATTTATACGGGTTAAAGGCCTTGCTCAGGAGCCCAATGGAGTAGGATTCCTCTGCCAGCTGTGGGATACGAACCGGCAACCTTCCAGCCACAGGTGCAGATCCTTAGCCACAGGTGGCAGATATTGGCAATGCCTGAGAAGTGTAGTCTCTGGTTATATTTAGAAAGTCTTGTTCAGTTATGTATATAGGTAATCTGCCTGATGAAGTTGAGGGAAGTGATAAGTAGTATAAATAAATGATTAGCAGCTTTTTTTCTGATAATTCTTGTATGTCAACAAACACTAATTTTTTACTATTTTTTCAGCTATTTGCTTCTTAGTGGTACTTGAATTGTTGGCCCCCAGCTGCCAGGCTTAGAAGCCACACGCAACATTTGTTTGAAGAATAATTTTGTATTATTCATCCTTAATTAATTTTCTTTCAATTTTCAATTTTGACCCCATGTTCTTGTTTATCTGCTGAGTCTGTACCCTTTATGATTTTGAGGACTTGGATTCAGTTTCCTTTCAGTTCCCTTTGTTTTAGAGTGAAGTTGCCTAGTTCCTTTTATCTATCTGTATAGGACAGGCCCCTAAGACCAGGAATAGTTCTTGTTGCTCTGCTTTGACTTCTAGCCTAATAATATGCTTTTGTGGTACAGTGCCAAATCTGAACTCTAAATGAGATATTACTGAATCTTGAATCTCTAAATATTTGAATCTATATAAACACCCAGAATCATCTGTGATATATATAGTGAGGTTGCAGCTTCCTGTTTTTATCACTTTGGATTTGTCAGTTTAATTACATTTCAGAGTGTACAATGCCTTCAGAAAGTATTCACCCCCCATTGTTTTCGCATTCTGCTGTGTTTCAAAGTCAAATTAAAGCATATTTAAATGGGATTTTTTTCCACTCCTCTAGAAGTAATTCTCTATAATGTTAAAATGAAAAAAATTCACCCCCTTTGTTTTAACAACCTAAATTGAGTGAGGTACAGTATTCAATTATCTTGAGATCACACTAAATAGGTTAACAAGGTACACCTGTGTTCATTTCAAATCCACCTGTGTTCAATTGCTTGGTTGCACAGTAAATATCACTGACTTTGTGAGGTCTCACAACTTAAAACAGCAGATCAGATCAGTCCTGCTGTCAGGAAGGCCAAGGAGTTGCCTGTAGAACTTTGAGATGAAGTTGTTAGGAGAAAAAAAGCTGGAGAAGGTTATAAAAAGTTTGGCAAACCCTTGAACCTTCCTAGGAGCACCGTGAAGTCCATTGTAACAAAATGGAAAAATCGTGGTACAAACCAGACACTTCTAAGATCAGGCCATCCTAACAAATTGAGCAACCGGACAAGAAGGCTAGTTGTCAGAGAAGTGACCAAGAGGCCAGATTCAACACTGACAGAGATGCAGAGCTCTTTGGCTGAAGTGGGAGAAACTGTCCAGACATCAACAATCTCTTTAGCACTTCACAGATTTGGCCTCTTTGCGAGAGTGGCTAGAAGGAAGCCTCTTCTGAGAATGGCCAACATTTAGTCACACCTGGAGTTTACTAGAAGCCATGTGACAAAATCTGAAACCTTTTGGAAGAAACTTTTGTGGTCTGATGAGCTCTTTGGCCTGAAAGCAAAGCACTATGTTTGACGCAAACCAAATACAGCCCAACACCCAGGTAACACCATCCCTACCATCAAGCATGGTGGTAGTAGCATCATGCTCTGGGGTTGCTATTCAGCAGGGGGAACTAGAAAGCTTCTTGCCATCAAGGGCAACATGGATGGAGCCAAATACAGGCAAATCCTAGAGGAGAACCTGGTTCAGTCAGCCAGAAATCTGCATTTAGGGCGAAGATTAATTTTCCAGCAAAACAATGACCAAAAGCACACGGCAAAAACTAGCAAGGAATGGCTTGAAAAAAAGAAGGTTAGTATTCTGGAATGGCCTAGCCAGAGCCCAGACTTGAATTCAATTAAAAATCTGTGGTATGACCTGAAATTTGCTGTCCACCGACGCTCTCCATCTAATTTGGCAGCATGGAGCAAATTTGCATTGAAGAATGGGCAAAAATTCCACAATCTAAATGTGCAAAGCTTACACAGACATACCCAAGAAGACTCACGGCTGTAATTGCTGCTAAAGGACTATGTACAAAGTATTGACTCGGGGTGAATACTTTTGTAAATGAGAAATGTAAGTCTTTAATTCTGGAGAAACTAATGTTCTTGAAAAAAATTTTTTTTGATTCATAAATGTGTTGAATTTATTGTGTTATTGAAGGGAGAAAAAAATATTTCAATGTGTTAAAATGTGGAGGTGTAACAGGAACAAAATGTGGAAAAAATTCAAGGGGGTGAATACCTTCTGAAGGCACTGTATGTCAAATCCAAGTCTTTTTGTAAATCCTTTGCTGCTGTCTCTGTTGACAACTTCCCATATTTAACCAGTTTTTTACCCAAACTTAACACAAATGTTTATATGAATATACAGACCCAGATGCAGATCAGGAACAGCCTAAAACAAATCTCTGGGATAAACCCCATTGTCTGCTTTCAAAACTTACATAAAATATACATAAAATGTTAACTTATAATGGTCACAATTCCCCCATATCATCCCTTATTTGTACTATTATTTGAAAAGACTAGGTCAATAAGAGCATCTTATTTGATTTGAGCACCGCGTAGTTTCTTTGTTGCGTCTGTTTTGAGTGTGATGATGACTGTTTCAGCTGAGCCTGTTGTGTGTTTGTCTCAGTGGTAGGAGAACAGTTAATCAAGTCCCAGTCGGCAGACAGCCTTCTGAACAGTGAGATGGACACAGCCCCACCCAGCGCTCCCCGCAGCCACAGCTGGCTGGACAGCTTGGGCCCCGAACAGAAAGAGATGGATACAGGCTCTTCACATGGGGCACACACTCAGGAGGCCTTCCTCTCTCCTCTCCTCAACAAAGGTCAGTCACCTCTCGGTCCCAGGCAGCATCCCTCCAGCTCAACTGCTTCCTCTTTGGAGTCACACAAACCTGGCTCGAAAACTGCTTAAAGACATTAACAAAGTGTTAAAGCAAATTGTTAACTTATCTATTCGTTGAATGTCTGTGAGGAGAGTTTTTGAAAGTGATGATAAATGGGAAGATGAAGACATCTAGGAGATACAAGGGGGCTATACTGTCATCAGTCAAAAGTGGCAGGTATCACAATGCTATTGCCATTTGAGGGTATAGATTTAAATTTTGATTAAACTTTGAAAAGTGTTCAAGATCTTATTAATAAGATGTTATTTCAATCTGATTTTCTTCTTGTCCAGGTCTTCATTTTAAAAATCTTGTACTTTGTCAGTGGTCATTATCAGTGCTGAGGTTGTTGTTGTTGTTCTTGAGGTGTGGTCAGATATTTTTTTGTTTTTTGTATCACTGAGAAATATAGCAGAACCATACAACAACTGACATTCTTCAGGCTTTCTTAATTGTCAGTTCCTAGAACTGCAGCACACTCCTAACAAAACGTCTAACAGTTTTTTTATTTAAGTTTCTGAACAGATATTCAATACTGATAAATGATATATGTAAGTAATCTGTAGCTAAGGGGTCTCTACCCCTTTTTTGATCAGCTTCTTAAAATGCAGGGCAACTCCTAATTACAACCACTTCATACTCTTTGGCTTGTGTTTGTATATTAGGCTTACTGAAGCCTATATACCGACTGAATAAAGGCCCTAAGACATTTAAGATGTAAGATGTTATTATATCTATCAGAAAAATAGCATGTCTCCTTTATAGAGACATTTAGGCTTCATATTTAAGCCTTTGTAGGTTGTCCAAGAACGAAAACATAATAAGGCTTTTGCTTGAATCCTCCTCAGCTTAATACCACTCCTTTATTGCACCCCAATACTAGTGGCATCAGAAACAGGGCTAAACTGTTCCACTAAACTAGACAGTGACCTGTGCAAGCTCTGCTTTGACAGAATGTCTCATTGTTGCAGGTGATGAATGCAGTATCGGCTCAGCCACAGACCTGACTGAGACCAGCTCCATGGTAGATGGGGACTGGACCATGGTGGATGAGAACTTCTCCACTCTCAGCCTGACCCAGTCGGAGCTGGAGCACATCTCCATGGAGCTGGCCAACAAAGGCCCACACAAATCACAGGTGCAACTGAGGTAAGTTGGTTTCTTTTGACCCACAGGTACTTGGCATCTCTTCGGCACTGCTCAGTTGTATTGGAATTTGATGCCAGTCTCATTCATGTCCACTGGAGAAAGTGATATATCAGGATTGTGAAACTAGATTTTAATAATGCACATTCAGAGGCACTTGTCACATTAGAGATTGAAGTAACTTCAGGGTATGTTTTTAATCATAAGCATGAGAGAAAAATATGGACGTTAAAACATCTTTTTTTCCACATACATAAATTTAGCTTGGAAAATTGAGCTAGAGCTGAAAGTTTTCCTGTGAAAATTTGGTCGAAACTTATTATCGCCATTTATGTCAGTGTAACTTGAATAAATGTGATTTTATAAGTTGAATAACTTCTAGGTGAAAAAATACTAAACCTATTACAACATATTAACATTACATTCAGAAATATTTAAAAATAAGATATTTCTGAAAGTATAGCATACATCTTATTTTTAAAATATTGGCTTTTACTAAGTGTATATGTAGTAGTAATTGTTACTACAGTATAAACAAACAGGGCACTTAACTAATAAGAGTGTTGAGTTTAAAGTAGAATGTAGCCCAAATCTTCCCTATCAAAGTGCTAAAGGGGTTGTCCCAAAGAAACCCTATGACTCACATGATTCATCTTCCTCTGTTATCTGCAATATTATTGTTATTGTATCAGCTTTATTATTAAATTAATTTACGACAACTCTGTTTGCAAATTGTAGGAAATAAATGATGAGAACTCAATAAAATTTAAAAGTGTTCAATTGATCAGAAAAAAATGATGATTTACTTCATCAGTTATTTTATGTGTGTAATGAAGTCAGTCTCAGCAGGGCACGGTACTGTATATAGTCTATACAGTAATACAGACAACCTGTTGTTGAACCAGGTACTTGCTACACATCTTCATGGAGGCGGGCTGCTTGGAGTGGTGTGTCATCATCGGGCTCATCTTGAGGGAAGCAGCTGTCATCAACCAGGTGGTGAGCTTCCTCCAGAGCTCAGAGGTCCCAGCAGAGACTGTGCAGAATATCCGCAATGGCCTGCTGGCGGTCGACACATGGGCCACAACAGACTGGTAAGACTGGACTTGACAACATGCTCTTCTAACAATGTGAAGGACCAGGGCCCACCAGCAAAAAATCACTAAGTTTTTTCAGAAGATTCATTACTTTTATTTATATTTAAGTAGAAAGTAGAAGAATAATTCCTTGTGTGTGTGCTTTTCATCTTTGAGGATTAAAGGCTGATGAGTAGCACCTTCTGTAGCATTAGTCCCACCAGGTCAGGCCCTGACATGAGGAATCACTCCACCAGTTTGAGAGACTCTGACAAGGGCTTGGCTAAATATGTAATTTAAATTGAAAGAGCAGAAGAATGGTTACAAATGAGAGGACATTCAGCGTTTCTTGCTAATTGATCCAAGGATCTCATCTTTCAGCTATTTTTTGAAAGATGCCAGGGTATCAGCTTCAGCATGGCTAGGTGCCTTGTTTCATACTCCCTCAACCCTTTGGTTAAAGAAGTGCCTCCTGTTTTTCGTTTTACATTGAAAATATTGTGCAACTCAACCAATTAGAAGTGCAGGAGAACCAGACCCCTCTCATTCATTTGTACTGCCTGTGCTGGTTTGTGCCTTTCAAATCAGGGTTTATTTTGCTTTGAAATCTGAGATATAAGGAATTATTTGTGGGGGGAGTGAAGTCCACAAAGCTAGCTACCTCTAAACCTAACCTAGTATTTGTGCTTGGTTTCTCAAGGTAGACAAAAACCTTTGTTTACTCATTGCAAGGTAGTACTTTTTGTAATGACTTTAAATACTTTATACTATTATACACTAAAAAACTTTATTATCCGGCCTTTTATTAAGCAGAAATCTGTATTCTCTGTCGTTGTAATCTTTCAACGTCCTTGTTACAGTAACCTTTCTCCATAGTGCAGACATAGTGTATCATTTTTGCTGAGTTTTATTTCTGATTGTTTACATAATCCAAAATTCTTTGTGCAGCCTCAGTCTTGTGAAGCTAGTCTGTGGGAAGTGTATACCCGAAATTAAAACCTTCTCCAGTTAAAGTATAAAGACGCATGCTGGGAGTGATATTACTCCTGTAAAAAAGAATCTCTAATATCTCAGAAACCAATGATACACAAACCATGGTCTCGGCGGCACAAAATGCAGTCTCCTGCAGTTCGCCCTACTTTATTACAGTGAAGAAATTTTCCATGCAGAGATCTGCTATTTCCAGGGCCAGGGAAAATGTTCTGCTCTTCGGAGACCTCAACACAAGAACACATACACTTCAGAGAGGGGAAACCCTTGTGTATTTGGACAATCCCCTCTTTACCACACACCAGTCGTTTCACACAGATCCAGAAAGGGTGTGATCTGCTACTGATCTGTCAAGAGCCCTGTACATTGTCGACGGCAGGATCAGAGGAGACCCTTTGAGAAGCTTCACTAGCTCTACGCATTAGTATGGTGGACCACTCCTATATTACTGTTAACTTGTTCAGTGCCAGGCCATAAAGTCTACTTTACAGCAACACATAGATCACACTGTAGAAGAGCACACCAGTCCAAAGGCACACTTTTTAAAGCAAGCTTTATGATTTTAACCAGATATACAGGTGGGATACAAATTGCCTAGACAAATGCCAACAATCACAGAATGATCAAGACATTATTGAACACATTCCTCAACACACTGTATCAAATCAGTAAAACAATTATACTGTATTTTTAGAGATACAATATTTAAATCTGATATTTGGCAAATTAACCTTATTTGTTCTATTTGGGGTAACTTCACTAAATTGTTAATTCCCAAAAAAGTATGTAGAATCTCAGAAAACAAAGCACCACAAGTACTTCTTTTAACAGCACAAACCAGGCATAAAGAAGTGACACCAATCTGGTTTTACTGTGCATTTATAAGGGGACTGAGTGTCACAACACCATGTAAAAGTAATCCCTTAAATCTCAGACATAAAAACGCCATATATACTGCTTAAAGGGGAACTGCAATCCCAATTTCTCAGACCGGTTATGAAATCTCAGTAACAAAATAAATTCATTGATGTTTACAAAAAATTACAAATTTTTCAAAACTTTACGAAAGTACTATAAGTCACCATGTTGTTGCAAACTTGAGTTCCCACGAATTGTGACGTGAAGTGGCCCTTTCTGCTCATTAGTCCCTGACTAATGTAATGTGCTGTATGAGCGAATAAATAAAGATTGTGCAGCAGACATTTTACTGCAGAAACATGATCTGCATGCAGTTAACAAGTAGTATTTGTCGGCAAAACCGTCAATAAATTGAATGCATTATTGCCATTGGATTAAAAGAGAAGTATTCACAAGCCTGTTTGTTTATAATGTATTAAGCCTACAGCATGTCACCAGAAGTTTTATTGCCTCATTCTGAATCGGAGAACGTGGTGCTGTCAATACCTGGAAATTTGGTCTGTTACTAGGTTACTGTGTACATTTTACTTTTATTGGGGTTTGAAATGCACTCATCAATGCTGATTCTTTCTAACCCCAAAATATGAAAATAGAGTTGCAAGCCCCCTTTAAAAGCATTTTCAAATGGCACAAATGTAATACAAACAGATGTAGTGGACCCAACTGCAAGGAGCTTAATGTCAAACTACCCCTTTGTATTTATTAAATGTGTATCCGTTTTGAAACATCAATTATAATATGGCAATATTTTAAACTATACAAAATTGTTACTTCATTGATAAAAGATGATAGTATGAAGCTTCTTTAAAAACATTGGCATAATCAAAGGATGGTCTTTGTTTTGAAGTTATTGTGATTTAGTCATGCATACAGAAATATAGTACATTATTTCTTGCCACCAGAGAAGATAACCGTCATGAGACTGGCATGTTCTACTCTGAAATTATTGTCTCACTTCTGTCATTCCTGGAGAAACTAATTGGGCCTTGCTGCTTTATCGCATGGTAACCAAAGACCCAAACATTTAAATTAAATTATTCAGAAAAATGTCAAATTAAGTTGCCGAGGTTAATAAGCAATGCTGTTGGCCAGTTGTCAAGCCCATTCTAACATGTTATTAGTCTGGGTACCACAATGATCCTCTTGACAAATCCATGAGGTAGTAGAATCTCAGAGGATCATGTGAGTCTAGAAGCCTTCAATGGGTTTCTGTCGTGTGCTGTAGTCTAACCTTTGTCTTTGTGTGCTGCCCACAGCCTGGGGTACAAGCCCTTTCTCAACCTCATCCGCCCACAGCTGCAGAAGCTGGTGGAGATGACAGCAGAGCAGGTGCAGCCTGAAGCCTTCCAGCCAGCCAGCGTCTCCAAACTGGCAGAGCCGGCCTGCCCACGAGCAGAGGACAGCCGCAGCCCCAGCGCAGGTGGCAGCCAGCCCAGTGAAGGAGGAGTTAGCGCTATCAGACCTGAAGAAGACAATCCTGGGGACGAGCCTGAGGAGCCACCACTGGAGGAGGGCACCTACGACTGCACTCTGTCCTGACTGCAGCCTCAACACAGCAAATACAGCACAGCACTCCTCAGAGGAGCAAAACAACAGAGCCAGTGCAAGTTTAAGTTTCATGTATCGTTTTGTTTTTTTCTTCCCTTTATGATCTAACCTATCAAGCCAGTTGGGGTGAAAGATCCTTTTACCTCTTTAACACGATGTGCAGTGGCTCTTCAAGACTGGAAGTCAGACCATTTCCTGCTAGGACCATACATCAGCTATACAACTTGAAAACTCTGTAGTAAAAAATTTAGGTACATTGTGGTATCAGAACAAAAAATAAGTGTAATCAAGGGAGGACTGAAATTGCAGAACTGAAATTAATTTCTCTGAGAGTATGAAGGACTAAGAGATCTACTAATTTTCTGAACTTTTATTGCTGTTCACCTACTGTATGTCCAACTGTTGCCTGAATGTTTTTAATATTCTAAACATGGCACAATATTTACATATTGTAAACTATTTTTTCTGCCACAGGAATGATTTGTGTTAGTGTCAGTATTATTCCATAATATAGTATATATAAGTCCAGTTGTTTAATTTACATCTCTTCAACCATAGTACATAAGTAACATATTTTCTGCCAAAGAATGCTAGCTTAACATTAAAAAAATGAAAGAATATTTCTGAATAACATTTATTATATACCAATGTGGAGCTGAGGGATATTTGACATACACTCAGCTGTGTGATGTACAGTCCTCTTCTCACAATAGTGATGTGTATAGCTGACTGCGGGTGCCATTTTCAGGTTTTATTCCTGTTGAGTGCAGTGAGAGTTCAGGAAATTTATTTAATTTGTCCTGTATTTGTGAAATATAGAAGTCATTGATATGAACGCTATAAGTTTGCTTTAGACTTTCACATGCATATATATATATACTGTGAAAAAAAGAATCCCTGTGTCTTCAGCATGGTGCTGCTTTACTCATGCCTCTGCCTTTGATGAACTAAAAAAAAACCTGAGATGAGGAACATTTGGCGAGGGGGGGTGGTAGGTTTCGAAGAGGAACTTCAGTTTTTTACTTCAGTCTTGACGTGCCACACATAAAAGGAAATGTAAACCAATTTGTTCCTCTGCCTGTACAGAGCATATAGGCTGAGAGTTGGAATTCTAAAGTATTATTCTGCTGCAAACAACCATGATAATTTCCTCCAGTTGTGTAGGATCTGGAATGATAAAAAGCAGTGATTTTTATTAGTTTTTTAAATATTTTTATACCACTGTTGCTTATAGTTTCAGTACCATGGTGGCTTTAAGGATGGATATTTGGAAAAATAAATATGACAGAAGAGTAGTTAGGTACCGTTGTTTTTTTTTCTTTCTTTTTACCACAGTATGTAAATGGTACGCATCGTTCAAAGAAAGTGTGTAGTATTTTGTATAAAGTGTTTTAATAGTCTGTACCTTATTGTGAATACCTATGTATAAAAGAACCTTTTCAAGTGGCTGACAAAACCACTTGTGTGAATATTGTACAGTTCCTCTTGACATGCATGTTGCATGGTTCAATGGTCACTTGCAGTAGCTGTAGGCTTCACAGAAACACAAGCAATGGATAAAGGTCTTAGAGCACAAAAGAGTAGAGAAAACACACTTGAGGAAGCTTTGCTCTATGTAATGATGTAATACTCTCATCTGTAGTTCTTCAACTCTTATAAAATAAATGTTGAGGCACACCTCAACAACTGGACAATGTAGAGAAAGTTCAGATGCTGCAAAGATCAGAAAGTTTACAACAGGTCTTTTTGGTTTCTCATCACAGATTAAACCAGCAGACGTCTTTTCAGCATTTGTGGCTCAGAGTTACATATTAGAGCCAGTAGTTGAAAGCTCATGTGTGGAATCAAGGGCCAACAACCCATCAGTTTATAATCTCCTGTCAGTCTTAGCAAATCAATGAAGAGGAAAACTAAAGAGAACAAAATCTTTTTGTCCAGTGGATAAAGGGAAGGATAAAAAATATATATTTTTGCACAGTATCTTCCCTCTTCAGTTTAAACAAAACAGTAAACTTGAGTGGTACTACAGTCATCCACAGATACAGAGCTAACAAAACAAGTAGTATACAGTATTCAGTGCTTGGAATTGTTTTTCTGAACAGTAAGCGTTAATTCACACATTTTAGCCTGCTGAATTATATTCCACTTCAGGGTAGAATATAATTCATAATCTCCACTTCAGTGAACCTTTCATTTAGATCTCGGTGGGCTGACTTTTCCTAAACTGATGTTGAAAAGAGACTTTCATTCAGGTTTCATTATTTTTGCAGTTACCAATTCCAGACAAAGAATGATAGCTTGTATTAATAAACAATATTGTTTTGGGGGCTTTCCTTTTGGTGTGCTTCCAATTCAATAGGCAGGCATTTTAGTATTTACATTGATTCCCTTTTTAAAGACCCAGTACCTGTAACTATAAGAGTTATTTCAGAATAAAAGCAGATGCATGCTTTTCTTTGAACGAGTTGTTGTGTATAGAGCTGCTAATTTGGAGAGAGAAGTTTGTTTAGATCAAGAATGGTATAAAAATCCCATTTGATAGCTAATGGACTAAAATCTGCTTTTAATTGCTACTGACAACATTTTCAAGAAAGTGCCTGGATAAAATTGTCTCTTTATATTTGTGAACCAACTAGGTCCTTAAAAAGTTCTTGCAAACCTGGGGCTACAATAGTGTTACTTATTCACCAAACATTATAAGTGTATATAAATAAATATGGGCTATAAATAAAGATTCTATTTTAAAATCAACTAAATGTATTTTGATTTATCAGTGCAGGTTAATGAATTTCTACCTGCTACTGATTTATATTGCTCAATAGAAACAGATACTGTTCAAAGTCACCAATAACAAGTGCTCTTTAGTGCAAACCCGATTTTGGAATACAGTAGTGCTATTTTAATAGAGCAGTAACAAGGCATTGTCAGGAATTTGACTTGGTGAACTTTAAACTGCTTTTTAGAACTTGTCTTTGTAAAGCATGTCCACAAGGTGAAGAAAACTCCAATGAAAATAATGTGGGATAACAAAGATCACGGTGCCTATGACTTTTTAGCGGCAGTGTTGTAATAGAAAACATTTTTTTTTATATTTTCTCAGCACAAATCATGCAAAATGTTTTTTTTAATTAATACATCTTACTACTGTTTTTTGGGGAGAGATGGCTGAAATCCAGTTAAACAATGTAGTTCAGTTTTCTGATACTCATTATTTTTATAACTATTGCCTCTAATGCCCTTAAGTTAACTTTTTATCAAGCATAAATGTATCTGTCCTTATTTATTTTTGTTTGTGAGTATTCATCAGTGAACCGCTATTTATGAATGTAAATAGTGCAAAATGAAATCTTGTGATCTTGTACTCAGACTTTAATGTGGTGATAAATTTTGCTAAAATGGACAAAAGTGTTCCATTTCACAATCTTTTACTAAAAATAAGATCATTGTATACCTGTATTAGAAAGGATTTATTTTGAAAATAACTTCAACGTTCATTGCTGTACTTGTAGAACAACTTGTGCTTGAGACATTGACATAGTATTTTAGAAAGTTAGATCTTTCTTTTTTCATGTATTCTAATAGTTTCTACCTACAGCAGTATTAAATGATACTAGCAAACATTTGTAAAGGTGCAATTTAAATGAATCAATGCAGAAATGTTACTTATTTTATACAAGAATGGAGTGGTCTATTTTTATAGAGCTTTACTGTACAAGGTCTTTTTTTTGGCTTTGTTTCCTTTTTATGGACCAAAATATTTGTAATTATAACCTCACCTGTCCTTTGCTAACTAATCAGCACTATTTGGGTGCTGATTAAATTAGTGTTTTTTCCTGTCTTTGGCTTTGATCATGAAAAGTAAGAGTTCCCTTAATGTAAGATTTACTTTCTTATATCGAAGATAAACTGCAGAGGACAGTTCCACTGTCTTGCAGTTCTCATTTGTTTTGTTTTACTGTGCTTAACCAAAGGAAATATTCAAAAGTGTTGAACTTCACAGTGAGTCAGTTTACATGAAGAATCCAGTGGCCTGTCGGTAACCCTCTGAAGTTGCAGTTATAAACGTAGGAGAAAAAATGCTATATCTTGAAACCAAAAGCACAGTGAGTTTTTTTTATATTTGTTACTTCATCTTGCAGATGCAATTGACAGGTATAGGATACCTACTCCATCTGTCCTTATTCAAATAATGATAGGGGCAGTCTTAACTTTCTGCTCTGGATTTTATTTCACGCCACATGCTCCTATATGTAGCATGAAATATGAACTCATCAGTCCAGAATGGTTGCTTTTGATAAACCCCTTGTAAGCTCCTCTCCTAAAGCAGCACACACCTCACATCTACTGTTGCATAGTTTGCATTTCCTTTTCATAACTTGAAAACAGTAAGGATAACGTGAAGTAACACTGAATGTTAATAAAATATTAAAAACCCTTCTGTCTGCATGGAGTAAAAATGCCAGTGACACAGGGAAACATTCAGGTTCATTAGAGGTTAAAGAATTTTCAGTAGAATGCAGTGTACAGTTTTTCTTTTACAATTTTCTACTTTTTGTTTTATTTTATTCTCTGTATACAAAGAACAACATTAAATTATTTTAAAAAGCAAATGACTTTGTGTTTTTGTGTTAAGACTGATGTACATGAAGCTATATAAATGGAGAATGATGCTGACTTGGGTGATTAGAATCCCAGCTACAAATATACATGCATTATGTAACCCTAATATCCTAATATATACTGATAAAAGAAACACAATATTCTCTTATAGTCTTATGGATTTAGTAACACCTTTTAAACATATGGTATTGAAAACAATTATGGAAACAAAGGTAAAAATGGATAATGTAAATTTCATACTATAAATTTGTATTGATTGGAATGTTCCATAAACTAGTATTACATTGATATGCAACCCATCAAAAAGTGCCACACTGCCTAAAGGCTAATGAAAGTAAAAACATTCATACAATTCTAGAGCTTTAAATACTATATGCAGAGATCACTGGTTACTGGGAAGGATATCTCATTTAGCAAATGCCCAACATTTCATGCAGTGCTGGATACTGAGACTCTGGGGGTGATCATGGAATTGGTACTGCTGACAATAAAAGATGTTAAGAGAGAGAACCCAAACCACCATATTTCTCAAGCAATAAACCTATCTGCTCATTATTTAAAATGATCCCAAGGCACAATAGTAAAAGTAGCAGTATTAATTGGTTCATGCTTCCATGGTCTGGCTTATATAAATACTCATTTTAAGTTGGTGACTTGAATTCGCACTACTCCACCTGATTGGCTCACTGCTGCATGCAGTGGATCCCATCCCTCACAGTTTCACAGAATAATCCCATTCAAGACCATTTTTCCAGAAAAGGAAAATGCTCAAGGTGCAGACAACTGTAGTAACTTCCAACAAGAACCATTTTGCTAAACCATGGATGCCAATTCACAGCTTCACTCTTTCCCTAAATGAACCAGTGAGGAGCTGCACAATGAACCATTTGCCTGTGAAATCGCCATCTCCCACAAACGTTGTCTTTCGCTTGACTGAACAGCCCCAAAGCCCAGTGGCAAGCAAGTATGTCCATTTCCAAACTAAGATGCTTAAAAATCAGAAGCAGCGAGCTTCTCAGTAGGCAGAGTTGTAAGTCAGAGTGGAGGTTTCACACTGAGCCAGGCACCAGCAGTGGCTGCAAGTCCCAAGTGGCAGTGTAGAGGGAGGGGCTGGGATTACTCAGACAGGTTCTGCTGGGCAACGCAATGGCCTCGGCCACCTCCCGCCACACTGACAGGCTTGCTGGGTCAAGGACACGCCTCACATCCAATAACCACAGAGCAGCTCTTCCTCTTTCTCCATTGTGTGGTCAAAGGGTTTGAAGCCGTGAGTTCAGACCTGAAGATGTAAATGGTGGGTCCAAATTGTGATTATTTGAGAAAAATTATCTCTGGCAATTCAAAATTAAAACAAATATTTAACTCTGAAATTTGCTTCTAACTATTATCTATACTAAACCTTCAGAGCTGTTTACTTACCGTGGAATGGACAATCTTATATATAGAAGAGAACGCAAAATTGTTTGATTAGAATACTTTTATTTACCCACTTTTAGGCATTTATTGTTTATATACTACAGGCTACATGTCACATACACATCATTCCAAAAGCAATCATTGAGACCACCATTTATTGTTTAAATTTTGGTTACATGGAGTTATAGTTGTGAGAGCACGAAAAAATTCAAGTCTATCGGACTACTGCTCAGTTGAGCCACAAAGAATGTTTAATATAGACAAATACTAGTTGATTAAAAATATTGATGCTCCCTGAAAACATAAAAAAAGAAAATTGGGTCTTATTAAAAAATATTAATTATGCAAATGGAATCTGACTCAATAATATTAATAGCATACACTGTAGCTCTCAATGATTGATTCTCTGTCAGACCTTTAATTAATCAAAAGCAACTGACATTACTTTAGATTTAACTGTCTTTCATTGTAGATTAAAACTCTTATTGTCTTCGACTGAAGCTCTGATATATAACTGCAATTTATATTAATGTTAAAGGAGTACAACAGCTTCACAATCACAAATTCTTCCTCATACAGTATGTTTGTATGACCAGGTCGTTTTATCACAAAGGATAGAAGGAGAGCAAATACTTGTTTGGTACTTCTTTGATACTGCTTTAAACTGGGGAAGAGCTCAGTGCACAATAATATACAGCCCTTGTGTTATTCCCAGCCACAAAACCACTGGAATAAACAGGAGAAGATGTATTTTCTGGCTTGAACAATTATGGTCAAATACTTCCTACTCAGTTTAAAAAAAGACAAAAGGTTGCCTAAAAAAAATCATGGCAATTTGTTACATTTCAATCAACAATCCATCAAATCAAATCAAATTGTTAAACATGTCACAATTTAATCAAATCTAAATAAATACAGTGAACACAAAACATTTTAGAATTTATTTTATATAAATAATACTTGGATATTATATATACTGTAAATATAAAACCATTCAACTATAAACAAAGTAAAAATGCTACAAAAAATTAAAAAGCCAAAAGCATCAGTAAAAAAACAGTTGTTTTTCTCTCATTAACAGCTACTGGATGTTCAGAGCACAATAACAAATCGACAAAAGGTGCATATCCAGACAAACCTCTGAAGGTCAAAGGCCTAAGGTCTAAGGCCTCTGCAGATACAACACCACTCTAAACAAAACATCCAAATAACATACAGCAATGAAAACAAGATCAATTTATTCTATGGAAATCTAGCCTTACAGACCCTAATATTGCAATACATGTCCTACTCTGCAACATGTGCAGTAAATTACACATTTGTCAGGCATATGATCATAAAGCTAACTCATTATGCACATTTATACAGTATACAGTACAAACCATTATTTTCCAGTTACAGTGCCAATGTACAGTAGCTAGTTTTTTATAGAAAATTTCACAAAAGTTAATAAGGTCCACTCTTTCCATAAGCTTATACAGTAATTGCATAAAATCCTCTTTATTGAGAAAGAAGCTTAAGTGAGACCTACAGAATTTAAATATAGTAACTTTATTAAATCCTCAAAAATTAAATCGAAAACATTCAAATATATTTATGCCCGACACTTCTATGTCAGCAAGGCCAAATGACGCATTTCTCACTAAATCCACAAGAATTATTCCTGACAATGTGACAATAACTATCAGATCCAATATGCACATGAAAAAAGAGTACTTTCTCCAAAAGGGCTACCATGTGTCTGATTTAAAACATTTATATTTAAATTTTGTTGCAATTTATACTGTCTTCTTATACGGTCTTTGCTCAGAGATTTAGGAATTTTCTCATTACAAAGAAAATGATCACACAGTTCAATTTAATTTATGTTCCTCATATCCTCATTTGATTAAAACCTCTCAAATGTAAATTAAAACATCTGAGTTGTTTGTTGTGATTACTGCTATATACCTATGCACAAAACTACAGCTGGAAAATCCATTAATTTGAAGCAAATCATTTCAACTTGGTTACACATTCTGACTACAAGTGGGATTTGTGCTTGTTATTGGAGCAATTCTGAAATACAAATAATCTTGAATAAAGCAGAAAAAAACATAAATCAACACTACCTCACCCTAAACACTTATCCCTGATTTGATTTTGTTCTCGAAAAATTAAACCTGCAGTTCATCAGTAATACATCTACTGATAGTCTTAAAATACAAAACTGAAGTTGGTCATGTGACCTGTGCTCCACATCATCAGCTGCATAGTATAAAAATAATCTCTTAATGCAAACAGTAGTGTATGGTTTGCATAAATTCCTTGTAGGAAGGCTAAAAGCAGTGCTCTGCATTTGTTAATAATGCCACTATTGCAATTAATTAGCAATTAAATTAGGATTTCAAGAGCAAGTCATTCAAGTTTTTCTAAATTATTTTGTGTTATAAACCTGCATAATTTAGAATTGCCAATTGTGTGTTTATTGCATCTCGGTGAACTGCTATGAACCCTGCAAACACACTCCTTTAACCTGCCCACTTTCAAACCACTCATTTTTCAACTCCT
The DNA here is from genome assembly GCF_059453375.1 of Lepisosteus platostomus. Lineage (NCBI taxonomy): Eukaryota > Metazoa > Chordata > Actinopteri > Semionotiformes > Lepisosteidae > Lepisosteus > Lepisosteus platostomus. Next base: position 33,311,228 of record NC_142614.1, read on the forward strand.
CACAGCCCCATGTACAGCAGGAGGTTTATCGTTGGCTGTAGGGGAGGCACATACCTCACTAGCAGCACTGCAACCACCAGGGAAGACACAGCGATCATGCTGTCATTGGGAGCTGACAGAGCCCAGCCCTACCCTCATGACTGAGGAATTAGTCAGAGTCAACTAGTAACATGTCGCTTTTTCAGATCCATGAGTTCAATCTGGTCTCAGGCAAGTGGCTTTACCACTTGAACCCAATTTAAGTAACCTACAGTACAGCGGCTAGAAGACAATCTCCCGGACAAAAAGAAGATAGTAAAAGCTGTTTGAAGACTTAGTGTAAGGTTGATTCAGTGCTCAAATTGAGTCTTTTTTCCCTCTTGAAGTGCTAGGGTTTTCAGCATTTTTTACATGGCCAAGCTAAACTTAAGTGTTTTAACAGAACCCATCTAAGTTCAATGGCATTCAAGAACTCCAGAAACAAAACTATGCACATAGGTGCTTTTGTTTGTTTAGTTTAGTTTTAGAGTTAAGTTTAGGTACTGGCTGAAATTTAGGGGTTGTGTTACTGTCAGAGTACTTCACTACACTCTGCATTCCCAACAGTACTGGATATACAGCCATCGTGTAAATGGCTACTGGAGTCATTAAGGCCCTTTAGGGAGTCATTTAGGCCCTAAACCTAGAGTGTTCTGCCTTTCATTTTGTTGACAGCTATGTAAGGAGTGACTTCAAAGAGAAGGGGAAGATCATACAGTGGATATAAAAAGTCTAAACACCCTTATTGAAATTGCAGGTTTTTGTGATGTTAAGCCAGAAATCAAGATAAATCATGTCAGACATTTTTCCATCTTTAATGTGACCTTGCAAGCAAAATTCAAGAGAAAAACAAATAGGTAATTATTAGGAAAAATAATTGAAATGAAAAAACCTACAACACCCTGGTTGCATAAGTGTGTACAGCCTTTTATAATGGGGGCTGTAGCTGTGTTCAGAGTTAACCAATCACATTCAAAATCATGTCCAAAGGTAAGAAGCATACAGTACACCTACCATCAATGAAAGTGATTCTGATTAACCCCAAATAAAAATCAGCTGTTCCTGTAGGATTTCCTTGAAACTTTCGGGTTGCATCCTACTGGGATAGCCATGGTCCGCAAGGAGCTGACAAAAAATCTAAGGGATCTTATTGTTGAAAGGTACTGATCAGGAGAGGGGGATAAAAGAACATCAAAGGCATTGGAGCACTGTTAAGACTATTATCAATAAGTGGAGATACATGGACATTGCCAAGATCAGGACGACCCTCCGCAGTTGATGACAGGACAAGGAGAAAACTTATCAGGGAGACTACCAAGAGGCTTACAGCAATATTAAAGGAGCTGCAGGAATTTCTGGCAGGTACTGGTCACTCCTTGCATGTGACAACAATCTCCCATATTCTGCACAAGTCTGCAGTCTATGGGGTAGGGTGGCAAGACGGAAGCCATTTTCACAAAAAAGAACATCCAAGCCCATCTAATCACCCCAAACTATGTGGGAAAAAGTCTTATGGTCAAATGAGACAAAGGGTGAACTTTTTGGCCTAAATTGTAAAAGATATGTTTGGCGCAAAGACAACACAGCCCATCATCCATAGAACACCATACCTAATGTGAAGTATGGTGGTGGCAGCATCTTGCTTTGGGGCTGCTTCTCTTCAGCTGGGACTGGGGCTCTAGTCAAGATAGATGGGATAATGATTTTGGCATAAAACCTGCTGGCCTCTGTCAGAAAGCTGAAGATGAAGAGGAATTTCACCTTCCAACATAATAACGACCCAAAGTACACATCCAAGTCAACCAAAGAATGGCTTCAGAAAAGGAAGATCAATGTCTTGGAATGGCACAGTCAAAGCCCAGACCTCAATCCAATAGAAAACCTGTGGAATGACCTAAAGAGGGCTGTGCACATGAGATGCCCTAGCAATTTGAAGGAGCGTGAACTTTTTTGTAAGGAAGAGTGGGATAAAACTGCAAAGTCTAGGTGTGCAAAGTTGAGACAAAACTTATTCACAAAGACATACTGTTGTAATAAATGCAAAAAGTGCTTCCACAAAGTATTAGTTGGGGGGATGTGCACACTTATGCAACCAGGGTGTGTTGTAGGTTTTTTCATTTCAATTCTTTTTCCTAATAATTATCTATTTTTTTTTCTCTAGAATTTTGTTGGTTGCAAAGTCACATTAAAGATGGAAAAATGTCTGACATGATTTATCTTGATTTCTGGCTTTACATTACAAAAACCTGCAATTTTAATAAGGGTGTGTAGACTTTTTATATCCACTGTTTGTAATCATTTCCCAAATGTTTATAATCTGAAAAGAACTAAGATACCAGAAAAGAAAATTCTCCTGAATGACTACTAAACATATAGTTATGTTCTCCCTTTTGTTTGTTTAAAATGTGTGAAAAACACAGAATACTAAAGTAGGAATATATTTAACATATCAGACACACAAGGCAGCTGTGAGAAAAACTGTTTGTGGTGGACTTCGGGCACAAAGATGACTTCCATGCAATTTGTAAGATAAATACTCTTTTTACCTCCAATAGTCACTGTCTGGACAGTGCTGTACAGTAGTAAAAATTCATTGTCAAAGTATTACCTGCCAACACAGTCTAAGCAAAACTACAGTATATGAAATAAAAATTAAACCAGTCACATAATTAGTGTTTTCTTAGCTACAGTGCAAGATAGCAAACTCCAAAATACAGTAAATAAACATACTGTGTCTGTGTCTGTGCATACTGTTAAATGTATGTAGCAAGTAGAGTTTGTAACATGCCATAACACCCTGTTATAAAATGTATACAGCAATTTTTTTATAACATTTGTCGTGTTAAATGAACTTACAAGTTACTTACAAGCTAAACAAGTTAATATTACTTTACATGCATCCCAGGCTGTTGAGACAAGACTGAAAAAATGTAACTAGACAAGCTTGTACACTGAGGTTACAGGAAATGAACAAGCCTTTTAAAATCATATGTTCTAAATTGGCATACAAAAGATTAAGGAACATTGAAAAGTGATTATTAAAATATTTTGGTCATAAAATTTCATTGTACTGGTAATAGAGGGAAGTGCAAAGCCAGTAGCACCCCACTCAAAATTAACTAGCTAACAGAGGATTGAAAACTATTCCATTGGACAACAGTATGAGCAACGTTACGTCCGCAGTCAGGTCAATAAGACACACTCAGTAAAAGGGGAAATGAGGTAATACACGTCCTACGATAAGCTCTAAAATCACAATACTAGAATACAGTGTATAAGAACAGCTAGTACTGTAAATACCACTGAGGTCTTTTTCCACATTATGCAATATATACTCTACCTGAATTACACAGGAAATACTTTATCTTTAAATCAAGATTCATTTTAATACTTTATAAACAATCTCGTATAATGTGTTCTGAATTGCCTAAATGCCAAAGCACAGTTCAATTGTTTTCGGTAAATTTAGAATCTTGGATTATTTTTATACCCACTCAATTTGGTACAGCCAATTGTGCGTTTTCATGTCTTGTCTCCTCTGATGCGTCCACATTCAAACTGCTCGTTCTTTTTGCACATCACCGATCACACAGCTCCCTGCAGGAGGCTCAGCTCTGACTCAAGCCCCCAGGGTCACTGCAAACCGACTCAGCCCTCCCCGCCTTTGGGAGCACTCAGCCGACTGAGACAAGGGACTAGTGAGGCGACCCAGGCTTGAACCTGTGTTCACAGAGGTCAGTCTGTGCTTGGGAGAGTGCTCTTACTGGTTGAGCCATGCCTGCAGAGGCATGCTTATGTGCACTTAAAAGCCATAATTCCCATTAACACATGTGAGTCCAGTTTGTTTACAGACCTAACTGTGATCCCTGGGAAGGCTGCAAAGATAAAGCACTGGTAGTCTTCTTTCTCCTCTACTTTTTAAGATGTAATCTGAGAAATGTAACAAAAATGGCAAGGACTCTGCTGCAGCCTACTGTGGACCTGCAGATTTCCACAGAAGGAGTTACTTGGGGAACATGACTTTAAAAACGCTAAGGATATCCATTAGCAGATAAATGGAATACAGATATCCAAAAAACCCTTTCATAAATATGCTTGTTTAAAAAAATGTTAGCAGGCTCTAGTACTTGTACAGGTTGTAAGTGCTGACCCAGTAAGAAGGGAAGGTCCAGACAGGAAAGCGATCCAGTAAGTCTGCAAGCTGTGGTGTCTTCTGATCCTCCCCAAAGAAGTAGTGAGATGCTATAGCAACAGTGATCATTCCATCAGCAGACTCAGACTTGGGGGCCTGGTATAGGAGAGACATTGCAGGTGATTATGGGTTTTCATCACAAATGGTTTCTCCTGAAAAATTAACTATTAATATGGGACTTCTGACAGGAGTTTGCAGGAGTCTGTAGGGCTTTACAAACATAGTTGCTAAAACTACAAATGGCAAAGAAACACTGTTTTTCATCTTAGGGAGAACCAGTTATTTAAAAAGAATCAGATGATGAATCAAGGTAGTGTGTTTCATAACAAAGGGACAGCAATAAACTAAACAGTTAAATCATTTATTTTATGTGTGCCTCTATTGTAGGTATCAAAGTACAGGTTTGAGCACCAGCTGATTTTTTTCAAATCTAATTCAAGCACAACTACAAAGTACAATGTGAACATGCTTTGATAATCATGTTTCTGACAGTACCGAGGTGTGCCCTGAGAGAAAATCACCTGAACTTCAATCCAGAACTTCCAGGCTGGAGCATCCAGGCCATGGGAGTAAAAGATGAAGTACTCCCCCTCGAGGCCAAACTGTGGAGTGAAATCTCCAAATGACCAGCCGGACAACAGCGTTCCACTGTGGGGCCTGAGGTAGAGAGACATATGGCTGGGCCCTTGAGGATGGGGAAGCAGAAAAATAAAAAAATATTCAGACCTCAGAATTGGGAAAAGTTGAAAACAATAAAGACTAGGAGAGTGAGAATTAAAATATCTCACCCTAACAAAGAGTTCCTTGTCATATTATTAAAAGCAGAATTTTATAAGGAAGAAACATCCTCCAAAATAAAAAATAATAACTGTCTAATGTAATTTCTAATAATTAAGGAGCATCGTAGTCACAACACCAAATAAACAATGTCAAATACTTGATAAAACCAGACACATCTGCTCTGAGACCCAGCAGCTTCTTCTTACCTGTGACTTCAAAGGACAGCTTAGTAGTACCCCAGTCTGTTTCTTCCCGGGACACCAGTTGAAACTGGAGTGGCATCTTTGGTGACACCTCTGGAGCAGGCAGATACCAATTCTTCCTGAGAAAGAAAACTCTAAAAACTGAAGAGGCAGTCTGGGCAGTTCATTCTGTTTTAATTTTTAAAACTGCATCATGTTTTTTGACTTTCCCTCGGGAGGGGGATCAGAATACCTCCTGGGTATCCCTGCCTGTCGTAAGAGGCAACTAAAAGGGTTGTGTCAGGAAGGACATCCGACGTAAAACCATCTTGCCAAAACCATAGTTGCAAAGAACACAAAGCACATACCGGATCGGTCGGGGCCCGAGTGAGAGGCGGGAGCAGGGGACAGAAAGAGAGGCCAATCAAGAGGTGTGAAGTCAGAATGGGTGCAGGGAGGTGTGAAATGAAACTTCCAATGAATGGAGAAAATTTCAAAGAACAGTAGTCTGTCGTTAAGGGAAGGGAGAATGTGTGATCCTAGCTGCAGAATAATTTTAGTTTCGGTGGTCTTTCTGATGTATGAGTTCGGAAAACCGTCTTTGAGAACACAGACGGAGAGATTAGAGTGGTCGTGGCCGTCAGAGGTGAAATGAGAAACAATGGGCTTGGAGAGATCTTTAATCTTCACAGCCCTGACGTGTTCTCTGAAGCGGTCTCCGAAGCTCCTTCCTGTTTCTCCAATGTAGATGGCCAATGTAGATGACTCCACCATACAGGAGTGGAGGCCATGATACCCAAATAAACTACATATTAGTGAGAAGAATTGATAGAGCGAAAGTCCAAGATGCTTAAGTCCTGCCCTATGAGGCTGTTACCAGAAAACACAGGCTACTGGTGATGGACATCACAATATTGAAGGAGCGAAGAATAAAGCAGAGACCCAGCACGAACAGAAGTGTGGAAACTGAGAGAAAACAAAGTAGATTTCAACAGGCTGGTGAGAGAAATGAAAAACAACACAGAGGAAACAGAGGAGCCTTCAGTTGAAGAAGAGAAATTTCAGTAAAGGAAGTGACAGAAGCTATCAAAGAGATGAAAGTGGGCAAAGCAAATGGACCATCAGGAATAGCAGAAGAACACTTTAAGAACCTCATGAAGAGGGGATTCAGTGGCTGACGAGATTGCTAAACAATATTGCAAAAGAAGAGAGAATTCCAGAAGAATGGACAAAAAGCAGTATGGTTACCATCTACAAGGAGGAGACCCAGTGGAGTGTAAAAACTATAGAGGAATAAAACTTCTGGAACATGGATTGAAAATCCTGGAAAAAAATCTGGACAAGAGACTCAGGAAGATAGTCAGGATTCACAACTCATAATTTGGATTCTCAGCGGGGAAAAGCACAACAGATGCCATTTTTGTGATGAGACAGTTACAGGAGAAGACACTAGAGAAAGTGAAAAAGCTGTATGTGGCCTTTCTGGACTTGGAGAATGCATATGACCGTGTGACAGAGAGGAGGTGAATTGTTGCTTGAGGAAGAAAGGAGTACCAGAAAGCAAGGTGAAGTTAGTTCAAGCAACCTATAGAGATGCAACTATGAAGGTGGTCACACAACGGGGAGAGACAAAAGAGTTTGAAATCACAGTTGGAGTACACCAAGGATCAGCACTAAGTCCCTTCCTTTTTATAAACATTATTGACACACTGACAGAGGAGGTAAGAACAGAAGTGCTTTGGGAACTCATCTTTCCTGATGATGTGGCACTGATGGCAGATTCAGGAGTAGAACTACAGGAGAAAGTGTTCAAATGGCAGAGGAGTCTGGAAAAGGGTGGACTGAAAATGAATGCAGAAAAAACTGAAATAATGGTAATGGAGAGAATAGGAGATACTATGACCAATGATGAGGAGACAAATGGAGGAAAACTGAAACTTGATGGCTTTAAATACCTTGGATCAAAACTGGTAACAAGTGGAGAGAAATAACTGGAATAATCTGTGACAGGAAAATTCCTAGAAAGTTAAAGTGCAAAATGTACAAGACTGTGATTAGACCTGTACTAGCATATGGAGCTGAATGCTTGGCAGTTGGAAAGAGGGAAGAGAACTTGATGAGAAGAACTGAAATGAGGATGTTGAGATGGATTCTGCAGATTTCAATGAAGGATAAGATCAGAAATGAAGAAATCCGTTGACGATGTAGGGTGGTGGATGTACAGTGCCTTGCGAAAGTATTCGGCCCCCTTGAACTTTTCAACCTTTTGCCACATTTCAGGCTTCAAACATAAAGATATAAATTTTTTATTTTATGTGAAGAATCACCAACAAGTGGGACACAATTGTGAAGTGGAACGAAATCTATTGGATTTTTGAAACTTTTTTAACTAATAAAAAAATGAAAAGTGGGGCGTGCAAAATTATTCGGCCCCTTGCGTTAATACTTTGTAGAGCGACCTTTTGCTGCGATTACAGCTGCTAGTCGCTTGGGGTATGTCTCTATCAGTTTTGCACATCGAGAGACTGAAATTCTTGCCCATTCTTCCTTGCAAAACAGCTTGAGCTCAGTGAGGTTGGATGGAGAGCGTTTGTGAACAGCAGTTTTCAGCTCTTTCCACAGATTCTCGATTGGATTCAGGTCTGGACTTTGACTTGGCCATTCAAACACCTGGATACGTTTATTTGTGAACCATTCCTTTGTAGATTTTGCTGTATGTTTGGGATCATTGTCTTGTTGGAAGATAAATCTCCGTCCCAGTTTCAGGTCTTTTGCAGACTCCAACAGGTTTTCATCCAGAATGGTCCTGTATTTGGCTGCATCCATCTTCCCCTCAATTTTAACCATCTTCCCTGTCCCTGCTGAAGAAAAGCAGGCCCAAACCATGATGCTGCCACCACCATGTTTGACAGTGGGGATGGTGTGTTGAGGGTGATGAGCTGTGTTGCTTTTACGCCAAACATATCGTTTTGCATTGTGGCCAAAAAGTTCGATTTTGGTTTCATCTGACCAGAGCACCTTCTTCCACATGTTTGGGGTGTCTCCCAGGTGGCTTGTGGCAAACTTTAGACGAGACTTTTTATGGATATCTTTGAGAAATGGCTTTCTTCTTGCCACTCTTCCATAAAGGCCAGATTTGTGCAGTGTAAGACTGATTGTTGTCCTATGGACAGACTCTCCCACCTCAGCTGTAGTTCTCTGCAGTTCATCCAGAGTGATCATGGGCCTCTTGGCTGCATCTCTGATCAGTCTTCTCCTTGTCTGAGCTGAAAGTTTAGAGGGACGGCCAGGTCTTGGTAGATTTGCAGTGGTCTGATACTCCTTCCATTTTAAGATGATCGCTTGCACAGTGCTCCTTGGGATGTTTGAAGCTTGGGAAATCTTTTTGTATCCAAATCCGGCTTTAAACTTCTCCACAACAGTATTACGGACCTGCCTGGTGTGTTCCTTGGTCTTCATGATGCTCTCTGCGCTTTCAACAGAACCTTGAGACTATCACAGAGCAGGTGCATTTATACAGAGACTTGATTACACACAGGTGGATTCTATTTATCACCATCAGTCATTTAGGACAACATTGGATCATTCAGAGATCCTCGCTGAACTTCTGGAGTGAGTTTGCTGCACTGAAAGTAAAGGGGCCGAATAATTTTGCACGCCCCACTTTTCATTTTTTTATTAGTTAAAAAAGTTTCAAAAATCCAATAGATTTCGTTCCACTTCACAATTGTGTCCCACTTGTTGGTGATTCTTCACATAAAATAAAAAATTTATATCTTTATGTTTGAAGCCTGAAATGTGGCAAAAGGTTGAAAAGTTCAAGGGGGCCGAATACTTTCGCAAGGCACTGTAGATGAGAAGATGCGAGAGGCGAGGTTAAGGTGGTATGGACATATCATGAGGAGGTACGTTGAGGAAGTAACAAAGAGGGTAATGGAATTTGAGGTGGAAGGTAACAGGGGAAGAGGCAGGCCTAGAAAGAGATGGATAGATTGTGCGAGAAAAGATATGGAGGTATGTGAAGTGAGTGAGGAAGATGTACTCGACAGAGACAAGTAGAGAAGAGCAACCAAAGCAGCTGACCCCAGGACAGTCTGGGACTAAGGCTGTGAAAAAGAAGAAGAAGAAGAAGAAGAAGAAGATCATGTTTTTTGACATATTCATGAATCTCCCACAGACCAGATTACTATTATTTAAAATAGTTCCATGCTGTTGATTACGCACCTGACAAGAAAGCGGACAGGCAGAAACCATGGGAAACCACAGAAAGGGTGGCTATCTTCACACTTGGCCCGAATGGTGTCATTGATTTCGGGGATGTGAGGTGTGATGTACCTCATCCCCGTGTAGTCAAACCCATTGATCCAAACCCCCGAGTCCTTCCTTTCCACCTGGCCATGGAGGTCGTAGAACATGCGAGTGGTGTGCTAGAATCACATGGGTTACAGGGTTTAATTTGTTAAGAATCTTTTAATTATTCCGTTTTTAAATGGTTAAAGTACTAGAATTGTCATGTCTTAATGTGGTATGTACTGTCTTTGGTGAGAAAAATCTTAAAGTGTTGAAATGAATAATAAGTAGTTTCAAATGCAGTGTCCAGAGGTGGACTGGTCATCTCTGTTACCTGCAGGAAGACGCGCTTGGGCCGAGGGTTAGAAGGATTGTCAGAGTAAGGGAAGAACAGGCCACAGGAAACCAACACGAGCACCACAGCAAAGACAGCACCCAGCACTGCCAACATCTTCTTTGTGCTCCTGACCAGGTAAATGAAGTGCAGCTGGGAGAGAAAGAAGACTCAGGCCTAACAGATCTGAAGCAATGCTTTGATATGAATCACGGTTCCACAAATCTGCTCATTCAACTCTGTGCCTTGCCTCTGCGTAGGACTGACAATATCAAAACCAGGTATAGATTACTGAGATCCTTTATTTCCTAACAGAAATGTAAATACCTTTGACAGGACTGGCATTTTTCCTGACTTTCAGGCTCCTAACTGGTAGTTCCATTATTATCCTCCAGGTGTCCCTGGAAGCAACTAATCTCAGCAATCTTTAAACAGCACAGGTCCTGTGGTTATACAACTAGAAACCAAATATGCTTTTTGTAATTCATTGGTGCAAATCAATAATTTGACACAATTAAAGAAAAAATAAATAAAATCACAAGTAGATGAACAATTACATCACAAACCACATAACTGAGTGAATGTTTGCACAAAAATCCACCAGGTGTTCTACACACCAACGGATGGAACAACATTTGCATAATCAACAAATTATCATTGCACAATTCTCAAATGATAACAGACCAACATGTAAAATCACAAAAATACACAAAATGAAAGGCTGAGTTTGACACTGTGTAGTAAAGTAAAGTGACACTAACCCTCTGTAAAGAATGTAAGGGAAAAGAAAGCTTGGAACCCTAGCATGCTGTAATGCTGGAATTTAGAATTTGACAGAGGCATCGGTCTGTGTGGCATTGGCTCCAATCCCTTGTTGTAACGAGCTTTGAAAAACTTCCTACATTAACTCCTCTAAAAAAGGAGCATCTACTGCATGCTGCTGATTTACGCAAAAACAAAAGAATTGGTTAAAAGGTCAGTGTGTCTGTAGTTACTGAATCAATACATCCATCCACTGAATGAACAATTATTATAACATATACAGCTAATATGCTGTATATAATAATACAGCTTAAAATGTGACTAATTTATTTCAGATAATATTTAATCCATTTCATGATGATGAATTCCAACATTAACATTAACAAAGTGGAAAATTTTCTTAGATTTTATGGAAAATCTGGCTTCCTTCAAGGAATGGCTGGATGAGAATCCTGGACCAATTAACTACTAACAAGCAAACAAGCTAGATGGGCCAAGTGGTCCCCTGACTCTGAGGAGGCAGCATACTCACAAAGTAGGAAGAAAGAAAAATGGTGCCCAGCGTGATGAGGGTGGCCAGCACCACGTCTGGTGGGATTTCTGTGCCACTGCGCCCCAGGATGGGTGTGAAGATCTCAAACACCACCCAGATGAGAAACATGAAATGCACATAGGGCAGAGTCAGGCCAAATAGGTACAGTACTGAGTACTTTAGTGTGGCACCTTAGAGGAAGGGGAGAAAGGAAGAACAGATTCAGTGGATTCATCTGTTGATCACATCAAAGCAGAAAATACAAAACTTTTCAAACCTTGGGTCCGAATACCTCATGCTTTTTACCTGGCATGGCAAGTTGCACCAGTGACAAGCCACAACCCACCTAGATGAATCACAATATTGTTTCAAGTTCTTAATTGCTCTGAGCAATGGTCAAAAATACTTGCAAAATGCTTTATGTTTCCACCCAATACTCAAAGAATGCCAATAACACCCATTTTCACATTTTGTATAAATTATCTACACATTATTTGTTCTTGCTCTGCCATTTTCAGTATGACATGTCATTATGTAGTATTTATGAGAGTTTGAATGTCAGTCAGCATTAAAAGAGTCAGTCAGATAAACTCAGGCACACAAGAGAAATGATAATTTATTCATCTGCAAGTTGAGCCCCAATAACTATATCTTGTGACAGTAAGGGCATGTGTCTATGACGACAGAATAAATGGAAAGCAGGAATAAGAAAACAGTGAGATTAAAACACAGGAGTAGAGTGAAAATGTTAGAAAAAAATTATATGTATAGTAACAACTACAGTCAACATGTACGATGTAACAGGGGAGGGGGTTGGAAGAGAGGAAGGCAGAGAAAATTGAGCAGACAGAAGAAGGCCAGTGGAGCTTCACCTTTCTGCTTAAACTCCTGAGAGAGCAGCAGTTTTATGAGAAGCGGGAAGGCCACCATGAGCATGGGGACATAGGCCGAGCACAGGCCCTGCTGTGTGAGGAACACCAGGGCACAACACCACAGAGTCATGCTCACATCGAAATACAGCTCCCCCAGCTGCAGGCGTGGAACATTCTGGAGAACACAGCAAAGCACTTGTATCAACACATCGATGAAACCAACGTTAGTCAGAAGTGCTTTCTCTTTCTTTTCAAACTAAAATGAAAAACTTTGAAGACGGAAACAATGTAGATTGATAACATACTGTAGGTAAAGAAAATTTTTTCAAATTCAAATTGTTATGGACAATTACCAGCAGTTGAGCTGATGGTTAGAAAAATGTCAGGCAAATATTTCACTGTAATAAAATGCTCTGAAATTCACTGTTATCTCTACCTCATTCTATAGATTATGAGGGGAAAGTAAGGTTTTCTTTTGTGTACAAATATCCCTGCCATTGACATAACTTAAAATACTTAAAAATATTTTTTACTACAATCAATGTTTTGGAAATGGTGTTCTAGTTACATTTTACTAGTACAAAATGTAACTTGGCCCAATAAATGTTTTTCAAAAATTGGATTTGAATGAAAAATAAATGAACAACTAAATTACAAATTTTATTAAAAACATTCACACAGGCAGTGATACAAAAGGGAAACACTGAAGAAATGCAATAAACTAAAGCTAAAGTCCTGTTGCTCCTGTTAAAAAAACCTCTTGGAGTACATCTTGGGATATTATATATATACATCTTTATTGCAATATGTTTTTTTACATAAAATATAAAAAGTGTTTTCTTCGTGATAGTATGGTTTGAATAAGTACAGTATACAGCACACTGTTCCATCAATACTCTCATGTACAATAAGTACTGTCCTGAGAAGAACTGTATTTTCTAAACAGAAATAATTGATACTCAAAAAAAGTGGATAAATTAATAAAACGTTGCAACACAACCATGTCTGTAGATTATACTGTAGCAGCAAGGCTTATTAAAATACAGGAATTAAGTTTTCTGCTCCCTTGCCAGTGAGGCCCCATCTCTCTCTTCATCTCTGTGGTGCAGCCACAGAGAAGCTATTCATGCAGGCTGATTTAAAGATGTTTTCTTTTGATAAGGGACAGCTCCTAAATGGGGATGCACTTAGCTAAGCCTGGCTATCATGATTAATGGTCATCCATTGGCGCCTATCTGTCTAGGGAGTGCCAGATGGACATCTGGACTGCATTCCTAAGTGTCAGGAGTAAGTGACTCATATCTCACCTCGATCAACCAATCAGGGACTGGTAGGGCCGAGTAACCCACGTGGGTCTCTGATGCCCATGAAACGTTCAGCCAACGAACAAGCTGAAGTTCCTCCAGGTAAAAACAGGCAACACAGAGCTCCCAGGAGACTATTCCAAAAAGGAGAATTCCAGAGGTGCAAGACTATTCTAAAGAATTCCAGGGCAGGACGGCCCAGGAGCAGAAAGGCTCCCAAGGGCAGGACATTTTGCGGCACGCCTCGTGACCATCCTGAGACGGCCAGTGTGTCCGAGTGCCAGAACTTTCCTTTGTTCTAAGAGTCGAGAGCGGAGGTTGCCACGAGTAACCAAAGGATCCACCCGTGATTAGCACCAGCAGCAAGCCCGTGAACAGGTCAAAACTGTGGACTGCTGAATCAGTATTCAGAACTAGCTTCATCAGGAACGAACTGGTCCTCTTCCTGACCCGCTGGGACCCACAGTAACTTTTCTTCTGTGCACAAACTTCGCTAGTTAAAGCCAACACTAACTAGCCAGTCTTCAGAGAGCAGCGCAGAATCTCCACCACGTTGCAAGCCGCAACAGCACGGCCACTGCTTGGCACCGAGCCAGTGAGCGCGTTTTGGACAGCAACAAGCCTGCAGCTGTTTCTTTGTGCCCGCAGGAGATCTGAATCCCCAGATTGGATGAGTATTCAACTTCACTGCATTACTGCTCGAGAATTCAATTGTTATCCCAACCAGTTGATATCAATTTAATTCCTAAGAGTTATGTACTTGTTTTGAGTATCTAGTGTAGAAGTTGTGACCAAGTTCATTTACAAAACAGTCTAAATGAATGATATACCAAACGTATGTCCTCTTGATATATGTAACTCTTCGTGACTGAATGAATATATACCTTTTGTATTCTGATAACCCTCACGATAAGATCTGTTAGGTTTACATGCATATTCTGTGTATTAATAAATTTATTCTTGTGTATTAGTACCTGTATGTGTGCATTGGTTGAGTTATACCGCATGGTTGGATTCTAAGGCCATTAAAAGAATCATTTTGTGACTTACTGCCACAATTAATCATTGTCCCAGTAAATCCCCAAACCCCTACAGAACTGGGGCCCCGTGAGAGCACACTACAATACTGATCTATATAAAAGAATACATGGCAAGGTGAAACTAAGCTTATAAAGTCCCCAACAAGTTTAGCAGCTTGACTGTAAGTGAATGATTGTGTGCCGATGGTAAAATTAAGCAAGAAATGGCTCAAGGTTGAGGCCTCTCTGAATTTAACAGAGTGTGCTCATGAATGTAAAAGATGTTGCTACTAGTTTATCTTGGACAGTTTTCTATATGTTAAATCCACTGTTCTCGTATAAGCTTAAAGAAAAGGGGAACTCCTTTGACACTTGTGACACTGTGAAAAAGTTAAAACCCTATGGTTTTCAAATCTTGCACAAATGATGGCAGGGTTTACCCAGGCATTATGCAAATACTGCTTATATTTTGAGGATTATACTGCATTTGGCACATAAAGGTTTGCATGAATTCACAATAAGCAATGATATGTGGTTCAATAAAACCATGAAGACATGAAAATTCTTTCACTGTAACACTGCTGTACAGATATGCTATTCAAATACAAAAACATGACAACACTGTTTCACACCAAAGACTATTTCATGCAAATATTAATGTTCTACCTTTAATATAGCTAAAAATTAACAGCTTTAGACAACTCATAGCCTAAAAAGAATGTTAGCAGGATAAAGAAGACCCAATACAAGAAGGTTCAGTGAAACTAATCAAAGATAATCTAAGATATTTAAAAAAGGGATATAGGATATATATCCTGTATGCAGTGTGGAGTTTGTATGCTCTCTCCGTGTTCATGTAGGTTTCTTCCAACAGTCCAGAGACAAACTGTACTGCTGGGTTACTTGGCTTCTGGGAAAAATAGATCACAAATCTTATAAACTAGGTTTTGCATAGTTCAAAAACTCTGGCTCTGTAGCTAAGGATCTGCGCCCGTGGCTGGAAGGTTGCCAGTTCGTATCTGGCAGAGGAATCCTACTCCCCTGAGCAAGGCCCTTAACCCCAACTGCTCCAGGGGCGCAGTATAAATTCTTGACCCTGCACTCTGAACCCAAGCTTCTCTCCCTGTCTGTGTGTCTCATGGAGACCAACTTGGGGTATGCAAAAAAAGACAAATTCCTATTACAAGAAATTGTATATGGCCAATAAAGTGATCTTAAAAAATAAACTGGCTCTAGGGTGCGAGTGCTTGAGTGTGTCTGTGTGTGCCCTGTTGTCCAGAGTCTACCCTGCCTTGCACCTATTGCTTGCCAAGATCCCAAGCTATCCTAAAATGGATGAAGCAGTTAGACTATGGATGGATGTATACTCTTTTAACAGTGTTGCCTATATATTCTTTTATATGATAAGGTACATTTATACAGCATCTTTTACCATGCACCTCAGCATAAGCACGACGTTCCATTCATGGCACAGCTGAAAGATTTCTGAGGATGAATAACTAGTGACATTTAAACCACAGTTCATTTAAACAGATTTCAAACCTTACATTAAAAATGTTTTTGAAGAACTTATGTTCTGTTTCAAAGGCACGAGAAATACTAAAAGCACCAGTCATGACTAAGAACAAAAAAACAAGCTTGTGACAACGTTAAAAAAATAAAGCTAAAGAAAAGATGAGTCAAGAATTTTAATTATAAAGACAAAACAGCTTTGACTACTGTACCTTTGAACTATGCAAAACCTAGTTCATAAGATTTGTAATCTTTTTTTATTTATCTGCACGTTATATATCCATCCATCCTTTCATTCATTCATTTTCTAACTGCTACATCCAAGCAACGGGTGCAAGGCAGGGTACACCCTGGACAAGATACACCAGGGCCAGATGACCTACCAGTATGTCTGGACTGTTGGAGGAAACGCGAGCACAGGGAGAACATACAGGTCCAGAACTGAACACATGGCCCCAGCAGCAAGGCAGCGATGACAACCACTGCCCCACCGTGTCAACTGCAAGTTATATATACAGTACATACTGCATATAGATATAAATAGGGGTTAAGAAAATAGAATACAGAGCAAGATCACCAATAATTAAAAGAAAAAAATCATAACCCCCTAACTGAAGAAGATATGCCAAGAATATACTAGTGCTATTGGTATAAGAGGCACCTGAGCTCTTTGTTCTCTGGCACAACTCTGGCAAAAGTGTAATAAATGAGTGACAAACTGGAATAAACAAATATCTATTAATATCTTGACACACAAATAAATAAACAACACACACAAAACATACTACAATACAAGTTACCCCTATGAACAAACAAGGCATTTCAGAGGCTTACGTTTTCACTGACCAGAAAAACTCAAGACTTCTATCCCAGATATCAGAAATCCTATACAATGCATAACAGGCCAACAAGAGATAAACAAAGAAGATAACCAAGACTTGAATCTCTCTTCTTATGAATCCAGAACCTCCCAAAGTGAACTGGAATCTATTTCCCAATTGTAAAAATGCATCCACTAATCACAAGAAAATCAGAGGTTCCTATCAGAGACACCAAGTTCTCTTAATCTTCTTCTTCTGTCTCTTTCTTCTCTCTGTGCTTTTTCCTCCTTCTCTTTTCCTACTGCTTTTGCCTACCTGTCTTAGAAGGGGTAAATACTCAAACTGGGATGAAAGCATAGGTAGGGCACCTCAGAGAGCTATATCAGCACAGCTGTTTTTTCTCATTTAAATCAATAATATTTAACTAGGAGATATCAGCTCAGGACCAATTCAGGACTGGACAAATGCAACAGATGACATTTACTTTACAGAACTACAACATTTTGCAGAGTAATACCAAAAACAAAACTACAAATATAAAATATGAAACACCAATCATGAAAAGGCTAATTATGAGAAATACGGCAACGCTCAAAAGACCAAGTCATAAAAGTTTCTTAGAAAATCACGTGCATATCAGTTATGTATTGTGACACATGAGACTTGTAATCTTGTAAGAAGAAGAATCACAAAAATATTTGGTATTACATTCTACCGCTATAAAATGAAAGCAAATTCTACTATATTGACATTCAGTCAGAACACAATTCCTTTATAATTGCAGTAGAGTAATTAAATATTGTTTTGATATTTCTAAGTATTTAAATTTGTGCAGAATTTTGTGAACATCTTTATGTAGTTAACATCTTATTAAAAAGTAAGATCCAATGTTTGTATGACAAATATTTTATAAACCAACACAAATATAAACACCTCTGTCAATCCTAAAATGCAGCAACATTAAATTAAAGATGTGTTTATTAAGTCAAAAGGTTTCCCATTAAATTCCACCTTTTTAGGTACAAGAACAATATTTAAAGCTTATGTATATTGAATAAACTTTCAAGAATCATCTAATGCATCTTTCATGCCTGCTTCAACCTGTTCAGTGAAGGACACACTCCTCCTCCAATGAGCTCTAACCTCTACTATGAGAAATGTCAGTGACGGTGTGGCGGGCTCCAATCATGATGATCACCATTGACAAGTCATTTAGGATCTGAACTGCCCACACTCCAATCACATACAATGGCTTCCACCACTTCTCAGTAAGTGCTACTAAGCTAGTCAACTTTTTGAAGAACATGCCACAATATTATTCTACACTTAGTAAAGTCTAAATGTAGTGTTTAAGTCTTTAGTATGTTTTTTATTTAATTATATCCTACAAATATAAAGGAAACAAACAATATGGCTGTTTTTAGTCTTAAAATCGTGAGGGCAGAAAACATGAAAACTGAAGAGTACTCACTCCATAGTAGAGATTCTTGGCCAGTGTGTGAATGAGTATCATCTTGCCAGCCGCAGCAGAGCCATACAGGCAGATTGACACATAGAAATGGTTGTACCAAAACATGGTTTTTCCCATGAGAGATACCAGCAGAGCGACAATAAGCACAGACAGAAGGGTGATGAACCAACTCATGATGGCCACGCCAACAGCATATGCCAGTTCTCGCATACATCTTCTTCCTGCGGCATAGAAAACATACCCCCTGTCACAGCGCAGAGAACCAGGTTCCTCCCTCTCCCATTGACTCAAATGTCTGCAGTCAGTACAGTTGTCAATACCCTCTAGAATACCAAGAAACTCTTGACATGTCAGTTAATCATATTTACACATTTGAGGTGACTTGGGAGGTCAATGGAGCTCTAGGAGTGCCGGTTCAAGCCTGTGTCATGCAGCCAGCCCACTGAGACCAGGATTTCACAAACTGCAGTGATTATGAATGGCTGAGAACTGCAAAGGGGAGGGTAGGATTAGTAGGCCAGGTCTTTCTCAGCTCTTGACAACACCAGAAACACCTGTGACCTCCTGGGAGCTTGATGGTTTTGCGGTGCTGTAACTGAAGGACAAGCATCTCCTCCAGTGGTGCCAGTACATGTTAAAAGGGTTAGGTATCACAATCATATTTTTGGATCTTCTAAAAAATAATTTACAAGCGTGAGAACCATGGTGGATACAAAACCAACCCAAGAAAATCTTGTTAGTCTTGTTTGTTATAATCTGGCATACAAGTGGCACTGCACATTTTCTTTTGTGCTCTATCTTTTGAAAACTTTCCTCCAGACCTAGTAGCTTTTCACTTCTCAAGTTTTCTTTATTTCACCATTTCAAGCCATTTATCACAGCGTCTAAAAATATGCCACTGGGCATTTCTCATTTTGCTTCTCTACTCCCTCTTTAGGAGTCCACACATTCCATTTTCTTTTTAAATGAAATATTGTAATCAGCTTTCAAATGAATGTTCCATCGGATTAACAGCAGTTAGGAACGGGACATGAGATCAGCAAAGAATAATAATGAACCACTTTGTAAGAGGCTTTAGTTTGCTTTGGTGATGGTAGATTTAAAGAATTAAGTGAGCTCAGGGAATATAAGTTATTTTAGTCTTCCCAACAGTTTGCTTCTAAAATGTCTCCTGTTCCCCAAGTTCACTGGCAAACTGTGCAACTGTTTTTCTTTTGTGCTTAAAAGCAGCTTGAAAACCTCTCTTTGTTAGACTAAAGGCCAAAATCTATATATTCAAGTTTTTTTTATCTAGTTTGTGATAGCTGGATTGAAAGCACCATTTCTCATTATAAGTAGGTGCAGGATTAGTAGCAGTAAATTATATATCCCATCAAACACCAGTGAATAAAGAAAGTCATAAACAAAGTCACAGCATGCTAAATGGGCACTCACCTGCATTACTAGAAAGTGAATATTTCTTTCCCAAATATATGAAAGTTGCCACGGCGACCATGTAGTTGATGATGGTTCCCACCCGAGCTGGGTAAGCCACCACAAATATTCCCAAGAGATCAAAGAAGACCATGTTGCCATGGCGATACTCTGAGGAATCCGCCAATTTATCTGACAGGGCAAGGTGCTTCACTACAGCAAGGATATTGTCACCTGTGACAAATGCAAAGGCTGGGTCACTGCAGGTAATCAGAGCTGCTTCACTAATATTTAAATAAAACTGCATAATATTTCTTTCTAAATCATAGAAGGCTTGCAATACATTATTACATTTTTATGTTATTATTATGGAACATAATAAAGTTCCACCTTAGCATGAGAAGCCACATACTGTATAAACAAAGGAGGTGAAAGATACATTCATAAGAGCATGGAAAGGATTAGACACAGGATGAGACCATTGGGGCCATCTAGCTCTTTTGATTCCAAGTAATAACAACAATTAGTAGTATTTATGCAACACATTACACCCCAAAGGATACTGAAGTGCTCCACACACAGGAGGGGCTTTACTTAATCCACCACTGAAGCGCACAAAATTGCCTTAATTGCCATACAATTAGGTAATGGTCTCTGAGGGTTATAACAGTGGTTCACATGAAATTCAAAATAAATACTAAAGAGACATCCGTCTCTGTCAGTCAGACAAGCAAAGATTCAACCACGAACACCAAAGATATTTCAAAATTGTATTGTAAAATTGTATAAAGGTAGAAGAAGAGATCATTAGAATAGCATAAACACATTTCAAAGACCTTATTATCTCTTTGAGCACTGTGAAGTCGATCAGTAAGAAGCAAAAGGCAAAAGACACTGTCTTGATCATATAGTCAAAGTGAAGCCATGCAAAAAGGAACTGGTTAGGGACATTGTTGTGAGGTCAGGAATGACCATGGGTCAAGTATATCCTGGACACTGCACAAAGTATCTCAAATCTCACATGGGGTTTGCAACAAAGCAACTAAGTGATACTGGAAACGTGGCAAAAGCTTACATGGTCAAACAAAACAAAACTGAAACATTCTGTTCAAAATGAAAAGCATTACATCTGTTGAAAGCCCAACATAGCGAATCACTCAGTCAGAAGAAGCACTGGACATGAATAAATATTTGGGATCTAGTGGTGTCTAAACAATTGTATTTAAAAAGAGATTGAGACGAGCAGATGTTTGCCCCATGACTTTGCCTTGGTGTGGTCAGGCGTGTCTCACTGGAAAGCATTTTCTGATTTTTTTAAATGTGCGTGCACCAGACTGAGGATTTTTAGTGAGATTACTGCTCACTGCTCAATCATATTGTGAGGTAGAAACATTGTGTATATTGTGCACATATTGTGTTTATTGCTTTAGGTCCCTCTATATGTGCTGATGTACAGAATGTGTAGCTAAGGCAGTTATTTCTTTAAGCATAGTTATGTAGTTACTGCTTTGCATCCATAACCCCTCTGTATGGGATACAATCTCACACATGAGGGAAAAAGGTATTTAAACCCCTAAATCGAATCATTGGGGAGAAGGTCAAGGAGGAGAACATAGCTTGTGAACTTTCAATTTTTCTAAGAAAAGTCCTCTAAGTTAAGCCTAGGAGTCTTTTGCAGTTTTTTTATCCAATTTCATTAGATAAGATAAAGATAAGATCACTTTATTGAAATTTGTCTTTTCGTATACCCCAGCTTGCTCTCCATGAGACACACAGGCACACAGACGGGGAGAGAGAGCTTGGGGTCAGAGTGCAGGGTCCGCCATTGTAGAGTGCCCCTGGAGCAGCTAGGGTTAAGGGCCTTGCTCAGGAGCCCAGCGGAGTTCTCTGCCGGCTGCAGGATTTGAACCTGCAACCTTCCAGCCACAGGCACAGATCCTTAGCCACAGTGCCACCTATCCTCCCAAAGCAAAGGTTAAACCCATATTTATTTTCTGCTCAATTTTTAATAAATTTCTCAGGATATTGGTTTTGTCTTTTTGATCTAAAGGTTAATCTCATTTTAATTTTTTGGCATTTGATAGTTTTGATTTTTTAAAAACTTTTTATTTAATGATGAAAGATTTTGCACATAGAATTTATAAAAAATAATTTTTACAATGATATTATGTATTTGATAGTTATCTATTTACATTATGACAGCATAGATGGGAGGTTACATGTGGAAATATAATTATTAAAAACATAACATAATAATCCCCACAAAAAAACTGCAACATCTTCTTTCACAGAATAAAATCAGGTCTCAATGGGGTCATAAATGTAATCCAAGCTTGTCAGTATCTGTTCTCCACATGCATCCTAAGAGAAAAGGTGATCTTTTCCATTACATGAATCTCCTTAATCTCCTACTCTTCAGTAAGATTTTGAAGAATTCCTAATATATTTGTAGCTCTGATTAATGTAATCAAATGTAATCAAAAGTAAGATTACTCAAATGTATCACTGAGAATTGAAATGGCAGGTTTAATATATTATATATTATACAGATGCAGCCATTCAAAGTGCGCGGCACAGACACGTACCGGAGCTAATTGGCTACGGCCTTGCTCGTCACAATGCAAAATACCGCGGAACGTGATTGGTTGACCGACAGGGGAACTTGTGGTGCGTTGGTCGGTTGTAGAAAGATTTAAATGTCTTTACTGTGCCCGTTTTAGTATTGAATATTTATATGGAATTTTACCACTGAAGGGAAATCTTAGTAGCTGAGCATAAAAAGAATAGGAGCATACTGTAACGCGTGTGAAGGCCATAAACTATATTAATTTTGGAATTTAAACATACAGTATATGGCTGGTCTCGGTACTTTAAAGAAAACATACACACCAGTATTCCATTTCTCCCTAAACATTTTAAGCATCGAAGTCTTTAACTAACGTGATACCGGAGTCAACAAGCATACTTTTAGAATTTGATTAAAAGGGAATATAATATGGAATCGCGTATCTAAAGAAATTAATAACGATATAATTATACTCATGTACCGCAACACAAGAATTGTTACGTAATGTTTTGCAGGGGTTTTTCAACACTCCTCATGTGACCTCGCGCTGTGGATTAGGTTCCTGACTCCCACGTCACACGCTGTGTGTTCGAATCCCGCTGGAGCCGTGACTTTTTTTAACAAACATTTCTTTGAAAAAATAAAACATTTCCCTGGCTCAGGGATTAAATAAAACTTCACTTGCACCAAACAAATTTATATTTCTAAATATCACAACATGATCGAATTTAAGTCATTTTAATAACAATGAATAGTCACCTAGGCGTTACAATATAAACATTTATATTGATTTAAATCCCGTTTAAATCGCCTTTATTTAAAACCCATAAATAAAGCTGATACTGTTTAGACTTTTAATTATTTAAATCTGTATTACAGCAGCACAATGCACAATGCAACGAAAATCGCTGTCTTTGTCTTCTGCGTAATAATGTTCACCTCTCTGTCCAGCAAATTAACAATAGTAATAATAATGAACTTTATTGTATATGGCGCCTTTAAAGCTGGCTCCTCAAAGCGCTTTACAGGATAAAAACAATAACAACAATACTGTTAGGCTGGGCAAACATTTTTTTTTAAAGAAATACAAAATGAGATATAATGATACTTACTAGTTAAGGAAGCTAGGCTCCTCAATGAAATCGCTTTAACATGCTAATGCTTTGGTGTAACAGTCCGGGCGTGGCAAGCTTCTAATGCCAACCCGACTACGGCGAAAGGAACCCTTCTTTCATTGGAAGACAATGAAGATATTCTAGCCCTAAATGAATTAATAGCAAACATGGTTTACATAAAAGACATTTTTCCAAGAAAGTTTAGCCTTTGTCACTAATGAAACCACTAAATAAAGACATAAATAAAGAAATCTTAACATTTTTAAAATACATGACTTTGCTAAAATTTATTTAAAAATAAAAACGATTACAAACGCCAGCGGAGAGAGAGAACAGGGGAGGGATGTTGGTTTTGCATAAGGGGCGGGGCTATGGAAATGAGGTCTATTTGGGAATGTGGAGTTACATGTTCTAGCTGTTTGTGAATTATCATTGTTGAGTATGGAGTGTTGAGGTATTGATTTTGTGTTATGCTTTATGTTGAAAATTGAGGTGGATTTTGTTTATGATGAAGAGGATAAACTGGGATTATCAACAAATTGTAAATATGACGTTTGCATTGGCATTACTAATTTTTCACTTGAGTGTATGGAGGATTGTTAGCTGTCACTGAGAGCAGTTAATTAAATGTATTTTTTTATTCACAATCAGACAAATGCAACATAAATTGTTATCTTTGTCTTCTAAGTATATTAATAAACTTTCAGCATAGCTTTCTCCCCGTTTAGATTTATTTTCTTGGGATTTTGGGATAAAACGTGGAAAGATTAGATTAGTAATCATTTTTATTTTTTAAATACATTTTAGAAAAGTGTAATCTAAACTAAACAGCTGTATTTATTTAATACCACTCGATACTTAAATTAATGGAGTTTAGTTGATACCGTTTAAACTTTTAATTATTTTAAATTGGATTACAGCATTGTACACATGCTTAAAAGAGGAGAAAACGCAAGCCTTCTTCAGGTGTGAGGGTCTTCTGCTCAGAATGAAATGCTAAAATGTAATGTAGGCTCTGAATGGGTTCAATTATGATTTGGGCTTGATTAAGATCGCTGCCTTTCATCCAAAATCCTGCTTGAATCCTTCTAAGCTAAAAATTAGACATGAGAAGGGGCTCTGGTGAAATTTCTCTTTTTTTAATTTTTCTTTTTTTCTTGGAAAAATATCTTACCCGCTACAATCCGGGCACAGAAGGATTAAAAGAAGCCAGACAGGCAGGGGGAAGAGCGAGTTCTAAATAAAGAGGTATCCAGGTAACAGTGAAGGTAACAGCCGCAGACGTGGCCTACTTAGCCCGCCAGGGTTACCCTACTCTCCCGGAGGAGGCCCACCGGGATATAGCGCTCCAGGCATTCCTCTGGGCTCTGGCGCCGACTGAGGCGCAGTGCCACGTGATGCTGGCCGCGCTGGTCCTCTTGGAGCAGGCCCTGGCTTTGGCTGAGCAGGCTGATGCCATATTCGACGAGACCGGTGGACACCAACAGAGGGGCGCACGGGAAACAGATGGGGAGGAGACGCCCAGCGCGGCGATGCTGGGGGAGCGACGACGGCTGGTCATCTGCCACCGCTGTGGGGAGAGGGGACACATCGCACGGGAGTACCGGGTGCTGGAGCCCCGGGGACTCCGGAGGCTGTTGGGAAACGGGAGCGGGGTGGCCTAAAGTGGGGAGGGCCGCCCTTGAGCGACTCTACTCCCACTCCCGAAAGCCAGAAGGAGCGCTTCACCCCACCTGCTGCCGTGGGAAGGGTTGGCCACAGCCGGGGCTTATTTCTTCTCTCCCTCATCGAGGGCAGACCCTACCAGGCCCTCATCGACACCGGTTCGACCATCACCCTGCTGCGGCCTGGTATCCTGCCGGGCACCAAGGCAGCCAGACCCCCAGGGCGCTCACCGTGCACTTTGGGGCTGCGAGTGTGAAACACTCCTTCTACAGTACCTTGCCCCAGTCCGTGAGAACTATATCCTGGGGTTGGACTGGTTGCAGCAGGTGGGTGGTTGCCTTGACTTGGGCCGGCGAGAGTTGGTGGGGCAGGGGGAACGAATCAGTTTCACGGTGGGTGGGACGGGAGGTGTCCAGGGTGTGTGGGATGATCGGAGCGGGAAGCGGAGGTGGCAGCGGCGTGCGTCTCCTTGGCCTGCCGGAGCCGCAGGTGTCGGGGCGAGCGTGCCAGAGCTGATTCCCAGTATGGTGAGATAAGCTTGCCCCTACCCGGTCTGTAAGGCACTCTGTGCACTGTGGGAAGCCTTGGAGGTGAGGGACGGGGTGCTGTGCCGGGGGTGGCAGGTGCCCTCCGCTTGGAGAACTGCCCCACAGAGCGACCGCAACACCACAAACTTCCACCTGACCTCGCCACTAGAGGGTACCCGCCACCCCCGGCGCAGCACCCCGTCCCTCACGCCCAAGTCAAGGCAACCACCCACCTGCTGCAACCAGTCAAATCCCAGGATACAGTCCACACGGACTGGGGCAAGGTAGAAGGGGTGTTTCACCCTAGCAGCCCCAAAGTGCACGGTGAGCGCCCTGGGGGTCCGGCTGCCTCGGTGCCTGGCAGGACACCAGTCCGCGCCAGGGTGATGGTCGAACCGGTGTCGACAAGGGCCTGGCAGGGTCTGCCCTCGGTGAGGCAGGGAAGGAATAAGCCAACTCTTCCCACAGCAGGCAGGGTGAAGCGCTCCTTGCTTAGAATAGCAATATTATGGACAATCAATTGATAATAAACACAGAAAAGCACATATTAAATTTGGGAAATTTGGTTTCAAAAGTCCTCATATTAACGATGCCTATACTGTGTTCCTCTACAGTATGCTAATCTATTGTAGTGCATTCGCCCCCCTCTTAGGCTGCGCAAACGATCTTTAAGATTTTTATAGAGAAATGGAGGCTGTATAGTATGTGTTACAATATAAACATTTACTGTCAACCTTTAAATCAACAATTGATTTAAAGACGATCTGTCAAAGCATAATGAAACCTATTACTCAATTGTTATGGACTCCCAGTCCCGCCAGGGATTAAAAAATAACATGGTATCGTGTATCTAAAGAAATAACAGTATACAGTAACTATGTTCATGCACAAACAATAGCATGTTACATTATTAATTTGGGGGTCTTGCCAGAAAGCGCTAAATTGCATTTTGCCTCAACACTCCATACTCAACAACGATAATTCACAAACAGCCAGAACATGTAACTCCACATTCCCATATAGACCTAATTTCCATAACCCCGCCCCTTATGCAAAACCAACATCCCTCCCCTGTTCTCTCTCTCCGCTGGCGTTTGTAATCGTTTTTATTTTTAAATAAATTTTAGCAAAGTCATGTATTTTAAAAATGTTAAGATTTCTTTATTTATGTCTTTATTTAGTGGTTTCATTAGTGACAAAGGCTAAACTTTCTTGGAAAAATGTCTTTTATGTAAACCATGTTTGCTATTAATTCATTTAGGGCTAGAATATCTTCATTGTCTTCCAATGAAAGATGGGTTCCTTTCGCCGTAGTCGGGTTGACATTAGAAGCTTGCCACGCCTGGACTGTTACACCAATGCATTAGCATATTAAAGCGATTTCATTGAGGAGCCTAGCTTTCTTAACTAGTAAGTACTGTACTTCCTTGGTTTTGGAGGGGGGGAGGTGTCTTTCGCTGGAAATCTGGCCCCCTTCTACTTTGAAAATACCTGTGAAACCGGTTTAATTCGTCACAGCCAGCATTCCCGCTGGTCGCCCACGTGTTATGCTCTTCGTTAATGTCTAAGCCAGAACACATCATTATATCTCATTTTGTATTTCTTTAAAAAAAAAATGTTTGCCCAGCCTAACAGTATTGTTGTTATTGTTTTTATCCTGTAAAGCACTTTGAGGACCAGCTTTAAAAGGCGCCATATACAATAAAGTTCATTATTATTACTATTGTTAATTTGCTGGACAGAGAGGTGAACATTATTACGCAGAAGACAAAGATAGCGATTTTCGTTGCATTGTGCATTGTGCTGCTGTAATACAGTTTTAAATAATTAAAAGTCTAAACAGTATCAGCTTTATTTATGGGTTTTAAATAAAGGCGATTTAAACGGGATTTAAATCAATATAAATGTTTATATTGTAACGCCTAGGTGACTATTCATTGTTATTAAAATGACTTAAATGCGATCATGTTGTAATATTTAGAAATATAAATTTGTTTGGTGCGAGTGAAGTTTTATTTAATCTCTGAGCCAGGAAACGTTTTATTTTTTCAAAGAAATGTTTGTTAAAAAAAAAGTCACGGCTCCAGCGGGATTCGAACACACAGCGTGTGACGTGGGAGTCAGGAACCTAACCCACAGCGCCACTGGTGAGGTCACATGAGGAGTGTTGAAAAAGCCCTACAAAACATTACGTAACAATTCTTGTGTTGCGGTACATGAGTATAATTATATAGTTATTAATTTCTTTAGATATGCGATTCCATATTATATTCCCTTTTAATCAAATTCTAAAAGTATGCTTGTTGACTCCAGTATCACGTTAGTTAAAGACTTCGATGCTTAAAATGTTTAGGGAGAAATGGAATACTGGTGTGTATGTTTTCTTTAAAGTACCGAGACCAGCCAAATACTGTATGTTTAAGTTCCAAAATTAATATCGTTTATGGCCTTCACACGCGTTACAGTATGCTCCTATTCTTTTTATGCTCAGCTACTAAGATTTCCCTTCAGTGGTAAAATTCCATATAAATATTCAATACTTAAACGGGCACAGTAAAGACATTAAATATACATATACATACTGTATACAGTACAGTTTGCATACAGTAATATGTTTATGTTCCTAAATCAATCTCTTTTATGAGCATGTGAAAGGCATGGTGAATCGGAGATTCTCAAAAATTACTGTACTTTGCATGATTGGAAACAAATGCGTGATCGCGAAATGCTGTGGTGTTACTTTTACAAAGACGGTCAATGAAAAAAAGAATGTGGACCAGGGCAATACTTTGAGTTTACAGCTTGTCCAAGGTCATTCATTATTAATACTATTAGTAATATCTTCGTTAAAGACTTTGATGGCGACAGCTCAAACATGAGAGGTTGAGCTTTATTAGCTCCACCTTGTGGAAATTTCGGATACTATTATTTTACTTGCGGTATTATAGGAGAATTTAGGGTAATTCGCTGTAGACTGCGTAAAGCGCACCGCAAAATAATGCGGTATCGCCCGCTTCTTTTGAATGACTGCATCTGTAATATTGTTTTATTTTCAGGCATGACCAGAATATGCGTAAGTAGCTACTTGTTCTTCAACATTGTGAACTGCTTCCTTTTTATTTTGCTTGAATTTTAGAGGTTTCTCCACATTTGTGTCTTGTAAAGCTTTGTTAAAATATGCACAAAGTATGTTCCACAGATCTGAAGAAAATGTTGTATCATTATAATATATTATATTGAATCTTTTTTCACATACTCAATATTATAATACATTTTTAATATACTCTTCTTCTGGTTACTTAACTAATAAGCAGGTATAAAACTGTAAAGAAATGACCTTGATCTATGTTTGTTTTATCCAACCATTTTACATCGTGCCTAATTTGGAGGTATCTCTAGTCTTTTATTCCAGGTTTTATGGTTGTGATAAATCTTTTTGATAAAGATAAAGATTTTCAGATGGTAGCTAGCGCTGTAATCCTTCTCATAGTCCAAGTCTTAAAAAATGATATCCACCTTAATATTTTAACAACTTTCTCCAAGTTAAAGGCTTTTATTTTTTTTCCCCATCTGTACTGGAAATTCATCAATGATCAAAGACTCCATCTCCTTCATCATACATAATATGATTTCAGACATAGCAAGCCTAAACCACCTCAATCCTTGGTTAATTGCAGCACTTAAATTCAATACTTGACTATTTTCCATTCCAAAAGAATCTTGAAATCATTTATCTTCTGTAGATAGATTACTGGAAGAGACTGAAAAAGGTAGGACATTTATTTCAAGAACTTCCACTCTAGAGCCCCATGAGAAGGAGGTTAGACAACAGCCAGGAAAGTCATCTTATGTTTTACTGGTTACAGGGTTGTAATTTGAATTAAACACTTTGGATAATTTTACTCTTAAATATTTCATGGATGGCTAGCCAATTTAGCTTTGGTGTTTTCTCTTAGATCATCTATTGGGTTATAATTATAGCACAAAACATTTGTTTTTCTATATTTCATTTATACCCCAATAATTGACCAAATTTCTCCAGTACATCCAAAATAACTGGCAATTTAATTCTGAATTTTTATTTTTTCTTATTTTCTTGTGTGGTGTCTCCGGGGGAATAGTTTATGTAAACGAAGGTCGTACTTACACCACACTTTACTGTCCTCCGATCCGTGGCGTTTCTTCCAACAACTGTCTTCCTAATACAGTCCGTAATCCGTTCCCTTAGTCCTGATTCGTTCCGAGTTCCAAAAGTTCGTAATAAAGACAATCCGCGATGTATCCTAAACCAGTGTCCGTAATCCAAAATCATAAACCTTTCTCCTTGCAGTCGTTCGTTAGCCCGATCCTTAACATCCACTTCTTTCCACTCTTTTCCTCCAAAACGCATTCACCTTACCGGCTTCCACCCTGTTCACTGCCTCCGGGCCACTTATATCCCGGTTCCTGATTCGTCTCAGCTGTGTCTCGTTGTCTCTTAAGGTAGACCCTTTCCATCTACTGGTCAGCTGATTCTTTTTGTCCGCCATCTCGCTAAGGTCCATCTCTAGCATTTTCAGCGTTTCGTTTCGGAAGTACCTGTTAGAGATGACCCTTCCCCGTGTCCTCTTACATTCCCTCCCCCTGAGATCAGCCCCGACCCCGGGCGATCTAGAAAAAAATAAACAGTGCATTCAGGAGAGGGCGTCTACATTTCCTTGTTTCCTTCCGGGTCTATAGACCGTCTGAAATTGAAATCTTTGCAGACTAAGACCCCACCGCGTAATTCTATCGTTTTTATCCATATTTTGTAACATCCATGTTAATGGCGCATGATCTGTGTATAATATAAATTGTCTTCCCAATAAATAATACTTCAAATAGTCTAGGGCCCATTTGATTGCTAGACATTCTTTCTCTATCGTGGAATAGTGTTTTTCGGCCGGATTCAACTTACGGCTGATATACAGAATAGGATGCTCCAGTCCTTCAATCTCCTGCGACAGAATGGCTCCAATCCCAGTGTCTGAAGCATCAGTTTGTACCATGAAAGGCTTACTGAAGTCTGGTACCTGTAAGACGGGTTGAGAAGTGAGAGCTGCTTTTAAGTCTTGGAAAGCCCTCTCTTCCACGTCGGTCCATTTTATTTTCTCTGGACAGCTCATCTTCGTCAGATCGTGTAGAGGGGCGGCCATGGCTGCAAACCCTGGGATGAAACGCCGATAGTAACTTGCCAGTCCCACAAACGTTCGAATTTGCTTCTTGGTAGCTGGTTTGGGCCAGTTCTTGATTAATTGTACTTTCTGATCTTGGGGCATGATCAATCCTCTCCCGATCGTATAACCCAGGTAATTGGCTTCCCTAGCCCCCAGACAACATTTATTTGGGTTAGCCGTTAATCCTGCTGCTCGCAACGCTCCAGTCACTGCTTCCAGGTGATATAGATGTTGTTCCCAGGTCATGCTATGGATTACAACGTCATCCAAGTAGGCGGCTGCAAAATCCCGATACGGTCTCAGAATTCGGTCCATCAATCTTTGGAATGTTGCGGGAGCGCCATGCAAACCGAAGGGTAGGACCCTATACTGATATAGTCCTTCAGGTGTGGCAAAAGCGGTTTTGGCTTTATCTTCTTTGGCCAGCGGCACTTGCCAATATCCCTTTGTAAGATCAAGGGTGCTGATGTATCGAGCGTTACCTAATCGCTCGATTAGTTCATCTATACGGGGCATGGGGTATGCATCAA
This sequence comes from Lepisosteus platostomus, assembly GCF_059453375.1. Classification (NCBI taxonomy): domain Eukaryota; kingdom Metazoa; phylum Chordata; class Actinopteri; order Semionotiformes; family Lepisosteidae; genus Lepisosteus; species Lepisosteus platostomus. Next base: position 33,342,328 of record NC_142614.1, read on the forward strand.
ACCGCGAGATCTCATTTAACCTTTTGAAATTGTTGCAAAATCGAATAGTTCCATCCGGCTTGGGGATCAGAACTATCGGGCTAGCCCACTCACTATGGGATTCCTCGATTATTCCCATCTTCAGCATTTTACCCACCTCTTCTTTAATCAGTTTCCTTTTGGCTTCTGGTACTCGATACGGGGGTAGCCTTACCTTTTTCCCCGGTTCCGTGACGATCTTATGTTGTATAAGGTGGGTTCGACCAGGTGTCCGGGAAAAAACATCTTTGTTTTGGGACAGGAATTCTTGTAGTTCCTGTTTTTGTGCCGGAGCCAGGTCTCCCACGGCTACCGCACCTGTTTCTTCTTCCAGAGGGTCTGGGGAAAAGTGGGTGAGCAGAACTTCGGAGCCATGCCATTTTTTCAGCAAATTGACGTGGTAGATTTGATGCTGCCGTCTTCTGTCATGTTGCTTGACCTTATAGTTGACTGGCCCCACCTTTTCCACCACTTCATAAGGTCCCTGCCAGGATGCCAAGAATTTACACTCTGGGGTTGGAACTAGCACCAGTACTCTGTCCCCAATCTGAAATTCCCTCGCAACTGCTCCCCTATTATAAATTTGTTGTTGTTGAGCCTGGGCTTTCTCCAGGTTTTCTTTCACTAAGGGAACAATAACATTTATTCTTTCTCTCATCTGTTCCACATGCTCAATGATAGTTTGTAGAGGGGAAGGTTGATGTTCCCACGATTCTTTGACCACGTCCAATAGGCCCCGTGGTTTCCGAGAGTATAATAATTCAAAGGGGGAAAATCCAGTCGAAGCCTGCGGTACTTCTCGAACCGCAAACATGAGATACGGGAGCAGCTGATCCCAATTTTTTCCATCCTTTTGCATCGTCTTCCTAAGCATGCTTTTCAGGGTCTTATTAAAACGTTCTACTAGACCATCGGTTTGAGGGTGATAAACAGAGGTTCGGCTCTGCTGTATACCCAGCAGCTTACATAAGTCTCGCATGACTTTCGACATAAAAGGTGTTCCTTGATCAGTTAGGATCTCTTTAGGAATTCCGACTCGAGCAAACAGTTGTACTAGCTCCCTAGCTATGTTTTCGGCGGTGGCAGCTCTCAACGGAATGGCTTCGGGGTACCTGGTAGCATAGTCTACTATTACTAGAATATATTGGTGACCCTTGGTGGTTCTGATCAGGGGCCCCACCAAATCCATCCCAATCCGTTCGAAGGGGGTTTCAATAATTGGGAGGGGAATCAAAGGGTTCCTATAATAAGGTTGTGGCGCACTTTTCTGACACTCGGGGCATTCCCGACAGTACTTCTCGATGGCCTTATAGATCCCTGGCCAAAAGAACCTAGAGAGGAGTCTCTCGGATGTCTTCTTTACCCCCAGGTGCCCACCCAGGAGGTGGCTATGGGCCAAGTTGAGGAGCTTCATCTGGTAAGGCCGGGGAATAAGGAGTTGTTCCACTTCTTCCTGTCCCTTCTGCTGCACTTGATAAAGGAGATTATTCTTTGTCATAAAATATGGGTAACTCACTGTGTTAGGATCAGTACACCACTCCCCATCAATTTTCCTGACATGTCCCCACGCATGTCTCAAGTTCCCATCTTCTAGTTGGGCCGTCCCAAACTTACCCCGACGTTCTGGGGGTTCCCAGTTCGGTAGTTCCATATTTCCAAACTCAACTCCAAGTTCAGTTCCGCTTTCTTGTGGGTCCGTCTCATTAGGGTCGTCGGCAGGGGCGTCACCACTGTCTTCAGGCCAGGGGATTGGTCTTGGCCTAGCTGATTGGATCGTGTTCCAAATCTGGAGGAAATGGGGACAGTCTCGTCCCAGTATGACAGGGTATGGCAACTGCTCAACCACTCCTACCGTTGAGTGGTAGGTCCCCTGTTCTGTAGAGATGCTCAATTCGACCGTCGGATAGTCTTTGGTGTCCCCGTGAATGCAAGTAATAGGTATTCCCTTTGTTCTTGGAATCTCTAGTCCTCCTGGAAGTATTGTAGGGGTCACCAGGGTCACCGCACTGCCAGAGTCCAATAAGGCCTCGATGGGTTCTCCCTCTATCTTGATGTTCGTAAGATGGGGATCCTCGCGGGTCGGGATCCCCGCTGTAAGGTAGTTGCATAGGGCTTCATCTCTGGGGTCTACCTGCATGGGTTCGGGCAGGCCAGGGCAATAGCTGGCTAAATGCCCTTCTTCCTGACAATTAAAACATCGCCGGGTTTCTTCCCATGGCCGGGCCCTTGAGTCAGACTTCCCCCAAAGGGTTTTTTTTAACTGTATAGGTTCCCGATAGTCACTATACTTTATTGGCCGGTACTTTATTTCGGTTTCCAGACTCTTGGGGCTTCTTCTCTCCTCCCTCCGAAAGTCCCCTTTTCTCTCCCTAATCAGGGCCTCTGTGGCATGGTGTCTGTCCACCCAGTCCACGGCTTGATCTAGGGTCTGGGGATCCCCTTCACTTACTTTTCTTTTCAGGTGCACAGGCAGACTCCTCACGAAATGATCCAACACCACCCTTTCTACCACCTGTCCTGGGTTTAATTCTTCTGGCTGGAGCCATTTCTTTGCCAGATGTACCAGGTCAAACATCTGAGACCTCGTAGGCTTGTTCATCTGGTAGCTCCAATTGTGGAACCGGACTGCTCGTATCGCCATGGTTACCCCTAGTCTTGCCAATATTTCATTTTTCAGAGTCTCATAATTCTCTGCATCTTCTTCTTTTAAATCATAATATGCCTTTTGGGCTTCTCCAATTAAATAAGGGGCTACTCTCCCAGCCCATTGCTCTTTGGGCCATGCATTTCGAGCTGCAGTTCTTTCAAAAGTGGTTAAATACGCTTCCACATCATCAAGCTCAGTCATCTTTTCTAGCGTAATTTGTTCTTCCTGAGCGGTGCCTCTCCCCGCTACTGGGGCCTGCCGGATTTCTTCCCTTATCCTGCACAACTCTGCGCATATTAATTTTTGCTCCTCTATAATTCGTTCGTTGGTTTCTTTTTGGATTTGGTTCGCCTCCAGTTGCGCTTCGTTAGCTTCTCGTTGTCCTTGCAATGCCTGGAATTGGGCGAGGGTGGCCTGGGACAACTGCTGTATTAATTCTTCCATAGCGTTTCTTCACACGCGCAAAGCGGAACCCGCACACACACACACAAAAAAAAAAAACTTGCTCTCTTCGATTCTCAAACCCGAGCGGGAGTTGCCCGCATCCTCCACCAATTGTGGTGTCTCCGGGGGAATAGTTTATGTAAACGAAGGTCGTACTTACACCACACTTTACTGTCCTCCGATCCGTGGCGTTTCTTCCAACAACTGTCTTCCTAATACAGTCCGTAATCCGTTCCCTTAGTCCTGATTCGTTCCGAGTTCCAAAAGTTCGTAATAAAGACAATCCGCGATGTATCCTAAACCAGTGTCCGTAATCCAAAATCATAAACCTTTCTCCTTGCAGTCGTTCGTTAGCCCGATCCTTAACATCCACTTCTTTCCACTCTTTTCCTCCAAAACGCATTCACCTTACCGGCTTCCGCCCTGTTCACTGCCTCCGGGCCACTTATATCCCGGTTCCTGATTCGTCTCAGCTGTGTCTCGTTGTCTCTTAAGGTAGACCCTTTCCATCTACTGGTCAGCTGATTCTTTTTGTCCGCCATCTCGCTAAGGTCCATCTCTAGCATTTTCAGCGTTTCGTTTCGGAAGTACCTGTTAGAGATGACCCTTCCCCGTGTCCTCTTACACTTGATAAACCTGTTTTTTAAATTGTTGTATCCGTTCAAATGTATGGGAATTCTGCCTCCACAAGCAGCACAGAGTCCTTTTCTTGTGAGACAGTCCCTTTTACGAATCTCTGAGGGACAGTGTTGCTACAGACATGCTCTTCAGAAGGCACTAATGCTAGTCTTGCAACAGTCCCTGAAAACAGGGCTCATGGTCTGGAGAACTAGTAAAGCAGTATCCATCCATAAAAAGGGTGAGAAAACTGAAACAAATAATTATAGACCACTGAGTCTGGCTTCTGCTACATGTAAGGTAATGGGAACCAATTTAAACCAGAGATTTAAAAAAGGTAGGTCTTGCCTATCCAGCTGGAGAATTTAAACTGAGAATTTGTTATTGGCATAGATAAGAAGGAATACTCAAATTAAGGTGATTTGTAAAGTACCGAAAGGATCTGTACTAGGACTACTGCTCTTCCTAATTTATAGCGATAATCTAGATTCCAGAATTATTAATAAATTAATCAAGTTAGCTAACTAAAATTCCAAATTAAAGAAGGAGTAGCATTCATTTTAGAAGCAGCAAGTGAAATTCAAAAGGATTTAGATAAAATTCAGAACAGGACAAACTCTTGGCACATGATGTTTAATGTAAACAAGTGCAGCCTATTGCATGTAGGTAGTTAAATCAAATTAAAAATACAAAATGGAAAATGCTGTCATTTGCATCTTCTAGACAATGTGGCGAAGCAATTAAAGAGGCAAACAAAATGCTGGTATACACAGTTAAAATTGTTGAATCTAAATCAAGGGAATGTTAAAATTGTTTGATGCACTAGTAAACCTCGTTAAGAATATTCTGTACAATGTTTGTCACAACATTATAGAAAATACATTTCTGCTCTGGAATTACTCTAGAGCAGAGCTACTACATACAGTATAAGCTCGACCTTCTGAACAAGAGGTCACAACGAGGAAACGACGAGGCTTGCAAGTAAAACCAGAAAAGATGCTGTTCTTTAACCACAGGGTTGTAGGTGTATGGAACATGCTAACCTGCTATGTTATTGAAGCCAACACCTGGTTGAAATCCTCAGATCAATTAAGATAAGGTAGGCTAAGATCACTTTATTGGCCATATACAATAGGGTCTAGAGAGGGGGCAGTGTAGGGGTCCCCATAGAGGTATGCTTTGCATTCCTAACAAGGAAAGTGTTTCGATGACTCTGCATTACTGCACTAGATCCCCACACTACTGTTTGACATTCACATCATGCCCAAGTAACCCTCTTGTGCAAACTGTAACACTGTAACTGTAAGGGCAGGAGGGGACAACAGTGCAGGTCCCATGAATGACACTGGAGTCATTCCAGTAGGGAAAATCATCTCAGCCTTGAAAGAGGCCAGTTCAGTGGGGACCTTGGAAGGCCACCATTGAAGATAAGATCACTTTATTGGCCATATACAATTATCTTGAATTAGAAATTTGTCTTTTCACATACCCCAGCTTGCTCTCCATGAGACACACAAACGGGGAGAGAAGCTTAGGGTCACAGCGCAGTGTCAGCCATTTATACGGCACCCCTGGAGCTGTTGGAGTTAAGGGTCTTGTTCAGGAGCCCACTGGAGTAGGAGTCCTCTGCCGGCCGCAGGATACGAACCGGCAACCTTTCGGCCACCAGCGCAGATCCTTAGCCACAGAGTCACCGCACCGGCCCATAATAAACTACTACCAGGATACTACCGGGCTTGATGAGCCGAAGGGCCTCTCATTTTGTAACTCTTGAATGTTCTGTCAAACATGATGGTGGAAAACTTACGTTACTGTAATACGGTACTGCTTTTCATCAGCAGGGACTATGAACCTTGTAAAGACTGATGAGACCATACTGTAGATGAAGCAAAGTAGTGGCAAATCTTAGGGGTAAAACTGCTTCTGACCTCAAACTGGGACACAATTCATAGGAAAATGATCTAAAGCACAATTCACTAAAGACCTAATTCACTTTCTTATTCTTAAGCCATTTCAGTGTATGTCCTCAAGAAGCCCTAATACCTGACTTTGAGAATCTGTGGAAATACTGTTAATCCAAGCAACTTGAGAGTTCAAGTCTGTCAAGAAGAAAGGGCAAAAACTGCTCCAAGCTGGTGTGCAAAGGAGAGATCTACCCAGAAAGACTTGTGACAAATGCTGCCAAAGGTGCTTATATAAAATACTGAGTTCACAGATCAGAATACTTATGCAATTAATATGTTTCATGTTTTTCTCTTTACCTTTTACTGTAACACTGTATCACTAACAGTTACAGATATTGTTACTTATGGTAAGTGACTATGGAAGACAATGGGTAATACCTAACTAGTGTTCTTCCACTTCCTAGATCTTCAAACCGAGGCATGTTTATTTAGTTGTGTTGGGTGTGAGACACAATGATCAAAAGAATCTTCTGGTTCGCCTTAGTTAATTAAGTTCTATGTAAATGATTCAGAGTGTCAAATGTGTGGGATAAAAAGGCAAAGAGACAGAGGGGAGAGGTCGGAACAGAACAAGAGAGAGGAGAAGAGAGTATACAAGAGGACACAGAAGATAAAGTGCGTGCCAGGCGAGAGATCCTCCTCCAGATAACCCATAAAGACAAGATTGGAGCGACGTATTTGACCCTTGCTAAGAGAGCTTGCTATTACGTGTTTTTTAGGTAACTCTTACTTCCAGGGTGAATAATCTCACTGTTAAAAATGGCTTCTACTGATTATTGGGTGCATTTTTAAAATATGGAGATTCTTATTCATTTGGTGGTATCTAGGTTTACACAGAGACAGATTTAACCTCAGGTTGAAATATATTTAGCTTAGAAGGCAGCTTTACCTTATTCTGTCCTTTGTACGCGTTATGGCGTTATTGGCAAAATCCTTTCAAACTATGTGATTATTTATTTTACTTATTGATTTATCCACTTTGTCAATTTCCTGATTTTCTCCATTTTTGTAACATTATTTACTCTTCAAAGTTCAAAGTAAGTTTGAGCATTCAAGTTTTTAATAAAATATGAATTAAAAAAATTGTGCATGCATCATTTTGTAATCTCACAAAATGTGACACCATAGAAAGGGTAAGAATATTTTGCTCTGCATCAGTACTCCCTTCTCAGATAAAAACCCTTAGCTGAGAAAACAAACATTCAGCTATAATATTAAGGACAGACACCAGAGGAGCTGAAAACGAGGCCTCCTGTAAAAAGACTGGTGTTGGCAGAACAAATGGACCCCAATGAAAACATGTTCAGCTTTTTATTGCATGTAGGAGGATGTCGTGAGCTAGAGGTAACATCTTCATAAAGTTAATATAGTTTATCCTTTAAAAACTTTAAAAAGAACAGAAGGACAAATCCTTACATCCCAGGATATGAATAAACATAAGAAAATAACGACCACGAATTTACCTAATGAGATTGAAAGTGTTCTTCTAGACTGTTCATGGCTTACATTTTTGCATAGTAGATAACTCCATATCAATAGCACATTCAGATCCAGTTGTGGTTACTATAAATAAGTTTCAAAACAGAGATAATTCCAGTTTTGCTGCAGTTAGAAGCTGGGAACACCAATAAGAAAAGAATACAAAGTCAATCACGCCTCTTAAACTTTAGGGATTACATACAATTTCTATATATCAAGTTTAGCCAAGACACCATGCTTTACCATTCATCGGCTTCAAACTTTCAGGATCTACCTGGACCTCAGCAGTTAAAAACTGCACAAACCTCCCCTGAGCTATTGTGCTCACATCATCAAAAATTCAGATTACTTTTAATCTTCTGAAATTCTCAAGGCAGAGTCCTTCATAGCTACAAAATACCAAACAAAGGACCTCTTTGAGGTTTCAACAAATAGACCATATTAATAATCTGGAATGTCAGACTATCCTGATGCAGTAAGAGCACACAACTGCCCTACACAGATAGTAATTAGCAGACCACTATCAGAGTCATAGTGATATATATTACTTTGTTACTCTGTTGTGAGCAGGTGAAACTGTATCCATCAGAGACTATGTAAAATAATGTTAAAAAAGACACATTCTTTAAAATGTATAGAAAATCTAAAACAGTAGGAGTAAAATCCCTGGTTTGTAACAAAGTGTTCAATGGCAACTGCATTTTCTGACCAATGTATTTTTCCCTTAAATGAGAAGTGATACAGATCTCAGAGAGCCTGAGGCCCCCTGGAAGCTCACTAGGACTTCACCATATTTCCATGCAGTGTAAAATGCTCAGGAATGTGGGTGATAATTATGCTCATATACTTTATGGTCACATATTAGGACTTCTCACTGAATACTGGTGTGACAGGCCTTTCTCTCCTCAGGTGGCTCATGAGGCCTGAGCACATGGAAAAAACTCAATGTTAAGAAAAATACTGTTTATTCAAGCAAAGTTCATCAGTATATACAAACAATCTCCACTAACAATCCAATACCAACTATCAACAGGAATCCCTGTATACTGTACCATCCATTCATTTTCTAACCTCTTTATCTAATTCAGGATCGCAGGGGTTGGCAAGCTAAGAGTGCAAGGCAGGATACGCCCTTCACAGGACGCCAGTCCACTCAAATACACACACACAGTCACACCAGGGCCAACTTTCCCAGAAGCCAAATAACCTTCCAGTCCGTCTTTGGACTGTGGGAAGAAACCCATGTGAACAAGGGGAGAAGATACACACTCAACACAGACAGCACCCCAGGTCTAGAACTAAAACCAAGGCTCCATATAATCTGTGGATGTTTTCAGTATTATGTGGTGCTACCAAGATGATGCAAAAAATAGCCCCTAATGGATCTTAATTTCGGAATCATTTGGCTTTAGGCATGGAAGGTTATTGAAGGAATTAAGTTAGTCTTTTGTGAATACAAATTAGCGGTTATTGAGAATATTATCAATGACCCGTAAGTTATTCAGTACTTACAAAGTATGCAAGCCAGTGTTTTCAGAAAGCTAAATTAAATAGTTCAATGTCATTCTATTAAATGCTTAATTCTAGGTTGCATGTCAATCTAACATACATGTATTTAAAAATATCTGTATCTTGAACTATGACCTTGATTGCCACACACTTAGCTCTCTTTAAAACAAATTAAGACAGTCAACAGTCACTGCATTTAGCATGCTACTGCTCTGGGTTAATATTTATTTCCATAAATTGTTGCATGTTCAGTATGATGTTCTTGTTTAATGCAACAATGTATTCGGATCACTCACATGAACTCCACTCATTTGCACTGCAAATTTATTTATCTAATTTTATCTCATGATTCAATCCGTTCCCACTTTAAAACATATTTATAATCACCAGTGGCTATAGACAGGAAGTGTCATCGCATATGTAACAAAACACAGTCCACATAAGCACAGTAATAACCATGTGCATGTAATCAACTAAAACCAAACAAGGCTTGCTGCACAAACAGGAATAGGCATATCAGATAAATTCATCAATTAAAGTAAGAGCAAAAAAACACTGAAAAGAGCAGAAAGATGCACACCATTTTGAGAAGGGACCTCAGAATGAAACGCCAAATGTGCTAGCTTGCTTTTCGAAGCATTTTCATTGAGAAGTATAAATTATTCCAAAGCATTATTTTTACAATGTAAATTAACTAAATTAACACATTAGGCTAACTTCATGGAATATAAGAGATTCTTAAGAGAGAAGACCTCCAACTCCATTATTTTTTTCTAGATGGATCAAAAGGAATAAAAGACTAATAATAACAGAAAGATAACTTCTGTATCATAGTTATTGTACATCTCAACAAGTAGGAAACAGCGATTCCATTCTATTTCAGCTAATGCTTATGAAATTATTCTTTTGAAACTGTCTTTTAAACACAAAAACCTTCATCCTCAACTTCATCCTCTTCCCCTGACACTTACTAAATAAACCCTCCTGAGAGAGTGTCAAGGTGCACAGGAGTGTGGTCCACAGAACAAGGGCTCATACTGTCACAGCAATTACCTGCTCGTTGTATGGAGTCAGTGAGAATCCTATCTGGCGTGTCATACTTTGTGTGGTAGATGAATCCACTTTCGATGAAGGCCAAATCAATTCCTGCAGAGAAAATCAACAACCATGTACTGAAATAGAAACAGCAAGGGCACAAACTGGTGTCTAATTGACATATACGTTAAGCAGAACAAGAATATACAACTTATATGCATATGTAGGAATCTGTAACCATGTAATACAACTACAAAGTTTTGGTTACATTACCAAAATCTAGCAATGTAATTTAAGCAGAATGATCCTGCTTTGAAGATATAGCAAACTTGTGATATTACACATATAAAACACACTTTGCTCATTTTAAGATTTTACAGTAATATGGCCCCTGCTGACTATTTTCACAAACTGCAGAAGTACTTAATGAAACAACTCTAAAAAGGACAGGGAAAAGATTATAGAATAATAAACACAAATGTGTAAAAAACAAAAGGAAATTATTATGGTTTAACTTCTTAATGAGCTGTATCCAGTGCACATAATATTTCAGCCTCTGTATAAAATATGATTTTATTCAAAGCTGCTTAAACTAGTTACAGTGCTGTGAAAAAGTATTTGCCCTATAATGCCCTGATTTCCTCTATAATTGCAGATTTGTGACATTGAATGTTTTCAGGTCTACAACCAAAATCTAATATTAGATAAAGGGAACCTGACTGAACAAATAACACATTAGTTTTAAGTATTTCATTTATTTAATGAAAAAAGTTATCAAACACCAACTGGCACAGTCTGAAAAAGTAATTGTAGTTAAATAAACCCAATTAAAGGGATAATTTAGAGTCAGCTGATTGAACAGCCAGGCTTGATTATAGCCAGCCCTGCTCAATATTAACCTCTCTTGTTTTGACCCTTACCATCAGAGTCAAGTTGCCAGCACAAAGATTCAACAAGCACATTATGCCATGATCAAAGGAAATTCCTGAAGGGATCAGAAAAAAAGTTGTTGATATCAATCAGTTTGGAAAGGGTTACAAAGCCATTTCCAAGGCCCTGGGACTCCACCGAACCACACTGAGGGCCATAATCTCCAAATGGAGATTACTTGGAACAGTAGTGAATTTGAGCTTTATGGGAGACTAGCAAGTTGGAAACCACTGCTAACCAAGAAGAACAGAACTGCTTGTCTCTCATTTGTCAAGAAGCACCTGGATGATCCCCAAACCTTTGGGAGAATGTTATATGGGTAGATGAGTCAAAAGTGGAACGTTTTGGACGACATGGGTCCCATTATATCTGGTGTAAAGAAAACACAGCAATTCACAGTAAGAACATCATACCAACAGTCAAACATGGTGGCGCTAGTGTGATGGTGTGGGGATGCTTTGCTGCCTCAGGACCTGAACGACTTGCCATAATTGAAGGACCCATGAATTCTGCTCTGTATCAGAAATTCTTAAGGAGAGTGTCTGGTCATCTGTCCGTGAGCTGAAGCTGAAGCATAGTTGGGTCATGCAGCAAGACAATGATCCAAAACACAAAAGCAAGTCCACATCAGAATGGCTGAAAAGAAGCTAAATTAAAGTTTTGGAGTGACCTAGTCAAAGTCCAGACGTAAACCCAATAGAGATGCTGTGGCAGGACCTGAAATGAACAGTTCATGCTCGAAAACCTACCAATGTTTCTGAATTAAAGCAGATATGCAAGGAAGAGTGAGCTAAAATTTCTCCACAGCGATGTGAAAGACTGATATTGAATTATAGGACATGTTTGGTTGCAGTCATTGAAGCTAAAGGTGGTGCAATCAGTTATTAAGTGTCAATTACTTTTTTCACAAAGGGGATATGGGTGTTGGATAACTTTATTAAATAAATGAAACAATCATAATGAAAAAAGTTGTTATTTGCTCACTCAGGTTCCCTAATTAATCAAATATTAAATTTTATCTAAAGACCTGAAAACATCCAGTGTGACAAATATGCAATAATAGAGGAAATCAGGAAGGGGGCAAATACCTTTTCACGACACTGTATATAAAGGGTTAGTATAAACTTTTAATCCATTAAATCTTCTCTAGACTCACAGAAGAAATTACTGATTGATTCTTAAATGTAGAATAAAGCAAGACATTTAGTATAATCTTGGTAATGTCTGGTCATGTGAAAAACACACGTTAGCTTCAAAGCAGACATATATCGCAAAACATTATGGATAACTTTGCGGAATTCAGCTGTTATGCTTCGTCTGTACAGGTGTGGTGGCAATCCCAAAAATGAATACCACTGCCTGGATCCCCTGGATTTACCTGGAATGTTTCCGAAATCCCTGTAGATGCGGAAGTCGGTATCTGAGGGGATTATGCCACTCTGAAAAACCTCCTGGCCGACCACAGAGGCGAAGGGGTGCTTAGCTGCGTGTACATAAGCCTGAACCAGCCAGGGGTTTTCCGGACCTGAGAAGGAAGTTAAATAAAACTGGTCATCAACTTGCAAAAAGGTTTTGCAGCTGAGACCAATTCTGCTTCCTGCCATGGGTACCTACCTAAAATATTTCCCTGCAGCTTCCTTTGATTTTTAAAACAATGATGAAGGACAGCACAGTATAACTATGCTTCTGCCATCCTGATAGTTAGCTGTAATTTGGCAAAAATGAAAATAAAAACTCTGACTCATCTGTCAAAATGAACATTTGATGGTAGCTTTTTGTTTGACAGAGCCTTCTTGCTTTTGCCTAAAGGGAAACCCAGTTTCATATTCCAGGCCTGTTACTAGCAGATAGCTGAAATGTTGATCTTGTTTCATTTCAGAAAATGGCAGGAAATGGTACAAGCCATCCATCACAAGCCACAAGTCACTTGAAAGCAGCAGAAGACAGAATATCAGTGTCAAGGATATCGTGAAACAGACAATTTAAAAGAGCCAATCAGTTAGAACATGTTCCATATAGAGAGCCAGTCAGAAAGTGAACCCACAGTCCTGGAGCTGCAATAATAGCACTAACCTCTGCATCACCATCTTAGTCCATAATTACTTTGTCAAAACTGTTCAAAACTGAAAGCAAAAGACACTTACCCTTTTCCACCATTTTAAGGACACTAATTACAGTTAATGGTAGTAAATACCAATGTTATATACTATATTACTGATTGATATACATTGTTGGCACTCACACAAAACTTTCACACCATCAGGGGCAACTTTTTCATTCAGCTGCAGTTAAGATCTTTCATATATCAACTATACTTCACTTCAGTATACTCAGTAGAACACGGCCTCTTCTGTCTGACACACAGAGAGATAAAGCACACCTGTCTGAAACACAATCTCTTTGCCACCGACTCCAGCTGCCTCCAGGTTGATGAAGGCACGGATGAGCTTTGCCCATGGGTGTTGTGTGATGAACCCATGACTAGCCTGACAAAAGTAAAAGAAAAAAAACAGAAAAATGATTAAAGGTCCCCAAGGTTCAATGACAAGTACTAAATCTCCTCATTAGTGAGAGAGCTGCATGGGCTCAGGTGATCAGGTGGCTTAACCAGTTGAATGTCAAGCCCGGTGAAAAATCAAAATAGAAAAATGTAGGAAAGAATCAATGTGCCCCATTTATCAAGAGAAAAATGCCTTCATGCCACTGGTATGTGAGAGAGTCCACTCATGTAGTGGGAAATCAAGGTTTCGGACAGACCACCCTGGTGGATGACAGTGAATGTGATGCAGGGATGCCCTGCTCATCCAAAATTAACCCTATTGAGCTTTTGTTGGATGAGCTGTGATGACTTGTGGCATTTAAAGCTCAGAAACCAGTGACCTGGTACATGTCTGTCCAGATTCTATGAGAGTAATGGGAATTCCAAGAACATAGCATCTGCAAACCGGTGCAAATCATTGGGCACAGATCCCTGCGACTTTCACAGCGGGCCTCCTTTTGATCTTAAAACAACAATTGTTAATCAGCACAGTGAATTAACTTTTGATCTGCAGTGTACCAGTGCTACATTTCAGGGGTGGATGTATTATATTGGGTTCCTTCTTACAGTGTATGTAATAAGATTGCAAAGTGCTACACAAGTCAGGGTAGTGGGAATCAGAAATAAGCTCTCAGGCCAAACATGTTGTCAAGGCAGATGTGTCAGCTTCATTCAAGACACAGCTGGATAACATCCCAAGATCAATTAGCTATTATACACCACACGAGATACATGGGCTAAATGGTCTTCTCTACATCTAAATGATTTATCATTTATCTTTATTAATTTGTTGCAGTTATAAGGGACAATAAGTCCTTTGATTCACAGTATACAGAAAACATATTACTGAAATATTTGTTAGCATTTTATTGAGCACGTTACCTTACTCAATAAATATCATTAAGTGCAGCAATTTAAAATAGCTGATGGTGTTCTCATTCCTTACAATGCATTAGGACAGACGCTCATTTCAATCAGTACACTAACTATATAGTTCATGTGGGTAGCTGTGTCAGCATGCGTAGGCTGCAAAGGAACAACTAAAGGTTTATTCCATGCTGAAAAGAAAAGAGACATAATGTTTATGCTGTGGAGCCTTCTTCAGTTGACAAGACATGTGAACACCTGAAACATTGTGTCTCTTTTCTTCTCAGCATGGAATAAAGCTTTACTTGATCCTTTACTACCCATATAGTCTCCTTTGCTGTGACCATGCAGACCTATGCTTTGTCAACATACAGGCAAATCCATTTTCTAAAATCTGAACTCAATGGACAATAAGATTGTGAGAAATAAAATGTGAAGGATTCTTTCCCCCACTGATTAAAACATTCCACATTTTTTTTTGTTCAAGCTGTTTTGTTGGTAACTGTGGGATCAGATGTAATGCACAATGCCTTGAATACATACAGTACACATTCCCATGTTACACCAATAGAGAACAAATTGGCAACTGTTATATATGGAAAACCAACAATTCACAAATGCTGTCTAAATTCATATTGCTGTCCAGTTTTTGCTTCATTCCTGAATGTATGTTTATGCGCCGGGGGGAACCAAGCCAACCTTGGTCCGGAAGAGCCACATTTAGGGGTCATCCTCAAATTATCAATTTCTAAACAACTCGAACACTTTTTTTTTATCACTTAAGCAGATGATTTTTACAATTAACTTATTTACATATTACTGTAAATGAAAAACAATTTTACCAACCCTCAGGTCTTAATTGAATGAAGTAATTTACTAAATTAATCAAAATTCACATTTTTTACTAATTTAAACTTTAAGCAAGAGCTACTGGATTGTGGCTCGTTGCTCTACACTGTGCAATAAAGTCCTTCTCAAAAAAAGGTTTCAGAACTTAGGTTTAACAATGCAGTGGAATTAAATATAAGTTCAGTCACATATTTATCACTAATGTCGACAAGAGAATAATTGTAATCGAAACCAAGGAATAGTATACAGCAACATCTGTATTCCATTCTCAACGTGTGGTACATGTTTTTCTTCAAATACGCCCCACCTGAAGCACATTCTCTTCAGCTCCATTAAAAAGGAAAATCACAGCATGTTGCAGAGGAGTGGATAAACTGGAGAGTGACTGAAGTACTTCCAGCATCACAGCGCAGCTGACAGCATCATCACTTGCTCCTGGAGTCAGCAGACAAGGAAAACCAACTGAGTGTCAGCAGAATTGTGCCTCTTGCCAGCAATTTATGCCAGATTGCATGACTGCAGAGGTATCACGTTTATTAAATGATTTACATCAGGCAGGCATATAAAAACTTTATACACAGACATTTTACACTCCATCCTGGGCCAGAAATCTGTTACTCTCAACTTATCTCCTACTGTAAATTGTGCAACTGAAAATGGCTATATTCAACAAACATTGTCATGAAGAGGGCTATAAGAAATGCTGACGCAGTGCATGGAAACAGTATCAATTCCCCTAACTGTTCATTAGGTGCCTAAGACCTTTCAATATCTGGTGCATGTATTATATCACAATTAACTACTGACAGTGACAGAATGAAACCAAAAAACATCTGACCAACTATAGGAGTTGTGCACCCCTGCTTTATAGAAGATCCTGAGAGAGTGGCCCATTTTGAAAATGCAAAAAGAACATGAAAGGCACCCCTTATAATTAAGGGTTCCCACAGATTAGAGATGCCAAATCAAGTCAAAGAATAAAGGTCAAGTACTAATATTCATAATGGTACAATCCCAACTGCAATAAGGAAAATAAGAATAACACTTTCATCCTACTTGGGCCCCACAGCTGGAGTCTGGCTTGATCATAGAAGGCTTCAACACTTGATAACACAGCAGCATTACCAGTCTAAAACTGCAGTCCAAGTGCCTCAACCTAAAACCTGCATCAAATCCTAACCCTACCTTTGGATTTAAACTTATATCTCAATATTAGTACTAACTAGAGGTAGATTTAGGATTAAACCTAAGCTCTGATCATTCCTTTATTCTCCATTAGGAAAACATTTCTTACTTTATGCTTTGCTCCTTGGGTTTGGAAAAGTTCTTTCTAAAGAAAAGTTATTATTATTGTTATTTTTATGATTACATGACAATACAAAACTTCAGAATGAGATTTGGAACTAATGAAAGGTTTATAAATGTCAGACTTTCAGATTTTAATCAAATAAGAGCTGAGGGGCTACCTGGGCTGTTGGCCACTGAATCAAAGTGGCAGTTGGCCAGCATGGCATGTTTGGCCCCTTGTTTTGGTTCCAGCTTGACTGCAACGTTGGTGACCTTGTCATAGTAACTGGTGAAGCCGCCCAAAAAATCAATACTGAAGGAGCCCGTTGGTCTCTGGATATCTACTGAGATGGAGTGTGGTCCTGAAGCACTCTCTGCTTTTATTTTTTCGATTTGACTCAAGAGATAGTTTACTGTCAAGACTTCATTCTCCGGACTTCCAACAGGTCTGGGCCCAACACTGGTAATATGTTCAAGATGCTTCCTGCAACACACCATTAGCAGTGCTCACGAGAAGATAAAGACACAGCAGTAGTAAAACAGAAAAACAACTTTGTAGGTTGAAGTAGTTCAGGTGGGCAGCTGTGGCAGCATGCATAGGCTGCAAAGGAACAAGTAATAGGTTTACTCCATGCTGAAAGGAGAAATGAAGAAAGAAAACACAACGTTTCAGCCGTGAAGCCTTCTGTGTGAGAAAGAGCGCAGTAAGCAAAGGTAATGTAGCAGGAGAACAAAAGCTGGGAGAGAGGAGGAGCAAGGGGCGGAAGCAGGGGACAGACAGGGTGGCCAATCAGGAAGTGTGAAGTCAGGATAGGTGAAGAGAGGTGTGAAATGAAACCTACAGGTAAACCTAAAGTAACCTTAAGGTTAATTTAAATCTAAACCTAAACCTAAAGAACCACCATGTAAAATAAGTTACTATTAATTTCATCTTCTTCATTTTAAAGGACTCAATTCAAAACTATTAAAGGACTGATTTTCAAGGTATTCTAACATTACCATTCAGTCTTGTATAATTTTTAAAGTGTCTTGGTTAGATGACGATTTGCTTGATACGAAAAGGAATCTAGTGCTCGGAATTTCTTGCTGTACTCACAATCTGTATGTGTATACTCCTAATGGATCTGCCTTTATGTAAAAACATATTTACTGTTTTTGAATCTTATACATTTTAATACACAGAAATACGATCAAACAAACTTTAGAAATATGTTAAATGTAAGTAAATTCCATATATGACACTGTACAACAGAAATTACAGTCAAATACAGTATATGCCAATTACTGAAAATGATGGTTCTGAAAAAGAAATGAATAAATAAGAATTGTTTATAAATTAACATTTTCGTAATGTAACTTTTTTTCATTTTATGAAGTTCTCTTAATACCGTGCTGTATCCGCAAAGGAGACACTAAGCGAAATCAGTAATCGAGAATTTCATTCAGTCTTGATTTGGTAAAGTTATACAACAAAGCCCAAGAACTGTGTAAGAAAACAGAATACTATAGCTACCTATCCTA
Organism: Lepisosteus platostomus; assembly: GCF_059453375.1. Classification (NCBI taxonomy): domain Eukaryota; kingdom Metazoa; phylum Chordata; class Actinopteri; order Semionotiformes; family Lepisosteidae; genus Lepisosteus; species Lepisosteus platostomus. Next base: position 33,360,035 of record NC_142614.1, read on the forward strand.
TCGGTTTGCCCTTGACAAATAGGATCTAACGCAGGTTGGTGTATAAAAAAGTCCGAACTGTTTAGCTGCCATCTGGAGACACATTCTGCCAAACTTCAAAAACAAAAAGCTAATATACAGTACCCGAGTGCTGCGTGTAGGGCTTGTTTGTTTGGAATATTTATGTTACAGTCACATTAAGCTGTATTAACCCAATATATTCAGATTTGATATAAGGCAGATTTCATTCATCTTAAACCCATGGGCGTATTTAAGTAACGTGACGTAAGAGGTGTAGGTAATGCTAATATTATTAAATACTTAAATGCCAATACCATAATACAGATTTCTGTACGTACCTTGCCCTTATCGCATTGAACTCGTCGGTGGATGTTCGGATGACAAGCTGCTGTAATGATAAATGAACTAGTCCCCATAACACTAAAAGGAATATAGCAGCTAGACCAACTCCGATTCCTTCTTCCAGCAAACACAAACCAAACTCAAGCTTCTTTTTATCTTCCCCAGAGTCATTGTTCTCATTCAGTTCCCATGTATCTGTAGCCGGTTCCGATATATTATTGCATGTACGATACCCTTTTATTCTCCTTACAGTGGTGTCCCTCTCCATTTTTACTGCGGGCAAGTCGGCGAGCGTCATTTGGGCAAAATACAAACGGATACGACACAGGGACAAACTATCTAATGAAAACTGTCCGTCAACAGTTAGGCAACCTGGAAATACGTTGATTATGCTTTCAGGCAAAACCCATAATCTATTATCGAAAGAGCTGCTGCAAACCGTGTGGTGGTCAGGTGTTGCTTACAAAACATTTCTGTATGTGAGATTTTTCTCATTCGTGCTTTTTTCTGAAATTCTGTAAGAGTACGTGTGCAATGTCGGTTTTTGACCTAAAAAAATACTGTCTTCCAAGTTGAAGATACTGTATTCCAGATTAAATGGATAGCATCTGAAAATGGCATCTGAACTAGGTGATTTAAATTTACTTTGGGAAAATGTAATACATTTAATACTGTTAACAAAAATTGTTTTTTTAAATGCACTTTTGAGGTTAATCATAGAAAGCAAACATGGCGAGAAAATATTCTTTTTTTTAATTGGAACTTCCGTATTACACAAAGCATACAGATAACTCCGTATTGCGTTCAGGTAACTGTAGGTACTTTGTTTATTACAAATTCTGTAAAGTGTAACCCCAAACCTACAGATAAACAGGCATTGTGCTAAGTAGGGGTCAATAACAGATAAATTCAATTCTGCTTACTATCACCATATTGCACATTAAAATGATATTATTATGGTTTCACTATTTTGGTGAAAAGCCATTTTGGTTTAGATAGTAATATAATGGTGTTTAACTTGGATAAAGGGCTTTAGGAGCGATGCTGTTAATGTATTCAATGATAGTGATTAAGGCCAAAGATAGTGTCCAATGGGTGGTAGGAGCATCAACTGCTCAGAGGAATACTGAGCCAGTCAATACCAGTCAATACCTATGCACAGCAGTGAAGACAAATTACAAATTGCACAAAGTGTGCAGCTGAACAAATCTGTCAGTTTAACAGTGCCCCATGCCCCTCTCCCAGCAGAGCTTAGTCTTTTAGCCATAAGAAAAGCTGCAATCAAGGGGCCATTCAGCACATCTAGTTCATTTGATCTCATCAAGCAGTTTCTTGAAAGATGTCGGGGTATAGGCTTCAACAAAAAGGATTCAGCAACAAGGACAGTTCTGTACTGTCACAACCCATTTGGTAAAGGAGAGCCTCCTGTATATGGTTTTAAATGTACTATCAGTTTTTACTTGTGTCCTCGGGTTCATGTTCTACTCTTCGTTCTGAGGACATTCACTGTGTTGACTTTGTCAGTGCCTTTGAAGATTTTAAATACTTGCATCAGATCCCCTCGAAAACTTCTCTATTCAAGACTTCACTTCCTTCGGTCTGTCAGTGTAGGACATTCCTTTAAGGTCCTGTATCTATTGGATTCTGTTTGCTCTTCTCTGGACTCATTCCAGTGTATCCTTTCTATGATGAGGTTACCACATTTGTACACAATATTCTAAATAAGGCCTCACTAGTGTTTTATACAATCTTAATATAACATCCCTAGATATAAATTCTGCACTTTTAACTATACACCATAACATTTTGTTTTCCTTTTTAATTAGTTTGTGATATAACTTTGTGATGTAATCCCTGATCATGAGCACAAACTATTTCCTTTAATGCAATACTCAGAAAAGACTCCACACATCCACCTTGATGTGTTCCATCGTGAAGGACTGCAGTAAGGCAGCCATGGGTTTTTCATGGCTATGAAATTGGTACACTGATTACTCTTCAGATGCCAGGATCTGTAGCATCATTGTTAGCCTGCAAAAGAGAAAACCTCGAGGACACAAACACCACATGCTGTCACCACTCCTCCAGGATGGCACTATTTGGGAAAAATTATTGATGCGGAAAATGCGTCATATTTAGAGACGTGTATTTAGGAGTGGAAACAGGAGATACAAACAAAACTAGAAAATGTCAAAGAAATGTGTGTCAATATTCAGTAGATTGATATTTTATATTTCAGGCCCAGTGAGGTAAATTAACTGTGACATCAAAGGGGGAAATGTTTTAATATGATAGTAGTGCTGCAGCAACGTCCTCACTCACATCCCTCACTGACATCATCGTGAGTCTACAGGCACTCAAAAATCATCACCATTTTGTCAGGAGCTGAAAGAGTCACGGTTTACTAAATGCCACCCATGGCAGTACTGAGCCAGTTGTGTGCTGCCACTTAAAGAATCTCAGTCACACTTGACTAAGTGACATGACCCAGGCTTGAATTTGAGATGTCTGGATCATACACCTCAGGGTACAATCAGGGCAAGTACCTGGTTGTCTCGGGAGTCCCATTCTCAATCTAGATTAGTGACTGAGATTAAAAACTAGGAGCCTTACAAACAAGTGACATACCAAAAGGTATCAGAAAATTATGCTCTTTGGATTGGATGCCATTCAGCACTACTTACAAAAGAAAAGTACAGAGATTTGTATGCTGCTATCTTCACAGGTATCATATCTACCAAACTGTAGCAATCCAGTAGCACAAGAATAACCAGGGAATTTCACAAGGCTTTATTTTTCAGAGGATGTTTATCACTTAACATCACACTACAAAGGCCGGCCTAAGCGGTAGCAGCGTCAGACTCAGGCAGGGCCAGACAAGTGAAGAGTCAGCCACAGCAGGTTCCAAAATACAGATTTTACTAGGGAAATTGTCTGGCACAGAAAATAAAGCAGCCCAGTGGTTTACAAACAAAAGCCCAAAATAAGCTTAGCCTCTTACAAAGTCTTCACTCAAATCCTAACTAAAACATAAAATACATTGGCTTTTATAGCTGTAGGAAGGTCCCCAGGATAGGCTGATTGGTTGACTGGATGATTAACCATGTATGGAGAACCCATCAACATATGTACATTCTTACGCAAGTCAATCCACCAATCACCATCTCTGGATACCACATGCTGCATGCTCCAGCACAGATTTCATTCAAGGCATGGCAGCACCTGGCCTGCCAAATTGATCAACAATTTCTGTATTCCTTTGTGCTTTATGCAGTACGTTGCACCATGTTATACAACATTAGAGATTTCACATGAAAGTGAAATGCAGAATGGCATGATAGGTTTAGATCTTTCAGGCCAATTACATGTGTAAACAAGAAAAAGCAAAATTGAGAATCTGTTCGTTTTTATTGTCAATTTTGATGATTTAAGTTTCCACAGGGACAAAAGTAAATCTTTCTGTAAAGCCACATATGCCTTTCAAAACTTTTGGACTTTTCATACTTTACTTTCCTCTGCTTATAATATTCTTTTACTTTTACAGAATTGATCAGAAGTTCAGAAACTCCTAAACAGTGTTAAAGTCATGATGCACAATGGTAAAAGATCTTGTCCCAGCATTTAAATTTCTGCTGTAATAAGAGCTACTGTTCCTGACGGTGTGGCATCCTGAAGATGTCAAAGATCCAATGTGATGTACAAATGCTAAGTGACTGCAAAGAAAAAATACTGTAATTTTGAAGAGATGGAAATAAATAAATAATATGACACAGTGGACTTCTTTTTATTATAATTTTACAATTTTCTTATGTAAAGTGAGGCAGGTTAACATCATATGTGCCATCAGCAAAGTACATTTTAAAATATATATCTAAAATATCGCTCCTTTCTTTTTTACTGGGACTTATTTTCTTAATGCAAAAATTATTTTTCCTGTGCATAGCTTTTTTATAGCCTGTACTTTCTGCTTGTCGTCCCAAAATCCTTCATACAGTATCCAGCAATAGCATCAGTGATGAAGGTGTTATATTTATGAACTTAATATGACTTATTTTCCTTTTTATTTAATGCATTATATATTTCAGCATTACATTCAATATATTTACATTAGATTTATTTCTATATAATATTGTTTATTCTGCATATGTATTAATTATTTTTATGATTTATATACAGTATGTTAAATACATATATTTATAATTTCTGAAATGTAGCACATCTTTGACTGTTCTGTTTGTATCCTGCATACTTGCAGGTCTTATGCCTTAGCAGATAAGTCAGGAGATCAGGCTCACGGGTCCAGTATGAAGGGTATCCACCACTCCAGGCTGATGTCTTCACACTAATTAGGTTGAATCAATGGTTATTAAGTCAGAAACTAAAACCCGTGATGGTCATGAGAACCCTTCCTCTCCTCCCCTTTTTTTCTTCTATGCAGAAGATTAAGAGAGGGACGGGATCAAGGGGATTCCACTCCGCCACTTTGCAAATTCTGTGGCATCTGTGTCTTGGTCATCAGGAGAGGCAGTTCTCAAATTTAATTTGGTGAGTTACTGTTTAGAATTTTTCTGTTTAAATGACCATTAAATTTAATTGCAGCATAAACTAATAAAAAATGTGTAATCCAATTTTTGTTTTGTTTATTAAATAGAGATGTTTTATGGCTGATATATTTAATTTTGCTGAAAAATTAAAATGCACAGTTGGATGAGCATGTGAAGTCAGTAACTATGTGTGTAAATTCATGTAAATTTATTTTTCTAATTATTACATGGCACATTTTAGCTTTGTTAACCAATTAACACTTTTTGAAAATAGCCCCCCTTGTCAATACTGTACTTTTTATTGCTGTAGTTGTGGAGAGATAGGGATGTAATAATTGTCTTTATTCCATTGTTGTTAAATAAGTTTTAAAATAATAAATCAAAGTTTAAGTTAGGGTGCACAGTTTGCGTATAGTATAGGTATTCTCCTGTTGCTTAAAAAAACAATGCTACTTCTAATAATAATCGTTGTATACAACAAAATAATATAAATCTTTCCTCTCTCCCCAGGTGTGCCAAGGAGACAGTATGCCGCGAGGAGAATTCACTGTCCAGTTCTCAAGCAGAGGTACTGGAGGTGGATCTTATGTTCGAGCTGAAGAGTTAGTATACATATATTTTTTTCTTATGCTCTCAGTCCTCATGCTGTGTTAGGAATGTCCTATGAGTTTCAGCACATAATCTGAAGTGTTTGATAGAAAATAAACTTCACAAATATAATCAATGCTGTGAACTTAACGATTTTCAATCCAAAGTACAATGAAATGTGTATACTTTTAACTGCTGATTTTTTTATATATTTACTATTCTTTCATAATGAATGTTAGATGGACAAAGTCTCATAAGATATAAGCCAAATGGTCCTACAGTTACAGAAGTATAAAAAATAGCAATTATTTATTTTGTTTCTATTATTGTAGGCTTCTACTTTGTATTATGATTTGCTTCTATCAGATAAACAGTACAGCTTAATAATACTATTCAGTTAATTGTACTTTTGTTAAGCAATAATAATAATTTTTATTAAATATTAAATAATAATAACACTTGATTTTAATTCTGATTTATGATTAAACTTCAAATATTATCACACTATTTTTTAGATGGCTTTTAGTCTTAATTTCAAACATACTGTATATTTTGCAGTATTTTGGTTGTGCAGGTAGTATTACACCTGTTTGGTAACTACAAGGCTTTAGTACTATCAATAAGTACCTGTGAAAATCATGAAATTCTGATAAAAATGTGAACATAAACTGAATGTTTTAAATGAACTTGTGGAGACACTGGTGCACTTCAAAAGAGGACAGTGCAGGAAAATCAGAATTACTGCAAAACTATTTAGACATTCATTATTCATGACTATAGTATAATAATAGTAGTATGTCATCAATTGATGCCACAGAGTTCCAATTCCTGGCAGGGGAAAACAGTTTGCTGTTCATTGTAAGTATACTGATGGAAAAAAGAAACGCAACACTTCATCCACACTCTGGCCCTCCCGTCTGCATGGAATGGGCTGAAGAATGACTCATTCATGAAGAGGATCTGATGCCGCTGCTGACGAGTCCATCGCAGCCTCTGTCTGGCCCAAGCCAGTCGCGTGTGACATCTAGGAGGTGTGAGCAGAGGGCCTCTGACAGTTGCCTTGCTCTAAGGCCAGGAGCATGGAGCCTCACTGTCCTGTCACTGATGCAGGCATTGTGTCTGCTGGCAGTTTCAGCAGCAGTACAGGTGGCTGATCTGAAACGATCTCTCAGATGGACCAGTCTGATTTGTAGGTCCTGCTCTGGTGTGGTCACTTGAGGGCGACCAGATCTTGGACGGTCATCTGTCCTGCTGGTCTGCTGAAACCTTCTCTGTAGTTGGGACACAGTAGAGCGGTTTACTCCATAGTGTCTGGCAACGCTGGCACAAGGCATGCTTGCCTGCAACATCCTAATGGCCCTCTCCCTTGCTTTTGGTGACATTTGAGGCGTTATGGAATGCACAGAAAACTGACTAAGTGTGGCCTTTCTCTTGCAGTGACCTAAGCTTTGAATTAAGGCCTTTTTAAAGGTGACCTGATCAGGCATTGTTCCGCCTGGACTTCGTTGAGTAAAAGTGCACCTAACGAGCTTTCATGTGATTGACAAATTGCAATGCCTCACCGCACAAGCTGTACTGCTGGTCAGAGGGCTTAAAACAAATTAGCAACTTTTTGTGAAAGTACATAAACTATAACTATAGTATTCTCATTCCAGAAAATTTTGCATTTCTTTTTTCCATCAGTATAGATCCAATTAGAAAATGTAGTGACAAGAATGCCTTGTAAGTGCATGTCTAGGATCTTAATTTAAAGGTACACATTATGCACTGTTGTTTGTCTCTAATCTGAGAACAGCTAATCTTTTATTTTCAGATTAGAATGTAAAGCTCTTTTGTGCATACTTTCACTAAACTTGGGTCCATTTGGCAATGTGGAAACCAGGGTCCAGTGTTGGAACACACAGTAACTCTCACAACAATTAATTAGCTATTTAAACCCTGCAAAAGTAGCTTTTTGTTAAAATAATTTTAATTAAAATATTTTAACAGCATTAAAATAACTCATTAGAATAACAGTATATTAAAGACTGATCCCATGCACTAACAATGTTATACTACTTGTTGTGAAAGAAACAAAATCTATAAAAACTTAGTATAGTAAGATTCTTAGTATAACCCAGAAAATGGATCATTTTCAATACACTGTAATGTCTGGAATGCAAATTGTATTAATTAAACATTGAGTGAATGGTCTTAATATTTAAACTAAGAACGTTTGTTGAATTAAAACAGTCAGCACACAACCATAGTCTTGAAGAGCTGCTTTTACCTCAGCAGAATTGAAAGAGGTGGTACCAATGAATCTACTCTGACAGTGTTTGTGGCAGATCTGTTTGCTTACAGTTCCGCTTTTAATTTTTTATAATCAACATTTACTGAAATAGTAATCAACTTCATGTTTTTTAAATCAGGGTTTCTATTGCATTTCAGGGCGGCAGGGATAGCTTTGCTGGTCATCATTCTAGCAGCTCTGCTGATCATCGGATGTTGGTATTACAGGAGGAGACGTGGGTACAAAAGTATCCGGGTGAGACACTCGCTCAAACCTGCAGGTTCCAGTCCTCCATGCCTGCACACAAAGCCCATTCAGCTAATTTTGAGACTTGTCAAAGAAATTTGTTTCCCCCGGATCTAATTTAGTTTGGCCGTAGAAAAGGGAGTGAACAATTATGTAGTATATATCTTCTCTTTCTTTACAGTTGTTGCAGACATCATTGTACTAATTGGAAAAGGGTGAATACTTATGCAAGGCACTGCATACCATATACACTTGCAGGTTCACAAAGTATCAGTCTTACACTTGTAGACTCTGCTTAACAATTTGTGTCTAGTTTGATTAAGTGTATTTATTATCAGAAATGAATTACATGTGGTGGATTAATTATTAAGTGACTGAATTGCTCCTCTTTACAGAGTCAAGGATTAGATCGCAGTTCTTTCAGATCTTTAATGAAGTCTGATCATTACAGTGAGGAAGGAGCATCTGCAGAGAACAAAGTTGTCCTAAGCGAGTTCCACAATCTCAACTCTGTGGTAAGAGATGTTGAATAAATGCATAAATGGGCAAAGTAGGGAACATATAGTGTGGTATTAAACATTTTTTCTGGTAGTTCAAGTAGGTAGCTGTATCACGAACAATTTCTAAGATTAAAAGTTAAGAACTTTTCAAATATCTATATGGCTGTTGTCAATACTTCAAACTAGACACAAACCCACTTTGTGAAGAGGTTGTAACTAAATGTGTAGCCTAATGACTGCAACTGAAATATGATAAAATATATAAAACAACCCTATGTACTGTACAGCTTGGTGAAGGAAAGAGAGGTGAAGCGTGTGTATATCTTATACTGTACATATACGTCAGTGAATGCAGGAAGTATGATACTGAAAAAAAATCCCCTGAGCTAGTTGTGTGATTTGTGTCATGTTGCCATGTCCAGTTGAGCTGGTATTGAAATCCCTCAGAGGTTACAAAGTCCTCCAACAGCTTGTAACTGGCCTAAAACTAAATGCACCGTTCTATGTAATGTAATGTATTTTGCTGTATTGAAAAGACCCCGTGAATAAACAAAACCTGCTTCTTTTTCCCCTTTTTTAAACTCAAGACTATGTGACTCCAGTCTGTTTTGGTTCTGTTTCAGGTTCCTAGTGCTCCTCCACCTTATGAGAAAATAGCTTCTGGACCTTCACCACCTCCGTACTCCGCGTGACAATGGAATCGCCACAGCCAGCAAAGTCAAAAACATGCCTAGACTAAACTTATCAGTATGAATTATCTTAACCTAATTTTCTTTCATCGTAGGTGTGCTTCACAGTTAAAATGTGCCTTTCCTTACTGGAGTACTACTTTGTTCATTGTATCTGACAGTTAAACAGATAAATGGATCATGGTATAGGATGAAATTTGTTTCTGTAGAAAACTAACAGAAATATTTGCAATTAACTTGACTGGTTATAATATTTTTTTAGTTTCAGAAGTTTCTGTTCACATAATTCATTGCTCGTTTTATTTATCCAATGTCTAACTTTTATGATTGTACAAGCCATGCTTCTCATTATCAGCCAATGAGAAGGTCCATTGATTTGACTAGAAATTCCTATATTTTCCCAAAACTGATACCCTCTGTGCAGTTCTATTGGGTAGATTTATTGGTTCTTAGTATTCAGAACACACTTCAATTGAGAAAAAATATCTGCCTTCCTCTCCTTCATTAACTGGAACATCCATTCACATCTCCTGTCCAGTGACCCTCCTAGTTATTATCTAGAATTCACTCTGCCCAACTTTCAAAAGTAATTTTAATAGAAAAGGAGAAAAAATACATTTGATGACCCTTTCTTCTTTGGCTAATTGTAAAAGATAAATACAGTATCAGATGTGGTAATTGATATTATAATATGGTCATGTTCCTTGCCCTTATGGAAGGAGAACAGCTGTTACAGTGGTTTAACTTTCCTCAAAGTTTTGGAATAATAATAATGTGGCAGTCATTCTTTATTTTATTAGTCATTCTCTCTGTTTTTACTAGGAAGTAAAATTATAGTAATACACAATAGAACTACACCTAAAGGAGGCTTAAGCATTCGTATGAATATTTATCATCCTTCCCCCCCAAAACAAATCTAGAAGAAAATGCTTTCCTGCCATTTTATGTACGCCTTTCTCATCAAAATAACAGATGTATATACAGTAAACATCTTAAGTAATTTATTGCCATCTATTTTTGTTCAGTCTACAACCTGGTTCTGGGAAACCAATGTCTCTTAATGGTTTTTGTTTCAGCATAGTTCATGAACACAGACTAACCGATTTCAATTTTCTTCCTGAGACATGTTTCTTAATTAGTTTCAAGATTTTTAAAAAACAATCTCTTTCAGAATGTTAGTGACAGAAAGTGGGAGCGGCTGATACATTGTCTTTCTTATCTGGATCTACGTCTGACTGTTCTCTAAATAGGTGATATGCTGAGGTGAACAGGTTGAGAACAAGTTGTATAAAGTTCTGCAATGCAAAATTGTTGAACACCATTAATCTTTGAAACCTGTTTTTTGTAAAAATAGGTAAACAAAAGTCAAAGTAAGCAAGTTGATCAATTATAGGTATCAATTGGTACAAGAGATTATCAACTCAGCTGAACTGAAGACCTGCAGATAGGGGTATCCCAAGACCAGGGTTGGATGTGGGGGAAACATTAAACATATTCTGAACTAAAGTATGTCTCTCTTTAGGATGATCATGTTTTAAAACTCACAAGTTACCTTCCTGAGAAAGTGCCGATCAAGGAGCATGCACTCATTTAAAGGTTGCAGTAGGCAAAAAGCTTTCTAACCAATTTTAGTCAATGGTGTAATCAGGGTATTGCATTCATTTAACTTCTATACATTTTGCCTCTTTCAATGTTAGAAGCATGTCGTCAAGATCTCAGAAAAAAATTAAAAAGTGATTACATTTTATTACAGAGTTGTCCCACAGTAAACTGTAGTTCAGTTAGTTGCATTGCTTTAAAAGCTAAAGCATTGGAATCACCTACCTAAAGAAGCCATTTTTATCAGATTGCTTTTTAGCATCAATAAGCTCTCAAATCTCTTTTTCATTTTGCTACTTCTTACAGTAATAACTATTAAGGACAAATACTAGTTTCATTTCATTTATGTGCTAAATAAGTGTTTCTTTTTGTGTTGCTGAGGTGTTTTGTGACAATCCATTAATCTGCATTTTCATTTTTGTACTATCTGTGCAAAATAGGACCTTTAAAGAATTGTACTCACCAGCTCTGTATACAAAGAATGTTCTCTTTATTTCCATGCAGAGAATTCTGCAATTTCCTAAACAATGCAATGGTCCAAAATATCTAATAAAATACTTTAAAAAAATCTATACATTATGTAAACAGAAAACATAAATAACACCTTACAATTCCATACATATGTTCAGTAGGGCGGGTTCAAACAAATATTTACAAGTTCAGCATCTTCCAACTTCATTTCTTATGTATGAATTTGGCAATTATATAAATGAAACAAAATACTGGACAACTGTTTTCTGAAAAATGACAAATAGGTGAAACCTTTATCACTGTTGATCTCAATATACAAAAAAAACCTTATTTCAGACTTACAGAAAAACCACTGACCAGCCATTTCACAGCCCACAATTAGTATTATGCTTGAATTTTTTTTAAGGTTATTTAAGGTAACCAAGTCTATGACTATTACTAACCCTGGTCTGTGAGCTAAGAGTTTAACAAAGATGACTGTACCATTTCAAGTTTTATATTCGCTTTTTTTTCCCCTAAAGGTGCACTTGGCATCACAATCCCACAATGAATACTGATACTGAGAAACAGCTGATACATTTCAGGGTGACTTTACCTTCATCCTTTTTTTCCATCATGGACCTTTGATCTTTCACTGGATCATCACATCTGCAAATTCTAAGTCAGATGGCTATCACTCTCATTTTTCTTTCCTTCAGATCTTGTATTAACTACTTCTAATATCCACCTTGCAACACCTGACTAAAAGCAATGAGGAAGAAGGGGTAGTGTTGTTTTATCAAGAGTTTTACTAACAAGATAGTAAAAAAAAGTACTATGTTAAGGGACAAAGAAATATTGTAAATTGGTATGATCAATTATGGTAGTTGGTGGAATAAAACACATTTTAATAGCCTTTCAGAACCTCAGTTTATTCTTAAATGAATAAATGAAGAACACATGACATAAACCAGTGTGTTGTAAACATCTTCACTCATTTTCTCTGGTGAACTAAGCCTTTTATAAAGCTCTTGTTTTCCAGAACACAGTTCTGATGACAGAAACTGTTACCTCACTTTCACACACATCTTCTGCTACAGATTGTATAATCACACAGTAACTGACAAACTGACCTTGTGTTTACTAGAGTAAGCTAATAGAAACCTGCAAGAGATGCTGCACGTCCACTCAAAAGAAGCTTTGCACAGCTGACACTTAAGAACTGATGGTGTTGTTGCCTGGGCAAATAAACTTCTGAGGAGGATCTCTTTTAAATCTAATCGATTCATTAATTCATAATTGATTCCAAAACTGTTAATATCAATATTTGTCTACAATTTTACATAGAAACGTAACAGTGCAGTAGCAAAGCCATCAGCAATATAACCAGTGGTAAAGGGTGAAGTGAACAGAAGACCCATTTATAAATAAATGTATACAACTCTTGATAAAACAATACTCCTTGACCTGTTTTTTTAATATGGGGGTGTGGTTATGACTGTAGAGCATGTCAGCTAGGGTGGCATGTGGGCTTCTACAGTTGTAACTACCTTACTCTGTTACTGGGTAATCAAGGTGTCTCATAGACTGTCGATTTACAGATCTAAGAAATAGAACAATGAGATTTTGTTCAAGAAAAATGTCATTGTTCATGTTCATTGAACAAAAAATCTGTTAAGATTAATTTAAGTCTTAGGCGTTTCTTTGCATCCCTGTCTGTTGTAACAACAAGCCTGTTTGGGGTAGGAAAGTAAAAGTAATTCAAAATTTTTCAGTTTGCAGTACCGCAAAGGGTCATTATTAATATACTGCCTTGTGTGAACCGTTCTAACCATGTAAATGTAAGCATTTTCTTTGTAGAAATTAACAAATTACTTTCATTTGGGGATGAAAAACTATCATTCACTTGCAAACAGTGATAAAAAGTGATAGCTTAAACAGCCTTGAATATGTAAAAAGTAGAAATAGACAGTTTGTCCTCTTAACACTTAGCATCACTGATGCATTTCCGGGAGCACTGCTGTCATGAATCCACCACACATCTGTCAAAAACATATAATTCCAGACTGGCATCAAACATATTAGTGTGTATATATATAAACACATACATACAGTCCTCTTTTCACTTACAACCAAGCCTAGGGCAGAGCATTGAAACTTGTGAGAATGGAGACGGTACTATACAGAATGCTGCTTATAGGGAGTCTACTGTTCACAAATGTGAAAACAATCAGAGGAAATCCTGGTCATATGGGAAGGTGATACTATAAACAGAGGCAGCATGAAAAGAAGATAACTATGTTTACTTTAGTCACCCACTGAAAAGTCTTAGGAAAGTGGCTCCAACGCCTGGATATGCAATTCCATGGAGTTATTATCCTTAGAAGGTTATTGTTTACACAGCTAGGGAAATCAAATTATCCAAACGTACCTTCAGGGGGAAAGATGTTCCAAGTTAATGTATTTTTGTTGAACATATTGATAATTCACTTTATGGAAATAGACTGCTCACCCAGAACAGCTCCCATTTTGTGTATTCAAGGGTATTGTCCATTATAGTATATAAACATGTAATATAGGCTTTAACTAGCTTTGCAGACTCACAGCCTGTGGCACCATTTGCCATCGTCTGTGATAGCAAGTCTTGATTGCCACATTTGTAGGTTGTTTTCCATTTAGTTTTTGCCAAACTGTAACAATATAATTCATAGGGATTTCACATTTTATTTCCATATTGAAATACTGCATTTTGTGTCAGGAAAATGCCGCGTACTGGTATACAGCACATCCAAACTGAACTGCTTGAGCAGGCAGAATTTCGTATGTTATGGAATAACATCTGGACTACTTTCATCCAGTACTCTAGTGCACCGCCTTATAGTCTCAGTTATTGGATCTTCCTTTATCTGGCTCCGCTGTAGTTTGAGGATTGTCTGCCATCGTGATAGGCAGAACTCTTCCTTTACTGGAACTTGGTGTCACCACCACTGTAGCCACAGCCTTGGACACTGGTAACAGACTGGAACTGGGACTTCTAATGGCATTTAAAATGGCTCCTTCTGGACTCACCATTAGCTTACTGGGAGAAGCACTGGTCAGAAGTGCTGCAGAGCTTGCAGGCAGGGGTGCTGTGCTTAACATGGGTGTTGAGTTAGTTAAAAGCAGAGGCATCCTCACTGGTTCCAAGCCTGTCCCCCTGAGAGGCTGAGCAGGTGCCATTATAACTGTATTATTTGAGGGGGGTACTGTTGCTATGGGGGAAATCTGTCTCCTGTTGAAGGTACACCCTATTGGTGGTACTTTTGCTACAGGCAAAGATTGTATCCTAGAGACTACACTGCCTATTGGTGGTACTGTGGCTGTAGGCAACACTTGTGCCCTTGAAACAGAGGCCCCAACTGGCTGTACAGTTGATGTCAGCTGTACTTTAGTTACTATATTTGTAGGTCCTGCAGCTTTTGTGCTGCTGACTAAGCTTTCTGTCTGCGGGGCTGTCACTGCAATATTCTCTTTCACAAGTGTACTTAGAGCTTGTACTGAAGCAACTGATAAGCCTTTGCCCTCAGTCAATGATGCTACTGTTGAAATCTTGGCAGCACTGGAGTGACCATGATGTGAAGTTGAACCTGCTGCCACCGATTGTGAAACTGGAACAACAGAAACAGCACTACTGGCTGCCAAACTTTTACCAATACCTTTCCCAAGAGAATTCACTTGAGAAGAGGGAAGAGCCTGAGAAAGGTTTACCTTCAGTGCTGTGGAAGTCTGTGGTATATATGGACTATTTAAACAATGTGCATTTGTCGATACCACCTTGGCTTCTGGCTTCTGGCTTGGAGTGCCAGAGGGAACCGCACCTGATCCACCCGACAGACTCTTCTGGGCAACTTGAGAGCCTCCCTGAGGCCCAGTGGCAGAAGTACCTGGATTAGATATGAGGAGTACATGGCTCCCAGGACCAAGACCATGAGAAGGGACAATAAACCTAGTGTTGTTAATAACAATTTGGGTTCCAGGAGCAAGTGGTGTGGTGGTGTTGATCACAATTTTCTGCTGCACAGAAGTTTCATTCAAAGGGTTGACTGCAGTAGGCTGGCAGGCAGGTCTAGGAGCAGGAACAGGGGTGCTGAAGATTTGTGTGGGGGTTGACACATTGCGTGGCTGGTTTTGAGATGTGGTAAACGAGGTCAAGGATACTGGGAGGCGTTTTGTGGAAAGTGGGATTGGACATCGTAGCTTGTTCACAGCAGAAGCAAGTACTGACGTCCTGGCTGGAAGTGCATTCATTACTGTTGGGTCATTCTGAATGAAACTGCTCATGGAAGGAGCTAGAGCAGTCTTTGGAGCACTACCTCCTGTTTGTCCCACTGATGTACCGCTCAAAGCACAAGCCAAGGAAGTGCTGGCAGATGAAATATCCTGCTGTTTTGAAGCAGTTATAAGAAGAGAGGATGCAAAATGTCCAGCTTTCAGAGTTGAGTAAGACAGGGGTGTGCCATCATAACATCCACTGGCTTTACTATATGTTGAACCTGTACTTTTTGAAGCGTCAGTACTGGGTCCACTAAGACTAACGGCAGTCTGTGCAGAAAGTACTCCACTGACTGCAGCAACACTTGGACTACTGTGTATATTTTTCATACCTGATTCTAATCCAGAAATATTATTCCGCTTCACCTGATTCAAGGGTTCTTCTGGTAACCTAGTAGCAAAGTCAGGTAACAAGCCAATCACTTGAATATTCTGCAATGTGTCAGTAGCAGCATTGACAATGGCTTGACCTATATTCAGGCCAATCTTCACATCTTTGACTTGAGGTGAAGTGGGGACACAAGGTTGGGATGCTGCAGGGGAGTCCGTGGAGGAAGATTGCTCTGGAAGTTTTGAATTTCCAATAGCGGGGTGACGAACAGGGGCAGATGCTTGGGTTATAAACATTAGCCTTGGAGTTTGAACAGTGGAAGCAGCAGTAGAAGAGCTAACATTTGATAAAGGTGCAGGAGAGGCAATGCCAGATGGTGGTGTAACAAGGATGACTTTCTGTAAGGGCGATCGTTCTTCCAAACATGCCTCTGGTTGAGACCTCTTGGTTGGAAGTTTGTTGGCATACTGCACCACAGTAGTTGGTGTGATTACCTTGCTGGGTTTAGCCTGGCTTGCTGTAGAGACTGCTATGTTGACAGTGTTTTGCTGAGTGGTGGGCAATGCTGGATTCATAGCAACCGATGGTCGAGAAGCTGTCAATGCTGTGGACTTACTTGTAGCTTCCTGCACAGTGAGAGAAGCACTTTTGTGCTGGTTTAATGCTACGTTGACAGTTGTCCCTACCGCCTGACTCACACTGACAGGAATAGAGATAGCTGAGGAAATCTGAGACAAGCCAGTAAAGGGCAATCCACTAAACAAAGAAAAGGCTGTTGGTGATGTAGCTGCAACAGTGCAGGTACTTCCTGAGGGAGTTAAAGTAGAAGAGGCAGATGACTTAGAAACCAGAAACGCCTGAAACTGTGGGGTAAAGGTGAAAACTGGACTGGAAGGTAGGCTAGAAGTGCTGTGGTCAGAGCTGGTCTGCACCTTGACGACCCCTGTATTTCCTCCCCTGGTTGTGACATGAATAGATTGAGAGTCTCTGATGCACACAGTTTTCAGCTCCTGCTTGGAATCAGAAGCTCTGCTGGGGCTCTCTGATGGAGCACTGGCAGCTGTAGCTCTGTTGGGCACTGCACTTTTTGTCAGGCACTGCACTGGCCCTGTTTTAGAGACAGAGGTACCGATTAAGGTGGAGGTTGAAGATATTGCTACCACCTCTGTCTTTGGTGTTTTCATTATGTGCAAACTGTTAGACACACTGGAAGAAGAGAAGCCCCTGCCAGAGACATCATTCAATGGAGCAACTTGCTGCACAGGAATCTTACTCACGTCATCAGGACGAGCATTGCTAAGGGGGTAAGGCAAAGTACAGGCAGTTTTAGAGGCAGGAACACCTGGGTTCTTCTGCTTCTGAGAATCCTTCTCCAGCTGCTTTTGGATAAGCAGGTTTGTGGGCAAGATGACCACCTGCTGCATTACCTTTTCTCCTGTCTTCTGATCTAGAACTGGTTGTACTGCAATCTTCACAGGACCGCTCCCTTTCCTGAGTAAGTCCAAAGGTGCGCAGCTATTATTAGACATCTTGTAGACCACCTGCACAGGACTTTTCGGTGTGGACTGCACAGACGTTAGAGGTTTCGTTGTCTGTGGTAGAACAGTTGCCTTATTGGACATCTGGCTGGCAGGTGCTGAAGGCTGGCTGATTAAGGTCACTTTGTTCCCAACATTCTTGGCCAACAAGGCTTGGATGGGTTTGCCTCCCTTTAGGAAAATGGGGACAGTTGAACCCTTGGAATTTTCTGGAGTCAGGGGCTGTATGGCTAGTTTTGATTCTCCCACTCGCATTTCAGGCTGTGGTCTAGGTGACATCTGCTCCTCACTGCCACCAGTTTTGTTTCTCTTTCTGGGAGTTATTTCCTCATCAGTGCTACCACTTTGTCTGCGTTTAGGATTTTTGGAAGGCAGTTTCTGCCCATCTTGGGATGAAAATTCTTTTTTCAACACCCGACTCCTCACTGATGAGTCTGTCCCTTGCTGCCGTGTGTCCCCTGAAATAAAAATTATTACAAATAAAGAAAATACAAATAGTATTAAAATGAAATTTAATCATGCTATTATATAAAGTTGAAAACATACTTTAAAATAAACTGGTTATTTAAAAATCTTTTTAAAAAATTTGAATAAAATTCAAAAGTGGTCAAAAACAATAGATACCCAACATGTAAAGCAATGCAAGTTACACAGTTTACTGCACTATCACCACAAATGTATTTCACTTATACATCTCATTAAAAAGTAAAATTGATGAAGGCATGGTCAGATACTGTAACCAATTGGGTAAAATAATTTGTAAAAACATCTGGTAACTCTTGTAGGAAATACATGGCCTAGTTACATTGTTGACTACATCTGTCCATTCAATATCGTGAGTATCTAAATCCAAAAAAACAAACTAAATCTAAGCTCCCAGCCAGACCTGAGCCTACAGTAGATCTTGAAATCGGCCTGAGTTCCTCTGCTACCTTTGTTCATTTGATACATGTTCAATGACATAGGATACAAATCTTAAATAGTCCTGCATAATCAGTATGTATCAATGGTTAATATTAATATTAATAAATAATAATTAATGAAACCAGTTTCCAAAGTAGAAAAAGACTGAACTGAAATAAGGTTAATGTAAGTACTGATGTGACCGAAAGAGGATGGATGCTTTCGAACTATGGTGCTGGAGAAGACTGTTACGGATACCATGGACAGCAAGGGTCACCAATAAAGAGGTTCTGGAGCGCATCAAGCCAGAAATTGCGCTTGAGGGAAAGATCACCAGACCGGAAAGTGTGGCGAGAGATGGCCTATAGAATCGACGAGAGTCGAATCCGACTGACCGCATAACATCATCATCAAGTACTGATGTGAAAGTTAGCAGGGGACAGGGCATTCTGTCGCAACTCTTAAGACATCTTTGTAAAATAATCCCTTAAGAGTTAGATGCCATGTTATGTGCATGCCATGTTAAAAAATTCTAATGCATGGCAGATTTTGAGCTGTTTTCCTGCCCAAATATTTTTAAGATAATTCTATGATGAAAATAACCTTTGCCTTTTCTTGGGATCTGAAGACTAATTTTGTGTTAAAAAAACTTTGAGTTTGCAATAAAAATACTGTTTGGAAAGTATCTGTAAGTATCATGTGTAATGCAACAACATTTGAAACCTTTTAATGGGTCTGAATACCTTTGCAAGGCACTGTAACAGTTAGCAGAAATCTGAAGACTTAGGAAACAATTACTCTCAGTACTACAAAAGTGTAAATACAGCCATCAGAAACTGAAAGTTGGAAATAAATATTACTTTCATTATAAAGATTTACCCATGTTTTTAAAGACTTGTCAAAAAACAATCCATACAACAATAATTAAATCATTCAGAACAGTTCTATTCTCCTAAATAAATATTTTAATCATTAACGATTTACGTTGGCCTGCAAAATTATTCAACCCTTCCTAAAATATCACATTTAGATTAATTACAAGTAAATATTCTTAATTAAAATTAAATTTTAAATGTTAATGATCAAACTGAACACTGTTATATGTGAAGGATGTTGGAGGACATTAAAAACTGCAAAGAAGAAATTTTACACAAAATTAAATTTATGGATAGCTTAAATATTTAGTCTCTTAGGTCAATATGTGGTGGAAGCACCTTTGGCAGCAATTACTGAAGTCAATATCTCTGAATAGATGTCTACTAGCTTTGCACAGTAAGGTGGTATCATTTTAGCTATTCTTTCTTAAAAATTCTTCGAGTTCTGATAAATACGTTGGGGATAGTTAATGGTCTACAATCATAAAGCTTCACCGTAAGTTTTCCACTGGATTCAAATCAGGACTTTGACTCGGCTAATAGAGGACATTTACTCTTCTTGTCAGACCACTTAAATGCGGCTTTTGACCTTTGTGTTTCAGGTCATTGTCCTGCTTAAATGTGAATTATCAACTCTGCTTTAGACTCTGGAGTTACTCAAGACTTTTTGCCTACACATTGCACATACATTTCTTTCTCAGTCCAGACAAGCTTTCCTATTTCCTGTGGACAAGAAGCATATAACATGATGCTGAGACAGATGTGTTCAGCATGACGTTACAGCCACACAGAGAACATTACACTACTAGTGTGACCCTTTAAGCTATTATGTTGCATCTTCCTGAATTCATTTGAGGTTGCCATAGCAAACGGGTTGAATAAAATCTGATTTATTTTCTACTAGCTTTTTTAGCTTTATCGGTATGGAGTTTATTTTAGTATATCTTTGTAAAAAACCCACTTCGTAAGAGTCACGATTGTAAGCTAAGATAACAACAAAACATGGAACTTTACGGGGGGGATGAAGAATTTTCTGGATTGCACAGTACTACTCCATTAAGATCAAAACAGTTTTAAAAGGTTGCCACAAATTACACCAAAGTCTTCAACTATTTTTACAATGTTACCCACCTGCTGTCATAAGTTCTCTCTTCAAAACCTGGTCCTGGTTTTCTGCACCATCTGTTTGTGTGATGCTCTCTGCAGATGTGCACTCTTTGCCCACATCTCCTTCGCCCTCCTCTCCTGTCCACACTTCTCTGACAAAATTGTCATACTCAGGATGCTTTTTAAAATCATCAAAATCCTTTTTCAGCCGTGCTCTGTAACAATCAAATCGAGGAGACTCTTATGAGCCAACATTATTATTGCAAAATCATGTTTTAGATATTTATAATGTTTTCACAATTACTTTACATTCACAGATGTCCAAAATACACAAAGGGTCATAAGTCACATGGGATGGGAAAACAAGGAAACTTAAAAAGATAAGTAACATTTTATTTTGGGGGGGGTAGAGGGGTTGTGGACTTTAGACCACTAAGCAACTTATTATTTCACACTTATATAAATCAATTAATATAATATTAAACAAAAATAATAATTTATTTGTTCAAAATAAAGTAGGTCACCCCGGAAAGATTAGTTTCTAAGGCAGCAGGGTGGAGTAGTGGTTGGATCTCTGAACCCTAAGTAAGGAGCTTCGCTCAGACTACCCAGCAGAATGTCCTACTGCACAAATGGGTACTACACAGATCGTCATTATAAGTGGGACATTTGTGCCCAGTTGATTTATTTATTTTTTTAAAATAATCTGGAAATAAACACAAAAAAAACATGGATTAAATTTTCTCTCTCAGGTTTCCAAATAAAAAAATGCAAAATAATTTACATCTTGTTTTGTCCTCAATGAATATTTTGTAAGTCTAAAGACTTTTCTAAATGTGCAGGGGCCTGCATAGCTGTAGATCTGTAGATCTGGTTTTGGTTTCATTGTATGATTAATATTATTACTTTTACTACAGTGATTTGTGAAAAATCACAAATAAATGTTATTCTGGTTGTACAGGCAATTTATTGCTGGGTCAGTTTAAATTTAGTTAAAATGTATGCATGTACAGCACTTTATATACTGGAACAAGCAGAGGTTCACTCCATGTTAAAACGTCGAAAAAGAAAACATTTTGGCAGTGGAGCCTTCCTCGGGTATTTGGGGGAATAAGGGAAATCAGCAGGAATATGTTGTGACTATTATTCCTTCTCTTTACTCCTACTCATAGAATTTTGCAGCAATCTGAAATGTGACTCTAAAACAATTTATTTAAATCTTGAATGTGTTCCTGTCTAAAAACCTCCATAACATGTTTTCCAGCTGTTTTCCATTACTCCGCTGCATCCATTTTCAGTGTTTTCCCTCAGATGTTGCAATCTGTTTAAGGCATATTAGAAAAGACCTCAAAAACAGCACATCAAATGCTGACCAAATGCAGAAAAAAAATCCAATGTTCAGGTATCCCTTCAGCATCTTTTCACATCATATTACAGAAAAAAGAGCAAGATAAAGGGCTCATTACAAAAGGAAAAGAAAAAATAAGCTACAAAATAATAAAAATAATACAAAGCAAGTCCCATGATCCTCTCATTTTGTCAATGGGAGTGGAAACTGAGCTTAAGGCAGCAGTGTGACCTAAAGGTATGGCAAAACCACCAGATTGTCCTTAGAAGACTCCTACTCAGTTATTAGACCCTGTAAGTCTTGATGTGCAAAAAGGTACAGGTGCTGACTAAATAGACAGATTGGTAATTAATCAGAGACAGGTGTCAATCAACATCCACAGTTGGTAAAGAGCAGTTTACATATGCATTTGGAATATCTCTTAAAATCTGCCAGGTGATGCTTCCATCTAACTTTTAAAGCAAAATGCACAATAATTATATTACCTTCTTCACATCCCCAGTTCTGTAATCCTAGGTATGTTTCACCAGAATACCCTCAAAGAGCAGAAGGCTCCAGAGATTAAATGTATTTATTCGCCTTCCAATTTTGCCTTACTTGTTCCTCTTCTTCTACTTGCACGCTAAAGCACTTAACGTTTAAATGTAAGAAGGACTTAAACATCACTAGCGTGTCAAAGAGTTTCTTGTTAAGTTTATCTAAATAACATTTATATATATTATAAGATTCTGTTATTGAACTATACGGTATATATTTAATATATATTTATTATGGGACCTTAAAGAAGTGCTGTTAAATTAATATAAACAAATTGGAAGTCAAATACATAATCTTTGGCACAGTATAGCTTAAACACTATTCAAAAGTGGAAAAACTTTTCACACAGCAGTTTCTAAACGTATTTAATGTTTTAATTAAAACTGCAAACTGTGATGATATTTTGAGTCTGTTTTTGAACTGTTTGAAGGTTAGAAATTTAACCAAGAAATGCTGAACATTTTATTCTACTATATGTTTTTCTACTAGTTAACTATTTTTCCTAGAAAATAAAGTAGTTGCATATGTGAGAAATCATCACAAGCAGGAGTCTTTCATTCTGTGGTTAGGTGGCCTGTGTACTTATGGATAGTAAAAATGCAAAATAATGAAAAGATTCAGTCATCAGTTACTAAATATTATCACCATTTTGTGGTTAATTTGGGTATTTTGTAAAATTATTTAAAAATAAATATCACAACAACCATGATACTGCACTTACATATTAATCTTAATAATGTGCAGCACACCCAGCCAAAGAGCAACCACCCCATTTCCCTGACATGCCATCATCTTAGACTCCAGGGGGAGATAGGGAAGCATTTTGAACAAAAGTATTTTTCATTTTCTGTCCAAAAAACCAATGCAGTACCATTGCATTGCAGCATTGCTAATGTACAAGCAAATATATCATTTTGAGGTTCTGACCAAATTAATAACTTAACATTGGTTTTTATTGTTCTGGACCTCACACTGGAATCTTTTATGTGTTATGTGAGCACCTGCATATATCCACAAATTATTTTTACAAAAAGATCTAATTTATGTATTGGCATAATCAATCTTCCAATCTAATGCAATGTATATATTCAACATTTCTCCTTCTGTTGCATCAAAGAATGTCCCATGACACATTACCTGTTTCTGTGGAAGGCTTTTACCAGCTTGGGCTCCCAGGGTGTCAATTCATTAAGCAGCCTCATCAGAGTGCCATGTAATTCCTTCACAGCTTGTCTCCTGAAGTACCATTTCCCCTACAATAAACATCATGTGCTCTCATCAGGGTGACAAGCAACAAGAATTTTCAACTTTGTTTTCCATTACAGATGTATCAATACTGTTCTCTTCCAAAAGTTGCAGGCCTGAGATTCTACACAAAAAAACATAAGAATTCTGAGTTCAGAAGTAAAAGCGTTGAGGTTCTTGAACCTGAGTTGTTGCTGTAGAGTAACTAACTGGCTCTTAATGGCAATTAGTACTGCAGGCATTTGCATTTCAAATGAAATGCTTTTAATTTACAGACTGTCAATTGCAATTTATAATGCTTAAGTGCATCTGCGGAGCTACAAAAAAAAACACTGAGGAGAATGTGTCAATGTTTTATGGGCTAATGTAGCTGACAGATAAACATTGAAGTATCCATTAATCAAACCAAGAGGGAAAAATAAAGCATTTGAGCACTTGGAGAAACTTGCCTGATGATACATTTTCTATATATTCCCTCTGTGCTACAATAGTATTGTGTAACAAAAGACGGCCTATGTGAAAGCACAGGCTAATAGAAGTTTTAATTTTACACTTCTTTGATGATTGGTTGAAGCCTGGTTAATTAAATACACATGTCAAAAGAAAATCCAACTTGAAATTCAGTCGTGGCCAAAAATATTGGCAGCCGTGCACATTTATCAAATAATGCAACATTTCTTCTATAAAACTATTGAAATAAAAAAATATTTTTCTATCCACATATGTATTTCTTTGGTTTCCAGTGGAACAAAACAAAAAAAGCTGCATCATTTACTAAATCTTAGCTTATTCCACAGGAAATCCTAAAATGGCCCGGACAATATTATTGGCACCTTCTACAAGTAGTTAGAAATAATTAGACTTCAATCAGGTGATTCTTCTTTAATTTGGAATTGAACCCACCTGAGGTGAGATGCAGCTGCCTGCAATATATAAATCACTCATTCAACCAGTTTGAATAGGGAAAAGGACTCATTCTCCTGTTTTGTGTCACTGTGTGTACCACAGTGAGCATGGACAAAAGAAAGAAAACCAAAGAATTGTCTGAGGAGGTCATTTACGAGATTATAGCCAAGCATGGACAATCTCAAGCCTACAAGTCCATCTCCAGAGACCTTGATGTTCCTGTTTCCACCATAAGTAATGTTCTGAAGATGTTTAAGGCATATGGCACTGTAGCCAACCTCCCTGGACGTGGCCACAAGAAAAAACTTGATCAAAGATTGCAGGGAAGGACTGTTCGAATGGTGGAGAAAACACCTCGATCAACTGCCATACAGATTCAAGCTGACCTTCAGACACAAGGCACGACAGTTTCAACTCACACCATCCGTCGCCAACTCAATGAAAGGGGGTTATATGGTAGGAGACCCAGGAGGACCCCACTGCTGAGAGAGACATAAGAAAGCCTGACTGCAATTTGCCAAAACACACCTGAACATGCCAAAATCCTTCTGGGAGAATGTCCTGTAGACAGATGAGACCAAATTAGAGCTTTCTGGTAAAGCACACCATCTCTATATACATTTACAGAAAACAAAATGAAGCCTTCAAAGAAAAGAACACCTTCCCTACAGTGAAACATGGAGGAGGTTCAGTGATGTTTTGGGGTTGCTTTGCTGCCACTGGCACTGGGTGCCTTGAACGTGTGCATGGCATCATGAAATCAGGAGAATATCAAGGCATTTTGGAGCGCAATGTCATACCCAGTGTCAGTAAGCTGGGTCTCCATCGAAGGTCATGGATCTTCCAGCACGATAATGACCCCAAACACACTTCAAAAAGCACCCAGGAGTGGTTCAAGATAAAACGCTGGACTGTTCTGAAGTGGCCAGTAATGAGTCCAGATCTAAATCCCATTGAAAACCTGTGGAGAGATCTGAAAACAGCAGTTGGGAGAAGGCACCCTTCAAATCTGGGAGAACTGGAGCAGTTTGCACAAGAAGAGTGGGCCAAACTGCCAGTACAGAGGTGCAGGAAGCTCATCGATGGGTATAGGAAGCGCTTGATTGCAGTTATTTTGACCAAAGGCTATGCTACCAAATATTGAGTCTGGGGTGTCAATAATTTTGTCAATGCCATCTCTTTTTATTTAAAATATATTATATTATATTAAATATATTTAAAGGATATATTAAGTTCTGAATCAAAAACAAAGGTTCTGCAATATTAACGGTGAAATAAAGAATTGTGGAGACCAAATACTGAGGTCAATTTCAACTTATTTTTAGTGAAAATTGTGAGTTATTTGCAAAAAGTGCAAGGGTACCAATATTTTTGGCCACGACTGTATTCCTGAGACATGCATAGCATTACAACACCAATTATTTCATCAGTATATTTTTTAGGTTTTACACTATACAGACAATTCAAAAGTAGGCAATAGTAAAATGTGCAGAATGTCCAAAATTACTGCTCTTGAAGTGTAAGATTAATACTGGCATAGAGGCTACTGACCTCTGCAGGCTCAGGCACTGGGAAGAGCATTAGCTGTCCAAATTTACTATACACCATACATAATGTAAACAGAACAACGTTATGCAAGCAAAATTAAGAGTTAATTCACCTTCTCTGAACAAACCATATTTTTAGTGTTTATTTTTCAGTGAAGGAATGGGTGGCTTGGGTGGTCTGACCATGGTGTTGGTACTTTTAGGCTCTGGAGTTTCATTCCTATCTGTCCCAACAAAAGGACATCCCACCTCACTGCCTTCCCACAGAAAGAGTGGCTTTGGAGTCACCCTTCCTCCTTCCTTTTAAAAATTAATTGGTTGAAGGATTGCCCAAACACACATGCTCACCTGTACGATTTATTAAACAGTTTCCCATGTCAATACAACTAAAGGCTATTAATTGTCTTCTAAAGTCGAAACAAGGTTTTTAGGAGGAAAATAGAATGAATGTTTCATGAGTTTAAAACGAAAGAAATCAAGGTGTTAGCTAAAGAGGGCTACGTGTACCCACAGATTGTACCCCACCTTCATGTTTCACCCTGACCCATAGGCAAGACCCTGCAGGAGAAATTGTGAAACTGGTACTACCTGACATTGAAAACAATTCAACCTATCCAGAAGTGAAGTACCCCAGAGTACATTCTCTGAGCAATAGGACATTCCAGGAGACCTTACTGCACATACAGATGTTTATGTTTCTTCACGAATACTAATTTCAAATGAATTACTGACATCTCAACAGCAGTGTAGCTGCTTGAATACCTCTGCTAAGGAGAGGGAATAAAACATACACTGGGAAACATAAAAAATGAGGGGGGACAAAAACTAGAAAAGGCATTCTTTATATACTGTAGGAGTTTAAGCAAGACTTAGCAGTAATCAAAAGCAGTTTATTCAAAAAAGCATTGGAAAGTGAAAGAGTGTATATCATCTACAGTAAACCTGCAAGTGGTCAATACAAACTGTATTGCTATATGGCAGTCAAACATGACTGCATAAAAATCCAAGGTTTAGTGGATTCTAAACCACTATGTCATTCCCTGGGGAATGTCTCTTACTGGGCATTGGTATGGTACCAAGAGCCTTTAGAACAGCTGCCATTAGCTCTGTGCCAAAAACACAAATATGGCTCTGGATGACCTAAACAATTTTCTCCCTATCCTCATTATTCTCATGCAAAAATTTGGGAATATGCTGTTACAATTCAGTTAAATAACGCAGTTTTCGAACCACTCCAATTTGGTTTCAGTCAACTACAAGGCACAGAAACTGCCCTGGTTAAAGTCACTAACAATCTTTTTTTGCCTTCTAATTCAGGTTCTCTATCTATCCTTATTCTCCTAGACCTCAGTGTTGCTTTTGAAACCATCAACCATGACATCTTACTTTCTTGCTTTGAGACTGCATTTGGAGTTTTCGACATTGCTCTTAAATGTTTAAGTCTTACCTTAATTTTGAAATTGGACTTCTTAAGGCTGGTGTTTTTCAAGGCTCAATACTGGTCCTCCTACTATTCAGCATTTACAGGTTTCCACTTGGTCAGCTATTAAATTCACATGATCTATTTATTATTTCTACGCTAACGATAATCAAATCCATGCTAACCCTCACACTCAAATGGCTGTCTCTACACTGTCTAACTGCATCTCTGACATAAACCTGGATGACTCAAAATTTCCTCCATTTAAACTATGACAAGACTGAAGTCATGCTTCTCGGCAGCTCCCATCAACTTTGTAAAGCCAATGCAGTAATCCTATCTGCGGATTGCACCTTACTTGAATTTCAATCTAAAATTAATGAACTTTGGGGTGATATTTGATCCAGGCTTGATGTTTGACCCACATGTGCAAAATATTGTAAAAACATCTTCCAGCTAAAAAATATTACCAGACTACATTTTATGTCGTCACTGTTTCTGAAAAGCTAGTCAACATTTTCATCTTCTCTCGAATCAATTCTTGTAACTCCATACTTGCTGGGGTATCTAAATCCAAATTGAACTGCAGCAAGTCCAGAATTCAGCAGCCAGAATACTGACCAAGTCTAGAGCCAGTGATCACATTACATCTATCCTAAAGTCCTTGCACTGGCTTTCAATCAGTTCCTGATTGACTTACTATTGTCCTACTCCCCACCTCAAAACCTTTGTTCATCGTCATTCATTGAAAAAAACAAGATGTCAGGCTAAAGCTCTGAATAAAAAAGGGTTCACATACCAGAAGTGAACTCCTTAACACTCCATCTTTGCATATTTTTGTTATAATAGATTGTGCTTTTGTCTATGCAAATGTGCATCATTTATATCCTTAAAAAATATTTATTTTTCAATATATGCAGTGCTGGTGGAACTTTATAATTATCTGTACAATTCTCTATAAAGTAAAGAATCATAAAATAACAATATGAATGTGTCATGCAGAAAGAAACAACTCACAATCAAGTCAGTACAAAGAAATTACCATCAACTATCAAGCACACATAATGGACTAAGATATCTAGTTTTAGGAGACTCATAGGGTGAGGTGTACATACTGTACATTGTTAACATATCTGTCTTTATCAGGACCCTATGGTATGAGTCCACAAGAGGGAGCCACAGCAAAGCAAATAAGCAGAAATGTATGCTCCTAGCTTCCAGTATCGATACATAACTACCAGAATGCTGGCTTACACATATACAATATCTGAAAAAAGAACAAAAGCAGGGCATTGCCTTTCATACTTACAGATTTCTTTCGAGCATTTTCTAGTTCCTTCAGTTCTTCCTCAGTTTTCTTGATCAACTTCCTGAGTTCATCGAGATTTGTACATACCAGCTTTAAAAAAAGAAAAACAGGATATTTTGACATGTGAACAAAATTCAGATAAAATCCGCTGTCATTGTCCCATCTCTCTGTCGCTTTGTGAGCAACCCTTTGCTGGCCAATCTGGTTATATATTATTTAGAACAATAAATACAGTATTTTAATGTTTAGATTTCCACCCCAGGTCTATAAATCTCCAAACATTTGACCTGTGACTTTTTTTTTAACATAGCACTCTCTGACATGCTCCTTGTCAGCACAGAACCACATAACACAGATGATGCACTGCCCAATGCCACTTGCTGATTCATGGCGTAATTAGACCATGCTGATGTTTGACAGATTTGACATACTCCAATGCTACTACTTGTGTTAGATTAAAAATGCTTACCTGAAATGTGGGTTCAGCTGGGAGCTTGGAACCAGTTTTTCTCTTCTTTGCAGTAGTCTTTCTGGAGTCAGATTTCTTTCCTATTGAAATACAAGAATATTGGACACGAACAACATGCTAATGTAACTTCACCTTCAGATGGCCAAAATAATGAGCATTAGTTTGCATGATACCAAATGTTAACAATGTAAAATAATTATGTTTACAAATTACACATTTTGTGTAATAAATAAAGTTTATTTTTAATAATATTTTACTATTATTTTAACCACTTTCATTTTACAGTATTGTCCAATACGAGGCATATTAACCTCAAATGCCAAATACTCAGTCCAGGTTAATGCACTAAATCTACATTTTTTTCTACAAACAAATAGAACCATCGATATCACTCTTACGTTAAACTATACGTATCAAAGATAACTTGTTGTGTGTAGGGTTATTTCTGTTGATGGGGTCTATCTTTACAACAGTAAGCCAGGTGCATGTAAGGAGGGAGAAGGTCGATAGATGGATCAGAGAAACGCCACAAAATATCTCCTGCAGCAGAAATATTAGCCTTTTATGTTATTTTTGCTTCAAATGCCAATCATTTTTAAGTGATGACTGGTGTTAGTGTTCACTATCCAGACTCATATATGGAAATTAAGAACAATGTATGTAAAATAAAATTAAAGGGTTAAATAATTATTCTCTAAACATGGCTTTGTATGTAGCCATCTCAAATGGGGTGAAATGGGCACAAAATTGGAAATTTTAAACCTCCAAGCTCTGAAATTCAACACAAATCAGAAACAGACTGTGATTTGTTATCCCTTTAACATTGCTGAAATACATAATAATCTGTCTGTTACCATGTTAAAACAAATCTTTAAACAGTTACACAACTAGCACTACAAAGTTGAAGTAACAAGGAAATCCAGCTCTGCACTAGCTGCAGTAAGAGCGGGAGGTGACTGCATCAATCTTTTTATGTTATTTTGTGTATATTAATAAAATATTAAAGGAACAGGTAAAGGTTTATTCCATGCTGAAAGGAAAAGAGATATACGCCTGAAGAAGGCACCACAGCCGAAAAAGTTGCATCTCTTTTCTTTTCCTTTCAGCATAGAATAAACCTTTACTTGTTCCTTTGCAGCCTACGCATGCTGACGCAGCTACCCACCTGAACTTCTTCAATAAAATATTAATATATTGTCTTGCATGAAAATATCTGCAGGATATAAACACATTCCAGGTTGTTTTCTTACAATACTAAAAAACAATAAAAATATGATTTGCCAAAAAATACTTTCACAAGTATTATAGTTAAATGCTTAGCCTTTAGACATTAAAACACTAAGAGTACAAAGATGTAAAAAAAAAAGGAGTCTCACCTGACTTGCGCTTCTTTCGTTTGTCTTTTTTCTTAGCAGTGGCGATTGCCTTCTGATGATCAGGCCTTGAAGTCTTGGATAAGTTGTGTCGCACCCCGCCGAGCTTATTCTGTCCCTCTTTCAACCCCAGCTCCTTCAGTTTCTTTTTCTTCTTCTTTTTTTTCTTGGTACGCATTCGGGTACCCTTCCCCTCAACCAGGCCATCCTGGGCAGAGTGCTTGGGAGATACCCCGTTGCATTCTGGGGACGCTGGGCGGCTGTGGTGCTGGTCTTGGTGACAGTGAGGATTAATACGAGAGCCACAGGAGGCACAAGAGTCTTGGGCCAGCAGAGGTACTTTGTTATTTACAGCGTGGACCTCACCAGGACTCAGGGGTGGCTGCAAGCCTGTGAACTCAGGACTCCCCAGTGTCTCTGGGTTTGTTAAATTGACCTCACAGTTCTTCTGATCACCACCTGATGAAGACCGTGTGTTGCTGTAATTCATTGGGACACATTCAGAAAATGCCATTTCCTCTTTAATCTCGAGATTGTGTTCAACTTCCATATGTAGCATCTTCATTATCTTAGAATCCTCCTCAGATTCCTCCTTACATGACAGGCGGTTGTAAATATTGTTTTTTTTATCAGATTGACTGTCTTCACTAGATTCAGATTTTATCCTGATATTGTCCCAGTTTGGACACCCTTCAGTCAATGAAATCTCTTTTACGAGGGGTGCCTGGATACACGCAGACCCAGTTTCATCATGGTCCTCTTTCACATTTTCAGCACTATCATCAGTCCTTTGCTCTCTGCAGTTCTCCTTCGCAACGGTGCACCAATTAACGGTAAGCCTTGCCTCTCCGCTTTTGGCAGCAGCCTCTTCTTGGTCTTGCCTACTCACACAGATGGCTGGCATGGGAAACTCTGGTGAGGCACTGGGGCTCTGGCAGTAGATGCGCAGGTCGGCCCCACAGAAGTGTGGGAAGTGGATGTAAGCGTTCTCACGTCCATCGTATCCCAAGATGGACTCCCGGCATTCGTGGATTGGCTGACCCAGCACGGCGTCCTGCACCTCTTTCTGAGTTTCATACACCCAGTCACACAGGCCCTTGAGCAGCCACACTCGCTGGTAGAAAGGAAGCAGGTGGAAGGGCCTCTCTTCCAGAGGAGTGCTTTCACCCAGAACCCGGAAGAACTGTGGGCACAGCCCCAGCTGCTCGGCACAAGCTGACACGTCCTCAGCCTGCCCCATGAGCCGATACCACCCTTTTACTTTCTGCCGGAGGGCAGCTTCCCAGCTACAATAGGTCAGGGCTGGGCGCCGGTGCAGGGTGGCCCTTCTCTGAGGTTGGCTGAGGAGAGAGGTCATGACCTTGGCCAGAAAGGAACTGCATCGAGGCATGAGAAGACAGCGCTCCAGCTCAAAAAAGACAATCTCTGGGAGGTTGAGGGCCTGCTGTGCCAGGCATAGAAAGTGGCCAATGGCTGGCAGCTCCCACAGGGTCTCCATGGACTGTGGGTGAGCCTGGGCAAGCAGGCTGCGCTCCCAGTCCTCCAGCTCCTTGGTGGTCGCCTCCTCTGCCTCTTTCCGCTCCTGTTCACGTTGCCTGAGGCACAAAGAGAAAACTTTCAGAACAAAAAAACACAAAAAACTTACAAGCAAATTTACCCATTATAATAGATTATCACAATTTAATTGAAAAACATACACAAAAGTTTGGATATCTGCAGCACTGCAACAAATACAGTGAATATCAAAAATCTACCCACCCTTATTGAAATTTCAGCTTTTGTTTGATGTAAAGGCTGAAATCTAGATAAATCAAATAGATCATTATTAGAAAATAAAATAATTAAAAATAAAAAATGTCCAACATGATTTTTCTTGATTTCAGCTGAACCCTGAGCTTCAGTTACATTATAGTAGCTATAGTACACAAAGCAAAAAAAGTAATCACCAGCATGATAAATGTTGTAGTAACCTCCTTACACATTACAAAGGAAATTAACTTTTAAATTGTGAAAAAAACTTTCTAATGTATCTCAAGCTTGTTTCAGAAAATATCTGTTAGAAATTCAGTCATGCGGAAGTCCTAACACAAAATGGGTTCAGCAATATAGAATAAACAAGGTATTACCATTTAAGTTGCAAAAGACCACTGCAATTAAATTTATTATATGATTATAGACAAACAAAACTGTTTGTCAGTCTGAGAAAGCAGCCAGCGTGATGATAAATGCTGCCTGAAAAGGCAGTAATGTTTCTATGAATTTTAATAAAAAGACAAGGAGTAAAAACTTACAAAACAAAAATGGGAATGATTCTATTAATTTTAATAAAAAGCGGTAAAAACATACAAAGTAAAACTGGGAATATTTCTATGAATACACTATGTTTGCCATGAATGTAATCAGTTGCTTTAAGAGAAATTCTAAGTGAGTTGTGATTTTATGCTTGCTTTTTTCCATTTAAACTTATTCATTCTGGTGTAAATAAAAAAGAAGGTAACTAATACATCATAGTTATTGAGAGACTAATGTCTCTGTGCCACTGGTATGGTAGAGCAGCAACTCAAGTGGTTTCCCCATCAGTGGAGAAGAGTTCTCTTTAGTGGTGAATTAAGATTTTGTGTAGACCACCCTTATGGACATCAGTAAGTGAGGAGTAGATGCAGTAGATGCAGAACTGTAACACTAACTGGTGTGAGCAACAGACCAGTCATTGTCCAGGTATGATGGGGATTTATGGCAACCTAACTTCTAGCGTTATGCTGATCTGAGTCCTGGGTCCTCAACTGTTGTCTTTCCTGGGCATCATCCTGATATAAGAACATTCCAAATAATGCATAATCCTTAGTGGGTCCTGAAACTGTGGTTTTGTAGACAGGAAACATTGAACATTTGTGAGATGAGCTGGGATGACGTTTGGCACCAAGAGGTCAGAGACCGGTGAACAGCCACATGCTTGTCCAGGCATAAGTGAATAATAAGTGAATCCCAGAAGACACCATTTGCAACCTGGTCCAAAGCATACATCACAGGTGTACAGTACATCTTGTACTGCTTCCAGCAGTGATTACACATGCTATCAGCCAGTGACGTTGACAGTAGAAGCCCTGTTCACGATCTTAACCAGTATAATAAATGTATCTATGATATTTCCTTTAAATAAAATTCAATGTTAGGAAAAAAAAATTATAAGATCCCTGTTGATTCACTGGTGATACTTTTTCTTGATTATATCTATAATACTGCATATATAAAATACTGTTTGTATCTTCTCTTCTAGTGATCTAGAATTAACCTACTCTATTGTGGAAATCAAACTTTACCAGTACTTCATAGACTTAATTCATTCTATTGTTTAAATTATTTTTATATCACATAAAATTCCTATTCAGCAATTCTCTAAATAGAACTGGCAGAAGGTACACTCTAAATTTTAAAACACGAATTGGTATATTGTAAAAAAATATTATTCCATGCTAATTAGTGAAATATAAATAGTATTATAAATAAATTGTACAAAACAATTTCATTTTTACTATTCTTCGAAATGCTGATATTTTTAAGCATGCATAATATACAATGCATGAAATGCTTAAATGACTGGATTGTGTGACATTCAGAAGAGTTTTAACTTATGTGTGCTGTAAGACCCTCGTACTGATGAGATAACTTGAAACTGGAAGCTGAATCCAGTAGCAGGCTCTTAGCTATAGATGTGCATTGCGGCCATCAAGAAAGAATATTTCAGGTGTACATCATAATTACGTAATAATTAGCATGCATTTATGATATGCATGTACATATGGTACCTCATATGTACATAAAAATTATGTCATTTACCAGATAAAAAAATTATCTTGATACTATGAGACAGTAAATGATGTACTTTGTGTTAATCATGCGATAGCACAATCGTCATGCAATACCTACATTACTGTTAGTTGACTTTCAGTTTTAGGTAGTGGAATCGAGTACACAATACAGCCATTCTTGTTTAATTATACATTTTAGTGTCCTCATGCTTACGACAATTCTGTTCAAATAAGCTAAATATCACAATATTTCATTATGACCAAATTCATGCCATGAACACTAAACCAGAAAGCTACATCTGAGTTATCTGTAGCTTCTAGTTGGTGTCATTGCACAATGTAACAGGTTGTTCATGCACTCAAATGATCATTTTATCTCATAAGTACACAATAATTTACTAATAACATATTTATTTGAAAATATTAGTGAATCATTTCATAAAATACTTGATAATTGATAATTACACAATGTATGCAACAATACAACAATGTGATATGTTATCATATTATTTTTAACTATCTAACTTCATAAATCATGGGTACGGGTGTCAATATGTTCAGCTGCTTTGTGCAACACTTTTAAACTCAAGGTACAATTAAGAGAAAAGCAGGAATTCCAGATTTAAACTGGAATTGGCTACAGGATTCCACCATGGCTCTTTAGCTCTGTCTAGCAATGATGTGTGAGTGACTCCCAGACCTCTAGAGACAGACCCCTACCTTCTCTCCTCCTTCGCTCTCTGCTGCTCCTCCAGCCTGAGGGCCTGAACCATGAGGGACTCGCTGGCTCCTGTTGTCAAGGCTCCTAGGCTCCTGGGAACAGAGCGCCTCCGGCTGGAGCTGCTCACCAGTCCCTTCTCCTCATCCAGCCCATACCGCCCTTTTGACGTCATTGCAAGAGAGGTCTTCTCTCGAAGAGTCCTGGAAAACCAACAAGGGATCACTAGTGTTTAAGGTCTGTTAATAATCTACTTAACTTAATAAGAAGGAACATTCACATTTCCTGTCCAAAAGCCCTGGCATGTTTGCTTGTAATACAATTTGTAGTTTTAGGAAATAGATGAGGAATACAGGATGTACTGAAGAAAGCTATGGGCCATTCTGTTTGAAATCAACCCGGTTTTGACCATCTCACCATAGGCAATCTTGCTTTATTTTTAAAAAAGGGGCCCAAAATATTATTTCCCCAAACCCCTTTCTCTGCTTGTGTTTGCTGCTCTTCTGCTCACCTCATAGTTTTGTGACACAATGAGGGTGTGTTTACAGAACTAATGTAAATGAGTACATTAATATTTAAACAATGCTTTACATTTTTAAAAATACTAAAACACCCATTAACAAAACTGGGAAAAGTTACTTGAAACAACAGAGTAACACTTTCTGAAACAGTAAAACCATTCATCAGAACCTAAATGACATAATGGGAAGTAAATATCAATGCATCAGTTCTGAAAACAACAAAAAGAAAAAAGTCTGCATGTGACAAATGTTGCAAGAAGCAATGTTTTGAAAGAAGCACAACACGTTCGATCTGATTCATATAAACGGAAACAAACTGAAAATGAAAACAATATACAGCATTCCAATGACTGTTAAGAGATTCTGATGTTTCACTTTCTGTTGTTTTGCAGTTTGTAATATTCACAGGATTCATCAATGTTAAAAAGATCATTTAAAAATGCTATGAAAATGGCCAGCCCATCATCAAAAATGAAAGAGTGACTTAAACTTAAAGTCTATGCAACATTATGAAAACCTACATCTATCTATCCTATTATTCCTGATATATTCTGCTTTGGATTGACTGTTTTAAATATGCAGTTCTGGTTCTTTAATAAGTAGCCCAACATCCTTTTGCCTGTAGCCCATAATATATTTATATATATATTCTTTGTATTAAGGGCCAACCACCTAAAGTCAACCTACTAAAAACAACTGTACTGTACACAGCAGCAACATATGAAAGTTGTACAGTGTGGAATTTTGTTTGTATACAAACAGGACCCTGGGAAACACAGAAAGTATTAATAGCACCATTGTCCACCAAAAAATAAGTTGTGATTTTCCAGTGTACAGAACTGCCAGCTCCCTGATGATGTAGTGTCCTCTAGTGACTACTGTCACTGTCCAGGGGAACATGATTGAACAATGGCCACCAAAACTCTTGACTTCATTGTGCAGTTTCCACAAACCACTTATTTGAATAGACAAACTTACAGGAATTATGTATACACTATATTGCAACTTGTTGCAAAAGTAAGGGCAATGTTTCAGAACAGAGTTTTAAATTCCATTTGGAAGTCTTAGACAAATACAGTCAACTTCTATATTGAGGTAAAAAAAGAGGTACACAGACACAGCACCGAGCTCTTCCCTGGCACAATCACTAGTCAGGGAAAAGGTCCCAAAGCAGAGACTAACCCTGAGACAGTACAGAGCTGGAGCTCTCAGTCTGGTGACAGTTAACACAAGGTGCTGGAAGCTCAGAGTAAGGAAACTGTATGGACCTCATGAGCAGGTTCCCATCTCAAAAACTACAGATGACAAAAATGCAAAGTATTTCTTATGAGATCAACTAATACTACTCCTGCATGCCTCAGCAATTCACAGAAGAAAGGATGGGTTGGATGTGTTATATGAGATGTGCTAAAGGTAAATTTATACTCTCTCCCCAGGCAGAATCACATAGAAGCATTGTTCCTGCTTTCAAACTAGAAAATAGTTAAATATAATTTTTGAAGCATTCATACATATTTTGGGGTCATCACATCACTAGATTTAGCGAAGTGAAAATTACTAATATGTGAAGCACTACTCTGTAGTATGAGTTATGTGTCAATTTATTTTACATTTTTTTGTCCATTACACTGTTTTTTATGATATATTCAGCAAAACTGGTATAAACTTCTTGCTAAGAACTTTCTCAGTTTTAAAGTTAACGTTGGAACTCCTTTCTCTCATTACCCTTACCATTTGTATTAGGGACCAACCACCTAAAGTCAACGTACTAACAACCAGATTTATGTACTTTTATGCTCACCCTTTCTCCTTTTCCTGCCTGCCATCACCTTTGCAAAGGTATTCAGCTGCGCTCCGAATCAAGGGTTCCCAATCCTTCTCCTGGGGGCCTAGGGTGTCAGTAGACTTTCCAGGTCTATTTAAAGCACTAGCACCTGAAGAGCCGGGAGTGCTGTTAAACTGGTCAGATTATTTTGCTTAATTGGACTGGAGAGGTTAAGAGCCCAGCTGGACTGGAACTTTACAGACAAACTTGTCCCTCAGGATTAGAACGGGGGTCCATTTCTCTAGACAACCTATTGAATACCTTGCATAAATGAAAATTTAAAGGTTGGGTGCAACATGAAAGAGGCAAAGGTGAAAGCAAACATGCACTGCACAATCCATTTAGTGGCTCTCTACTACTACAGCACAGTAAAAAGTCAACAAAGTTTTACTCCTATTTGAAACATCACTGCACAAGCAGTAGTGCATGGCCTAATCATCCAAACACATGAAATTACATACATATTACATAGTGCTAGGCACAACCAACTGTCCTGTTATAATAATATTGTACTTAAGATCAGGGGTCTGCAACCCTGGTCCTGGAGAGCCAGACCTACAGGTATTATAGGATCTCTTAAATGGTCAATAAGCAGCTATTTGGAAAACATGTTTTCCTCACGATTAAGCAACTGAAATCCAATTACGTTAATAAGAACTCATGGGAAGGAGAAGTGGTATACACGGTATGAAAAGAAAACATCAGATTCACACTGTGTAGAGCTTCCATAGGTCAGCACGAGATCCTGCTAACTTGTTTTTATAAAGATTATGTGTCAAGTATGATGCAATAAGTGTATTACATGTGAAGTCAAAAATATATATTGAGTAACATTAATAAGCCAACAAAAAAGTATTTGGAACCAATAGCATCGGTTCCATTTTAATGCCCTCAATTAAAGACTTGATTTGTCCAAAACTGCAGATAGTAAACTATAAAAGTGATAAAATTACCATGCATTGGACATCTAATTTGAATGTGATCAAGAAAGAGTTGGAAAACCCCTAATAATGGACAAAAAATATTTCATATTTTTTTCCTCAACATCAAAAATGATGTTTTAGGGCTTACAATTACTGATTATATTACAAACAACAACTGTAACCAATCACAGATCTTACCTGGACAACAATGTCAGCTTTTGCTCCAGCATCATTTCTAGCTTCTGTGCCTGCTTAGAAAGCCAGTGGTCAACCCCATGAAACCTGTAGCAGTTTTCCAGCATCAACCTGAAGTCGCTCACAAACTCGGTGATAGTTTCATATTCCTTGTTGATGAACTTCTCTTCCATCCTTCTCAACCACATAGGCTGCTGGACACGACGGTCATAATCCTCGTACTGTGATGCGCTCACGGGGTTCATGAAGGGAGCCGTGATGCCTTTGTGCTTTTCCAACATAAAGCCATTCAATATTCTGTAAACTTGTTGTAACTCATAAGTGAGATCGTCCTGCTCGCTGAAAGAACTTGCTGAGCAAACCTCAGGCAAGGACCGCCTTTCATCGGATATTTCGGCTCCTTCTTCTCCTGCCAGGCTACCGTCCTTACTGCACTCAGACACCTCATCTTCCAGCGATGCTGCAACAGAAGTCCCGTTGGTGAGTCCATCAGTACTCAGACGACCCTCATTACCAGTAAGCGGTGCATCGGGTAAACTCAAGGGCTCTTGGTGCAAACCCCCATTTGTTTTCTCCGAGGGCAGCTTGTGCAAATTTAATCTGTCAGATATTAAACAGTCGTCTGATTTGTTCTTAATTTCGCTATGCCCCACGGCACCAAATAATTTATAAAAGTTGCAAGCCTCTACAGTAATAACATCCGTTTGATCCTTAATGCTGCTACAGCTCGGTTGGTGCGTATTGTTGCCAGCCTCAGAGTGACGACACACGACGTTGCTTTTATCAGCCAAAGAAGGGTACTGAAAATCATACCCACCTTGAGTTTCAAAGCTTTTGATTGAATTGTCGTACACATCCAGTTTGCTGGTGGTGTCATGCGATAGTTGTGATTTTTTTAAAGCTTTACATGTTGTACTATAAGCATGGTGCTGGGTTGATGCA
Organism: Lepisosteus platostomus; assembly: GCF_059453375.1. NCBI lineage: Eukaryota > Metazoa > Chordata > Actinopteri > Semionotiformes > Lepisosteidae > Lepisosteus > Lepisosteus platostomus. The sequence continues at coordinate 33,399,417 of NC_142614.1, forward strand.
GTTCTGTTTAAATCCAACTCAATCGCATTTTGTAAAGCCTCTCGCTCCATGTCATCAGTATTCCCATTTTCTTTGTTTTTAGAATAAACATCAGGAGTTGCAATCCCTCTCTCAGGAGTTTCTAAGACTTTCTGATTGAGTCCTAGGAGGTTTTGTACAGAAGTGTTTAACTTACTTAAAGTCTGTTTCTTTTCAGCAGCTATCCCGCATCCTTTCCCATTTCCAGATTCATCTGCGGGAACATAAGTCAAAACTGCAGGGATCACGGGCTCCGAACTCTCGGTCAAAACTGCAGCACTAACCCTCAGGTCCGGCGTATTCCGAATCGCATCCTGACCAGCAGAATCGCCAGGCCCTGTTCGCAATCCTCCGCGATCAGCGCTGTCAATTTGCTTCCTGCAGCCGGCAGGATTCCGCTTGTCACCGGAGCTCTGCGGTCCTTTGTCTGCCTCTCCATACGGCTCATTGTTTGAAGGGCCTGCGCTTACCGCTTCCTCCATGACATTCGGGGAGAAGGATAACCGGATTCCTGGCTAATTTCTTATTTTACAGATTGCAGACTTCTAAAAAACTATCTGATACCTCCAACTATAACCTTACCTACAGCTCTACTAACCCTAGACAAGTGCCTTACACGGGAGCAATAAGCGCTCCGAAACCGGTACTTAGTAAATCTGTTTTGTCAATCACTTCTACTTACACTAAGTTAATGTGTATTGTATATAATTTTAAAAATCCCAGACTAACAAATACTATGATAACTATCAATCACTTCTACCGAATGTCACCTATTTTTTGCAAGCCAACAGTTAGCAAAATAATTGACTTGTTTAGACCGCTCCCCCCTCTGCAAGCTGAGCAGCGTTTCAGCGCCGAGCCGACCTGTGTCCTGCCGCTCTGACGTCAAGGCCCTGTGACACAGGTTACAACAAGCCTCCATCGGTGTGTGTTTGGATGGTCTCTCTATACTACTCATCAAAGGTCTGTAAAAGGCAATGCATATGGTGATATATCTTAAACATGCCGTGTAGGTCATGTATATATGCATAAGTAATTAATGTAAAAATTGATTGGGATGTTAAGTTAAAAGTTCTAAAAAGTCTGATTTTCTGAAGATTCCGTTGCATAAGGTCATTTCGGGATACGTGTCACATGATTTGCAGTTACAAATATAATATACAATATCTGACATTGTTTTGAAGCTATTTGTATCGTTATTCTAACACTACATCACGTTTTCAGATATCCACGGGCTGTAGATAAACTGCTTATTCTTTTGGATATCATTACATACATTTATTGCATTGCTACAATTTGCGTCACTTTAAAAAAAAATCTTAACTCCCCAAAAATATATCACCGTCAAAAATAATAATATAATAATATTCCTCGCCTGTAACTTTCTTTGTTCATCTCATTTTCCCCACAGTTACTATTAGAAAGTGGCACTGCTTTTCTTGTTGTTGATCATTTGTGTACTCATATGTGGGTTTTCACTCTTTTGCGTATTTTAAGAACAGATTATCTATATAGGATAATAATTAAAATGTAACACGATTTATTCAGCGAGAGAATAATTAATGTGTGCTTTTCCTGTTCTCCAGCCACATACTTTTGTATATTCAGTCATGTTCACAGCAGCTGTTAGGGCCAAAATACACGAAGCGCTTGTACTCTAACTTAGAGTCTACGTTATAGGCTTTGTAGAGAGATAATGGACTACAGTAATACTTTTTTTTCTCTATGTAGCTGCAACAAGCCAAATCCTTTTACCCGATTAGATGTTTCATTAGCTTAATGGCATTTCCCAAGTAACAGTTATTTAACATGATAACCTGTTCCCCGGTTAGAGCGGAGCAAAGGTCAGTGTCAAGGCTCACAAAGCACCCCATCATTGCCATAGCAGCACCCTGAAAACGTTTAGCCATTTTTTGAAAGTATGATTTCAGAAACCTAATGCCTGATTATGATTGTATTCTGTATTTAAAACAGCAAAGCAACATCTCCAGTTTTTCCAACCACAATAAAACAATTCTGCTTCGATTTAAGGAACATATAATAATTTAATGATACAGTCTGTAAAAATAATCACAGTAAGGTCAAATGTTCTACACTACAGAAATAACCACAGGCCTGCAATAAAATTTGTGTGCTATTTAACCTTAATTAACATTAACAGATACTTTATTAATCTTAAAACTAAGATTTTAAGTTGTGATTATGCCTTTAGTGATCTATAATACATAGATACATTATATATAATAGTATGTAATTTAATTTCCTGTTTAATTGGGTGTATGTGAAATGGGCTTTCAGAATAGAAAATGTCAAGATCTCCCATTGAAAGATACAGATTCCACATGACCCCCAGAGACAGAAAGAAGCATTTCTATTCTATTTAGGTGAATTAGTTAAATTGAGAAGCTATTAATCTGCTGCACTTCAAAAGTAAAATGTTTAATTACTTGAAACTTTAAATTGTGTGCTCTCCTAGATTCAACAGATTGAAAACACAGGTCCCTAATCACTCAGATTTAATAATAATAATAATTGCTTAGACTTATATAGCACTTTTCTGGACACTCCATTTAAAGCACTTTACAGGTAATGGGGACTCCCCTCCACCATCACCAATGTGCAGCATCCACCTGGATAATGCGATGGCAGCCATAGTGCGCCAGAACGCTCACCACACACCAGCTCTCAGTGTAATGAAGCCAGTTCACAGATGGGGATTATTAGGAGGCCATGATTGGTAAGGGCCAATGGGAAATTTGGCCAGGATGCCGGGGTTACACCCCTACTCTTTTCGAAAAACACCCTGGGATTTTTAATGACCACAGAGAGTCAGGACCTTGGTTTTACGTCTCATCCGAAGGACGGCGCCTATTTATAGTATAGTGTCCCCATCACTATACTGGGGCATTAGGACCCACATGGACAGCAGGGTGAGTGCCCCCTGCTGACCCCACTAACACCTCTGTGGTAATCCTTGCTGGAAGGGATTCTGTTAATCAGCATGATTACGTGATTGGTATAGTTCACAGTTACAAATACCTGGGCACTGTGTTTGATTATAAATTTACATTCACTGTCAACACTTATATAATTGTTAAGAAATCCAAGAAGATTGTTATATTGTTTCAGAAAAATTAGTTCCTTTGGAATCCCCCCAAAAAATCTGTATTTTGTCGCTTTTTATTGAAAGTAATTTTATTTTTTCTCTTACTGTATGTTTTGGTTCACATTACTCAGTCAAAATGTTGTGAACCTCAGCTCTAAAATCATTGGAGAATCTTTAAGACCCCTGGCTTCAGATCCTGAGGAAGGCCTATGCCATCATTGAAGATTCAGCTCATCTTATATCCTGCATCAGTCTTTGGACCTCTTATCTTCAGGACAATGTTTTCGCTGTCCACAGTGTAAGTCAAATAGAAGAAAATTTAGCTTTGTCGCAGATGCCATCAGGCTCGGAAACAAGTGTAAAGAAAGTGTAAAGAAAGTTATATTAATACGATCTCTATTAGATAGATTCCCCTCTGCAAATGTACAGGTACTTTAATATTTTCTTAAATGTCTAATGACTTGATTATCATTTTATTTTTTAGTATAGGACAGAGTCGTTACAATGTACATACAACTATGTTACTTTCATAATCATTTTATGGACCTGTTTGCTGTTTTTTTCTCAAACTTTTTGTGATTCCATGTTTTTACCAATTTTATTTGGAATGTGGTGTATGTTGCACTTCTTGCTGCTTAAATTGCCACCTTAGGGGGTGATTAAAGTATTTTTTTAATTGAATGATGAATGTTCACATTCATTGTATAGAAAACGATAAGTTACTGTTTCCACTTTCAGCCAGAAGGTGGAGAGATATGATCATTTTTTTCTTATTTTACCTTGTTTCTATTGAGACATGAAGCAATGTTCTCAAATTAAAAAAAGTATTTTAGATCTTTAAGCTTTGCATGTGTGTAGACTTCAGGAAATAAGGCCTTATTTAAAAAAACTGAAGTGTTCTTCTGTCTTGGTAGCTTTTATAAGATTTGAAGACAATCCTATGCTAAAAACATGTCTTCCCTTAAAGAAGATTTTTTTCTCTCCTATTGGTATGGAAAAATTATATTAATGTGACTGCAAAACAAAAGCAATTGTATTTTACAAACTCCAAAGTTTGTAAAATACAGCTGTGAAAAAAATAATTTATCTCTAAATGTATTGAGCTATCAGACCCCTCATAGGACAGCTAAGATAAGTTTCAGTTTACATGAAAATTTCAACCCTTCTGGCAATTATGGCGTATAAACCTGGTAAAGACCCTTTTTTACAAGAGACTTTAACTTTATGGTTAAGAGTTAACTTAATGGTAATCCACCATCAAATACTAGATGGGTAATTTACAATTGGAGGAGTATCAAAATTAAATTTAAGTTTAACTTTAGCTGGTACTGTAGAAAGTATATTTAGGTTGACTTTAGTGTTGGAAGAAACAAAGTACCAATCAGGGATTAGGAAAAATCATTAAATACTCCCTTCTCAAATGGATATGAGCCATATTGTCCAGACATTTCTGTTTCAGTTTTGAATTATATTGTTACGGCTATATGTGTCTTTGGAAGTGTTTCTAAGAGACAATGGGTTTGTGCGAGAACAGTCAATTGCTACCAATGAGGGTTACAAAAATAGAGTGGATTAGTCAATAAGTAAAATAAATTCTCATAACCTCCAACTTGTGAAGGTTTCTGCCAAGAATATACCCAAGCGGTTGGTAAAGTTTAGAGGCATGTAAATTCTCTGGCACAGTTTTAGTGAAGAGTAATAACTCAGACATACTTGCTAACAAATATTTATTAATAATGACAGTGATACACACTACACTACACACAATGCAAACATACAACACACAATGTACACAATGTTTCCCTATGTACAGTACAAGATTACAAACAAGATGTCCCAGAGGTCTAACATCCTAACCAGATTCAGAATACGTCAGACTCTTACCAAGTATTAAACTTTTAATGCATAGAAAGGCCAGAATAAAGTAAAGCTGCCTTATAAACTAAATAGAATACGACCTGTAGCTAATGTTAACATTCCAGCTTCAAGCAAAGGGGATTTTTGCTGAGATGTATTCTTAAATCGTATTCTTAAATCTCTCTCTCTGCAAACCTGGATGCCACAAAATAAATGGGAATCTATCTCCCTATTCCAAAAATGCACACACCAACTAGGAGAGACCATTTTTACCCGAGGGATTCTTTACTCAGGAAATCAGAGTTCCTAAAAACACAGAATAACAAACTCTCTTAGCAAAGTTCAAATCCTATGCTCCAATCTGGTCTTTCCAGTGATCTGGAACAAGGACCTCTCGCCTGGCACACACTTTATGTTTTGTCCTCCTGTTTCCCCTCTCTCCTGTTCTGTTCTCTCTTCGTGGTCTGTTTTAATCTTCTGTTTGCTGTTTTGCACCTTGCCTTTCTGGACTGTTGATTGCAACTTAATCATTTAGCCAGAACTTTATTAGCTAATATTAACAAAAGGTAAACTTTACTATTGCTTTGATCACTGAATCTGGACCCCCTACATCTCAGCAAACATCCCCTTTGCTTGAAGCTGGAAATGTTGACACTAGCTAGGCATTACCCATTGTTTCTTTGAGACACTTCCATAGTTACCTTCAGCTGTAACAATATCATTAGCTGACTGTGACAGGGACTCATTTAGAGTGCAGCTGCAGTAGGCTTGAGTTATCCAGGGTATCTTTGATTTTCTGCACAACAGTGAAACCTGTGGCATAATGAGGGTAAATGAGCTTCTGGTGTTATAGAGACCTGCATAAGTCCTCCAACAGATCTTTAATCTGCTGTAAATGTTTTGTTTCTCACAGTGCAAAAAATGTTGACAGCACATGATCTTGCACTAGTATGAAGACAGAAGAGGTGAGCTAAGTTGACTCATAAAGCATCTTCAAGCCATTATGCCAGGTCCCTAATTGAGAGATCTGTTGTACAATCAAACTGAACAATACAGTTTCTAACAACTGATTTGTCCACACCAGAGAAGGTAATACCAACTTTAAAAGAATCAGTGTTTGGAACTTTATTTATTCTTGTCTGAAATGTTAAGAATAACACCTTCAAAGTAAAACCGTGGACAAAAACAGAATAAAAAAGGAAGCAAATCAAGTGACACAAACATTTTATTCTGTACGAGCTCCTAATTATAGTAATTTTATCTGGCTGTTTATGCTGCATTCTCATCCACAGTAAGAGTGATTTGACTGAAATTGTTCAGAACTGGTTACAGGCTCATCTATGTATTTTGAGGGAAAGCAACCTAGTTCATTTAAATGACATGCTACTATGCCTTGCAAACGCATTTTAGTTATAAGAATACACATTTTTAAATGAATATTTGTCAGTGAAATAAGTTGTTTGTAAGTACTGCAACGAATTATCAAAAATTGAAATAGATACATACATATTGCAATTTTTGGAATGGCTACTGCCTGTATGATATAATAGTGGTTCAGATTATTTCAGAATAAATTCACCTGCTTCTATAAAGTTCCTTAGTCAGGCAGTAGATTTTAAGCAAAGATATAACTACAAAGACCAAGGAGTGTTCAAAATAACTCAGGGATAAAGTTGTAGAAAGGCACAGATCAAGAGAAAGGTATAAAAAATTAAGTGGCATATTGAATATACATTTGAACGCAATGAAGTTGATCGTTCAGAAGTGAAAGATTTAGTGTACCACCCAGACACTGCCAAGATCTGCCTATACCTAAAAAATAAGCAGTTGGGCAAGACGGAAATTTGTTAGGGATGCCACTGTAAAGCCAAGTTCAATTATACAAGAATCAACAATATCCTGGTCACTCCACAATGCTGGCAGAGTGGCAAATTCATATCAAATCCTGCATGGGGTTATACAGCAAACAGTTTGAGTGATACTGGCATAAGATTTGTGTTCAGACTAAAGAAAAATTACATTCGGTCTGGCAACACAGTACATCACCCAGTCAATACTATCCCTGTTATCAAGCATAGTGGTGGCAGCATTATGTTGTAGAGCTGCTGCTTAAAAGCAGGGTCTTGGAATATTTAGAAAAACTGATGTAACAAAGTATCAAAGCAAATCTTAGAGGAAGACATTCCATTCCCAATGAAATAAGTTCGTGCACTTTTGCAAAACCAAATCAAAACCACTCAAATTTTCTAATTTGGTACAGACATTTCAGTTTTTTTTTATTTTTGCTTGTTTTTTCTGTCACTTAATTTTATTCAATCATATTGGAGTTCAGTTCGAGAATTCACATTTTGATTAAAAAACATTAATTTAGATAATTATGTATCCACCATTTGTAATTCAACAAAACCTAAAAAAGAACATCATTGGAAGAGGATGTATAATTTTGCAAAACACTATTTATATGCAGTATACATGGTTCCTGGAGTGAATGAAAAAAGAATGAAAAATGGTATTTGTTCAACAAGGGAACTGATAATTCCATGCACTGTTAATAAGAATGGAGCAGTCTCATCTAAGATTTGTCCTATCAGGCTCTCACATCTTACTATATGTGCAGCACCATCAACTGCAGCAAGGCATGCTGTAATGTGATGTTAACATTTAAAAGCTGTGTGTGAAGTAATCACCAGGCATATTATTAATTATCCTTTCACTGAATGCCACTTTACTTCCATCCATTTTTATCCGCTTTATCCAATACAGGGTTGTGGGGGATAACCTGTCTTTAAGGTGTACCTCTTGATGAAAATCTTTATTCATCAATTTATTTTTTAACCACTTCTTCCTGTGTGCCACAATAATATTATGCAGTTTATGCATAAACTCATCATTAAACATCCGCAGGTATCTCAATTTTACCTCCTCCCCAAAATCCACAAAACAGGCACCCCTGGACGCCCCCTCGTATCAGCATGCAACTGTCCGACTACTTACATCTCGGCCTTTCTTGACAGCCTCATGAGACCGCTGGTTGAAGGTCTTCCTTCAAGGACACCAATGAACCGCTCGAACTTTTAATGAATTCCAATTTCAGGGCTCTGAATGCTAAATTCTTGCCATGGACATCACATCTTTTTACAATGTCATTCCCCATAATGACGGCCTTACAGCCCTCAAGCACATGCTGGACAAACGCACAGTGCTTGATCCACCCACCCACACCCTGGTACGCCTTGCAGAACTGGTCCTCACACTGAATGCATTCTCATTCAATAACCTTTTTTACCAACAGTGAGTGGAGTTGCCATGGGCACCAGAATGGGACCCAGCTATGCCAATATTTTTGTCAACTGGGTAGAAGAACGCTTCTTCGCTTCCTACACTGGCTATGTCCCTGACGTCTACAACCGATACATTGATGACTGCGTCGGTGCCGCCACATACTCCAACGACCAAAACTAGCAAATATACAGTTAACATATCTCCCACTACTCTTCCGTTTCTAGACATCAACTTCTCCATCAACTACTCTCGACTCTCCACTTCGGTTTATTACAAACCCATGGATTCACACAGCTATCTCCTGTATAGCTCATTTCACCCCAAACACACTAAAAACTCTCTCCCTTTTTCACAGTTACTTCCGCTACGACGATTATGCAGTGATGACATCGACTTCCAGAACCAAGCCTTCAAAATGTACTCCTTTTTCATCAATAGAGGGTACCCCAGCAGTGTTATTGACAGAGCCCTTGCACGAGCCAAAAACACCCCTCGGACCATCAAGTCAATCAGGAACTCCCGCTGTAACAACTGCATTCCTTTGGTGCTTCCCTACCACCCCAACACACTTCCTATCCCCAGGACTATTAACGACAACTATTCCATCCTACAGGATGATCCCTCCATTGGGGCCCCCTTTCCTGACCGCCTCATCATCTCATATCGCCGACCACCTAATCTGTGCAACCTTCTTGTTCACAGCTCCCTTGACCGCCCTCAGCAACCATGCACACCAGGCACTTTCCCTCACAACAGAGCTCCCTGTATCACCTACAAGTACACATCTAACATCACACTCATTCAAGACCCCTCAGGACAATTCCAAATCACCCAGATGGCATCCTGTACCTCCAGCAACCTTATTTACTGTATCTCTTGCAGCAAATGCCCATCCTTCTACATTGGAGAAACAGGAAGGAGACTCAGAGACCGCTTCAGAGAACGTTAGGGCTGTGAAGATTAAAGATCTCTCCAATTCCATTGTTTCTCATTTCACCTCTGATGGCCATGACCACTCTAATCTCTCCATCTGTGTTCTCAAAGACGGTTTTCTGAACTCATACATCAGAAAGATTACAGAAACCAAAATTATCCTGCAGCTAGGATCACACCTTCCCCCTTCTCTTAACGACAGACTACTTTTCTTCTATATTTTCTCCATTCATTGGAGGTTTCACTTCACACCTCTCTTCACCTATCCTGACTTCACACCTCTTGATTGGCCTCTCTTTCTGTCCCGCCTACATTACCTTTGCTTACTGCCTTGTCTTTCTCACACCTGAAGAAGGCTCCACGGCCGAAATGTTGCGTTTTCTTTCTTCTTTTTTTGAGCATGGAATAAACCTATTACTTGTTCTTATGCAGTTTTAAATGATGTTTTGTGCTAACCTGATCATGTAGGTTTTGGCATTAACACGTACCTCTCTGAGCTACAATACTTCTCTTGGATCAGAAGTCCAAGTAGACTACTATTTATTAAACCACCTTCTCAATTCACTCACTACTCAGTCTTGAAGCTTACTTCAGTTTCAGTGGTCTCTCTGTGCTGCTTGTGTTGCTACTTTTGGTTTTTACCCTTGCCTGCTCTGGATTTTTGACTTGTGTTTTGTTCCTTGCTTGCTCCAGACTTTGACCTTGATTTTGGTTTTGACCCTGGTCTGGATTTTGGCTTTGCTCCTGCTTAGTGTTTGTGCTTGTTTACCTTGGACTGTTTACTTTTTACTTCAGTGGCTTACTGATCTTTCCTTAGAATCCCTTCACAGTCATTACAAGACTGAGCCAAAATGGATTCTGTAGTGTAGTCAGACTGTAGACAGTCTGTTCTGGCCAGTCAGAAAGTTCACCTGGTGCACAACACCACCTTGATCAGGTGACCACCACCTTTAATCAATTGTTTTCATCAGGTAATGCAGCAGTCTCTGAAATTTGAATTGTTTTCCACTCTCCTGCTTTAACCATCTACTTCTAATGCTGTGCCTACAGCTCCCCCAACAGGTGCACAGTTGAAGGAACCTAGTATTCCAACTCCAGAGATATTCAGGTGAAACAGTAACATGTAGTGCTCCATTATTTTGAGCTACAACCTGCTTATATGGCTTATATAATATCATTACTAAGGCTTTAGTCTGGGCAATGGTGATCTGGGGCAAAGGAGATGCTATCTGTTCTGACCTGGGAGAATTTTTGCAAAGTTTTAAAAGGACCTTTGATACTTCTGCTCATTCTAATGAAGTTTCATCACAGCTATTCTGACTTTAACAGGGGGATTGCTCTGTTCTGGAGTATGCTGTTCAATTTGGTGCTCTTGCTACAGAGAGCACCTGGATGCAGCCAGCTCTCACACACTTTTCACATGTGGCTATCTGAAATTAATTAGAACGAAATGGCAAGAAAAAACCTCCTCTTGAACCTTGATGGCCTCAATTGGCCATATGTTTTGATATTTGACTCCTTTAAATGTAAGGTGGAGTGCAAATGCAACACCCTTTGTGGTATAATGCAGGGGCGTGTTCAGTGTGGAGGTGGAGTCCTGGATTAAGGGCGACATGTTGCCTTAATAACCACAGCTGTCCTGGCTAATTAAGGACAAGCCACAGCTGTGGAGGCCCTTTAAGCTGTGGGGTGATGCGGTGGCTAAGGATCTGTGCCTGTGGCTGGAAGGTTGCTGGTTTGTATCCTGTGCCTGGCAGAGGAATCCTACTCCGTTGGGCACTTGAGCAAGGCCCTTAACCCAAACTACTCCAGGTGTGCCATATAAATGGCTGACCCTGCGCTATGACCCCAAACTTCTCACCCTGTCTGTGTGTCTCATGGAGAGCAAGTTGAGGTATATGAAAAGACAAATTTCTAATACAAGAAATTGTATTATGGCCAATAAAGTGATCTTCTCTTATCTCTTTAAGACTCACTGAGCACCTCCCCAGAGGGGCGAGAAAAACCCCCACAAGGGGAGAACCTTGCAGCGAGAATCCTGGGTGGGATTGTGGAGAAAGAGAGTGTAAGGCCATCGTTTTTGCTTCTTATTGTTTTCTTTTCTCCAGTCCCGCTGTAATGATTCCCCGGGGCAGGTTGAGTTTTTTGTTTTGGCATCGCTCTCCTTTTCTTCCAGTCTGGACCCTGCTAAATAGGGATAGTCCAGACTGAATACCGCTGTTCCAAACAGTATTTTTTTTCTGCCAGACTGGACCCCGTTAGATAAAGATAGTCCAATCTGGACATTGCTGTGCAAAGCGGTGTGCTTTTGGTTTTTCCTTTTTTTGTTTTTTGCTAGGTTCACATTGGTGTCTCTTCCCCCTCAGAGGGGGCATCAACTTTTACTGGTGCTTGCTGGTGGGTGGTTTGGGGTCTCCAGGGGAATAGGTAAATGTAATAAGTACGAAAGTACTCACACCACACACTCTTCTCTTATTTTAGTGAAGTTTTCACCTTTTCTTTCTTTCGTCCATCTTCCAAACCAGTCCACAATCCGTTTTCTCTATCCTTATTCAGTCCGTGTTCCAAAAGTCCATAAAATCCCACAAATCCGCGCTGAGTCCAAATCACAAGCCGTATACTGTTATCCTTTAGTTATTCCATAAATCCATTGTCCTTAAACCTTTATCCTCTCCAACCAAACTCCACTATCTCCTCCAAACACATTCACCTACTGGCTTCCGCACCAGTTCACTGTTTCCAGGCCATATATATTTTGTCTCCTGATGAGACCCACCTGCGTCTCGTTGTCGTTCAGACCGAGTCCTTTCCATCTGCGGGTCAGCTGGTTTTTCTTAGTGGCCATCTTGGTCAGGTCTAAGTCAAGTATAGTGAACAGGTCATTCCTAAAATACCTGTCCTGGATGACCCTTCCTCTGGCCCTCTTACAGTGGGCTCCAACCACTCCCGCACTATACATCTTCTACTGTGTGCTTTCTCACCCTGTTTTCTGCCACCAGCCCTCACTAATATCCCACCCCTGTATAAGGAACCTTTACAAGCTGGACATGCTTGTCTGATGTCACAAAAATGCAATCGTTTCCATATGCGGGGGCTGTGCACGTACTGTGGTGTCACTTCAGGGATCAATGCCCAGAGCTTCAGGGAAAAGCCATCTCTCAGTCGCAAGTGAGGAGTCTTTGAGTGGGAGCTGTCTTCTCATATTTCTCTTCTCAACATTTCATGTTACTAGCATCACTTTCTTAGGAGCACCAATGTTATGAATCAGAGGTATTCATTGATTCCGGGCTGGAGAACTCTGACACCAGTTTAGCTCACCATCTTGCATTGTTCCCTCTGCTAGTTTTAAATGCTCAGGCTTTGGATGGCACTCTCATTGGTGAATGTCATATCTCAAGATTACTGGAGCAGTTTGCCATGAAGGTGGGTTCTTTTCACACTGAAATTATTTCTCCAATGCTCATGCTGTCACTTACCTGTTCTCTGGTCTTAGGGTTTCTCATGTTGTGTTTTTCAAGCCCCTATTCTTCCCTGGAGCAAAAAGGAACTGGTTGCTTGGAGTCATATATGCAGGAGTCAATGTCTTCCACCCATCATTACCTTTATGGTATTACAGTTTCAGATTCACTACCATTTATACAGTGACTACAGGGATGTTTTCTGCAAGAAAAGGGATCTATAATTGCCTCCTCACTACCCTTATGATTTTCCTATCGATCTCTTTCCAGGAACCATGACTCCTAGGGGACGCATTTTTGCCCTTTTTTCCAGAGAATCAAGCCAGGAATAAATTCAGGAAAATCTTCAAAGGAGTTTCATTTTGCCTTTCTTCTCCCCAGCTAGCGTTGAAAGAAATAGTGGTAGGTTAATTGACTTCTGGGAAAATTGCCTCTGGAGTAACGATATGCATGCTTGTGTCTGTGTGTGCTCTGCAATGAACTGGTGGCCTGTCCAGGGTGTATCCTGCCTTACGCATATTGCTTGGAGGCATAACCTCCGGATCACCTGTGACCTTGTACTGGTTATAAAATGTGGTTAGAAAATGGATAGATGGAAATGATATATTTTACAGAAATAATGCAGAAGGGTAAAGCTGTTGACCTAAACTGTATAAAATTAGATGCATGGATATCTTTTTAACTACTCTTCCCGGGAGAATATAATGAATCTACTACTTCCCTACTATCACTATCACTATGAAATATGAGCACAAGAAGTATAACTAAAGGCCGTCATCATTCTGTCAATTTTTAGAATAGGCTACCAAATGACTTAAAAAGTGCTTTGAAAAGTTTAACGTAAGGACTCTTTTACTAGCTGTTCTCAGTCCTTAGAGTGAAAATTAAGAATTTTTAAGGAATCTCATCATTGCTTAAAACATTTTAATCACAGTGCTTAAAAGTTTTTGCTCTCCACTGAGTGTGAAGGCAGGCTTCATAGCATCACGAAATGTTGGTTCTGCTAGTGATGAATATCTCAGGTTACACTTTCTTCGTAGAATTTACTGTATCTTGGGACGTTATACTGTACAATGTGTTTAATTTTGTTCAGTTCCCCGGTTATACAAAGACTTTGATAGTCTGAGTATCAGTTTCTAAGTTTACTAAATAATACGCACTGATGTCTTCCCAGGTAAGCATGACTGAAAGTAAGATTGGGTTGATCATGCAGCGATGTTCGGTTTACAACCCGAGTTGTCTTGTAGAAAACTGTAAAGCTGTTTCCGTGTTTATGGTTTTGTGAGGTATGACCTTGAATGTAATGATTTATTCATGAATTGCAGATTTTGTTGTCTTTGAAATCGGGATGAGGTTCAGATTGCAGTGTGAATCTCACTAATGCTGGAAACAAATGTGAAAAAGTGAAAAAGTGTCAGAAAAAATATTAAAGTATATAATAATTTAACAAAAAATGGCTTGGCCTTTAATGAATATGTACCGTCTGTATAATATATAGAAATCTCTGAAAGATATACAGTAGTTTTTAAGCAAATGGATCAATTTCAGGGTGGGATGGGTTGTATTCTAAATTACCTTATCACTTTATCATCTCAAATTCGTGTGCACATTTATATTATTTTAAAAAATGAAAGTAGACATATCCAGCGTGGATTTATCCACAATTTTGATTACATTGTTTTAGGATTAAAACAAAAACAATCGCTGCCGTTGGTGTATTCAGTGTTTTGGACAAAGGGCATGTTGTTGTGACAGTTGTACGTTATCTTGATATAAAGATTAATACGTTTCAATACTATAATGGATCTAAACAAAATATTATTTAGCGTAATATTTAATTCTTAGCACAACATTACGGTACTTTTGTGAGTTTTGTTTTATTCCCGTTATTAATGACAATCACAGGTCCAACGTGCACACACCACATTGAAAGGCCATCTCCGGCTTTTTTACTTTAACTACAGACATTCTTCCGTTTTATTTGCAGTGAGAGCTTCTAGACAAAACTTAAAGCGTTTCTTGCAACACTCGGTTTTTGATACACGGTTGTAAAACGAGTATTTCCCCTAGGTATTACACGATACTGAAAACGGATCTGTATCTTTAAAAGCAAATTAGTGCTGGGTTTTATTTCGCGAGATTTTGCTTGGCGCCGTGACCCCATGTGAGAACACCTCCTGCAATAAACACACTCGCCTGCAGAACGGGTCTGCCATGGATCTGTGATCACTTTCATTTTATTTCCCTTTTCCCCCCACACCCCCTCAGTTGTTAAAGATTGTTTTCGATTACATCGATAGTGATTGCTCAGCAGGAGAACAATGTGGATCCAGGTTCGGACCATAGACGGAAAAGAAACACGAACCATAGAAGATCTTTCCAGATTAACTAAAATTGAGTGTTTAAGGTTAAAAATCCAGGAGATCTTCAATGTAAACCCGGAACAGCAGAGATTGTTTTACAGAGGGAAACAGGTAAACCCATTTTGCCTTTAATTGCATTTGATAACTGATGCGTTCTGTTGTTTCTTCTTTTTGCTACAGGATTAACTAGATGAAACGTGCCGTGCAGAGTCTAAAGCTTCCTGTTTTGATAGGAATTCGCTAAGGTTCTTGCGCAAGAACTGAGGGATGCAGAATTTGCCAGTAGATGCCACCACAAGTGTTCAGGCTTTCCAGCACATAAATTAAAATATTGAAAACATAATGTCTAACGCCTTCTCAGAACAAGCGGCCTGAAAATGGATGGTAAATTATGCGAGACTGGTGATTTTTATTCCCTTTATTGTACTATAGCCAACTATATCAATTTGAAAAATATTTTAGTATTACATGTAATTTGAAACAATTTGCTAACTTTTTGTATTTACATACATACAGCCAGCCATGTATTTAATACAGCATTTATATTCGAGTGAAGTCCGAATCCATTCAGAAATCAAAGTTTGTCGACAGTCATTAGTTTTGTTACAGTGGTTAATCTGCAACTACTGAAAAGTGAACTTTACTTCCACTTGAATGAAAATAATACGGAGTGTTCGCCGTGCTTTTGAAAACTAAGCAATTGCTTTTGCAAACAAGTAAACTGACAATTTATTTCGGCGGTGGTATTGTCGAGTGCATGTTTTCAAATTGTATAAATGTGCGACTAGCACCAGACTTTGTGTTGTTGGCATAAAGCGTCCTTTCGGTGTACTCCAGCACACTGAAAATAAGATACGAATAAGATTCCTGCTTTTTGTTTACATGATGTGACAGAAGAGGCAAACCGCACGTGTATCGGCTTGTTGTCGAAAACGCTGAGTTGTTTACAGAACAGCGTGCTAATCACTCTGTTCAACTCTCACTGCTCTCTGTGTCCAGGCAGATCATTAGAATAGGATTAGGCCTGCTAATGTTCTTTTAAACCACATAGGAATACCGACTTGTCTCCAAGGCAATCGAGTGGTGTTTTCCCCACAAAACATGTTTTGAGAAAGACATGGGTATTCACTGTGTGCTGTGCGATGCCCAGTCATGTGGACAATGAGGTAGTTTGGTACTGCCGTGGGTGGTGGTCGACTCGTTTGCTAGACAGGCCTGATCTCTGGAACAGTGTACGAATGGAATGCAAACAGTTGGAAGTGCTCTGATGCACACATTAAAAGCTTTCGCCAGAAGTGATTCACGTTTAGTACCTCAAAACGTGGCTGACATAAAAACAAAAATAACCCTACATATGCACTTAAATATTTTTTTTTCCTCTGACACTGCTCTCTTTTAAAGTTGGAAGGACTGTATGCTTTGTGAATTTAGAAAGTTCAGTGACATACTACCACATTATGCACGGTTGAACCCGAGGAGCATGTGTTCACTCCTGGTTCATGTACACTTACAAAAATAAACGACTTATAAAACCTGTATGTTTCTGTGGTGAATTTCTAATAGAAACTTTAAGGTTATTTTTCATAACAGTATACATTCAGATATTGTGAAAAGAGCTCTCTGTAGAAATTGCAGAGCTGTTTGTGAAGGATTTGTGATGGAGTTATCATTCTTATGATTCTTAAGATTTCTTAACTTGAACCGTAAACCATTCCACATTAGCAATATTAGCAGATTTCCTTAGTTTTAAATTGGCTATATCTTTCATTATATCACATTGATTATATTGTATTACCGTATTTTACACAGTAAGAAAGTTAAGCTATGACAACCAATTAGAAGCATGCAGGACTTTAATTAATATTGCACTGGAGTTATTTTTGGTAGAGCTTTAAGAAAAATGGGTGGTGCCCCGTTTATGGAAAGTTTCCATTTTAGTTTAAAGGCTTAAATGACTTTGTACTGTATGGTACAAATATAGCATTGCTTGGGTAAATCTATCATTTTAGACAACAGATAATTAAGATTTGTACTGTCCCATAACAATCTAATCTAGCTCCAGTTAGTGTCCATATTGTGAAGGAATGGAGCATGTTGCTACAGCATCACAAAAGGCATCAGAGAAATGATGGCAGTGTGTAAACATTGCATGCTTACCTCAGAGAGTTCAGGGGATGCCTTTACATTTTGGCTGATTTGTTATCTCTGTGACTGTAAATAGGAAGGATGCACATTAATTGGATAAAGTCATGAATATTTAGTTGTAATAAACTTACGAGTCCCCTTGGTTTGCTGAATATTTGTTTTTAAAAAGGAATGTGCATGCATATCATTTTCTTACATATTAATGGATTTTGTAATTTTTAGAAAGAAGTGGTTCAGTTCCTTGTATAAGGGTACAAGCTCTGTCATCCTGCACATTCTGTGCTGTGTTCTTAATTTATATACACTCGTGGATTAAGCTTTCATTTTCCTGATTCCACAAAAAAACGTTTGAGCTCAGTTTTGAATTTATCTTCACAGACATTGATGTTCGTGAAAACATGATAATATCAGTTTTTGAAAGAATAGTTTTGCTGCTTGTTACAGATGAACTTTTAAAAATAATTGTTGTCTTAAAATTGTAAAGACTTAAATATATTAATTAACAGAAGTATGATCCAACCAGTGTTACTTAATAAAGTCATTAAACAGCAGAACGGAACTGAACTTGCAGATTATACATTTATTTTAATAACCCCCTTAAATACCAAGGTATGCTTTAAGAATAAGAATTAGATGAGATGTTGCTTTTGTTTGATAGATTGGAACTGCAGAGTTAATATTTTTCCCCTTTTAAAGGTGAACTGCAAAGCTGTTTTTATATTTTGGGGTTAGAAAGAATCAGCATTGATGAATGCATTTCAAACCACAATAAAAGTAAAATGTACACAGTAAGTTGTAAAATCTCCAATTTAAATCACAAAATAGATGTCCAGTGTCATATTCTGCTATTCAGAATGAGGCAACAAAACTTCTGGT
The DNA here is from genome assembly GCF_059453375.1 of Lepisosteus platostomus. NCBI lineage: Eukaryota > Metazoa > Chordata > Actinopteri > Semionotiformes > Lepisosteidae > Lepisosteus > Lepisosteus platostomus. The sequence continues at coordinate 33,417,455 of NC_142614.1, forward strand.
GAAGTGAAGCGGCCTTATTACATTGTAAAGAAGCAGGTCTGTGAATACATCAGTTTTAATATAATAGACAAATGGCTCTTTATTTTTAGATGGTTGTGCTTATAAATACTATTTACTTGTTAACTCTGCATGCAGATCACTTTGGAACATTTCTGCGCTGAAATGTCTGCTGCACAACCTGTGCTCGTACATCACATTCAGTGAGCAGGAAAGGCCTCCTCATGTTGCAATTTGTGGGAACTCTCTCTTTCGCCTGTGGAGAGTCCAGGCGTTTGCAACAACATGGGAATTTATAGTACATCCACAGAGTTTATGATTTGTTGCTTAATTCTTAATTTGTACAATGTTTCTGTTATATCAATGAAATTATATGTTACCGAGGTTTAATAACTGGTCTGAGAAATTGGGACTGCAGTTCCCCTTTAAAGTGGGAAGTAGAGTTATCCGGAACCAAGAGAAAAAAGTTCACTTAAACATTTTTGTTGTTATTATTTTTCTTTACACCTCAAAAATGATTGATGTATTCAGGGTTGAACAGTTATTTAAACTCATAAGTAAACATCAATTCATCAATATTGTAATATTGCAATAAAGTACATTTGCGGAAGGGAGCCTAAGAATTTTGTGATGAGAAAACTCAGGATTTAGGTAGATGAAAGTAGCCAGCATTAATCTAGACATTTTCTGTGGAATAGCTCAGGAGACACAGCTGTTTATGCACTTGTAAGTTGTTTTGAAAGGCTTGTGCTTTAACCTTCAATATTTGGTGTGTTTTTCTGTATGGTGGCACTAGTATAGACTGTTTGCCAGTTGGAAGTTCAGAGAAAGGTTTTTAGAAACTGTAGATTTCTCTGAGCAGTGTAAGCCTTAGGAGGGGAATTAAAACCCCTTCTTGGGTTGGCCAGCCCATATCCTAGACAACTTCTAGACAACTAGCATCTGTTTTTTATATCCTGTCCCCTGATTAATTAATTTGTTCCAACGTTCATCATACAGGTAAAGTAACAACTTAAAATTGCATTGAATTTTGACATTTGAATTTAATACGTCTTTCACTGCAGGCTATAAAATCTGCAGGATTTTGACTTTTCAAGACTTAAAGTTTCCTCTCTGTCAAGCTAGGCATAGGGAAAACCTTCCCTATCTTCAGTGCTATGTGACGTGAACTCCAATATGTAATGGGAATTATCAGGAATTTTAGTTCATATTTTGTTAAGAAAAGAGTAATTCATAAACTGTTGAGCAACACAGTAATCCATTCACACTAATAAAAAATAAGCAGAGCTTCTTAATGTGGTATAATGTCATGAGTGCTGCATATTATTGTTTAAATACAACAAAAACTGTGAGAAAGCTGATTAAGATGGGAGTTATCCACTCTGTGGGTAAGAAATGTAGTAGCTTTCAGCATGCCTTGTGTCATAAACAGAAGATTATCAAATGTCAGAAGCACCATGCTGTTTTCAAGCTGCACTGTAATATAGAAAACATGCCAAAATTGAGAACTTTTTTATTTTAAAATACTAGAGACATGGGAGGCATCAGCCTGAAAGTTTTTGGAATTAAGACATTTTTCAGATAATCTTGAATATAAAAATGATAACAATGTGATCCATTGATTTACTTTAGGTGAGACCCTCTTAAGCATTAAATCCGATTCCAGTGATTATGGAATTTGCAAAATACATGGGCATTTTCTATTAAAGCAAGTGGTTATTTGCCAGTTCCCAAAAAAGTTGGAGATCAGTCTCTTTATTCTGCAGAATCAGTAAATCTGCACATAATTTTATGTGCTGAAGGTTGTGTGCACTAAAACTTTTAACGGCTTACTCGATTTTGAACTGCTTCCAGTGCAGTCTAGTGAGTTCTTGGTCCTTTTTGCTTTGACGGGGAGGGGGTGGGGGCTTTCCATGTGTAAAGTAATTTGAAGCATGAGCTGCTTGCTTTCCCTTAAACTGCTTGAGAGTGCTTCTGGGAATGAAGTCCTTACAAAATGGGGCAGTTTTCCGTCTTGTTCAGAGGCCTTAACTGAAGCTCAGCTCTTTTGTGGAATGTACAGTCCATTTATAGTTAGTCTCAGTTTTTAATGTATGTGGTGATATTTTATTACTTTATAACTGTGCAGGTTTGACATTACTCTAAAAAAAGACTGCAGACTGATGCCGTCACTGTTTGCCCTGCTCATGAAGCAAAACGTTTGTAGTCATGCTTGCAAATGGCTTCCTTTTCCAGCCTGTTTTTTCAAAGGGGAGGAACTTTAGGTCTAAGATCTTTCACATGATCACTTTGAAGTCTTGCAATTGGCTTATTTGAGATAAGCCTCCAGTTATCTGTTAGCGATTGTTAGTAACAGGAAATGTGCATAGTATGAATTGTCAGTTCACTATTAAAAAAATTGAACAGCATTTCTGTAATATCGAATGCCTGTTTTCAGATTCACTCCACTAGTGGACAAACAGGAATTGCACATACTGTACAGTAAAACCATACACAGCATATTTGTGATGTTTTGACTCATCTTTCTATTTTGTTCTTTTATTCAAATGAAAGGGAAATCTTGCCTCAGTGTAATCTAGAAATCTATCCATGTCTTTGACCTAAAAAATTCCTGGGAGAGAGAACATCTACAAGTGGCACAAAATGGACTAATGCCTCCATCTGCCACTGTGATTGAGCTTAAGAATTTTTTCATACCAGGATTTGAGATTGTAACAAATCCTTTTGATAGCATATACCTGTTGACTGTAAAAACTATTAGAAGTTATGTTTTATTCACATTTCCTTATTATTAGTTGTGTTATTTAGAATGGCTGAAGGCAATGTTCTGTTTTTTTTCTTATGATACTGTTCCAGAGTCAGAATGAACAATGAATAGCCAGCAGCCATATCACCCTGCAACTCACAACTGGCAACCCACTGAAGCTAAGCAGGTGTGAGCCTGGTCAGTACCTGGATGGGAGACCTTCTGGGAAAACTAAGGTTGCTGCTGGAAGAGGCGTTAGTGGGGCCAGCAGGGGGCACTCACCCTGCAGTCCATGTGGGTCCTAATGCCCCAGTATAGTGATGGGGACACTATACTGTAAACAGGCGCCGTCCTTCGGATGAGACGTAAAACCGAGGTCCTGACTCTCTGTGGTCATTAAAAATCCCAGGGCGCTTCTCGAAAAGAGTAGGGGTGTAACCCCGGTGTCCTGGCCAAATTTCCAATTGGCCCTTACCAATCATGGCCTCCTAATAATCCCCTTCTATGAATTGGCTACATTACTCTGCTCTCCTCCCCACTGATAGCTGATGTGTGGTGAGCGTTCTGGCGCACTATGGCTGCCGTCGCATCATCCAGGTGGATGCTGCACATTGGTGGTGGTGGAGGGGAGTCCCCATTACCTGTAAAGCGCTTTGAGTGGAGTGTCCAGAAAAGCGCTATATAAGTGTAAGCAATTATTATTATTATTATTAATTGAAATTTGATGAAACAATGCAACTATTATATTTATTTTTTCATCTTTAGCAAAACATTAAGAATTTAAATCCAGGATGTTATGCTGAAGCTTTACAGTGTACTAATAAGATTTCACTTAATATATTGTGTTTGGTATATTGGAGAGAGGATATTGTGGCCTTAAAAAGAGTTCAAAGGAGAGCAAAGAAGATGTCATGTACATTACAGTTAAAGGAGCTAAATAACCTCAGAAGGGAGATTGACAGGGACTCTTTTACACCCAGTAGTGACAAAAGGACATGGGGTCATTATTAGAAACTAAAAGGGAAGTAAGGCCTGAAAAATAATAAGAGCGTCTTTAAGGTTATGTGTATCTGTTTCAGGTAGCCAGGTGATTAAGATACAGTCCCTGGGTATTTTAAAGAAATGTTTAAGTAATTCTAGTGTCACATAAAAGGGAAGTTCAGATTAATGTTATCTTCTGCAGTAGCACCTTTGCCATCTTACATTTTGACTTACTCAAAGTGGGGCTTCTTTGAGTCTCGTAGATCACAGAGGATAGGCTGGAGAAGAAGGTTGTGATTTAGGTTGTGGTGGCATGGCCCATGATGCTGAGGATGTAAAATAAATGAATGATTTGTGATTTACTGGGGTAATTTAATGCTACAAAAGGCTTCAAGGAGTAACATTACAAGGCATTTCCATGTGACTGAAGCTGTCAGTCTTGAACTCTGAAAGTGGCATAATCACTCTGCAGTATACTTTCTCCTGGACAAAGCTGTAGTGTTTTTCTTATCCCAGGCATTCCACCTGCCCATTGTAATAATGACACAGAAGAGGGTGGTAGAGAAAAGGTTTATAATAATATAAAGTATACATTCATCCATTATTGGAAATCCTCTCATTCCTGGTAAGGGGTGCAGGAACTCTGGTAAGGGGTGCTTAGTTTACTCTGCTAATTAGTAGTAAACTAAAAGCATGATCTAAGCAAAAGCAAACAGGGAAATTAAAGGAAAAGAATGGGTTACGTAACAGGTACGAAATCAAAAAGTAAAGTGTGAAAGTCAGTAATAACTTAAAAACTTAACATTTCTTCATTTTGGACTGTTTTGGATTTTTACATTTCCTTTGATGCTTGATGTGGCTGTTCTTGGGAATCGAATATGTTGTAAAACTGTGGTGAACCATGTTGCTGTTTGAGATTATGTGCAGTACTATTTTATAAATATTTAAAAATAAGTATTTTACTTTGAAATACATTAATGGTTCTAGGAATTGACATTCAAACTAGAAAGTTGCATTTTCAAGGTTTCAAAAGTGGTTTGGCTTTTAGGTGGTTCCTTTAGAAGAAGTAATGTTTTTTAAAATCAAAACTAAAATCTGAGGAATTTTTCAAGTCCACACTATGAGAAGGAAAATCTTGCAGATCTTGGTGTGGCCTCATACAATGGGCAGGTAGACAAGCCCTTATGTCAGCACTGTCTGACACAGCTTAATGTCACTGTCACGCTGGAGCAAACAGAGCAGTACTGGGTTTTATTCATCCAGCAGTTTCTGCCATATTGCTGTACTTAATACCAGCCCATTTCAAAAGAGTAAAAAAAAAACACTGATTAAATTTAGAAATAAGAAAATGGAAGAGAAAATGTGTATCGTTGTCCTTAATAGTCTTATGTGTGAAGTATGTATATATTACTTGAGCACAGCTGTTTTGAAATATTTGAAGGTACATATTTCATTACTGGTAAAAAGATACTTGTAATTTTTCTGTATAAACTTATTTTGTAATCCATTGAACCTTTTTATCTGTTCTGTTCAAAGAGCGGGCACTGAAACTTTGGCTTTGTTTAGGATTATCCATCACAAAAATGGCCTATTGGTAGGACCAGTCCTTGTACTGTAATCCTGGAAGCCATAGTAATGGCTGAAGTTGAAAACATAATGTTGCACTTATCATTTGGATAAAATGTGCAGGAGCAAAAGGCTTCTGAATTTTTGGGTTTTAAATAACAATTACCTTTCTTTACTTCTTCGGCATTTTAATGTAATATTGAGCCAATTGGTACCTGTGGGGAAGCAATAGTATAACAGTCCAACAGCCATGAAATATCTTTGTAAACAGTGTTTTCAATTCCAAGTGAAATATCTGTAGTTTCTTAGTTGACATTGCTGTTAAAATCTTGTGGTCAAATAAAAAGAAGCAGATTACATTTAAACATCTTTATAGCACCCTGTGTTGTAAGGCTTGAATAATCAAATATTTTTTTTAAATCTGACATTGTGGTTGCAATTGCAGTGTTGTGATAGTGAATATCATTGGAAACAGCATTTTGGTAGTTAGGGGGACTATTATCTGTAGCATTTTAGAATCAGAAATAAAATCAATGAGAAGATTTACCATGAAGATTAACTTAATATTAATTAAATTAATATTAGTCTTTAGCTGTTGTGGGTAAAACATGCAGGTGCCACAAAAAAGTCAAAACCATAACCCTTTGTTTCTTATAGCCGAGGCCTAGTTTGTTCTTTTGTAAGTATTTTTGCAATTACGTTTTATTTTAGTCTTCACTATTGTGTCTGAACAACATTTCTGAAAGCTTTGTACAGTATTTGGTGCTCTGTATTAAAGATGTGCATGAACATGTATGGTATTATGATTGTGTGCCTTAATTACATAGTCCAAGTGCAATCAAAAATGGGTGGGTTAAGAACAATGGAAAAGTGTAAATCTAACAGTTAATGAGGTTTTCTCATTTCATTTCTCATCTGTCAGCCTTAAATATGCCATAGGAGACATTTGGTAAAAAGGAATATTGAAGCTTTGATATTGGAAGAGAGTGTGGAGCCCAAAAATTGTGAAAATGAAAAATGGAAGTGAGGTGGTTACTATTATGTTTTGCCACATTACTGTGATAATAGTTTAGAAAGGTGTGCACTTGAATGCTATTCTCTGAATTGATTCCAAGGCAGCGATAATTTAACGATATAAATTCTTAATTTACCCCAGATTATCTCAAGCAATAATTACTGCATTATGTTAAAGCAGGGCTAGCCTATTGTTTTCACAGGAAAGCTTGCAATCCATGCAGCAGATAACATTTTTTGCACTTAATTGTAAATTAAAATATTTTGGACATAATGGTGTTTGCTTAGGAAACAAAGTTAGATGTTGGCCCATTTCAAGGGTGATATGGCCAGCAGGCTTATCACCCTGCAACTCACAACTGAAAACCCACTGAAGCTTAGCAGGTGTGAGCCTGGTCAGTACCTGGATGGGAGACCTCCTGGGAAAAACTAAGGTTTCTGCTGGAAGAGGTGTTAGTGGGGCCAGCAGGGGGCGCTCACCCTGCAGTCTATGTGAGTCCTAATGCCCCAGTATAGTGATGGGGACACTATACTGTAAAAAAAAAAGAGCCCTCCTTCAGATGAGACATAAAACCGAGGTCCTGACTCTCTGTGGTCATTAAAAATCCCAGGGCGTTTCTCAGAAAGTGTAAGGGGTGTAACACCGGCTTCCTGGACATATTTCCCATTGGCCCTTACTAATCATGGGCTTTAATGATCCCCATCTCTGAACAGGCTTCATTACTCTGTTCTCCTCCTCAGTAATAGCTGATGTGTGGTGAGCATTCTGGCGCACTATGGCTGTCATTGCATCATCCAGGTGGATGCTGCACATTGGTGATGGTGGAGGGGAGTCCCCATTACCTGTAAAGTGCTTTGAATGGAGTGTCCAGAAAAGCGCTATATAAGTCTAAGCAATTATTATTATTATTTCAGCAGGCATTAATATAGATTTTGGAGACATGAATATAGATTTGTTCAACATAAAGACTGTGCTATTTTTGCTCTATATTGCGAATGTATCAAGTGTGCAAGACATTTTCAGACAAAACATGACAAACACTTCAAGAATGATGTGGACAAGGTTGGGTGTATGAAACTGTTAGCAGTGGAAAGATGGTAAGTGAAGTTTCCAAAAATGTTACTACACAACAAACTTTGGAATTAAAAGATGTAGATTAAAAGTAGTATTTAGTGTTGCGCTTATGAATTCTTGCAAGATTTGGTGACTCAGAAGGAATTTGAGAACAGCTGTGGAATTGACATAAAGAAAATATTTTCTGTTTTTCTGTGACAACTGATGGTGCCCCTGCTATGGACAGAAAACAGAAGGGATAATCACAGCGGCCACCCCACAGTAAATTTATATTATATTATTCATATCAGGAATATCTTTGTGCTAGGTTTTCGAATTATGAGCTTAATAATGTGATGATTGCAGTGGTGAAAATAGTGAATAAAGTTGTGGTCAGTTTCATGTTGACTTAAAAATGCATTTTGGAATATTTCTGTGGAGATTTGGTTACATCTTGTATACTCAAAATTAATTATTTTCTAGATTAAATGGTTGTACATTTATTTTGTTTATTGACACAAAATACAGATAGGAAATAGGGCTCGCCGATATGGCCTAAAATTTATATCACAGTATATTTTTAATTTTGGACAGTAACGATATAGACTTTTTTACACATAATCTCAGTAGAACCTGGATAGACTTGGATAGTAAGTTTTTATTTCCTGGAGTTAACTATTAAGTTATTATTATCGGTTAGCTACTGTGTTGTTCCTTTCCTAGTAATTTTGAACTTTCACATTTCACAACTGAAGTAGAAGTCGAACATTTTAAGAACATTTGCAGTTTGCAGATAACTATTTTCTGCTCATGATCCGACTTTTTAAATCCGAACCGTGTCCAAATAACCAATGAAGCACCCTTCTTTTCAACAGTTTTGTTGCTTGTTCTCCATTTCTCTGTGTGTTTGTGTTTGTAGACAGGCACACCGAACATGTGCGTTTGTTTTCACGGAAAAGGGAAGAGGACGCCAGCGTGTTTTTATTGACCGCAGTGACCTCAGATGCATCATAAACTGGATGTCTGAACCACCAAAGATCAATAATTCTGAACCTATCAGATTTCCAAATTTCAGCAAGATGAACATTTTCAGAATTACAGTATATAGTTGGAGCTAAAATACGGCAGGATGTTAAACTATGAGGGGTCAATAGTAAACATTTCCAAACCACTTTTTTTTAACGATGCTGGTGACGCAATCTAAAGTATGTAAACATCAAAATCCATTCTATACTGCTATAAATTATATAGCCAAATCAATATCTTGGCACTTATTTCTAACGCTATACCTTCTGTACCGGTTATACTCCCCATCTCTAATAGGAAATGTATATGCAGGAATGATTTTGTAATAATGCATTACAAAAAAGGTATTGTTGTTTTGGAATCAGTCCAGAGAAGAGCAATCAGATCCTGACCGTTAAGGAATGACAGTCTGAAGGAACTGAACCTTGTTAGTCTTGAACAGAAAAGACTATGAGGGGACCTGTTTGAATAGACATCATAGTTTGAGCAGTGTTGTGCAGTTATGTACCATGCCTTTCCAAACCCACAGACCATCATGGACATTGATATTGGTCATACTTATGGGGTGGAGAGGTGCACTGTGGCTGGAAGGTTGCCGGTTCAAATCCCGAGACCGGCCTGAGCAAGGCCCTTTACCCCAACTGCTCCAGGGGTGCTGTACAATGGCTGACCCTGCGCTCTGACCCCGAGCTTCTCTCCCTGTCTGTGTGTCTGTGTCTCATGGAGAGCAAGCTGGGGTATGCGAAAAGACGAATTCCTAATGCAAGAAATTGTATATGGCTAATATAGTGATCTTATCTTACTTACAGTTTTCATAGTTCTGTTGTCTGAATTTAAGCTCTAAGCAAGAAAGTGACTGCAGCAAAGCATCTCAAATGATAATAAATTACACAGTTTGGTGAGTTCAGTGGCTTGCAGACTTCACTTACTTCTAGGCTCTAAAAGGTGTGCCTTGCCAACCGCAGGGGTTAGGTGCCTGAAATCACAGCTGGTTTATACTTGAGTTTGTGGAGAAATAGATGGTAGGTTGCCAATGTTTCACTCATAAATGGCTTCCAGTTTTCTTCCTTAAAAATGATAAATGCAGTATGAATTATTATTCTGTCTGAAAGAAATAAAATATACATTGCTATGAAAAAGTAAGTGCACCCCAAGAAAAGGTGTGTGTTTTTCAACATATTTGCATGTATGGATACTTGATCTTCATTTCAACAATATTGATAAATAAAGGTGATCTAATTTAACAAATAACAATTAAAATTATTCTTTGCAATCATTTATTCAACAAAAAAAGTCAGAAATGCAAATGTCTGCTGTGAAAAAAATAACTACACCCCTTAGCTTCAATAGCTGGTGTTGCCCCCTTTGGCAGAAATCACTTCTTGTAGGTGTTTCTTGTAATTGTCTATTAATCTCCTACATTGACTTGGAGGAATGTTTGCCCACTCCTCCTTATAGAACTCCTTCAACTGTGTGATGTTTGAGGCTTTCTTGCATGTACTGCCCGCTTCAAGTCCCCCCACAGCATTTCAATGGGGTTAAGATCTGGGCTTTGACTTGGCCATTCCATAACCCTTCATTTCTTCTTTTTGAGCTATTCTTTTGTGGAGATTGCTTGAGTGTTTTGGGTCATTGTCTTGTTGCAAGGTCTGCTTATGGTTCAGCTTCAGCTTTTTGACAGATGGCCTCACATTCTCCTGAAGAACTCTCTGGTGCAGTGTGGAATTCATGGTTGACTCAATGATTGCAAGCTGTCCAGGCCCTTAGGCAGAAAAGCAGTCCCAAACCATAATGCTTCCACCACCATGCTTTACAGTTGGTATGAGGTTCTTTTGGTCAAAGGCAGTTTTGGGTTTTCGCCTAACATGACGTCTGGCATTATGGCTAAACAGCTCTACCTTTGTCCAGAGCACATTGTTCCAATAGTCCTGATCTTCACCTAGGTGTTGTCTGGCAAACTTCAGTCGTGCATCTATATTCTTTTTTGAGAGCAGAGGCTTCTTCCTTCCTGACCTCGCATGTAGGGCAAAGTTGTGCAGTCTCTTTCGGTTGGTTGACTCATGCACTTTGACATTGACTGAGGCAAGACTTTCCTGTAAATCACTTGATGCTATCCTGTGGTTTTTGGAGACTTCCTGCAGTATGTTTCGGTCAGCTCTTTGCTGTATTTGGTAGGATGACCTGGCCTGGATAGATTGCCAGTGGTTTAAAATTTTCTCCATTTCTAGATGATCTTGCGGACAGTGAAGTGATTTACTACAAATTGCTTGGAAACGGCTTTAAAACCCTTCCCAGACTCATAGGCATTTCTTCTGAGGGCCTGAGAGAGCTCTTTTGATCTTGGCATGATGTACACCTCAATTGCTAAGGCCAAACCAGACCACAGGTTTGTGATGTTTATATTAGGCAGTGCCCTCCAAGCTACTCTAATGATGTCCTGATCATTTGCACCTGTTTTGGTGCATCTGATTCTAATTTTAGGCATTTGATGCAATGATAAAGGTAGGGGTCTACTTATTTTTTTTAAATAGATTACCTTTATCTGTCAGTATTGTTGAAATGATGATAAAATATCCTTTTGTTCAAAAATGTAAAAAAAGACAAACTTTTTAATGTTGTGTTCTTACTTTTTCACACCAGTGTAGTTTTAATAGTAAAGCAGGAAGGTTGTTTACCTCGAATCCAAAGACTGAAAGCAAGCACTGAATAATCATGTGTGCACGCTAATGAGAAAAATATGCAACTGAATGTCTGGGTGGGAGAACAGATGCTGGTTCACGATGTGTGCGATGCAGGCAAGATGACAACACGTGGGCACTCTTTAACGAGTTCTGCAGAACCGTATATGAGCAAGTGTTTCCCTCGGCTGGGAAGAGTGGTACTCGATTTGGAAAACGTGTATGAACGACATCCACAGTTGGCAAGGAATACCAGTACTTAATGTCAAATCACTCAAATCATATGTATGCATTGTATTACCCAGAAATAAAAAGTTAATGCTTTTTAAATCAGAAGAAAGTTTTCTTTGTTATACAACAATATTTACAGGAAGCAGGACTAGAAGTCCCAACGGGTCTCTCTGCACCCATGTTGAATATTTTGATGTTACTGCATTGTCAAATGATTGTTTTACATAAGGTATGCTTGTACTGTTTTAGTAGATACATGTAGTTATCAATTATATACATTTTTCAAGGATGATGAATAAGTTACATTCATAATGATTCAGCTACAGACAATGACTCAAAAGTTAAATTGAAAACCTATGTGCGTCCAAACTTATGCATGGAAAAACTAAAAAAAGCGGTACCTTTTTTCATTCACCCAAAGGAAAGTTTTTCAGATTGTGGAACCTGAATGTGGCTGAAATTCACTTACTTCAGTGGCACACAATTCACATCTGGATCTTTGGGAGATGAATTCCAGTCAGTGCCCACCTCGATTCTGCAGTCTAATGTCTTTTGACATTATTTTGCAGTCCTGCCAGGCCAGAAGCCCAGATTCAAAGTTCATAGACTTTATTTACTGACGGGGCTTAAGTCCCAATAGGCTATAAAGGTGAAATTCATAACTGAAATAGGTGGTCTTTGGCAGGGGCTTTGGTTTCTAAATTGTGTGGTTTGACCACGCAGTGAGGAATTTAGCAGTTTGAATATTTCATTGTTGTTTTGAGAGAATTGAAGCAGCATAGTGGTGCTGGGATTCTGTTTCTGTTGTTTTACTAAGCTGTATTTTGATGTCCTTTACAGGAGAATGAGAACCATGGTGAATTTTCTCAGTATCAGGTTTTCAGTCCATTCTTTTCAAGATAGAAAAGTAAGGCTGCGAACGAGAGTAAGTCATTCGACCCATCTAGCAAAATTACCAGACATCAAACTACAGAAACCGTTTTTTTTTTAAGTTACTGTCCCAATCTTGTTTTATGTTCATGCTTTTATCACTATAAAGGACTCAGTGGAAAGTCTGCCTGTAATGAAATTCAAAATTCATTTCATTTTGATTATTTGTCTTTAAAGACATATTATTGTCTTTTTTATTCGCGTTATTCATTGTCTTGTTTTGTTATTAATACCAGAAAATCTTCTATTCTCTTCAGAGCTTCATAAAGACTGTTGCTTATGAAACTTTAATATGCCGGGAAAAGTTTTGAAAATACGTTTTTTTTCCAAATGTTCACAAAAGGTTTCTTGTTTCTCCTCTTATTGTTTCTCTGCTCTAGTCTTTTTTTCATTTGCATTGACTGTTCCTTCTATTTTCTTTGCTTGTGTGGTTATTGAGACAGACTACACCCTCTCCAAGCTCTTTTTTTCTTTTTTCCCCATGCAGAAGGCATCCATGAAGTGCTCACTGGTTCTTAGTGGCCATTTTCTGGTTTTCTTTTAAATCACCCTAATTGTGTAAATGAGTACAGTAATTATTTGTCCAGCTTTACCAATTTAGTCAATTTTCCCTACATAGTGAAATGAAATATCTTTTTTGTCTTGACTTCCTGGGTTATTTTTCATTTTCTGTTCCTTGTGTCCTTAAGCTGAATTTATTCAACAGAGGATACACAAAGTACTTAGGAAACTTAGGAGACATAAGGACAAAAGAATCACATCTTCGTAAGGCTGAAATAAAAACACTTTGATCCCATTTGACTGAATTCAGAACAGTACGTATATTGCACACTGTGAAGCATATTTAAAAGCAAGCAGTACAGTTGTTCTTTTGAAGGGCATTGTATAAAATCTTGGCACTTAATTGATAATGAGTTACAAAAAGTTATTCCCAACTGGTACATGTCCCTGCCATAAAAATGTTTTATTTAATGTACAATGAGACTGGCTAAGTGGTACAGCAGGCTGTCTGGCTGCATTACTTTTGAAACACTGGCTCTTTAATCTTCAGCTTCTCTAAAAAAATGTCCGAGAGGTGAAGTAAAAAATATGGCAGCAAAATTGGGATCTTTCACTGATACAGTAGAAAAGCATAACCATTTTCGAATTAAATAAACAAGGTTGGATTTTAAAAAAGTTTTTTAGAAGCACATACTTTGTTGTAATTAAACAGCAGTCTAGTCAAATACAGAAAAGGTAAATGTAGATGTGCAACGTTTTAAGGCACCAGTGCAGAAAAAAACATGCATTTTTCCTACATATTTTTGCAATGGGGGAACATGTCTTTTACTGTAGGAGAAAATGTATTTGTCCTGGGGTGTCAAGATTAAAAGGTAGCTGGCCATTAGGAAAATATAGGGTGGGGTAGTTCATGTATCCCATGTATCTTGGGATATTTTTTATTTTGTGTTGAAAATAGTGTATCAAGCATGAAAATTGACAGAATGTTTAATCTTTAGACAATCTTCAATAGAGCTGAAGGCTCCCTGCGGAAGTGCTGTGTTCTGACCCATACTTACCATTGCACGCTGTGGCTCAAGGGTCAGATGTGTGTTTGCAGTAATGTGACATTTAAAAATAAGTAAAAATATTTTAATTCTATTAGGTGATAGTACATATTTTCAAGCTAGACATAAAAGTTGCAGTGATGGATTATTATAATGTGTTTGGTAGGGGCTGCTTGTTAGAGAAAGAAAGGGCATGGCTCCCGGCCCTGGAGTACATTGACACCCTTTACATTTACAAGAAACATGGTTAGCTGAGAATCCTTGAATGTCTGATGCTGGAAAATGTTTTGATGTAAAAAAGAAAATTAAAAAGAATAGCTTAAGATCAAATCTTTTAACTTAAGATTATATACATTTTGTTCTCTGTGGAAATGTCCAACAGCAATGCTTCCCACCCACGACAGTGTCTCTGCAGCCTGGATCCTTTCTTTAAAATATTATTTGACTACAGTATACACCGCGTAACAGTTGTATATATCTTAGCAGCCTTTGTGCACTTCATTTGTTAAATATATATTCCATTCTTTTTATAATGGCAGACGCTTTCTTGTTAGTGTAAGTGGGATATTTTGAGTTGCCATCTTGATAACATTATGCAGCTTATAATTCATCCGTCCATTTTCTAACAGCCTTATCCAACACAGACTTGATTGAACCAGAGCCTGTCCTGCAAGCAACGGGCACAAAGCAGGGTACACCCTGGACAGATTGCCAGTCCATCATAGGACAGACATAAACACAAACACACACACACTCACACCAGAAGCCAGTTCTCCCAACAGTGTCTTTTGACTGTGTGAGAGGAAACCAGAGCTCCTGAAGGGAACAACCGAACACAGGGAGAGCATTCGAACTCCATGCAGATAGGACCCCAGGTCCTGAATTGAACATAGGCCCCAGCAATGCTAACCACTGTGCTACAGTGCCACTCAGAAATAAAACACTAGCTGTGTAATAAAAAGGATTGAAAAGTTGTTTACAAAACTTCCCAAAATCTTTTTTTAAGACTAAAGTTTGTCCTAAGACCATTTCTATTATAGTTTTTAACAAAGAGTTAACTTTATTGTGTGTTTTACTTTGTGCAAAAATGTCACTTTGTTCATTAATTATTAATATTATCCCTATTACTCAGCAGTCGTCAATGTGAATAGGCTCAGGATATAATGATAGGGATATTTAGTGTTGGAGGATGACCAAGCAGAGCAGATCTTGTAATGTTTTAAATAAACCATTAACATTTTTAATTGATGAGAGTACACCAGTATTTATGAGTTTTGGGACTTGAAAAATTACATTTCCATTTTTCCAGTCCATTTTTTACCACAAAGAATTATTGTAGAAAAAGATTCAAAGTGGAAGAAGTCAGAAGTGAAAGTCAGTCTATGAAAGTAATCATGAAAGGAATATTCACATATACAGGAACATTTGTAGGTGTGTCTGGTGCACATGCCCGGTCCCCTTAACAGGAGTGTTTTGTGTCAAGGGAGACATGATTATTGCTGTTCTAATGGAGTTTTTAGATTGCAATAAACAGCTTGCCAAATCCAAGTTATAGGTTTTGAGTACATCTTTCCTCCTTTCCTGTTTCTTCAAATACAGTAAATACTGTAGTGGAAGCTAGCAGTTGGTCTGTATTTCAAATCCTATTAGGTGCATGTTGTATGTTTTAAAGAGATGAAAAAATGTGTTAAAGAGATTAATCTGAATGAAAGGTGTAAGCTATAATGAGGATAAATTATATTAATCTTTTGAATTATTAAATTATATTATTTACTTATTTGGTTCAGATAAGCTAAAAATAATTATGCAGAATTTTAAAGCAAAATATTGTTCTGAAAAAAAAAGCTTTCCTGTTAGGCACAGAACATTAAATAAAAAAAAGTCAATTTCAAACTAGTATTTGTAAAAAAAATCAGGTGATAAAAATTATAATTTGAGTTACAAATCAATATAAAAATTAGGTACTGGAACCAGCCTGCTATTCATGCAATTATAAAGATTAATAATTTCACCCCCTATTGTCAGTGAATATCGAGCATTTCACAGCTTGTTATTTCTTTATTTTCTGGCACAGCTTCATAATAGTATAGTTATAAACTCATGGCAGACTTAAATGGAACAAACATTTATTACAATATGTTACACATGCTGGATCAACAGACAACACACAACATTTCAGAACTATTATAGATACTGTATATTTCCAAATCTGTGAGCACCACATTACAGCCTTCCAAAGACATAGAAAACAAGAAATCAAGACAAAAAGGCAAAGAGGAACCTATGTTCAATTCAACAAATGAATGATGCCCAGGACTAATTCCCTTTCTTAAAACAGATGCTAATAAATTAATGATTGCAAACAAAGCATCACCAAGGAGAGATATATTTTTGTGTGGATTATGCAATTTTATTATGCAGTAAGCTTCCTTCTGAAGTGTAGGGTTCATTTCCATTGTTCAGATTACCTCTAGAATCTGGTTTCTGGTGCTTGAAGGAGGTAACTCTCTTTACTGTTCTTCTCTTCCTTTGATGATGATGATGATGATTCTTTTGTACTTAGAGTCTTGCTGCATTTGTCCTCCTTTGAGACCTGCTTTTTAATGTAACATAATGACTGAGTTATGATTTCACTAGAAGTGAGAGTGCTAACTTAATAATTTGGCAGATAATTAGTTTAGACTCAGTTAACAACTAGATCATTTGGACCATTTGGCCATTTTGATTAGCCTGTGTAAAACCATTGTATCAGACCTATAGTATAGGGTAATTCTGTTGGAATTAATGTTTTTGGTAACCCCCAAACCTGCAAAAGTGTAAAAAAATGCAAATTGACCCCTGGTCTGTTTGTAGCTAAATGGTTTGGGAGAACATAACATAATTAGGATTTAAGCAGATAAATCCAGTATCTCTTTAACAAATAGAGCATTGGAGGCCCTCCAGCTTTTGATCTGTGGTAAAACCACAGAACTTTCAAAGACAAATGTATTTGTTCAAGGCCTGATTTGTAAAAGCAGAATTGTTGCACTCTTTGAGAATATTTTATAGATAATTTGTTTAGCTCTGTTTAGTTTCAGTGGGTTCTGAAGGACACATTGAAGTTACAACTGCTATAGGATATTCCACTTTTTTTAAACTCCATGGGATTAAAAAGTGTATTCAAGAGAAATGCCTCCCCTCATCCCACAGTAACTGGATTCCCTGAAAACCTATTTATTTCCCCTACAGGAGGCATTGAGCCAACTGGGTGAGAGCTTGCCAGGCACAGAAGAGATTCCCATTTGTGAAAAGTCCATGTTCCCCTCACTGATATGCCTCCTCTTTCCCACAGGTGCTGTACAACTAATGTGTACCTTCTACATCTGGGCTTGTGCTCCTGATGGTTTGCTACAGCATCAGAACTGTCACAAAAAGGACAACAGGGAGAACACAAAGACAGAAAACTATACAGTTCAAGAGTATTTTAATATCTCCAGGGCTAAGTAGCAGTTACATTATTGTTAGAATGACATTCCCTGGATTCTTAGTTTGTCAGGTATAATTGACTAGAAATAGCTAGTAGAATAATTTTTTAAATTACCAGTGAAATTCACCTACTTGTCCTGTCCTACTTTGACACTGTGTTGTCTGTCTCAAACTCTGTGCTTTATCCCTGTGTTCGATTTCTATGTCTGGTCTTACAGTGAAAATACTTACAAGGCTGAGAGGAGAATAGAACGTTAGTGTCACGCCCTCTACTGCCAGAGGACGCTCCTACTCTGTCCTGTCCCTAGTTTCCTGTGCTTTGCTATCCTTCCGGTGTCCTTCTCTCCCTGAGGCTATATATTTCTGTGTCTCTCATTCACCTTCGCTCAGCATTGACGTTCGGATGTCCTGAGACTCGCCTAGAACCAGGTCGCCCCACGTCCGCTGCCTGAGGGCATTGGTTTCTATACGACTCCTGAACTGCTGAGCCTGGGCTAATCCCCCGTTCCGCCACTACGCATATGGGTCTTTCTCTGCTCTCCTGCCTCCCCACGGTTCATCCTTTCCGACATCCATGACAGTTAGCTGTTTTCTAAGGTAGCAGGCCACTTCTGTGACAAATTCAGGAGTTTCTTTCTGTTTGTGTCCACATGTCCTAACTGTGGGTTTGTGCTTTGGTCTTTCACATAAACAACCTGGGGCCACAGGCGAGTAATAAAGAAGAAATGCAACATTTCCAAGGAACAAGAAGGCATTTTTGACAGTTCAGCCAAGTCCTCCCAGAGCATTTTGGTGGGTCTTTGTGATTTATGTGTGATTAGTGTTGCCAAATTTGCATTTTCAAATAAGCTTCTGCCAATTCATGAGCAACATCCTCTGTCTGGAGTTAGATCTGATATAGGCATGTTGTGTTTCTTGTTGCCATTTTTAAAATACAGGCTCTTTAGGGAGAACACTTTCTACACCTCACCTCAATATATACCAAATTACTGCTTTTACCCAACACATGCATCTCTATTTCAGTAACCACAAGTTTTCATGTTTATGGAAGAACTATTTTTTAGCATAATCATCTAACCATGTTAATGTAACTCTTATTCATTCTTTGGTATATAAGTTTTTCTTTTCCACACAGTTGATCTAAATTACAAAGGCCTGACCTAGTGCTCCCAAAACCATTTATTGATTTTTTATTAATTAGTTAAACCTCTTTAAAAGTTAACATAAATTATCTGATGCAAGTCACCTGTAGGATAATAATAAGTAGTGTTATTTAACACCTGCTTTTTTCTATCAGCAGATTTGAGAAAATAGAAGTAATGAAGTCAGTTGTACACTACAAACCAGTGCATAGTTTGCTCAACCAGGATAACATCCTTCCTGTCAGCCTACCAGTTCTGTGCATTTATGACTTGATAATTAGCATATTTTTAATTGAATATTAGTGAGCTTCTCTGAAACTTGTTCTGGATAAGCAGTTAAGCAGCGAGATTTTACTAATTAAGGTGGTTATACCGAGTGAAGAAGCTTTTCATCCAAGTGAAAATTTATCATGTCAAAACAGCTGCAACCTAAAGGTCTGTTATTAACAAGATGACAGCTGTGTGGAGGTTGGAAAAATATTCTTTACTTTGGTTTTCTATCCGTCTCAAGAGCAAAAATCAGTTAAAAATACAGTGGAGAGGAAAGCATTTGCTGTAGTGGCGGAAAATACTGTTCCAGGGGTGTGGGCTGTTCTTGAGAACACTGACCTATTTTTTTTTTTGTTTCTTCCGAGCACGGAGATTGGGGGAGGGGAAATTGGTGGCTCATGGAACAGCGTTGGGCGTTTCCTAGTGTATCCCAGCATTCAGTTATATAAGCAGTTGCTCGTTATCATGGATACTGCAGTCAGGTCTTCCTTGGGTTTCATTTTGTTGTGCTGTGAGACTAGCAAGAATGGTTATAAGTGTGCTCCCACAACAAACAGACATGAATACAGATGTCTTTATAAATGGGTTTACTGTACCCTAACACATCCTATTTTCCTTAACGGTGCCTAATACAGAACTGGTATCACAGAGATATATCACCTCTTGAAGGTTAATATGAACAGATTAGAAAACACTTTGATTAAAATTATTATACAAAACACATGATTTGATGTTTTTAAAAATTTTGTAATGGTTTAATCAGTGATGTTGAACGGTGCAGGCTTTGTGAGGCTTTTCCCACTTAATTTTATTGTAAATAACTATAAAAGGAACATTTTATAAAACAAGTTAAGCATAAACTGGGAAAACTAATTTTTTTTTTTGCAACTGTTCTGTGAAGTGGGGATAAATTGCTTAGTGGAGTAGTTTCCTAAATAATGAAGTTCTGTTGAAAAGCTTCTGTTAATCTTTTTTAAGTGAAAAGATATTTTCAAAAAGTCTCTGAAACAGGGCTTGCAAGTGTAAAATAGCTTGTTCAGCCTTGAGCTGAACTTGATAAAAGATTTGTAACCTAGTAACAATTTATTTGCATTAATCACATAACAAACATATTTGTGAATTAAGCAGTCATGCACCTAAATGATTAGGAGGACTTAATTTGCTTAATATCTGAAGTACAACACACAAACCCAAAGGTAAAAACAACTTGAACTTGTCTCTATAATCTAAAATTGCATTTAAAAATATGCATCTAAATCCCCATGAGAAGCAAAGACCACGCTTTATTCTTAAAGTTATAGAGTAAATTAAAACCACAAACAAAATCACAGATTTATATTGTTTTTGGACATGAAATTATGTTGATAATCCTCTTCTGGGACTGTTTTTAGGATGTCAGACAACCTAAAGAGGTAACTGACAGACATGTTTTTTTGTCATTCTTTATATGGTCATGCTTCTTTTTTGTCTTTATTTTCTCAAAAATAGTTATGCGGCTAAGCAAATCTGTAGTCAGCTTTTGTTTATATTAAAGAAAAAATCCAGTGCAAAACAAAAATATAACATAAGCTATACCAAACTGCAGTTTAGACTTTTGTATGTAATGTGTGTGCCAAAATGTCATTGTAAAGCTATGAATTTTGAGATTTCAGAGGAGGAAAGTAAAGGTTCGCCATATTTTTTTTTGAAAAATTAGTATCTCTCTAAAGACATGGTTTGGATGTTGAAATATTTATTAATATTCTTAGGAGTCATTCTTTGGAGATGAGATGAATTCTATAAGCTCTATGCGGCAGTGTGTTTTTTCAGTTATGTCTTAATGAAAAAGCTTAATTCTCTTAGATACAAAAAATAAAAGGCAATTTGAATAGTGACCCACACTGACTTCAACTTGAACAATGATGCTCAAACAGCTTATGTGAGGAGCTTGTCTCTGTTACATTTTGCTAAGTAGCTGGATCTTTCCTCTAGAATGTTCTTAACCTGCAGAAGAGGATTGTGAAGTATCGTCTGAACTGTTCATTAGAAGAAATGTTAAACGGGTGCTTGTAATATGCAGAATTCTTACCTTTTCTGTTTTGTTTATGGGATTTTGCTCATGGTCAATTTCATGTACAGCTAATCTCCTTATCATTTCTGGAAGTTATTTACAAATGTTATCAAGGCTTAGGAGACAGTTTCGTGTTCCTGCACTGTTCTGAATTTGTCAGAAGAAAAAAATATCTAAAGGCCTCAAAGGAGTTAATTTGGCCCATTGTGGTCTTTTACTGGAGAATTCTGGCATAAACTTAAGTTAAAATGTTTCATAAGAAAACCCTGGCACTAAAGGATGCTTCTAATGTCTATTGGCGTACTGGCTGTATTTCAAAACCTTCAAAACATGTTACAGAATAGAACTAACAATCTGGATGTTTGGAGTGTTCGGAAGTAGAATTTAGAGACCAGATTTTTTAGTGAATAGTTTTATATATATAATAAAAATGACATTTTTTAAAAGCTTACTGTGTTAATAAAATTAAGCATAGGTATAAAAGTAGTTTTCTTTCAAAATCAACGCTCCTTTTTTTATGCAGAATTGCAAGATGTGGATGTGCTGTATATTATTTTTTGTAACTGTTTTGAGCTGTGTCCATAGATCTGTAGCATTTTCTTTAATTTTAACTTAAGTGAGTAACAAGGTCAACAATAAATAAGGCTAGTGATTTAACAGTGTGATATTTGCTTTGTATTTTGAATCAAAGGTTCAGGCTATCCAAAGTACCAAGAGAATGTTTACAGCATTGCTGTTTAATGAGGTTAGCTGTTGTAATACCAGTTGTGAGACTATTACTGTCCTCTTCAAGAAGGCAAAGGGGAAAGGTTTAATTTATATGTTATATTCCTTTTGCTATTGATGGCATCAGATAGACGCTTAAAGTGTGCCTGATAATATCTAGCTTTTTATGAGAAGACCCCTGTGACTGAGTTTGCCGCACAGATTGGAAGAAGCAAGCAATATGGGTCAGATGATGATAAAATTGTCTGTTCAGTCCTATTGTAAATTTCATGAGCAAAGAAACCTTATGAAATTGCACACACTGTTGCTTTGCCTTTTGTGATGCTTGTTACCTTTGCATAAAAATGTGCTGCTGTAAGAAGCATTACAACATTTGAGACTTTCGTTGCAGATTTGAAGGAGTGAAGAAAGACTTCACTCCGCAGTGAAGCAGTCCGCAGTCCGCAGTCTCTCTTCACTTCACTCCGAAGAGAGACTCACACAGCAGTCTATTAATTAGAAAAGAAAAGAACACTAACTGCTCTAGGGTAACCAATTGATTAAGTGAACTGCATTTAGAATTCAACTTTTAAAAGATGCTTAAAATGTGAAAATGCACTGTTTTTTTTGCATGTGAAGCCATTTTATGACTCGGAAGAACTCAGACCTGCCATATATTGCATAGCGTTTGGAGGTTTTCAAAAATGGCCACTGTGGAAAACAATTGTACCGTACTGGTCTCTATGGCAACCCTTTTTTTTTCAGACTTATTTTTGAGAAGAGTGCTGTAGAAAGCTTGCATGCAATGTGTATTCACATTCACCAGGTGAAGGGGAAGGAAGGGGTGACACGAGAATGGTTAGACAAAAGAATGTAAACCATCCACATATATTTTGAAATTCAGGGATAATTGCTTTTTAATTTTAAACTCAAAATGAAGGCCAGGTCCATTTCAGAGTCTTCCATTCTTCTATTGAGACAACTGAGGGTTCTTAAATTATTTTTCGTAGTGTGTTGACAAAAAAATCATATCTTTGTAGCTTATATAACTTCTGTTTCTCTGATCAGCATGCCAATTAATTATTTTTTTTAAAGAGAGCTGGCTCAACAAAGGTCATGCAACTATGATTCTACTGCAGAATGAGACAGCTGAAAAATACAGTGCAAATTGCGACAGGATAACTGCAAATTATTAAAATATCTGTAAGGTTTGACACACTTCTTTATGTGCCTAATAAGACTGCTAAAATTCAATACTGTGACTTAATTGCTGTTTATTTTTCTTGTGACATGGAGCAAAGTTGAGATTCTGAGAGGGTTTTACTTGTGTGTAAATTCCAAGAAATTTCTGGAAGCATGCCTACGTTTTTATACATATTGTCAAGCAAATACCATTCTTCTACATTTAGTCTAATAGGATTTATTACTAGAACATTGGGGAAACATTGTTACTAAATTTATGGGCTGTAAGGTGACTCATAAATTGCACATTTTATGCTAAGGAGAAAATTAAGTGTTTATTGTCAAAAAAAATATTTCAAGGTAAAGTGTTGATAATTGTCTTTTTTTTAACTTAAAACATCTTAATGTATTATTTATTTTAAAATGCAGGACATAAATTGTAATTCCCTTTGAAAATCTTCTGCATAGTGCCCAAAGGTTATGATCTGTCCTTGCTTACTATCAAAATACCAAAACAGAAAAATGACAAAATTTAATTTTACACCTCATACCACATCAATCTACAGTTGCTTGACCGAAGTGGTGTGGATGAATCTCAATTGATTGTAATGTGACTGTTGAAAGAAGTGCTCTTCCTCTGCTGCACCTAAATAAATATTTCTTTTTTAAAGAAAATACAATGTTTTAGGCTATTTTAATAGGATGAAAATATTTTGTAGGATTTAATATCCTTTATGGGGGCTCCCAAGTGACTTGGCTGGCAGAGGTGCTCACCTGGGCGCAAGCTGGGCTCTGTGATCCAGGCTTCATTAGCTCAGACATGAGGGCAGGATGGGATTCTCGGCCCCTGGCAACACAGGGGCCTTGCGGCTTTCTGGGCACTTGTAGATTTGCAGCATGGCTCCTCTACTGCAGACAAGGTGAATGTCCTCTACAGGACTACGTACTGGTGATCTGTTAAATGATTAGTGGCTAATATATGCCGTGACATCAAGGTGAGCAGGTAGGCAGAGTCTCCCTTGGGGAGAGACAACAATTGAAGAAAAATTCAACAGCCACAGGATGCCATGGAGGAGAGGGGTAGGGGTCAAGAACAATTTAAGAAGAACAATAGCTATAATGTACCTTACCAGGTTTCCTCAGTTTTTTTTTACACCAGTCTTAAATGTATTATTTTTGACTGTGAGGTAAAACGATTGTTACATTTTAGTGCACAGTTATACTTGCTGATCTTTGTGAAGGGTCTGTGGATAAATTACAAATGTAAAATCTGCTTTTTTCAGGGCTGTTGTGAATACTAAAATGAGGCACAAAGCACAGAGGATTTTCTCATTTGAAGATCTAGGATGGAAGTTCCCAAACCTGTTCCTGAGGGACCCCTGTGCTTTATGGTTTTGATCCAGCCAGATTCTTAATTACACAGTAACTGACTTAAAGGTTATGTTTGAGGCATATTTTTAAATCTGCATTCAAGTCTTCAGTACTGAATTGAATTTTGTAATTGGTACAACCCTGTACCAGTGTGTGGTGTTCATTGTGGGAGTGAATGGCACATTGTTCTTGCCATTCTTGTCTGCTCATTATTAATTTCCTAAAAAATCTTTACACAGAATTAAGTGAGAACAAACTCCTAATAAACAAATTGAGGAGATATTACATAAAGTACTATATACTGAAGTTGATGGAAGCTGGCTATTTTTGATGGTAAAAGATTAAGAGCAGAAACAGAAAACAGGTATCTAAATGAGTCAGTATTGTTTTCACAAATCATTTTCTTGACAAAGGCTGGAAGTGTTCATGTACCTATGCACTTCACCTGGCACCTTGACTCCTGGTAGGGGTTTATAATGCTATGTTGAATTAAATATTTTTTCTACTGGAATATCAGAGAAAATGTCCATATTTCTCTTCCTTTTCAGCAACACTGTTCTCTGATCAGGGATTAAATTTTTTAAACATTATGCCAAATGGTAAAAAGTAGAAGGATATACATCCTCTATTCATTAGAAACTATAAATTCTCTTGTTCACCTGTTTTTCAGGTGATAGATCTGAGAGGATTTATGCCAACAAAGCTGTTGAAATTACTTCACAGGGGTCCTGCAGTTTAGCTGACGGTTTAGATGAGATGGGCAAAACTGAGCACTTTGTCATTTTTGTCACCCTTTTATACTGCATCTTGTATATGCCAAGTGGCTTGTAGATTTCCTGTGGCCAATTGGCCCACTAACTCTAGGTAATCCTGCTTTATCATCATCTTAATACGCTGCAGTGTACTTCTGGTGAAGTTGAGGCAGCCTGTCTTGTCAGTTTATGAAATGTTACAGGGGCTTCATGGAAGCCAAAAGGCATACTGATGAACTGGCATTACCTAGAGGACTACAGGATGCTTTTTGAGAGTCTAGCATCAGAGTAATCTGCCAGTACCCAAGAAAAAAGGAGCAAGAAGAAGCTGATCCCAATGGTTTTTCCCCCATTTTTAAGACTTTCTTAACACAGACTTCAGTTTGAAGTTGCTCTTTCAGTCTGTTTGTGGTTGATATATATTTGACTTGCATCTAGAGTAAATCTTAAGCAAACCACAAAGTTTTTGGATGCATTTGCTCTTAAAACTATGTAACAGACTGGATAAAAAATGACATTGTTTTTTTAATAAAAAAACAGTGCAGCAGTGCTCTTTTATTTTCTGTTTACAAATTGAAAGAACATTCAGAGAAAAAAAAAGCTCTTCTTTGTGGCTTGTGTCTTTCCATACTTCTTCTCTGGCAGCCACCAGCTTCTCTGTTGCAACCAAGGCTACTTCTCTCTCTCTTTCTCCTGTGTCTCCTTTGTCTTTTAGACTTCTCTCTGTCACAGCCTTCCCACAGAGCCCCAGTGTGCATCTTGACTCCATCTCAACGATCACACATTAGTGAAAACATGACTACTTTATATAGGGAAGACTGCAGTTGGTATACTGTATGTTTAGCTGTTGGTTAGCGGCAGTTGTGTCCTCCCAGGTGAGCACTAGTGACGACTCTTGATAAGCAGTCACCCTTTTGGATACTTGCACGGACTGTTGCCAGAGGTGGATCGCCATCAGGGAAAGATACCATCAGGCCACTCGGTGGTGAGAGTCTTTGACCTGATGGAGTGACCTCAGTGGGGTCTGGTCCATCACCAGGGTAAATGGTTGGCCCAACAGTACTGTAGGGCTTTTGTAGACCATTCATTGCCAAGCATTTTTTTCAGTTGTGTACTATTGTTCTTGTGGCTGGAGCTGCAGACTTAGGTAGGCAATGGGGCGTACTTATCCATCAACCACTTGGGGCAGCACGACTGCCAGTCCTGTTCCCAAAGGCAAAATAAAAGATTGTGAAAATCAGGGCAGCACAAGACCAGATCCTTACAAAGATAGTCCTTAATGACCTGAATGGACCTTATCAGGGACTCGTTTTTTGTTTGGTTTAAGAGGCTGCTACCAAGATGTTTGGAATAAACAGCCCATAAAAGCCAGAAAACCCCAGGAATCCTTGGCTTTAACATGTGTTCCTTATAGCTGCTCCAGTTTGGGCTGTTAATAATCGCATCATCTTGATAGGCTGTAGTTTACTTCTGGTTAAGTTGTGGCAACCTATACATATACAGCAATTTCTGAAATGTTGCAGGGGAACACTTCATGGAAGTCAAAAGGCATATAGTAGTGAAGAATTAGTGCAACCTACTTTACCAGAGTGCTGTTTTTTCATGAGGATCTAGTTTTAGAGAAATATGCATGTACAGTATGCTTTTATAAAGTTCAGCATGACAAGCAGTGCCAAGTTCTTCTAGCAGTTTGTCCACCCAAGGCATGGAAATGCATCAAAATTAGACACTACATATGAGCTCCCTAAAGTCAATGCGGTCCACCAGGCTTTGGCACTGTGAACAAGCTACAGCATTGTGATTTAGAATCCTAAGTAACCACCAAAATCAACATTTTCTCTTATTTCCTTCTGAAGTATTTGTTCTTTGTGATGTGGCAGGCAGTAGGGTTTGACCTGTACCACAACACCTTGAGCCATGGGGATATGGTCGATGATTAGGTTTGCATGTCCTGCTGGTCTGAAAAAAACTTTATATTCTTTCAAACCAAAAGATTCCAGGTTCAAAAAACCACAAGATGATTCTATGCTCTGGTCAGGTTTGACCCAGTCCTGACGGGGAATTGGTGAGTCTAATATCCTTGAGCAGGCTGACTGAGAATATTACCCCACATTATTTCTCAACAAGCCTTCAACTGATTTGATATGATAGATCTGTTTTTTGTTGGGCTGGTCAGACCTACAAACCTAATGATCCACATGCCCAAGTGTTATGTGAGCTCAAACACCCTTTGCCACCTTGCTAACAGTTGGAAGAGGACACTGGGAGTAACATGAGCACCCTATTCCTTGGTGCTCCTGTGCCCTAAAGATTTTTAGACTGAGAATTGCGTGCGACCATGCTCTTCGTTTACTCAGGTCTGGGGCGCTGTACTTTGGACAGTCAGGGAGTTTGGTTGTTCTCCTAGCCTTCCAAGCGAGAATGCTGTTGGAGTCTCCCATCCAGTAGCTCAAATTAAGAAAATCTAGTAGACATTTGAAGCTCCATGTGTTCAGTGAGAAATAGGTCTCGAATCGACCTGTTGCAGTTTCCACCATAAGCGGTCACAAGCTTCAGATATTTTTCAGGGTCTGGTTGAAGTTCCTGACCAGGCTGTTACTTTGGGGCTGGTAAAGTGAGGTCCGAAGAACCTTGACATTCAGGATCCAACAGACGTTCCACGTTATTTGGGACATACAGTAAATGAAGTGCTGTGATCAGTGAATTTTTCAGAAACCTACCTTAGTGAAAGCCTTAAACATCTTTTTTGCAATTCGCTCAGAAGACATTTTTCAAAGAGGAATTGCTTCAGGGTACCATGTTGTATCATCTGTAGTGACCAAAACGACTGTCCGTTACAGATAATGGTACAAGTGGCACAGCCTTCCTGCTGGTTTTCTGGCACTTGCAACAAGTGGCACATCATTTCTCCACCTCTACTCCCAGATTATAATACCCTAGAAATCATGGCCACAGTTTAGCTCTGCTTAAATTCCCTGCCAAATTATGATTATCCATTGGTTTCCAGTAAGTTCTTAATTCAGTTCAGGGTCACAGTGAGATAGAGCCTATCCTGGCAGACAGTGAACTGGCAGCAGCAGCAGCACTCTGAACTGGAAACCAGTTACCACTTCATGCTCACACAGGACAATTTTAAGACGCCGTTTAATCTCGTGAGCATATCTTTTGGACTAAGGTCTGAAACTGTAGCACCCAGCAAAAACCCACGTGGTTGTCAGGAGAATTTAAAGATTCCTCACAGAAAGCACCCAAGGTTTAAAATCAGACCTTGGACCCAAATGTTATAAGGTTTAATTCCCACCCAGCTGTGCTGCCAGACAATTCTTGTGATTTTCTGCAATATATTTACTACGTACTAAAATATAGTTATGCAAATTTGTGATTATTATGATTATCAATACTGTCCAATTGCTTTGGACTTTGGTAATTAAAGCGTATAAACTGTTTCAGAAAAAGAACTTATTTATTTTGTTGTACATTACACCCATTTCTATTTTCTTTTTTTAGGAAAGTACACAAAATGTAACATAAAATACACGTATTTCTATGTAATTTAAAGGGGAGCTGCAATGCTATTTTTATATTTTGGGGTTAGAAACAATCAGCATGAATGAGTACACTTCAAACCACAATAAAAGTAAAATATACACAGTAATGTGTAAAACCTCCAATTTAAATCACAAAATATATGTGCACCACCTTGTTCTGCCATTCAGATGAGGCAACCTAACATCTGGTGAAGTGAAGTGGCCTTATTACATTGTAAAGAAGCAGGCTTGTGAATACATCTCTTTTAATCAAATCGAAATATTTTCAATTTTGATTTTTGCAGCAAATACTACTTAGTTGTTAAATCTACGTGCAGATCACATTGGAACATCTCTGCTGTGAAATGTGTGGTGCACAACTTGTAATTATTCGCTAGTTCATCTCATTACATTAGTCAATACAGGGACTAATGAGCAGGAAGGGCTGCTTCGCATCACAATTTGTACAAACTCTCACTCTTGCCCACGGTGAGATCATCACATGGTGACTTACGGTACCTGCACAAATTTCTTGATTTTGTGCTTAATTTTAAATTTGTATTTTTTTTTCAACAGTTTAAAATAAATTGAGTGGGGTTGAAGTGGTAGTGAAAATTGTGGCAACTATTATACCAGTTATTTTCAACTTAAAGGACTTGAGAAGCCAAATCCTCTTGTTCTTAACCATTCTTATGTTTTGAGTTCTAAGTAAAGTCTATCAAGACATGTCTGTCTGTACAGTACGTGACTAACAGAACACCTGCTCTCTTTGGCAGACAGACTTTCCTCAGTGGACTTAAACTTAAACCTCCTTTCTTGGCAACAGATTCAAATGCTGTATTCTGCCATGTTGAATATTGTGGACTCCTTCTGCAGGATCCACTTACTTGTGGCACTCTTCGTGAGACCTAATTTTTGTCACAAGTTTAAAGGTTGCTTTTAAGTGAGAAAGATACCTGTTTACAAGGAAATAAGTTCTGACCACACAGTGTCTAATGGAATGGACTGGTAATAACGGTTACTAGTTTTATTTTTATCAGTTTTTTAGGGAAACAGAACTTGGGACCCAGAACTGTCAGTAGAGACAGAAATGTTGTTCTCCACTATTTTCTCCCTACAAATGGGCACATTTACATTTACTATCTTATTGTAGTAAAGTGAAAAACTTTAACTTTTATTTTTGTTTGTTTTTTTATACAACTGTTGTTTCCAGCATTAATGGAAACTTATTATTTTTCGCAAATCATACTCTGGAGTAAACTATGCAAATTAGAAAATTTGCATAGGAAATATAAAAAAATAATTTGCTTTCAATTTTTACATAAAACCATTTTACAGCAGACATAAATATTTGCACTTTCAATCTTTCTGTTCTCTAATTCATAGGTTCTATAAATTAGAAACACCTCCATGGCCCACATCTACAGTAGTCTGCAATCTCCATTCAGGTGGATCAAAGAAAGGTAGTGGAACAATCAATAATATGTCTACTCACCCTACAGTTTTGTTTCTGACAAAACATGACAGAGATCTCAGTGGAGGACGCAGGATAGTAATTAACCCACAGAAATGCATTAGTGGCTTGTAACGGTATATTTGAATCAAACCAGTGACTATGAGACTACAGCGTATGTGCATACATCTACAATGAAAGCATTGAGGCACTAGTATGAGTAGAGATACCAGTAATGGAATTATAGTAAAAATCATAAGGCAATATTAAGTTCCAGATGAACTGGTGAACAGGATGAACTAAGGATACAATGTGCATTATGTTATAAAGTGCTAGATAATGAAAGCCTGAAGCTTGTAAATTCCAACATCATTTTGAGACAATACATGCTACTTTCAAAGATAAATCTTAATTTATTTAGCACAAATTCAGTGAGTTGCAACAAGGGAGAGTAATAATATTATATGTAAAAGCCCTGGAAGCATCAGGGCTAAAGTGGGGAAACCACATTCTACTGGGCAAGATTCTTTTCTAAAAATATGTTTATAATATGGAAAGAACATAGCAAGACACTTAGAATGTGTACCCTTTTTAGATGACACCGTGTCCATCATAATTCAAGATACGGTGAGTTAATATTAAAAACAATATTCTGAAAAGTGTGAATAACAGTATGTATTTTGTGTTGTAATTAGATGAGACCACAGATGTCACTGACCCTGTAACTCATTTCCTTACCACTCTCCTGTAAATCTCAAATCCTTACTACTCATATCTGGCTTAGGCAGATACATTGTTCAGTGCAAAGAAGAACACTTTTCCAGATACTAGATTGTGAACGAATGAAGTATGGATTGTATTGCAGTATTGCTGATGGTACATGAGAAATGATGGAAAGACACATTTGTATTGGCTCATATACAAACATTTGTACATTTGCACTGGTTTTGTTTTTGAGCTGTATTCTGAAGTACATCTTAATTCTAACAGACTATCCATTACAATTCACATGTTATCAGACGGCCCATGGCCCTTATGTAATGTATACTCTTACTATTGCAATGTATACACAAGCCTAAATGAGTTAAATGCTGAGGTGCTTAGTTGACAATCCAGTTTAGCCACCTATAATAGAATATAATATAAAATAATAGACTGGGAATTTCAATACCCCAAGAGAAGTGAATGGCCATATCACTGGACACTCCACTCAAAACATTTACAGGTAATGGGAACTCTTCTCCAACACCACCAATGTGATGTGCGTTATTGAGAAAAAAAAATTTTTTGTTTCTTTGAATAATGTTTAAAAACTATAAAGTTTTTTCAGGACAACTCGTTTTTGTTAAGTCGTGCAAAGGTGGCGGCAATGGAGGCAAATCCTGGAATGAAATGGCAATAATAATTCGCAAGTCTCAAAAATGTTCTTATTTGCTTCTTTGTAAAATGTTTAGGCCAGTTTTTAATGAACTGCACCTTCCAATCTTGTGGCATGATCATTCCTCTCTCAATCATATAACCGAGATAATTGGCCTCCCAGGTCCCTAGACAACATTTATTTGGATTGGGTGTTAATCCTGCTTCTTGCAAAGCTCCAGTCACTGCTTCCAGGTGTTGTAGGTGTTGTTCCCATGTCGCACTATGTATTTCAACGTCATCCACGTATGCAGCTGCAAAATATCGATTAGGTCTAAGTATTCGGTCCATTAATCTATGAAAAGGAGCTGGAGCCCCATGTAAACCAAATGGAAGGACCCGATACTGTTATAGCCCCTTAGGTGTGGCAAAAGCAGTCTTGGCTTTAGCTTCTTTGGGCAACTGCACTTACCACTATCCCTTCGTAAGATCTAGGGTACTGATATATCAGGCGTTACCTAATCGTTCGATTAGCTCATCTATACGGGGCGTAGGCTATGCATCAAACAGCGAGATGTCATTTAACTTTTTGAAATTATTACAGAACAAAATAGTTCAATCTGGCTTTGGTATGAATACTATTGGACTAGCCCACTCGCTATGGGATTCCTCTATTATTCCCATTCCTAACATTTGTTCTGCCAGAGTTCGACCAGGTGTCCAGGAAAAAAAAATATTTGTTTTATGATAGGAATTCTTGTAATTCCTGCTTCTGAGCTGGAGCCAGGTCCCCCATGGCTATAGCACCTGTTTCTTCTTCCAGAGGATCAGGGGGGAAGTGGGTGAGCAGAACCTCTGTACTATGCCATTTCTTTAATAAATTGACATGATAGATTTGTTGCTGACGTCTTTTGTCATGTTGCTTGACATTATAGTTGACCGGTCCCACTTTTCCCACCACCTCATATAGCCCCTGCCAGGAGGCCAAGAATTTACATTCTGGGGTTGGAACCAATGCCAGTACTTTGTCCCCAGGCTGAAATTATCTTGCAGTAGCTCCCCTATTATAAATTTGTTTTTGTTGTGCCTGAGCTTTCTCCAGGGTTTTCTCCACAATGGGAACAGTGATGTTTATTCTTTCTCTCTTTTGTTCTACATGTTTAATGACGGTCTGTAAAGGTGAAGGTTGATGCTCCCAAGATAGTTGAACTAAATCTAATAAGCCCCGTGGTCTCCGAGAGTATACAGTAGTAACTCAAATGAAGAAAAACCGGTTGAGGCCTGCTGTACTTCTCGAATAGCAAACATGAGATACTGGAGCAGCTGATCCCAATTTTTGCATGGCCTTCCTCAGCATGCATTTCAGGGTCTTCTTTGGCGTTCCACTAGACTGTCTGTTTGAGGGTGATAGACCGAGGTTCGAATTTGATGAATACCTAATAGCTTACATAAGTCTCGCATGACGTTTGACATAAAAGGAGTTCCTTGATCTGTTAAGATCTCTTTAGGAATTCCCACTCTAGAGAAAAGTTGTACAAGCTCCCGCGCTATGTTTTTGGCTGTGGCAGCATTCAAAGGAATGGATTCGGGGTACCTCATGGTATAGTCCACTATAACTAATATATATTGATGTCCCTTGGTGGTTCTGATCAGGGGTCCCACCAAATCCATCCCAATCTGTTTGAAAGGAGTTTCAATAATTGGGAGGGAAATCAAAAGGCTCCTATAATAAAGTTGCAGGGCAGTATTCTGACACTCCGGGAATTCCTGACAATACCTCTCGATTGCCTTATATGGGCAAAAAAAAACAAGTGAGTAGTCTCTTGGCTGTTTTCTTCACCCCCAGGTGTCCTCCCAGGAGATGGCTATGGGCCATGTTGAAGAGTTTCATGTGGTAGACCCGGGGAATAAGGAGTTGTTTCACTTCTTCTTGATCCCTCCGCTGCACGTGATAGAGGAGATTGTTTTTTATCATGAAATATGGGTAACTCATGGCACTATTATTATTATACGACTTTCCATCGATGTCCCCACGCGTGTCTCAAATTTCCATCTTCCAACTGGGCCGTCCCGAACTTACCTCGATGTTCGGGTGGCTCGCAGTCCTGAAAAACCATATTTATGAATTCATAAATATGGTTCCGTGTCTTCAGTACAGTGGAGTGGCCTTCGCTTAGCCGACTGGACAGTATTCCAAATCTGGAGAAAGTGGGGACAGTCTTGTCCCAACACCACAGGGTAAGGAAACTGCTCAACCACTCCTACAGTTGAACTGTATGTTCCCTTTTCTGTAGAAATGTTAATTTCTGCCAACGGATATACGTTTGTGTCTCCATGAATACAAGTAATAGGGATCCCCTTCGTTTCCCTGATCTCTGTTTTTTCGGGTAGTATTGTAAGGGTCACCAGGGTCACCATACTTTCAGAGTCCAACAAGGCCTCCACAGGTTCTCCCCTTACCTTGATTTTAGTGATGTAGGGATCATCACAGGCTGGGATATGTGCTGTAAGGTAGTTGCACTTTGTTTGATCTCTGGTGTCCACTTGCATGGGTTCAGACAGGCTGGGACAATGGCTGGCTAAATTCCCCTCTTCATGACAGTTAAAGCATCTACGGGTTTCTTTCCATGGTTGGAGCCTTTAATCCAATCTTTCCTGAAGGGATTTCTTAAATTGTGGAGGACCTCGGTAATCACTGTACTTTAACGACCGATACTTAATTTCAGTTCCAAAACTCTTGAGGTTTCTCCTCTCCTCTTTTCTCCCCTTTTTCTTCCCTAATCAAGGCCTCAGTGGCATGCTGTGTGTCCACTAAGTCAACTGCCTGTTCCAGTGTTTGGGGATCCCCATCACTCACTTTAATTTTCAAGTGAACAGGCAGACTACTCAAAAAGTGATCCAACACCACCCTTTCTACCACCTATCCTGAGTTTAATTCTTCTGGCAAGAGCCATTTCTTTGCCAGATGTACCAGGTCAGACATTTGAGACATAGTGGGCTTGTCCATTTGATACCTCCAGTTATGGAACCAGACTGCTCGTATTGCCGTTGTTACCCCTAATCTCACCAAGGTCTCCTTTGTCATAGTCTCATAGTTCTCTGCATCCTCTTCTTTTAAATCATAATATGCTTTTTGGGCTTCTCCAATTAAATAAGGCGCTAATCTCCCTGAGTACTACTACTACTTTTGAAAGAACAGGCACTAGGAATGCATGGCCCAGAGAGCAATGGGCAGCATTGCTCTCTGGGCCATGCATTCCTAGTGCCTGTTCTTTCAAAAGTAGTTAAATAAGCTTCCACATCATCTAGTTCCATCATCTTTTGGATCCAAATTTATTCAACATTACTGGTGTCTCTCCCTGTTACTGGGGTCTGTCTGATTTCCTCCCCTAATCTTTGTAATTCTTCCCTCACCAATTTCTGTTCCTTTATAATTCGTTGATTAGTTTCAGTTTGAATCTTATTCGCCTCCTGTTGTGCTTGGATAGCTTCTTGCTGTCCTTTTAAAGCCTGAAATAGGGTGAGGGTGGCTTGGGACAATTGTTGTAATAATTATTCCGTTTTCCTTAGAGGGAGCACACAAGCAAAAAATACAAAACAAGCAACAAAAAAAAATAGTTTTATTTCCACAATTCTCAGTCCCGAGCAGCGGCTGCCCGCATCCTCCACCAATTGTGGTATCATCGGGGGAAAAGTTGATGTAAATGTGGTATGTTACTCACACCACACTGTTCTTATCCGTTTCTCCTGTCGGTTTATCTTCCAAACCCAGTCCGTAATCCGTTTTCTCTGTCCTTAAACTATCCAAATTCCAAAGTCCGTAAATCCGCACAAATCCACGCCGTATCCAAGCCACAGTCCTTAAACCGTAATCCTTTTTTCCTTTTGTTAGTCCATTATTCTTTAATCCTTTCATAAACACATTCCTAAATCCTCTTTCTCCTCCAAACCACATTCACCTTATCGGCTTCTGTGCCGGTTCACTGCTTCCGGGGGATTTATATTTTGTTTCCTGATGCGGCTCATCTGTGTCTTTTTGTTTCATTGAATAGGCCCTTTTCATAAGCGTCTCAGCTGGTTCTTCTTGGTGGCCATTATGCTCAGATCTATATCAGGTATATTAAGCATATCGTTTCGGAAATACCTGTCATGAATGACCCTTCCCCTGGTCATCTTACAGGTCCCACAATGCTCGCGACCCCATTAATTAGAGCATGGCTATTCAATTAAACTAACAAGTGGAAAAATGGAAAATGGAAAATGGAAAAATCATGTGGAATTCGCAGGCCGAGCCAGAATACTTTTTCAACAAAAGGGTACTATACATAACAGTTCTACGTTATACCATAACAGATTTGTTATAACATGTATTAAAGCATGTTTATCCCTTTCCTTTTATTTTAATTGTGTCATAAATAACAATTCCACATAAGTAGCCACACCACACACAAAACATAGGTAAGGAAGAGCTAACAAAGCATGACATATATTTACCAAACCAACCAAATACAGTGCTTTTAAACCATATCCATAAATGTGTAATAGAGAATAATACATTTTTACTATAGCATTATGCAGGTACACATGAATCTGGTGATTTAGCTCAAATTCTATCAAACTTCTGCTGTCAGCAATCCTCTGCCTGATTAAATCAGTGAGAGTAACTGGACAGTCTTGGGCACCTGTTCATTATCACTCACCAGGGCTGGGTTTGTGCGTTGCGCTGCAGTTTATCAAAGTCTGGGGATATAATCTGGGGATATAGTTGAAAGCGCACATCTCATCTCCGCTGTTAAATCCAACCTACTGTACATCCATCCTAATCTACCACAGAGGTAACTTGACTTGATGCACACAAGGGCACTGAATCCTGTTTTGCATAAATAAGTGCTTGGAAAGGGGACCAACAGTTTTAGGGCACATAATGACAATTCTGGGTATTCACCTTTTGTGCCAAACCAAAATTCCTCCAGTGATACCCGGGAGTGCAGTCCTAGTAGAGTCCTATCACCTGACAGTTTGATCAGCTGTTCTACAGTGCTGGCAGGCAGGCTTGCACTGCCCACTTCACAGTTGAATTGATCCCTCACCCAGTCCAATTCAGGAAAGTAAGAGGCAAAGTGCTCCTGAGGGCCTCTCAGATGATCTATCACTCATTGCTTTTGTGGGGTAGTGGTCATCAATACCATTGTCTGTCAGAAACTTCAAGAGGATGGGAATGGGCCATAGTTAGCCTTTGAAAGGCACTCTCTCCATAGTGCTAGTTTTCCCCTGAATCCGTCAATGCGGTCACTGAGCTGCAGGATGTTTTTGTTTTTCCCTGCATGCTAATGTTTGGTTCATTCCGTTTCCCAAAAATGTCTGTTACATAGGCAAGAAGGCACATTTCAGCTGATCGCACAAAAAGTTGACTCAGTTTTTTTTTCACATCTATGGCAAACGCCAAAAGCTCATCCCTCAGTTGTAGGCAGTGGTGTCAATTCTCCATTTCACTGTGCTATCTGATAACGGTATTGTCTTCAGTTTTTGTGCCTCTACCTCCTCACACATCGTTTTTACCATGCCAATAGCTGCTGGCAGTATCGGAGTCTCAGCAATGGTATGTGACTTCATAGCTTTAGCAATGCGGTAACTAACTACAAAAGATGCTCTCAAAGCCCTCTCGTTAACTGTAAAGGCTTTTCTAAACTGAATACGCTGCCTTTTTAATCTCATTGCATTTTCTTTCAAAAAAAAGATCTTGGCTTGCCCAAGTATTCCTTGTGAGTGGTCTCGAAGTGTCTTTTGAGTTTGTTTGGTTTCATAATCTCTGTGGAGAGTACATTATCGTACAACAGGCATTTAGTCTTTTCTTTGTTGTTTTCCCGGATACTCAGAAATCTGTACTGAAGAAACAATTTATCATATTTCCGTGCTCGGTTACACTTCGGGATCTCAGGTTCATCATGGGTTTAACTGGCACATGTCGGTGTCGAGATGGAGGCGACCGGACAGAGAAATGTCTTTTCCTGGCTTATCAACTAAATCGTGTAATACTTGCTACCATATGGCACGGAACAGTGGGTGATGTTGGTTTGACAGGTTGCATTTGGGTCACGAGTGGTCGTGCAAGTTGTTATGGGTACTTTCAGAGTGTAGCGCACACACTATATATTTTCATGAGCATGAGGGAAGCTCCGAATTGAATATATTGAAATTATGGTATGTTTCAAAACCAATTTTAACTTTTTTAATGTACCGTATTTCTGATTTCCCTGCCTAGAACTCCTGTGGGATCCATAATAACAGTTCATAAAAATCTCCTGTGACCCTGTCTGCATATCAGGCGACCCCACATGAAACATCGATTTCGACTGCATTAAGGTTTTGCCATTATTGAGTGAAGGTAGATTTGAAGCCTGAAGAACCCCTGGGTTTTGTAAATAAACTCAGTCTTTTTATACAATGTATAGATAATAGTTTGTGTGTCTTTTACTTTTAATTTAGTTTGAAATGTTTGTAAATAAACTTTTGTTTTTCATTCAAGTTTGTCTTCTTTTTATTACACCACCATTAAATTGTACCAAAAACTATGTGGTCACACTTAGGATCATTCTTAACATTAGGAGGCATTTAATTAATTTTATTTGGTATATTAATTACAATTAAAAGTCCCCAATTTAAGCATTTGGTGTCAGGGTGGGATATAGATGGAGATACTTTATTGATCCCGTAAAGGAAATTGCAGTGTAACGGCGCTTAATGCAGTCAACATAGCACAGTATAACGAAATGATACAATAATACAACAATACAATACATATAATACATCAGTACAGTCGGTTAGAAATGCACTAAGAGTTGCTCACAGTCCAAAATATACAAAGAACAAACCAGAACGGTACACAAAAAGTTGTATTGCACATTATAAATATAAATATATTGCACCCCTAGAAGTCCGTGGCATATATTGCACAACAAACAGTTGTAAACGGGAAAAGCCAGATGTAAGCAGAGTGTTTACTGCTTAGTCCAAAAACAGGTCAATGTCAATGTTGCCCCTCCCAAGACACAAAATAAATGCGCTGTACAGTCTTATGGCAGAAGGCAAGAATGACCTCCTGTAGCGCTCCCTGTCGCACCGTGGTTGGATCAACCTGTTGCTATTGCTGTACTCTTCATTCTCACAAGCATGTCATAGAGGGGATAGGAGACGTTGTCCATGATGGCCTCTAGTTTGGACACCACTCTCCTCTCAGCCACTACCTCCAGGGGGTCCAGGTCAGACCCAATGACAGAGCTTGCTCCTCTGATGAGCTTGTTCAGCCTGTTAGCATCCCCTGCTCTAATCCCAGAGCCCCAGTATACCACCGCGTAGAAAAAGGCGCTCCCCACAACCGACTGATAGAACATATGTAGCATCTTGCTACACACATTGAAGGACCTGAGCCTCCTCAAGAAGTAAAGTTGGCTCTGATCCTTCTTGTAGATGGCCTCGGTGTTCTTAGACCATTCTGGTCTATCGTAGATGTGCACTCCCGGGTACTTGTACGAGTCCACTATCTCCACGCCACTCCCATGGATGTAGACAGGAGTAGGTTGGACCTTTTTCCTCCTGATATCTATCATCAGCTCCTTCATCTGTGCCACATTCAATTGCAGGTTGTTCTCCCCACACCACTCCACAAAGCTGCTGACCAGTCTTCTGTACTCTTCCTCCTCCCCACCCTTGATACATCCCACAATTGCAGTCATCTGAGAACTTCTGCAGGTGGCACGACTTTGAGTTGTATTTGAAGTCCGAAGTATAGAGGATGAAGAGGAACGGAGAAAGAACTGTCCCCTGAGGAGCCCCTGTGTTACTTACTACCTGTTCAGACACACAGTTCTGAAGTCTCACAAACTATGGTCTGCCTGTCAGATAGTCGGTGATCCATGAGATCATGGAGGTACCCACTTGCATCTCCTCCAGCTTCCTCCCTAGCAGTAAGGGCTGGATAGTATTGAAGGCACTGGAGAAGTTGAAGAACGTAATCCTCACAGTGTTGCCAGCCTTGTCCAGGTGGGAGTAAGCCCTTTGCAGCATGTAGATGATTGCATCATCTACACCAACACTGGGCTGGTAGGCGAACTGTAGGGTGTCCAGTGATGAACTGACCAGGGGTCTCAGGTGGGACAAGACCAGCCTCTCCAGTGTCTTCATCCTGTATATCCTAAGCTGTATTTATTTTTCTACTTCTGTGTTTTTAGAAAAAAAGTTACACTCCTTTTTAAAAAAAAATAAAATAAGGGAATTAAAACATGAATATGGATAAATATAAATGAATAATATTAATACATAGTGTAGATAAAAATCTTTTCAAATCACAGAATATTTTGGAACTGTAGTTTGTTCTATATAGTGCCTTGCAAAAGTATTCAGACCCTTGTACAGTTTTCATATTTTGTTGCTTTTAAAGCAATCATGATTTGCATTAGCAATTTGTTTAAAAAAAACCAAAATGAAGTGAATAGATAATCTTAAAGAAAGACACCATTGCACATATCCCTATCACTTAACGCTTTACTGCAGCAAACTCAAATAGTTTAGGTGCACGAAATTACCTTAATGTGCCACACTGCTAGTTGAGCAGCCTCTGTATGCAATAATAGTGGTTCTCATGATTTGGGGATGAAAAACACCTATCCTTGTGAGGTTCCTTGAATTTTAAGTAAAGACCCAACCATGAGGACTAAGGAGGAAGTCAGGGCTGTATGTGCTGACAAAGGTGCTACCATGAAACACTGTGTTGATGTTCACATTTTTCTGTTTTTTTCTAATATTTATTGTAACCTATCTTACCCTTAGAAGTCTATAGTTTGAACATTCAGATTTTGAAATAAATATTAAAGCTTGAAGTGCTCTATAATGGTACTGCTAAAGCATAATAAAATAAGTGGCTGTCACACCATGATTACCTCTGTTCTATGATACAATAATATGATAATGTTTTCTGATTTATCAGAAATTAGTTTTGCATCTAAGTTATATGATGGAGACAATTGGAAGCAATTCCAATCTGGAACTGTCTATATAATGTTGCATATGATTTATTAGCAGCTAAAATGGATCAACCAGTATACCCAGGTTATACCTACTAAGACTACCATCCAGTTCTGTCCCAAATATAAATGACTAGGAGAGGATTAATTTTATATACAGTATGTGTGTGATTTAAGTAGGGATAAGGCCAGGGGACCACTTGTGGAAGATGTGAAAACAAATCAGCCCCTGGATGAAAAAGTAAGGCGACATCCTATGGTATCCCCTAGGTGTGGAGTCTGAGACATAAAATATAAACGCCTAGAGATCCAAATAGATCCTAAAGCACACCATTTTATTATAATAAAAAATCATGTCAACTTCAGTTGAAAAACTTTTTTCAGAAGGCCATGGTAAATAAGTGAATGACTAAAGAGTAGTAAATAAAAAAATACTACAGATTGGTGAGAATTTGTGAAATTTCATTTTAGTGTGAAGAAAGCAGTTGATATGTTTTTCAAAAAGTCCAGTGGATTCCAAAACAGTTCCCCAGTAGAAGAGTCTGGTTTGATTTGTTCTTCCTCACTGGGGTGCCAATAAAACAATATACAGCCAAGTTTTGAAGGCCCTTAACTGAAAAGCTCATTAATAATATATGAAATTAGGTATAGCCAATCCACCATCATCTTTAGGATGCTGTGAATTATACGTGTGACACAGTAAAGCTGCTCTCTCAACCAAATAAAATGGGATTTAGTTTGCTTTTGAAATTTTGGTTAAATCGGGATCATAGAAGATAGAAATGGAAGTACTGTATATTTATTTCTACAGTGGATATCATACCATATAGTATGCTCTGTAAAGATGACCATCTCATTAAATCATGTTCTGGAGGTGAGGTTAAATTTCAATGTCAAATTAAGTAAAATCTGTTGAATGTGACTGAATGGGGATCTCAGAGGGAACTGATGTAAAAATGCAGTGAAACATGGAGTTCTTGCTCAACCACTCTTGGACATTTTTTTTTGTCCATCAGATTTGGAAAACTGGACTCACTACAGATTCCCCATGAACAGAGAGTGGTCTCTGTTTTGTGTACGTATACAATAAACGTGCTACACAGCACTCTGCATACTCCATAAAATATATAAACCAATTAAT
This sequence comes from Lepisosteus platostomus, assembly GCF_059453375.1. Classification (NCBI taxonomy): domain Eukaryota; kingdom Metazoa; phylum Chordata; class Actinopteri; order Semionotiformes; family Lepisosteidae; genus Lepisosteus; species Lepisosteus platostomus. The sequence goes on from NC_142614.1 coordinate 33,458,659, forward strand.
TTATTCATTTTAATTTTGTTCATGTCTGACTTCCAAAATTCCGCAGTCCACCTGTTCATATCTGAAGGCAAATGAAGATCCCATGGCACAACCAATTGAGAAAAGTGGGTTTAAATGATAGCCACATTCATTCTCATTTGAAATCATTGACACATTCTACAGAAGCTGTGTGCTGGATGCCAGGGACCACATACTGCATCTATTGTGCTGGAATGTTTTTGAAGTTTCTTTAATGCAGATTGACATTTATGATGAGCTGCATGTGGGTGGCATGGTGGTGCAGTGGTTAACATTGCTACCTTGGAAAGTTGGGGCTCTGGGTTCAATTCTGGACCTGGGGATCTTTTGGCATGAAGTTTGTGTGGGTTCCCTCTCTGTGCTTGGATTTCAACTCACAGGCCAAAAACATAGTAGGTTAATTGGCTTCTGGGAAAATTGGCCCTGGTGTGAGTGTGTTTTTGTGTCTGTGTGTGCCCTACAATGGACTAGTGTCCTGTCCAGGGTGTATCCTGTTGTATGCCTGTTGCTTGCTGGTTCAGGATCCAGATACCCTGAATCAGTGAAGCGTTTAGAAAAAAAGGATGGATGAGCTGCATGTATTATCTATGTTTGCAAAGCTACCCCTGAGTGTATACTGCGTAAAATGTGTATGTGTACTGTGTCCAACTTGTTCTTTCAAATAAACAGGAACATCTAATGAGTAGCATTGGTTTTTATTCTCTTTTCAAAGATGGAAGATGGCCAGACCCTGTTTGACTATAACGTGGGCCTGAATGACATTGTGCAGCTGCTCATCCGTTCACAGACTGACCCACCTGATGCCCAGGGCAAGAAGAAGGAGAAAGATGTCACTGGCTGCAGTTCGGGGACCCTGACCAGCAACAACAAGTCTCTAAGTCCGCAGCTGGACAATCAGCCCTCTACTTCTGCACGCACATTTCTCATTGACCCTGGCATTGGCGTGTATAAGGCAAGTGTGTGCCCTATTTTCTAATGTCTTACCTGCATTTGGACTTGATCACAGGGAAGACCCTGCAGCTGGGAAGCAGATCTGATAAGATCTGTGTTGCAAAGCCCAGAACCTTTGTAGAACATATCTAATTTGTATCTTGGAGGCTATATTTAGCCCGTATGTTTACTGCATGTTTTACATTTTGATTTTCAGCACTGCAGTCATAGGTTACCAGGGGAGATTTAATGTATAAAACAATGTTTATATTGAAAATTTCTTTTAGTCTGGTGATTAGAATTAATACAGGAAAAAATGCTTCCCACATCTTAGGATCTATTTAATTATTTTGCTGAAATGAAGTAAAATAAATGTTTAATACCCCATTTTCTGATGACTTCTAATACAAAGCTCTGTTCGTTAAATCCTGTTTTTTTTTTTACCTTGGGGTAAGTCAACACACAGTTATCCATGGTGAAAGTAAGTTTTCCTTTCCAACCTGGTAAAGGAAACTTGTGGGCTGTTACTGATGAATACCTTTTTAATGTAATGACCAGATTTATTATATATGGTGGAATCTCACACCAAGGAGATCTCATGGCTAACCTCCTGCCTAATTTCTTTATTTTTTTCATTTCCTTTCATGCTGGCACTCAGTTTTCAATGACATAATAATATGCAAATGCATAGTTCTTGGATTAATGTCTTAAATATTTGGTCATATTATATACAAATCAGTTTGGAATTAAAGTATTTTTCTGTTCTTGAAGTACACTGTCCCTTGTTAAGCAGAGAGCTTAGGTACAACTTTGAAAGCTGAGGTAGTATGTCACCTAGACTATTTAAAATGTACCTTTCTTTGATTTCAAGTCAAGTTCAAACAACTGTGCAACACAGAAGTGACTTAAGATATCAATACAAGAAAAATAAGATACAATTTTTGGCCATTTCTCATTTCTTACTCTTTTTTTGTCTTTTTGTTGTTTTCTGACTTTCTGTTTTCTGAAGTGAAGTTTTTTCTTGCTTAGTTTTGTATTTAATTTGTTGACGAGCTACAATGTAAAACATTTCAGTGCAAATGTGTCTGTGTGCTGCGAATTTTATGGTGGTTCAAATCTGTTGTAGTGTTTCAACTCATAATGTACTGTAGCTGCGTTCTCTTTATCTTCAGCAGTGTCTTACATGAGCTTTTCCTGGTTTGCTCATCATGTGTGAAGTACTAATCTTTATCTTCCAGCTGAAAGCATGGAGTACCACAAGCATTTCTTGCATCTCAGCTGCTATTCTTTTTCTAAAGGAGGTGCTCTCTTTTTTATATTTTATCTAATTAGTACAGCTTACATCTCATTGTTTGCATCTCAAATACATCTCATTGTTTATCTGGATACCAGTCAATTAACAAACAATAAGAATTCATGACATGAGGTGTGAAAAAGACCAGAAAGAAATGAGGGACAGTTAGAAAACAGGAGAGAGAACGGCACAGACCAATACTTGCAATTCTCTTAGCAATTAGTGGCCCTGAGGCACCACGCAGTCAACACACAGCTAAAAGCCTAGGATTATACCTGTTACAGCCAGCATGCTGTTAGCCAGACTGAAAGCAAATGTGCAAATGGTGAATCTCGCATGACGAAATTCTTTTCAGTATGAGTTTTAGTCAAACAGGTTATTTTGTCTCGTCTTAATCCACTCTTAACTGAAATGCAAAGCAATTTAGTCTTCGTCATCTTCATTGTGGATTATTTTTGTGAGAATTTCGTCTTTGTTAACTAAAATGAAAAAATGGTCAATTGCCGAACATTTTCGGCATAATTTCCGTAGATGGAATAAACTGCTGCTAGGGTTGTGCTCTCACAACATCTAATTGATTACAGGTTCTCTTCCTCTTCCATGTTTGAGAAGGTTCTTCTCCAGTGTTGCTCATTTTACACAAAAGTACTTTTTCCTTGCTGTATTACACAAATGGGAATTTATTGCCCGCAATAAATAAGTACATAGTCCTGTGAACAAATATCTACAATGCATTCAAGACAGATCTTTCTCCCTGTATTTTTACAGAATATAAAGACACAGAATGAACAGGCACTGACAGGAGGATGTTAAATGTGTTCAATGATTATTTTTTGCCCTAAGAATTCTGTTTTCTTTTCTGGTGTACAGAGGTGTAGTTAACTTTCAACCTGAAAGGTCTTTCTGTCCCCCTGGGGACTGGTATCTTTGTTTAGGAAACTGAGAGAGTGGCGTACACTCAACCTAAAGTAGCTTAACTGTAAATTGATTGCTAGAACCCCCAACACCGCTGTCACCTTTAGGATGATTGCTGGGAGTAAGAAGGGTTAAGACCAGAGGAAAAAACAAGATCAGAAATATCTCGAAAAGCAATAACTTGTGCAATTCAACAATTAAAGTATAATAATCAGCATTGTGCTCACTCATAAATTTCAAGGTTTCTGCCTTCAAGCTGCAACCCATTGTAGGTCATCAAAAAATGTATATCCTCGAAAAGCAACTATATAAAGTATACTAAATAATAAAGTTGTATTATTCTCCTCCTCTCAGTAATGTCTTTAACTACAGTTTCTTTTGAAAAACTAGAAAGGCATCTTCATGTTCCTTAATTGAATTTTTTGGGTGAAAAAGATGTCAAAAACATATGCTCAATAAAGAAACCAAAAGGGTGATGACGGCTGACAATAAACTTTGTTTTATAATTCTGGGTATTAAATCTGGACTAAATTGTCAACTGAATGGAGTTCTGACAACTTATGTTGCAAAACCTGTGCATTGTAGGCTGGAATACAGGTGCAAATGGAGCATCTTAATATATCCTTGACATTTGTTAACTTTGAAACATGCATTACGTATAACGCCCTTAAAATGCTATGTTTTATAGTTTCTATACTGCATTGCTTGATAATACATAGTAACTCACTGACTGACTGCCAGGGTACTTGCTGGGTTATGGAAAATGGAGATGTCATATTACATATAACATGACCTACACTGTACCTTGGATGTAAAATCTTCAATATGATCCAAATATACATTAATGTAGTAATGAAATAAATATGCAACCATAAAGTGAGACATACATTTCTTAATTTTTTCTCACTTCATTTATTTTGTTCTTTCAAAGACTTCAAACATTGAACATTAGAACAAAAACTCCCTGTTAAGTATATAAAAGTTGAAATTAGTCCTCCACAATTCTACTAACTCATAAATTCCACAAATTAACATTAGTATTTTGCATTTTTTCAAATATGCCTAACACAGGATTGTGGCTGTATTATTTTTTGCTTTCTCATCTTCACATCTGCTTTCACATCGCTTTAGTCTTTATATATAGTATATATAATTGTGTGCAAAAGTGTAGGCACCTCTGGTTATATTGTGTTTCAGTGAATCTCTAAGTGAACAGAAGGTGATACAACTTTTACGGGGTTCAAAAATAAACCCAACAACTTTCTGCAAATTGTAATTGTTATTTATACAGTATGCTGATTTTAACAGATTGAAATTTGGGCACCCTTCCAATTGATTCATTACTACTTTTTGAATTTGTTTTTTTCAAGGGCCTCAGAACTTGACTTGATAAATGAAATCAGGTGAAGACAACTCCTGGGTCTGACCCTTCTAACTTCTTAGGTTTTGATTGTTGATCTGTCCACTTCCAACAACCATAACCATGGGCTCCTCTAAACACCAGTCTGAGGATTGAAAATAAAGATAATTCCCTCTTAAAAAGTAGGGGAAAGTTCTCTTTTTGCTTCCAGCTTGCACAATTTCAACTGTCAGAAAGATCATTAAGAAATGGAAGTTAAAGGGAACTGTTGAAGTCAAGGCAAGATGTGGAAGACCCAGAAAAATCTTTGATTGATGGGGTGGATCTGTTATGGTTTGAGGTTGTGTGGCAGCCAGTGCACAGGAAATATTTTACGGGTGGAAGGAAGAATGAATTCAACTAAATATCAACAAATTCTAGACGCTGTCCCAGAGTCACTGAAAAAAATTGAATCTGAAAAGAGGTTGGATGTTTCCACAGGACAGCAATGCGGAACATACCTTTACATCAACTGTGAAGTACTTACAGAATCAAAAGATTAAGATTTTGAAAGAATATTTCTGAGCTAGAAGAGTTCTGCAAGGAAGAGTGGGAAAAAAATCCTAAAGCAAGAAAGGAAAGACTCTGGCTACAGGAAATGTTTGGATAATGTGACTTCTGCCAACGGATGTGTTACTAAGTACTGATTGACACGGTGCCCAAAAGTTTGCACATGCCATATTCACTGTTTTATTATTTTGAATATCTAGAAAACTGTAAATACTTATGCATTATAATTTACACAAAGATGTCATATTTAAATGTATATAGGTTTTGTCAGCTTCTTTTCACTTTGTAATAAAGTATGAACTGAAACATACAATTTGACCAGGGGTGCCTACACTTTTGGAAACAACTGTACACTGTTTTTATATTTGGTACATGTGCACTGTGCAAGCATGGAAAGCACACTGGTTTAACAGTAGTGCAGCATTACCCCTCATTTCTGCCTGTGTTTTTAGTGAGGCCAAATTGATGGATGCTGATTATGAAATTTGTGCTTAAAAGTTGGGGTCTCAAACTCAATTCCTGGAGTTCTTTGTCTCTTTTGTTTTTTGTTCTGTCTGAGCTGTCAGTTACATAGTTCTAATTATTTAGTGAATTGCATGTTTGTAATACTTTGAATCGGGATTCGATGTGACACATGTACCTTTAATGAAGTGAATGTTTTCATTCAAATTTGAAAACGCTTAAGAAATATACAGTCTACATAATAAACAAATAGTTTAATTGACTACTTACTGTGGGTACGAACATAAAACAAGGAGACGAGTTTGATAGTCATGCATAAGGTGAATTATACAGTATCAGCACAAATGTAGAAAATGAAAGAGCTAAACCAAATGAAAATGAAAGAGCTAAAAATGTTACTTTTAAGAAACATTTTTTAGCATTTTTTTTATTCTTTTGGGACTCACCATTGGAAACTGTTATTTTACTTTATCACTTCCCTTGCCTAAAGTGTCATCTATGGGCTCTTGGGTGCTGTGTCTCCAGCCTTGTTATGTATTAAAATGTTCTCTTTGTAAAGTTGCCGAGTTGCTAGGTTAGTCTTTTTGGGTGCAATAAAGCTGCAGTACAGTGCTGTGGATCTGTGCTGAAGACTTGCTTACTAATGTCCTACTAGTGTTATAGTCATATTATGTATTGGATCATCTCAGGCATTCTTTTACCTTTTACATGTTATATAACTTCTTTGCTGATCTCATCTGATATCATTCTTTATGTAACATTCTCACCAAACACTTTCAAGCATATTTTGTTATAGATTTGTTTGTTTTATAAAACTCTATATATTATAAAACTCAATATATATTTAAACTCTCTAAACAAAAGTCAGTTCATTTAATAAACGTTTATATAAAGTCTATGTTTATAAACTCTTGTACTCATTTCCTATCCAGACTGGCCTCCTATTCAGATCTCGTACAATGATTTTAGAGAATACAATTTTTAATATAATACCAATTCTAACAGTGCCTAGTACTCCACATTCCTTTCTTTTAAAGCACTTATTTTAATTACCCATTTGTCCCACAGATTCACTCATTTTAAAAGAGTAATGCAATCTTTGGTGGGTGGGGGAAACTAGGAAAATATAAATTACATTATTGAAAGAAAAAGTACTTTTACAGTATTAATCTGGGACCTAGTAGGAAGTTGTTTATCAGAACATTTTCCCACCCTTTTCTTGTTTTTTTAAATCTCATATTTCACTTCGGTGTCATGGGTAACTTTAAATTGCAGGCTGCCCACCTATACTGCCCCAGTTTTAATTTGATTAATTTTACTTAAGACCCTTGATCATAAACACCAACATTTTGTACTATTCTTTTTTTGTTCTTTGTTTTAAACCAACATTTAATGTTGTAATGTAATGTAGTAATGGTAGTTCTTCCCTTTATCTTTCAATAATTAAGCACATTTATGTTTATTCTCTTTATTTTTTAAGTCGGAGTACTGCTAAAATATACAAGGAAAAGCATTCACCCCACTGTTACTTCCAAAGGGCTTTGACAGACCACAATTTATATTTGCATGGCATTGTTTATTTATTATTATTGTTGTTTTATGTCCAGTTGTCTTCCACAGTTTCCTATAAATAATCCCTAGAGGTTAAATCAAGATCCAAGCCTCCGATGTGCAAAAACCTTGTTTGTTCCCCTCAGTATTGATAATTTATCTTAAGAGACACAAAGTATCCCACATTGCCCTTCCTTTAACAGTACAGGTTTGGTCTTTTTCTGTAAGAATGTTATCCAATAATCAATTCACTATTCCCTTAGCAAATACCTTGTAATCAGGGTTCTTTAATGTGACTTGCCTTCAGTTGTTTAAGGTTATGTATATCACCATTTGTATATAGAATGGCAATCTTTCTTCTGGCCTTTGAAAACATACTGTAGAACATCATCACATACAGTACATTTTGAAGGGCTTTGTACACATTTCTCCTGCCAACCTCAGATCTTGTTCATACATGGTTTCCATATTGAGTACCAGTCTTCCCAACCACAGGAGACCTTTGCTCATACATGGCTATGCTGTGTGGAAACAATGTGCTGTATGGAAACTTTTAAAGAGTGCCTGGCTTCTTCACCAGTTCATGACTCTGTGTTGTCATCTTGGATCTGTCACGCATTTCCTTTGTGAACCAGCTTCGCTTCACCCAGCTGGGCACTGAGTTCCATATTTTTGTCATCAGGGTGCATGCATGATTTCAGTCCTCTCTTAAGTACATTCAATTGTTTGACTTTTTTTAAGTTTTAGGATTGAATGTAAATAATTGCCTCAGTTTTATTTTTAATTGTATTGTATTACTTTCATATGTTAAAATATTATATTCACAATCTTGTATTTGTACTTTTTGAGGAAGAATGTTGCAAGTAATGTTAGCTGTTGATGAGTATAACATGGACCATAGGAACCTAACCCCCTATTTCCCACATATTGAAGTATTTACCAGCCAGAGTATTGCTAACTGTGGGGGTTATTTTTCTAAAAACTAAGGCTTTGTGTGGTCATGTAATGATATGTGGTTTGTACACTTGTATAGTTAAACTGTTAGAGTTTGTGGTAGAAGAGTTCCAAAACCTCCAATTTTGCAGTTTTGTTGAAGGTGGCATAATGTGCAGAGATTTATACTTTCACAGTCTCTTGCTCTGTGCCAGAAGCCACTGCATTTTCTGCATTTGATCTTTTGCTAGTTTTTAAAATAATCAAATAGCGCATAAGAATATGGACTTTAATTGCAGGACGTCCTCAAATACAATTTAACCACAATTCCTCCTTCATACCCCAGTGCCATGACTGTTCAAAACACCACCATCCTCTGGAAAGCCAGGAAGAATTATTTTCCTTCCCCAAATGTTTTGTGAAATGTTTTTGTATAAGCACAGCCATCCAAGCCATAGGATTAAAAAAACCTTTACTTTAGAGGCAGACAGTGTGGAATCCTTTCCAGTGGTGTATCAGACTTTTTTATTTAAACAGCCCAGTAGTAAATTGACTTTTCAGAAGCCTGTGAGTTCATAGGCAGCTCTTGACACATATAAATTTTTTTCTGACAATATTGAGCATACTGTTATTATGATAATGTAATTAACTTTAAGAACACTGTTTTATTCTTATGCACTTAAAATTTAAAATTCTTCTTCATGGTTAAAAGCTCCATTCTTCCAAAGTGTCATTCTTTCTTTGAACCACAAGCAGAAAGAATGTTATAACATCTCTGAAAACACACAGACACCCACACACACACACTTAAACCAGGGCCAGTTTTCCCAGAAACCAATTAACAAATAATATGTCTTTGGAGTGTATGAGAAAACCACAGCACTGGAGGAAACCCACACAAACCCAGCAAGGACATACCAACTCCATGCTGAAAGCACCCCAGGTCCAGAATTGAACCCAGGGTCCCATCTCTGCAAGGCAGCCATGTTAACCACTGCACCGCCCCAAAATAAAATAATAGTTGTGTAATAAAGAGGATTGAGCACTTGTGTAAAACACTTCTGAACTTTGTCCTTAAGTAGATTCCTATTAGATTTTTTAACAGGTGTTAACTACACCGTGACTACTGTCTTGACTCCAAAATTGCCAGTTTACTCACTAGTGACATTTTAAAAACACTGTCTGCATTTTTGTGCTTTTTCTTCCTGTTAATAAATTTGACCAGTCTGCATAGCACTGTCAGAGCTGGAAGTTGACACAGTTGTGTCTGTCTGTAACCACAGCACCATTTGGATGGAATTGTGCCTGTTGTTTAGGGGCCATTTATGAGGTGCTCAGGCTTTAAGACTGTTGTTCAGAACATATAAAAGCAAACAGGAAAAATTGTGAAACTCAAATAAAAAGGCCTACATGTTTGCTACTCAGTAACAAAATGTGTCATGACTTCATCTCAAGGTGTGAAGTGGGCTACCATACAGACATATCCAAAAGATAAAGCCATCATAAAAACACAAAAAAGCAATATCTAGATCAATTGATTTCACACAATCACAAGATTGTGAGATGTTGGTTCATGTAATTTTTGGGATTTCTGAAAAGTCCTAAAGTTTCCATTTTCAAAAGTGTGCTGTCTGTCATGTGGTGTTGTTATTGCTAAACAGATTGTCGTTCTTGATGGTGTTTTTTGCATTGCTGATTAAATAAAAGAGAGAACTTGTCTGGACATTTTTAGATTACTTTGTGGTTTTAGTATTTTTACATGCTAATGTTTGTTTTTGTCAATTAAGTGTGTATATTCAAACACATCTTTAAGTGATTGAGTTTCTAATTCAAGAAGTAAAAATCTTCCTGATTGACATAATTATTGGATATCCCGAGGCCTTCTTTGACAATCCAGTACACTTGGAGTGTAGGATGAGTTCTGCGCCCTGGCTGTTGTCAGTTAGAATCAAGGCTATGCCAACTGCTGACTGTGGTTGGGAGCTCCAGGCAAAAGAGAGCAGTTTTCCTGAGGGCTGCCAGTGGGTCTGGAGGTGTAGCTGCCTGGGGGAACGTGGTTTACCTCACACCAATGATCCCTGAGCACCTGCAGGGCCAAAGCTGTGTCTGTTCTTCAGCTGGCACCAAAGCTCTGCTGCTTACATTCAAGCACTGCAGTGTGAAGCCAATAAAAAAAGCAGACGGCTTGTGAGTACACACATTTCCTGGAGGTTGTGTGTGTATTGCCATTATCTATCACAGGCTTGTGGAGGAACCTGTGTTAGTAAGTGTTTTTGAATGTTTGTTGACAAATTGGCTTACATCTTTTATTCACACAATTTAAATATTAGGTTATGCAGGGAAATTATAATTTACAATTGCAGAATTTAAAAAATACAGGCATGGGGGCATACAGTAATGAAGATACTGTACTTCTAGTGCATAAAAGATACTACTGTATATATTGATCCTTTTAAGATGCTCAAAGAACCTTCAGTGGTTGCATTTTTTTTAATGCTGTAGCCAGAGATCTTAAGAATTACCATTTACCCTTGACATTTAAAGCTTGGAAATTTCAGAACTAATGTTACCCATATTTAAAGACGTGAAATACAAAATCAGAGATTTCCTAGAATGAAGATTTTAAAAGCTGAATGGATTGCACAGGACAATACATTTTATTCTTTTGAAATTGTCAGACTTCTACTTGTCAAGATAAAACTTCTACTCACACTAACTTACTGTAAATATTCAAAAGGAAAGCCTGCATGATGACTAGGGTGTAATTGTGTAACTGGGGCTTCAAGTTTTTTGATTTTCTATCTCAGAACAAATATAATTTCCTCCTATAACAGGTCTACTGCTATTTAACATAGTAATGATCTTATTCTAAGTCTGCTTGAACTAAAGTGAATGTATTTTGATTAGCAGTTTGAAGTAGCCTCTTCCAAGGAGTTGAGGAATGTTTATTCACATTGATCTCTCTGTAAAGTTTTTAATTTCAGAGAATTTAAGAACTAATTCACTCCTGGTAATTGGAGTTGGTGGATGGAGATAAAATCAGCTTGGTTTTTAATCTGAGCATATATAATCACATTTTTTAGATTTTAGATTGAGCAGCATTAGAAATGGTAGAATCTGAGCTCTTTAAGCATCTTTTGAAGGTTCAAGGGCAAAAGCTCCAGGATCCTGTGGCGGAAATTGGTCCTCACTGTTTATTTGCTTCCCCTTGCCATTGTGCTGTAGCTTTGAAAGCAGCTCTCAGCAAATATTTTTCATCACTAGTCAGTGAAGATAAGGGCAAATTAAAGACTTTTTTCAGCTTTAACCCAGTTTCTCAATCCTGTTCCCTCAGTAATCTCTACAGCAACCAATGAAAAGTGCAAAGTACAGTATAGTTTTCTTGATATTTTTAAGGATAAAATTTTCATTATTATTATTATTGATTATTACATCAACAAGTGCAATCTGCACATCATATCTTTCATCACCTCCTTCAGCTACCCCACGCTTTGTAGGCTTTAACATAGTCTCTTCTGTTGCTCTTCAACCATCATTTCTAAAATGAAAACATATACATCCTCTTTGGATCCTATTCCCACGCCTCTCTTCAAATCCTGTTTACCTGTTCTGATTCAGTTTATCACAGACCTGATTAATAATTCTCTCGAGACTGGAGCAGTGCCATCACTGTTCAAAACTGCTACTGTTACTCCTCTCTTAAAGAAATCTAACCTTGACCGCAAGCTAATCTCCAGCTACAGGCGTATAACCTCCCCTTCATCTCACAGGTTCTCGAAAAGGCAGTAGCTACTCATCTGCAGTTTCACATGAGTTTCTACCAACTCTTTGAAAAATTGCAGTCAGATTTCTGAGCCTTACACAGCACAGAGTCTGCCTTTGTGAAAGTGTCTAATGATCCATTCTGTCCATTGGTTATCATTCTGTCCATTCCTGTCGTACTTGATCTCACAGCAGCCTTTGACACTGTGGACCACAACATGCCTAATCAGAGATTGAGGGACTATGTCAGACTGCAAGGCACAGCTCTGAAATGTTTTCCGCCTATCTTTCAATAAGCCAGCAGTTTGTCTGTATTGGGGAATGATCAGATATGTTATCAGTGTCCCCCAAAGGACAGTATTGAGGCCCATCTTGTTTCTTATTTACATTCTTCCTCTGGGTCAGATCATGCAGCAATTGGGCATTAACTTTCACAGATATGCAGATGACACACAGCTGTACTGTATATTAACACCAAACCTGATGTGTCCACTGCCTTGGAAAATTTAAACAGCTGTTTGGAGGAGATCAGGATATGATGATTTGGATATACAATCACCTATCCAAATCAGTGTTAACTTGTCTGTGGATAACATTAAAGCTGAAACCATTCAAGTTGGTATTCAAGTATTCAAGTTGGTGTAGATTTCAACACCTAAATATTTAAATACTAATACACCTAATATTTACTGCTGGGATGTTTGTAAGTAGAACTGTGTCTTCCAATTTAAAGAAATTTAAGATAAATGGAACTGATTTGATCCAGTTGATTTTAAAACCAGACAATTTGCTAAAGTTGCTGAAAATGTCAAATAAAAGGGAGTTTGACAGGGTGGAATTCTCAAACAGAAGATATACAACTTAGCACCAGAGTTCAGTAAAGATAGAGGATGATAGCTAACAGAAGCAAGACAATGCCATTTAACATCCCTGTTAAAGGAACCCCTCCGTATGGTTACCTCTGTATCATTTTCAGCAAAAACCTCAGTTGATCACAGAAGGTTTGCAGGAACTCACTAGGGATCCCATCTATCACTGTTCATACTTTGTAAGGCTGCCTTTAACTCAGCAAAATGTGGGCTTCCAAATTAGCTGCCTTGCTCTCTAAGCAATGTGGCAACTGAAGTTTAGCAAAACATTGTTTTCCGTGATGATTACACATAGAAGGAGCTAAACTCTGAGTTAATTAATTTCGGTTCTGAGACAATATCATCCTTTGAGTTTTTGATAGTAGTAATGTTTACAAACCTCCCATTATTTTTAATCTTAAAGCCTAGCTAACTTCCCTTTGCCTTGAAGGGGTGGGCACTCCAAGATTCCCACATAATAGTTTGACAATCCATGTAGCGCAGCAGATTGAAGATCAGGGTCCTTGGCCTCCTGGACCCAGCCTTAGATTAGTCCTTGACTGGTGGAGCCTGCAACGACGGGGTAATGTGACCCAGAGTCTCAGATAAAGTTGCATGCTATGAAGTGAATCGCTATGTGCAGCTAGAACTCTCTCTATAATTCGCAAAAAGTATTTGTGGTCTGGGGCCAATCTGAAATGTTTCTCCTTGGATGTCACAGGTGGAGACAAACCATTCTTCGTCTTCAGGAGCATGGCACTGAACTTGGACCCAACCAATAACAAGATAAAGAAAAAGAATGAAAATACAGCTCTGAATGAAGATGAGTGAAAAATAGGGAGTTATCGAGCAGAAGCTCAGTGAATCTCAGACATCACATACCTAGTGTTACAGGAGTTTTTTATGTTGCCACTTTATTTGGTTTTGCCATGCTCACTCTCATTTACATACCTGTTTTAAAAATATAAACACTGATTCTGAATGTATGCTGCATTTACAAGTTGCTTTTCATACTTACTGTAACATTAAGTTAACACTTGCACATTTTTTTGTGCTTGTTTGAGTTACAAGATCATTTTCTTTCATAGTTGTAAAACCTTGAACCTTTGCATAAAGACCTGGAGTATACCAGTGCTGCCTAGCACTCTACAGTGCTGAAATCAATTAGCAATTAGTTTCCCACTGTTTAGAGAGACTTGAGTTGATTTGGTATTGGCATGTTGCTATGGCAACTACACTTGGAGAGAGAGTGCGAGCCATTCAGTCATAGTTTGTAGCTCCCAGAATGCTTTGGATGTGGACTTAAAGGCAGAGAGACATGTTTTGATATATTTGTTTATTTAAGAATGATGATGCTAATGTATTATAGAGTTATTATTGGATAAATTGTTGAACAGGAGTAGTGAGGGAAATGATTTCTTTCCTAGCTATTGCTTGCACTCATTTTAATCAAGATCTAGAATAATGCCATTCCTTTTCAATCATGTAGGTCAGGGCTTCATATAAAATGCCTTTTTTCTGCAACTGCTGCGGACTGAAAACGTGTAATAAGACCTTTGGAATTACCATTATGACGCAGATGGTTTTACCCTGTCTAATTTTCTTGGATTTATTCCCATTTCATACTCCATGGTTTGGATTTATTGAAGAAATGTAGCAAAATACCTTTGCAAATATGTTCCTTTCTACTTCTTCAACTCCAAAACAGCAATTTCAATGAGACATTGCAATTTTTCCACACTGAATCTGTAAGAAAACATACCTATTTTTATTTCCAACATTAGGCAGGTTTAAGACTGCAACAAGGGCTGGGCTTCTTTTCCAGCACAAATATTAAGGTCAATCACATCAGAAAAAAAAAAAGAATTGTCAGGAAAATTGGTCTTTGTGGAGAAGTTAGAGATTTGAAATGTATAATCTTTTTTGTCCCTTCCTGCTTTACTCCAATATTTCCTGTTAGAAATATTGACTTTTGATTATTTAATTCATTTATACTATACCTAATAATATAGAGACATCGTGTCAAGTACTAATACTAATAAAAAAGTTTGCTTCCAGTTATGAAAAAAAATAGCCTGATTGTTTAGTAGAATTGGTTGTCTGGCAGTGTCTGTTTTCTATAATTTTCTCCCAAGAGAAAAAAAGTATAGAATGCTGGCCTTGAATTTTCTTTTCATTCAGCTGCAGACGTTCTAGTCCAGATGCTCATGGCAGTTTGATTTGGCACTCTTCTCCTGTAGCCCTTTCACACCCCTAGCTTCATATGCTGTTTCCATGGCAACCTGCTGACACAGCATTGCAAGTGTTTAGCTACTGTAGCAACTGCATTGTAGGTGCCAGGGCCTGGCAGCTTATCTCTAAATTGAAAGTCTGATGCTGTAATTTCCTCAGTCTTTCTCTATACAACAACTCTGCCTCCCTCTGCATCTCCAGCTGTCTTCAGGACGAAACTACCAGTGCCGGGGAATTGAGGTTTAGAGGGCTTCAGAAGCACAGAGGCCTCAAAATGTGAGCAATGGAGCAACTACCCACATCTGGACAACTATAAAATGTGGTTTCAACATACAATTGTGTTTAAAAAAAACATCTTTGCCTGTTGATTCATGTAAGAAGTACAACTTGGACAGAGTTTGAGAATTTGTTGCATTGAGAATCACGGTGGCAAAGTTGTTAGCACTGCTGCCTCACAGTGCTGGGGCCCTGGGATCAATTCCTGGGGTGCTATGTGCATGAAGATTTCAAGTTCTCCATGTGTTTGTTGGTTTTCTTCTGAAAGACATATTTTTTGTTCAAAGACATACTGGTTAGTTAATTGATTTCTGGGAAAACTGCCCCTAGTGTAAATGTGTACGTGCTTGCTTGCTTGTGTCTGTGTGTGACCTGCAATGGACTGGTGTCCCATTCAGTGTATTCTGCCATTACCCCATTGCTTCTGGGGTTAGTCTCTGGTTACTCCTGCAACCTTGTATTGGACAAAACAGTTAGAAAACGGAGGTGGATGATCATGCATTGGTACAGACTGTGCAGTTCTTCAGTTTATATGTGATTGTAAGGATGCAAATGAAGAATATAGTCTGCCATTTATGTTTTCATTTTAAATTTGTGCCAACACACTCATTTGTTGATTTCCATGCCACACGGGATCAGAACTGAAAACCAAAAGGGAATTAATTTAGAAATGAAAACAGGAAACACTTCCTTGTACAAAGCTTTGTACATATCTAGAAATATCTTCCCAGTCAGGAAGGCACTTTTAAGAAATGACAGTATGAAAATTTCATCTAGCTAATAAACTTATAAATGAGACAACTAGATTGACTGAAGTATTCTTGTTGCATCCTTTATTATTATGTTTCCCTGTATTTCCCTGCATGCATTCCCTTGCAATAATCTGTATTGCTTTGAGATGCAAAAATGCTTACTTTGTAAAATGAGGTGTTTGGAATGTAATTAATGATTCCTTACACTTATCTATTGCTTTTCTGGACACTAGAAGCGCTTTACAGGTAATGGGTACTCCCTCCACCACCACCAGTGTGCAGCATCCACCTGGATGATGCAGTGCCAACCATAGTGCACCAGAACGCTCACCACACATCAGCTATCAGTGGGGAGGAGAACATAGAGAGGAAGCCAATTCAGAGAGGGGGATTATTAGGAGGCCAAGATTGGTAAAGGCCCATCGGAAAATTGCTCAGGACACCGATGTAAGAGCCCTACTCTTTTCGAGAAATGCCCTGGGATTTTTAATGTACATAGAGAGTCAGGACTTGGTTCTGTGTCTCATCTGAAGGACAGCGGCTTTTTACAGTATAGTTTCCCTGTCACTATACTGGGGCATTAGGACTCACACAGACTGCAGGGTGAGCGCCCTCTACTGAACACTCTAACACCTCTTCCAGCAGCAACCTTAGTTTTTCCCAGGTCTCCAATCCAGGTACTGACTAGGCTCACACCTGCTTAGCTTCAGTGGGATGTCAGTTGTGAGTTGCAGGGTAATATGTCTGCTGGCAATGTGAATTTGAACCTTCATTAAAACCAGTGTCCCAAAGTAATTTAAGAGTATATAACAGGTTTTGCATATAAAAAGAGCAATGTCATTGTAACTAATAAGAAATTAATTGCAAAGTATGTTGCTTGGTTTTGTCTAGGGTCAAGAAAGGTAAGATATGGACAGCAGGAGTGAGGACGCTCTGCATATTGGCAGTACTGCTGCTTGAGATTGCAGCTTTGAATTTAAACTTGAAAGGAAGTCAACACTCCCTTGAGTTGCCAACATTTTTCTGATGTGATGGGAGACATTGCCAAGTGAACCAAAGCCTCCAGCACATCCAACATTTCATTTTATTACAGGTTGCTTGACTTCAGTTTGTAGATAACAGTCTTGTATGTTGAAAGTCCCTGTACCACATTTGTTTTTATATGTGTGAATTATTATGGATACAGGTGAGTATTTACTGTGTTTTTCTTTGTCTTATCCTCACGGTTCATATGCTTGTTAATCTTGTGAAAGTGTGGAACCCACAGTTTTGTTGGTTTTCCTGACTCTTTCACTGACCTCCTTTATTATTTACACTTTTTGTAAATAATATTTTTATGCCACAGTCATAATTGAATACAAAAAAGATTTCTGGTGCAGTGTCACATTAAGTTAAGATACAGTATGCTCTCTGTGTTGCTCTTGAAATAAAATTTTAATGGGAGATTTGAGTCTGATTGTGGAGACCTTTTCTGTTCAATATTTTGACATAGGTTTTTGAAAATAAGTCTAATAAACTTAAACCAGTTTTACACTTCTTTGATTTCACGTGTATTAGGACCATTGAAGATGTGGATATGGATTTGGTCTTTGATTAAGAATAGTGAGTTCAAGCTCTTATGAAAGTTTATATTAAGGTGATTTTATATTATATATTAATTACATCTGGTAGAGCAGTGGCGCAGTGGATAGCACGGGTGCTTTGCAGTGCTGGGGACTTGGGTTCAAGTCCCCATACAATCTGTGTGGAGTTTGTATGTTCTTCTCATGTTTGTATGGGTTTCCTCTGGTTGCTCTGGTTTCATCCCACAGTATAAAGTGTCTTTGACTATGTGTGCCCTGCATCCCATCCAGGGTGTATCCTGCCTTGCCCCCTCGCTTGCCAGTATATGCTCTGGCTCCCCTGCAACAATGTATGCGATAAAGCAGTTGGCAAATGGATAGATATTTATCCTCAAAAGATATTGATAAAGTCAACCCAGTGGATTTCATAATCAACAGACTCATTAATGAAAGACCACATTTGTGTTCTTCTTGAATCATTCATTTTCTGCATCACTTTAATGTCTTCACATACTGTATTTCTTTCCATATGCAGTACATTTTATCTGGGAACACATGAAAATAGACCTTTTTAAACAGCCCCCTTGCATCTGTAACAGATGCATGCATAGTATTGTCTAGTATTGACAAAAGGCACTTGTTTATTCTATCATTGTGTTGGTAAAATTGTATAGTGTTTAAGTAGCACTCTTCATATATTTCTAATTCTTTCTCTGTTTTTCTTTAAATCCTTTGCAAACATATATAGTACAGCTTGGGATTTGTTTTGTCTGTAGCATATAAGCATTGTTTAAGCTACCTCTTGGATGGCAAAGTAAATAAAAAGCGAGCTCTGCTGATGGAAGTTGCCTGATTTATGACTGGAGAAGAAGTATAGCTAAGGATGGAAGCTAGGCTTTTGTTTCATATTGTGAAGTTTTCTGGCTCTGTGACTAAAAGAATACTCTTTTTACCTCTGGGTCTGGTTTTCCTAGGACCTGCCTGCTAAAAGATCACTGCTAATGCATACTGTACTACCTGGTTGAAACACAGTGTGCACATACAGTATACTGTATAATTTAATGCTGACAGGTAGTGGGCTCAAGACAGCAAGGTGTTTCAAGGACTTTCCAATACAGAGGAATAAATGAGTTTAATAGCATGATGATTTCCTCTTGTGTTGATTGTGATTTGTTTTTTAAACTCATAGTAGTATAGTAACATATACATATATCTTCTTAAATAGTCGAATTTACTTCAGGATAAGGCAATAATAATACTAAATTATATTTTTGCCTGCGTCTGGAAAAAGTCACATTCCCACAGTTTTTCACAGACATATTTAACAGTGGAGATGCAGAGCAGCCACACAAGCCAGAGTGGCAGATTGATAGGAGGAGTGCTTAGAAATAAATAGAAAGAGATAAACTATTGTATTAAAGATATCTTACCTTACATAATTCTTTTTTCTGCTGTAAAGCTGGTCATTTTTCTTACCTTCATTTTAAAACAGAAATCCTATTTAGGACAGGAGATGATTAAACACCCTCATGTTTACAGTGTTTTTATTACTGATATTTGGGGTACAGTGTGTTATAACTCATATTCTTTTAGTTATGTAAATCTAAATCAACTGGAAAATCATAAATGAGAAAACAAGCAGTGAACACCATAATTGTTGGTCCCATTGCTTAAACGTTAATGGTTTTTGGAGTCCATATGGGACTTTTCTTGGTTTGTTTCTTTGGTTTGTTTTAATTTATTTCTGTTGAAAAAATGCATGCATTATTTCATGTGCATTATTTCAAGTGTATTAGGGTTTGTGGAGGGTTGTATAAATGTTTATTTTAAAGTGTTTTAAGTTTATATATATAACAATTCATTTAGGAATTTTTTGCAATTGATCTATTTATAATGTCTTGTTTAAGGGACGTATGTTTCTATGTACATCATATGATAGTGTGGGTGTATGTGTTTGTGTTCACAATTTCAGTTCATTAGATCAGAAGAGATCATTGTAAACATGTTCTCATTCCCAATAATGAACATACTTGCAGTTATTTTCAATTGCCTTCCAGAGCCTTTAATAGCATATTGTGAAATGTACCTCTTTTGTGACAGCACGTATTGTATAAAAAGATAAAATAATACAAGACAGCTGTTCTTTTTTTGTTCTATTTTTTAGTATTGTAGTGTGTGCTACTTGTGAAGACAGACATTGCAACAAGTATAATAAGGGTGAATACAAGTCCCATGAAACCTTGCGTTTGCTAAAAAGAAACTCCATTTCATTATAAGGGTTGCTAATGTTTGCATACTACAAACGCAGTTATGCATTATGAATATGACTCTGAATGTGCGTTTTCTCCACAGTGTCTGCCTGTTAGTTGTGTTCCTGGTTATCCTGTGTGTGTTGATTTAATCAGTGTGGGAAATTGCTTGCTCTGGTTCCTCTCTAGTCATTGGACTGCGACAAATTGCATTGGCTTAGTTTCTGTGCCATCTAAGATTAAAAGTGGGGAATATGCCTGACAATCACTGCAAACCCTAAATTTATACAAATTCCTTGATATAGGCAGTAATTTAAAATAGTGTCTAAAATGTCAGACAGGTGGCCGTATACCCTGTAACTAATGGTGTAGTATATTAACTTCTGTGCTCTTTCAATAATCAGACTGGGGAAAATGTAGCTACTATGTTTTTCTTCCCTTGCTTTTTCACATCCTTAAAAATGTTCTGAAATTTCTTTGTATTGCAGAGCTTGTCTTTACCTGGTCAAAAGACCAGTAGAATGCTCAGAGGCCTTGAGGACAGTTGTTTACTTGCTCCTTTGTAAATTGAAATAAAATACATAGTAATTTGCTGTCTGCAGCTGTGAAGCTACTGTATATACTCCATCTGTTGTCTTCAGATTTTTCACCTGTTGTAAACCCATGCAATGTCAGAAATATTTCTTATCTAGAAGGATACGTGTTGATATATTTTTTTTATTCTGCAGACATAACATATGCATTTGCTCTAAGTACATAGGAAGGTTGCAAACTTGAAGAGGTAATTTGACCTTCTGAATTCTGAAAGCCAGGTTATCAGTAGTCTCCCACAATCCTTTGTGTTAAAAAGTTCCTCTTGTTCTCTTTTGTATTTCAGTGTTAATCCTAAAGATGTCTGTGAGGCCTTTTTAGAGTACATTTTACAGTTGTAACACAAAATCCCTTGATTTAAATTCTATGTTTTTAACTATATGTTTAACATGTTGGAGTGTTCAGATGTCCATGTTTTGTGAGTGGGTCTCATCAACTCATTTTTTATTTTATCAACTGTTATTATTCTGGATAAAATGTTTGGCTAGCTGGTTGGCATTACTGCTTACCATAAAAATAGTTACATATCACAATCACCCACCTGAGGCAGTACGCAGAGGTGTATTCAGTGTGGATTGGAGACCCGAATGAAGGGCGATGCGTTACCCTAGTAGCCGCAGCTGTACTGCCTGCCTAAAGACGAGCCACAGCTGTTAAGGCTCTTCAAAACACTAAATTCCTCCCAAACAGACGGTCAGGGCTACCCCCAGAAGGGCAGGAACTTCTACCGGCAGTCCAAGAACGGAGCGTAAGGCTGTTGTTTTTCTTCATCTGATTTTCTTTTTCTTTTTGCCTGTCCTGTCATGTATCTTTATGTGGGCAGGCTGACCTTTTTCACACATTGAGTTTTTGTTTTGTTTTGGCTTTACGCTCCTTGCCCTATTTAACAGGGTCCAGTCTGGTTACTGCTGTGCTAAGCGTTTTATTTTTCCCAGGCTGGATCCCGTTAAATAGGGTAAGCTCAGCCTGGATGTCGTGGTGCACAGCGGTGCATTTTTATTTTCCCATTTTGTTCTTGTTTTTCCTCTTCTGTTATTTTTGGTCCCTGCTAACCTCACACTGGTGCCTCCATCCCTCAGTCAGGGCGTTGACTTTTTACCAGTGCTTGCTGCTGCTCCTCCCACCCTCACATTGTTACACTTAATAATGTCATTTCCTGGGTCTAGAACCCTTTCTCCTTTCTTGACATGTCCATTACTAGGTTCCACACTGACCTATGCCCCTAAATACTGCCACCAAATGGGGATTCTTGGGGCCATCCATTGCTGGGCAATGCCTCCTGCTGGGATAAAGGGTAAAGTGAAGGGGCAGTGAATGAGTTACAACACCTGAGTGGTGCTATGGATGGGACAGGATGGTGTAGGAAAAACAGGATTTCTTCAGGAAAAACAGGATTTTGATTAGATTGTTTTTGCCACAAATATGATTTGATAAAAAAGAATGTACTTGATGCCTCTTCTTTGGACTGATTCCAAATGTTTTTTGAAAATTGGAGACCTACATTGTCACAATATTTAAAATGAGATCTGATAAAATGTTAACATGACATCCTTTTAGTTAGTGTATATTTTACTCTTTTAATCATATGTCCTACAATTTGGTCAATTTAACAGTGTATTGCTTTCCCATGTTATCTAGATGTAAATGATGTACCAACAATGAACATCTTAACCTTTTTCATTCTTCCAAACCCAGCTTTTTCAATCTTATAATTATAGTTTGAACTTGTCTACAGTACCTGACATCTGTAATTTATTTTCCAAGTCTTGAATTTTGTCTAAATCTTCTGCTATGTTTGGTTATCATTCTGTTTTAGTATTGTCTGCAAACCTGAATAGTTTACTTAACTATACTAGAATATAGAGAATTGGTATCAGATACAGTAATAAGATAAATAAATTAGTTTGATGAAAGAAATCAGCCTAATATGGATCCCTGAGGTATTCCACTGATTAGATCATAACCAGTTTGAGTATTCATCCCTTAGCTGTACTCTCCAATTACCATCTATTAACAATTTCTCAATTTAAATACTTGCATAAGATTCAACTATCAGTTGCTGTTTGGGAATTAATTTTTCATAAGAACTTTATCAAAATCCTTCTGTAAATTTGAACATACCGTTTTGTAGGTTCTTCTTCTGTTCATTCCTCTGTTGCTTATTTAGATGGTCTTGGACAGTCGTCATTCCTGCCGGTCTGCTGAAACCTTCCCTCCAGTCAGGACACAGTAGAGTGGCTAACTCCATAGTGTCTGGCAACGTTGGCACATGCCTGCAGCATGCCAATGGCCCTCTCCCTTGTTTATGGTGACATTCAAAGCATTATGGAATGCAAAGAAAACTGACTAAACCTGGCCTTTTTCTTGGAGTGACCTAAGCTTTGAATTAAGGCCTTTTTAAAGGTTACCTGATCAGGCATTGTTCCACCTGGACTTCGTTGGGTAAAAGAGCACCTAACGAGCTTTCATGTGATTGGCAAGTTGCAATGCCTCACTGCACAAGCTGTATTGCTGGTCAGAGGGCTTAAAACAAATTGACAACTTTTTGTGAAAGTACATAAGCTGCAACTATAGTATTCTCATTCCAGAAAATTTTGCGTTTCTATTTTGCATGAGTACATATTTTTTGGTATAGCTTCTTATATGTTTTTGGTATATGTAGTTTTTCATCCAGTTTCAGGTTGGGTTAATTGGTATTACCCCTGTCTTGCAAGTTTTGTACCCTTTTCGGATGTAATCCATATATAAATGTCATTTTATTATTTAATTACTGTCTTCCAGTAAGGAAATGGAGTCATAGAAACAATGATAGGAATAATATTTTAATAATGCTCATTTTTTTATACCTTGTGTGCCTACTGCTCAGAATGAGTGACAATAAAGAATTAGTTTGTACCTTTGAGTTACAAAGGAGAACATAAGTCAAAACCAAACAATTGGATCCCCTTGTGTAAAAAAATGTTAAGGTGATAACAAATTAAAGTAATCAGACATTTTTACTGGCTTTTCCCAGTAAAATGGGCAAGTTTTTTTGTTAGGGTATAATTGACAGAGGGTCTTTGAAACATGTGTGGAGTTTAAAAGCAGTGGTTTTAACACAGGACTTTTTTGTTTCTTGCAGATAAATGAGCTCGTGGACTGCAGGGATGTTAGTATAGGTGCCTGGTTTGAAGCAAGTATAGAGAACGTGACCAGAGCCACAAAAGGACAAAATGGCAAGGCCACAGGCAAAAGTGGGAAGATGAGCAAAAGGACTAATGGCAAGCTGGACCAAAACCATTCTTCCCATGGCAGTAATGGAAACAGTAATGGAAACTCTGCGTTTAACTTGGACACTGCACCTTCCACATCTTACATGGACTGCTTGAACAGTGAGGAGGATGTTACTTATCATATCAAATATGACGAGTAAGTGCCATTGGGAGGGGAGTAATGTATCAGCCTTTTGAAGGAGCCCTGTGTGCCATAGATTCAGGATGTCATTGAGGAATATATTCAGGCCTTTTCTTGATTTTTCCTTAAATTGGCTCTGTTTTGCATGTTTTCCTCAGTTGATTCATGGAAAGGTATGTAAGTTGTTGGCGCAGGGTGTCATCAGTCATGTATGCTGGCAAGCCCTTTGACCGGAAAGGTAAGTGATTCTGTATGAGATAAAGCAAAGCAAATTTTGATGGTTCTATGAACATTTTTATCAGTGGGCAATGTCAATCAGACGGTTATCAAAATAATCAGACTATTATGGTGGCCAAACACCATAATAGTCTTTTTTAAATCCAACAATGAAGAGGAGAATAAGCATAAATTGATATATGTAAAAATGGATAAGTATGCTCTGCCCTGAAAAAATGCAGGAGAGGACACTTTTTATGGCTACTCCACAGCTCTTGCCTCCCTTAAGCATCTCCCTTGTTAACCTTGTCTCACCCACCTGGGTGTTCAGTTGTGTGTTTTTCTCATTAGCCTGTTCATATGATTTCAATCTTCTTCTTCTTCTTTTTCACAGCCTTAGTCCCAGACTGTCCTGGGGTCAGCTGCTTTGGTTGCTCTTCTCCATTTGTCTCTGTCGAGCACATCTTCCTCACTCATTTCACATACCTCCATATCTTTTCTCACACAATCTATCCATCTCTTTCTAGGCCTGCCTCTTCCTCTGTTACCTTCCACCTCAAATTCCATTACCCTCTTTGTTACTTCCTCAACGTCCCTCCTCATGATATGTCCATACCACCGTAACCTCGCCTCTCGCATCTTCTCAACCACATCCACCACCCTACATCGTCTACGGATTTCTTCATTTCTGATCTTATCCTTCATTGAAATCTGCAGAATCCATCTCAACATCCTCATTTCAGTTCTTCTCATCAAGTTCTCTTCCCTCTTTCCAACTGCCAAGCATTCAGCTCCATATAGTAGTACAGGTCTAATCACAGTCTTGTACATTTTGCACTTTAACTTTCTGGGAATTTTCCTGTCACAGATTATTCCAGTTATTTCTCTCCACTTGTTCCATCCAGCTTTCACTCTTTGTTTTACTGCCTCCAGTGTTTCTCCTCCCTTTACCAGTTTTGATCCAAGGTATTTAAAGTCATCAACTTGTTTCAGTTTTCCTCCATTTGTCTCCTCAACATTGGTCATAGTATTTCTTCTTCTCTCCATTACCATTATTTCAGATTTTTCTGCATTCATTTTCAGTCCACCCTTTTCCAGACTCCTCTGCCATTTGAACACTTTCTCCTGTAGTTCTACTTCTGAGTCTGCCATCAGTGCCACATCATCAGCAAAGATGAGTTCCCAAGGCACTTCTGTTCTTACCTCCTCTGTCAGTGTGTCAATAATGTTTATGAAAAGGAAAGGACTTAGTGCTGATCCTTGGTGTACTCCAACTGTGATTTCAAACTCTTTTGTCTCTCCCTGTTGTGTTATCATCTTCGTAGTTGCATCTCTATAGGTTGCTTGAACTAACTTCACCATGCTTTCTGGTACTCCTTTCTTCCTCAAGCACCAATACACCACCTCTCTGGGCACACGGTCATATGCCTTCTCCAAGTCCAGAAAGGCCACATACAGCTTTTTCCCTTTCTCTAGTGTCTTCTCCTGTAACTGTCTCATCACAAAAATGGCATCTGTTGTGCTTTTCCCCGCTGAGAATCCAAATTGTGAGTTGTGGATCCTGATTATCTTCCTGAGTCTCTTGTCCAGAATTTTTTCCAGGATTTTCAATCCATGTTCCAGAAGTTTTATTCCTCTATAGTTTTTACACTCCATTGGGTCTCCTTTCTCCTTGTAGATGGTAACCATACTGCTTTTTGTCCATTCTTCTGGAATTCTCTCTTCCTTTGCAATATTGTTTAGCAATCTCGTCAGCCACTGAATCCCCTCTTCATCGAGGTTCTTAAAGTGTTCTGCTGCTATTCCTGATGGTCCAGTTGCTTTGCCCACTTTCATCTCTTTGATAGCTTCTGTCACTTCCTTTACTGAAATTTCTTGGATTGGTCCACACACTACGTCTGCCTCCACTAGGTTCTCCCTCTCATTTTCTACATTTAACAGATTTTTGAAGTACTCCAGCCATCTTTGCTTGATCTGTTCTTCTTTAATCAAGACTCTGCCTTCTCCATCCTTGAGTACCGCCACCCGGATAATATCTTTTTTCTGTCTCGCTCTATGTTTAGCAATCTTGTAGATTTGGTCCTCTCCTTCCTTTGTTTCAAGTTTCTCATACCATTCTTTCCAGGCTCTTTCCTTTGCTCTTGCTACACTTCTTTTTGCTACCTTCTTTAGTCTCTTATATTCTTGTAATTCTCCAGTGCCATCTTTCAGTGCCTTGTATGCTTTTTTCTTTTCCTTCAGTGTTTCCTGAACTTCCATATCCCACCACCACTCTTCATTTTCCCTCGGTCTGCCTCCTCTTGTCTTTCCACAAACCCTGGTAGCAGCCTCTTCTAGGATGTGGCTCATCTCAGTCCACTCTTCTTCAACTGAAGGCTCCTCTGTTTCCTCTGTGTTGTTTTTCATTTCTTTCACCAGCCTGTTGAAATCTACTTTGTTTTCTCTCAGTTTCCACACTTTTGTTCGTGCTGGGTGTTTCCTCTGCCTTATTCTTCGCTCCTTCAATATTGTGATGTCCATCACCAGTAGCCTGTGTTGTCTGGTAACAGCCTCATAGGGCAGGACATTAGCATCTTGGACTTTCGCTCTATCAATTCTTCTCACTAATATGTAATCTATTTGGGTATCATGGCCTCCACCCCTGTATGTCACCTTTTGCTCATAATTCTTCGTGAACCCTGTGTTCACTGCAAACAATTCAAGAGCTTGGAGTGTTTCTAGTAGCCTTCCTCCTTCTTCATTTCTCTCTCCTAGCCCTCTCTGACCATGTTCATCTGGATAATCTGGGCATTTCTCTCCTAAATGTGCATTGAAGTCTCCTCCAATTACCACCATTTCATTTCCTGGGATTCTGCTAACCACTTCTTCGAGATCTTCCAAAAAGCTATCCTTTTCCTCCTGTGGTCTTCCTACCTGTGGTGCATATACAGAGATGATATTCCATAACCCACTCTCAAAAGCCACCTGTACATTGATAATCCTGTCTGAGTGTCTAACCACCCTCACTATCTTGTCTGCTAGGTCTTTGCACACTATCACACCCACTCCATTCATTTTGGTGCTCTTTCCAGCATATAGAATCTTGTATCCCTCTCCTAGGTGTCTTGAGCTGTTTCCTTTCCACTTGGTTTCTTGCACACACAAGATCTCCACTTTTCTCCTTGCCATAGTTTCAACCAGTTCATATGATTTCAATGATATCTTTCATTCAATTATATTGTTATTTATATTATTTGTGTAGCAATAAGTTAATTATATCATATTCTATTGCCAAATAATTCAAGATGAAGATATCTTATTTCTATTATATTATAAGGTTATAGAAAAAAACAATCAGACATAGAGAATCATCTGTATAGCATTAGGTTTCTAGAGGATAGTCAATGGTGTTTTAGAAAGCGCAGATCTTTTCAACTAACTTCCATTAGCAGTATGGAGCATACAATAGTAAGATTTTCAGAAGCCTTTTGATAATTTTAAGGATTAATTCTCAAATTGCAGGTGGTAGGCATTCAAGGTAGTACAGAACTGGTTATGTATAGAGAGCATAGAGTGCCTGTGTGAGTGCACAGGGATCTGTAGTTCAACCACTTCTCTTCTTAATTACTGTCAGTTATCTGGAGTTATGAAGCAGGTACACTAGTCAAGTTTGCAAATTATCCCAAAACAGTAAGATTTTTACAACTGTAGAACCGGCAAAGGATATTCAAAAAGATACAGAAAAATATTCAAGACTGGTCACTGGTCATAACAGATGACACATAATTTTAATTTAATTCACATACTGGAAGCAGAAACATAAACTACAAATATAAGATGGTAAACATTTTATAAAGAAGCTAAGTATGATAAAGACTGAGGTGTTTATGCTAAAGCATTATTTTAATGTTCTAAACAATGGGGTAGCCAACTTGGACACCCAGGTTAATTAAGCAATTAAGGATCAATTCAATATTTAATTTGTTGGAAAGTACTAAGTCCCTTACTGGCATGAAAGAATCAAGGTTGTCTCCTGGGTTAGAAAATTAGTAAGAATTACATAAAAAAGGCAAACTTAATGTAAAGACGTATAAATTGTAGGTTACAATCGCTGTTAAAATGTTAAAGTGCAATAAGACCTCTTTTAGAATGTTGCATTCATCTAGGTTGCCACTTTATAATAAAGATGTTGCTCTGGAATCAGTCCAGAGAACGTACTGATAGCCAACAAGGAAGGATATTTACATAATTACTGCAAAACATCTTACATTGAATTTGATTTAAAGGTCAAATGGACACCTTACAAGAAAGTTTAGAACCATCATCTAATATGATTTAACACTCTCTGGTCCTCTTTATGTTTTAACATTCTGAAGTTGAAATTGAAAAGGTCAGCAAATGTGTATCTTGCTGGGAGAGCACCTCAGATGTTTCCTACCCCTGTTGGTAGGTGAGTTTGTGCTTAACACAAATATCGTGGGATGAGTATATAAGAGGGTGTATTCTTTCATATTTTTGAAAATGTAAATGTAAAATACATTCTGAAATGTGTCCTTTAGTCCTAGAAGATTAGAACCTAAGAGAGGTTAAAAACGAGAGGGGGCCATTGGCCTATAAAGCACATTTATAAGTGAGTAGTTAATTCAAGGATTTGAAGTCATCCAAGGATCTTATCTAGCCATTTCTTCAAGGAACCCAGAATATCAGCTTCACCAACATGGCTGGGTAGCTTGTTCCGTACTCCCGAAACCCTTTAAATGCGCTTCCACATAGTTTTCACTTAAGCTCTCTGGTTTATATTTCACTGTTCCATCTGAACAGTGTAAAGCTGTGTTCCTGTATAAAAGCTTAAAAGTTTTCTGATATCAAGTAAAAAAACTGAGATTGTGTTCTGCCAAAAATAGAATATTTTCAATTGTAAGTGTCCTGAGGAAATGTTTATTATGGAATATTGTAGTAATATATTCTAATTTTATTAAAATATTCCAGAATAATAGGGGTGAATTGTCAACAGGCAGTGCATACCACCCAGCTGCAACCTCTCTCACTTTCTATGAGTCAGTCATTCTGACATTTAAACCTAAATAGACAACACATGAAAATCCTTTCAACTTGAGGCTGAAGCTCCATTCAATTAAAGTTATATTTATTTTTTAAACAATATTATTTAATTATATTAGTTTTTGGTGATGTTTGAATTGTTTATGGTGTTTGATAATCTGGTTGTATGTGACATCTTTAATGTAAAGTAGGAATATCTTGTCCTAACTCCTACTGTTAACTGTAATCACACCATTCTGCAGCAGAAGCTACTGGAATTATATTGGAACAATTTCAGAATATAAGTGTAAGCATTCCTACCTATCCGTAGCAAGAGGTTCATTAACACTATGATCTATTCATGTCTTATTTTCCTTGACCAACAATATGATAATGATTATGCTGAAATTTGGTGATAATAAGTAACCCATCTTTATATAAACTATAAATCTTAAAGTGTGTTTTGCTGTTGTTATTATTAAAATACACATTAAAATGTGATTTAGATTATTTCGAAATGTGTGATTTTTAGTATTTTCAAATTCTCAGTAGCCGAGAGAAGACAACGGACATCTAGCATGCATCTAAAATCTGGGTGGAAGATGATTAATCTGTATTTTATGACATTGCCCGTCTTTAACATGCAAAAATAGAGTATGTTTCAGAAACTTACTTTTTTCTTCCAAAAATCATGAGTATTTTATGTATAAAATATATGTGTGTGGAAGAAAACAAGTAATAGGTTTTTTCCATGCTGAAAAGAAGAGAGAAAACACAACGTTTCGGCCATGGAGCCTTCTTCAGGTGTGAGAGAGACAAGGCAGTAGGCAAAGGTTATGTAGTGGGAGAACAAAGGCTGGGAGGGAGGAGGGGTGAGAGGAGGGAGGAGGGGTTAGAGGCGGGAGCAGGGGACAGAAAGAGAGGCCAATCCAGATGTGTGAAGTCAGAATGGGTGCAGAGAGGTGTGAAATGAAACTTCCAATGAGTGGAGAAAATTTAGTAGAATAGTAGTCTGTTGTTAAGAGAAGGGGGAAGGTGTGATCCTACCTTCAGGATAAGCTTGGTTTCGGTAGTCTTTCTGATGTATGAGTTCGGAAAACCATCTTTGAGAACACAGACGGAGAGATTAGAGTGGTCGTGGCCCTCAGAGGTGAAATGAGAAACAATGGGCTTGGAGAGATCTTTAATCTTCACAGCCCTGACGTGTTCTCTGGAGCGGTCTCCAAGTCTCCTTCCTGTTTCTCCAATGTAGAGAGAAACTGGGCACTTACTGCAAGAGATACAGTAAATAAGGTTGCTGGAGGTACTAGATGCCATCTGGGTGATCCGGAATTGTCCTGAGGGACCTTGAATGAGTGTGGTGTTGGATGTGTACTTACAGGTGATACAGCGAGCTCTGTTGCAAGGGAAATTGTGTGGATAGTTGCTGAGGGCGGTCAAGGGAGCTGTGAACAAGAAGGTTGCACAGATTAGGTGGTCAGCGATATGAGATGATGGGGTGGTCAGGAAAGGGGCCCCAATGGAGGGATCATCCTGTAGGATGGAAAAGTTGTCGTTAATAGTCCTGGGGATAGGAAGTGTTTTGGGGTGGTAGGGAAGCACCAAAGGAATGCAGTTATTACAGCGGGAGTTCCTGATTTACTTGATGGTCCGAGGGATGTTTTTGGCTCGTGCAAGGGCCCTGTCAATAACACTGCTGGGGTATCCTCTGTTGATGAAAAAGGAGTACATTTTAAGGGCTTGGTTCTCGAAGTCGATGTCATCGCTGCATAGTCATCGTAGCCGAAGGAACTGTGAAAAAACGGAGAGAGTTTTTAGTATGTTTGGGGTGAAATGAGCTATACAAGAGATAGCTGTGTGAATTTGTTTGTAATAAACCGAAGTGGAGAGTAGGGGGTAGCTGATGGAGAAGTTGATGTCTAGAAATGAAAGAGTAGTGGAAGATATGTTAACTGTATATTTGAGGGACGGGTGGAAGTTGGTGAAATGGTGCTGGAAGCACTCAAGCTGATCGTTGGAGCATGTGGCGGCACTGACGCAGTCATCAATATATCGCTTGTAGAGGTTAGGGACATAGCCAGTGTAGGAAGCGAAGAAGCGTTCTTCTACTCAGCCAACAAAGATATTGGCATAGCTGGGTCCCATTCTGGTGCCCATGGCAACTCCACTCACCCAGGTCGATGACATCGACTTCGAGAACCAAGCCCTCAAAATGTACTCCTTTTTCATCAACAGAGGATACACCAGCACTGTTATTGACAGGGCCCTTGACCGAGCCAAAAACACCCCTCTGACCATCAACCCAATCAGGAACTCCCACCGTAACAACCCCATTCCTTTGGTGCTTCCCTACCACCCTAACACACTTCCTACCCCCAGGACTATTAACGACAACTTTTCCATCCTACAGGATGATCCCTCCATTGGGGCCCTCTTTTCTGACCGCCCCATCATCTCATATCGCCAATCACCTAATCTGTGCAACCTTCTTGTTCACAGCTCCCTTGACCGCCCTCAGCAACCACCCACACCAGGTACTTTCCCTTGCAACAGAGCTCGCTGTATCACCTGTAAGTACACATCCAACACCACACTCATTCAAGGCCCCTCAGGACAATTCCGGATCACCCAGATGGCATCTTGTACCTCCAGCAACCTTATTTACTGTATCTCTTGCAGTAAATGCCCAGTTTCTCTCTACATTGGAGAAACAGGAAGGAGACTTGGAGACCGCTTCAGAGAACACGTCAGGGCTGTGAAGATTAAAGATCTCTCCAAGGCCATTGTTTCTCATTTCATCTCTGATGGCCATGACCACTCTAATCTCTCCTTCTGTGTTCTCAAAGATGGTTTTCTGATCTCATACATCAGAAAGACTACTGAAACCAAACTTATCCTGAAGCTAGGATCACACCTTCCCCCTTCTCTTAACAACAGACTACTATTCAACTAAATTTTCTCCATTCATTGGAAGTTTCATTTCACACCTCTCAAGAACTATTCTGACTTCACACATCTTGACTGGCCTCTGCTCCCGCCTCTAACCCCTCCTCCCTCTCAGCCTTTGTTCTCCCACTACATTACCTTTGCCTACTGCCTTGTCTCTCTCACACCTGAAGAAGGCTCCACGGCCGAAACGTTGTGTCTTATCTAGCCATATCTTCAAGGAACCGAGAATATAAGCTTCACCAACATGGCTTGGTAGCTTGTTCCATGCTCCCAAAAGCCTTCAGATAAAGAAGTTTCTCCTGTTTTCAGTTTTAGATGCGCTTCAACATAGTTTTTACTGCAGCCCTCTGGTGTTACACCATGCCTCCAGAGGACTCGTCAAATATTTAATGCTGCTTCACACTCTCCCCTGTGCTCAGTATTAGGGTTTTTTCCTGGTTAGAGCTACTTCGATTCTCGCGATTACTTACTACTGTACTTGGTTTTTGGCTCCCTGATCCTGGTTTGTTCTCCTACTACGTCTCCTGGTTTTGGTTTTGGTACTTTGATTCTTGTTCTGGTTTCGACTCTCTGCTTCCTCACAGCTTACGGCCTTGTTTCTGGCTTTTGTACTTTTGCACCGGTTTGTCTACCTTCAGCTTTCGGACCTCGAATTGTTCTATCGACTACGCCTCTGGAGATCACCCTGGTTTTTTCCATAGGGTCCTCACTACTAATTCCTAATATCTGGTTTATGTTTCACTGTTCCTTTTGAACAGTGTAAAGCAATGTTCCTGTATAAAAGCTTAAAAGTTTTCTGATACAAATAAAAAAGCTGAGATTGTGTTCTGCCAAAAATTGAATATTTTCAAGTGTAAGTGTCCATTTGACCTTTAAATCAAATTCAGTGGAAGATGTTTTGCTGCCATTATTTTAATATCCTTCCTTGTTGGCTAACAGTACGTTCTCTGGTCTGATTCCAGAGCACCATCTTTATTGTGAAGTGGCAACTTTATAATAAATAATCTTTAGCAAGTTTGCATGTAACAGAACTCATTGACAGCGGTAGGAAAGAATGGAAGCAGTCTGGAATGCTGGAGGCAATCTTGGTTGGGCAGACCAGCATATATACTATATTCTAAAGCTGTTCTGTACTGTGAGCTGAGGGTTATACATTTCCATTGTGCCCAAAAAAGTAGGTGGTCTGGAGATAGAGCCAAGCACAGGATAGGTGCCTGAAAATTCCTAGAACTTCAACATTGGAGTGTTTTGTTGAAATAGAAGAATATGTTGTATATATAGTAGTGAAACCAGTCAGACATACTTGACATATAGATCTTCTGGTGAGGCTCAGCTTATGCATATACAGTGGATATCAAAAGTATTCACCCTGCTTGGAGTTCACATTTTATTGTGTTAGAATATGGAATAATAAAGTATTTAATTTTTGCCATTGATGAACATACTATATAATGTCAAATTGAAAACAAATTGAATTACAAATATAAAACAGAGAAGCGTAAGTATTCATTAGTCAATATTTGGTAGAGGCACCATTGACAGATATTACAAAATTATAGGCACGGGTCTCCTTGGATATGCTTTGCACATCTGGATACTGGACACTGCAGTTTCTGTCCATTCTTCTTTTCAAATTGCTCAAGCTCCCTCAAGTTGGGTGGCAATCATTGGTGAACAGCAATTTTCAACACCCACTGCAGATTCTTGATTGGAGTGAGGTCCAAGCTTTGACTGGGCCACTGTAGAACATTGAGATTTTTGTTTTTAAGCCACTCCAGGTTGTATATTTTTGGTAATTTTCTGCTGGAAGATTAATCTTCTTGCAAGTCCCAGGTCTCTTGCAGACTGCAGCAAGTCTTCCTACAGGATTTCTCTGTACTTTGCTGCAATCATCTGCCGAGCCCTAATGTAGCAAAGCATCCCCATATCATGATGGCTTCATGATGGCTTCATGATAGCTTCATGATAGGCATGGTGTTCGCAGGATAAGGTGCCATTCTTCACTGGCGCCAAACATAGTGCTTAGTGTTGAGACCAAAAAGGTCATGTTTGGTCTCACCAGACCATACAACAATATACCACTTCTTCCACTTCCACTTGGTCTCACTTACTCTCCCACATGCCTTCTGACAAATTGCAGTGTAGACCTGTTGTGAGTTTTTTTCAACAATGGCTTTTGTTTTGCCACTCTCCCAAGTCCAGATTAGTAAAGCACCTGGGCAGTTGTTGCTCTATGCACAGTTTCACCCATCTCAGCTGTGGAGGACTAGATTCTTTAGCATTGTCTCTTGGTGGCCTCCCTGATTAGTGTCCTTTACAGTTTCACAGATTCACAGTTGTCATATTTTTACCATTTCTTTATAATGGACTTTACTGGGCTTTGATATTGTGTGCCTTGGAAATTTTCTAATACTCTATCCCTAATCAGTGTTTTTGAATAACCCTATCCTAGTTTTGCTTTGAATATTTCTTCATGTTGTTGATTTTGTTGGGAGCTGTACCAATCAATTAAATAGGTGTATTTAATCTCATGTAAAACACCTTAATTACCACAGGTTGATTCCATTCAACTAATTATGTGACTTCTAAAAGGAATTGGTTGCACAGAGCCTATTTAGGTCCAGTGCCTCATACCAAAGGACAATACTTATGCAATCTGTTATTTCCTCTTTTATATTTATTATTAATTTAGGCAGATCTGTAGACTTTTGTTTTCACTTTGACATTATACAATGTTTTGTGTCAGTCAATGACAAAAAGTCTAAGGGGGGTGGGTACTTTTTATGGCCACTGTATGTTCTTTCTTTACTTCTGATGTTATTCAGAGACTGAGGAAAAACTTGAATATTTATTACTAGGTACATATCTCTGTCAGTTTTTAGCACAAAACCCCCAAAAAACTTTAGGTTTTTGTCTTTGGAAATGAGTAATCCACAAACCTTTGAAGGGGCCTTTACTTTACTTACAAGACATTATGTATTAAAATGTAAATTCCTGACACAGAGGTAAGAGGTAATATGAAAGTAAGCCCCAGCACAGAGCAGACAGAAATATACAGTATCTGATGGTATGGATTTCAGTAACCTGAGTAGCATAGTTCTTCATCACTCATTCAGAAGGATGATAAGTTGTCACTAAAATTAAAGTGAAAAGTGGACTGTTTAATAAGATGTGAGATTTTCATTTTAATATGGAATGGATATGTAACTGAATGTTTCTTTTTAGAGTACCAAAAAGATCTCTTAAAGATAATGGCCATGAAGTAATAATTTATTAAATTATTCCATGTATTTGTATATTGCCTTTAACCCTAAAGGAAAACGGAACGCTTTATTGGAAGGGACTAAGTTTATCGAACATTAAATGTAGCACCCATCTGGTTGATGTGTGACAGCCATTTCTACGCCAGCTGCCCAAGTGCACAGCATATTGTTTAGTTTATCAATTGAATGAAGGGGGAAATTCTGGTCCGATTCTGTAAGTCAAAAGTCGAATTTAGCAAGCACATTGGGGTTTTCTTCCTTATGAAGAACACTGTAGTACCTTCTGTTATGAACAGTACCATAGGAACTTTCATAATTAATTACTTAGGACTTCAGCTTAATATATCATCTGAGGTAGTTGAAAGTGAAAATGAAGTAGAAAGGTACACATTTTGTGTCCATTACAGTACCTTCTGCCACAAAATCTCTTAACAGCTGGTTCTGCAATCTGTTTTTCCTATTCTTCATGGGCTCTCTAGTTAACATGAAAAATAATAAAAAACAACAGTGCTGAACACATGTAATATGGTTGGTGACCAATACATGCAAGCAGAAGATGAGTGTATGTAATTTAAATTGTTTCTTTTATATTGTAATCAGGCAGGATCTAAATAATAGGTCGTGTTAGATTCAATAAATAACATAATAACTTTATTAGTTATTACAACAACAGTATTTTTTGTAAAAAATGTATTTACCTCTTGTGCCTCCTGGCAAGTGTTATAAAGACATTATAAGTGGTATTCATCAGAAAAAGAGCCATGACCAGACCTGCCCCTACCCGAAAACTAAGGATAAGGTAGCCAAAGAAACGTTCTTTCCTGACAGGCTAGGACTACAAATATGATGCTCACCTATGAAAATTCACTTTTCACAACCTTTAGCATTACAAAATGTATCCATTTACTACATGGACTGTTTCAACAGTCCACTTCTCTTCTTTCCAAATTCCAAATCTATAAAATGTAAATAAGTTGATACTCTAAAGACTACATCCAACATTATGTTTAAAGAAAGCTTTTGAATAAAATTATATGATATTATTATAATAATTATAATTGCTTACACTTATATAGTGCTTTTCTGGACAATCCACTCAAAGCGCTTTACAGGTAATGGGGACTCCCCTCCACCACCACCAATGTGGAGCATCCACCTGGATGATGCGATGGCAGCCATAGTGCGCCAGAACACTCACCACACAACAGCTATCAGTAGGGAGGAGAGCAGAGTAATGAAGCCAATTCATAGATGGGGATTATTAGGAGGCCATGATTGGTAAGGGCCAATGGGAAATTTGGCCAGGACGCCGGGGTAAGACCCCTACTCTTTTCGAGAAATGCCCTGGGATTTTTAATGATAACGGAGAGTCAGGACCTCGGTTTTATGTCTCATCCAAAGGATGGCACCTGTTTACAGTATAGTGTCCCCGTCACTATACTGGGGTATTAGGACCCACATGGACCACAGGGTGAACGCCCCCTGCTGGCCCCACTAACACCTCTTCCAGCAGCAACCTTAGTTTTTCCCAGGAGGTCTCTCATCCAGGTACTGACCAGGCTCACACCTGCTTAGCTTCAGAGGGTTGCCAGTTGTGATTTGCAGAAAGATATGGCTGCTGGCTGTGTTAGAAGATAAACATTTAACACTGACACAAATAAGAAGGGTTTTCCCTCACCAAACTTCAATATTGCAAATATTAAATAATTGTTACAGAGAAAAATGAAATTGATTAAATTAAAATTCTGTAAGATCTTCCTTCACACATTTTCTGTTCATTCACTGTACAGTATACTGTACTAACAATAATACAAATACTTAATTTTGAAATATTGTCAAAAATACCAAACCAGAAAACTATGCATACAATTAGTAACTAGTATTTAAATGCCATTTTGCATTTTTCTTCCATCATTTGTTAG
Organism: Lepisosteus platostomus; assembly: GCF_059453375.1. NCBI lineage: Eukaryota > Metazoa > Chordata > Actinopteri > Semionotiformes > Lepisosteidae > Lepisosteus > Lepisosteus platostomus. Next base: position 33,495,705 of record NC_142614.1, read on the forward strand.
CGATTTGTGTCTGTTATCAATGTATGCAAATACAATTTTCACAATTCATCCAGAAGTTTATGCCCTTCAAAAAGTCATAATTCTTGCTGTACCAGCTCTTGTTCATTCTCGTTTACCTCAACACATAATTATGTATTCAAGCATGGCAGCATTAATCTTTATTGCAAAGATGACATTATCAATTAGAACATCTGCCATATTAGTTCTGGTCTTTTTGCATACTGTGTACTTTACCCCCTTCTCATGATCTCCTGCTGTTTTGGTAAGCATTTTTTAAATTCTGCCCTTGTTGCGGTCGGTATAAGACATTGGTACTTTCATTACATGCCAAAATCTCATTAATCTTATGTTTCATTTTTACATATATTAAAATGCAGAATTTTTTAGGTAGAATGTTGTGCAGAGACGGTGCAGCTACATGGCAATATACAGTTGTGAGAAAAGGTTTGTGAACCCTGGAATGATCTGGATTTCTGCATGAATGGCTCCTAAAATGTGATCTGATCTTCATGTAAGTCATAATAATAAATAAAGACAGTCTTATTTAACAAACAACACACACAACATTTTACATTGTCATATCTTTATTGAACAAATGGTTTAAACGATCAAGGTCATTGATGGAAAAGGTATGTGAACCTCTAGGATAATGACATCTTGGAAAAAAGGTAATTGGAGTGAAGTATTCCAATCAATTAGTCAGGTGTTCCAATCAATTCAGGTGTGGGTTTGACCTGCCCTGCCATGTAAAAAATTACACAATTTTGGTACCTGCTCTTCACAACAGAATTCTGTTGAAGTGCAATATGGCCTGATCAAAAGAGATTTCAGAGGACCTTAGAAGAAGAGTTGGTGAAGCTCATAAGACTGGAAAGTGTTACAAAAGACTTGGGCCTCCATCAGTCCACAGTCAGGCAGATAGTTTGCAAATGGAAGAAATTCAGCACCGTTGCTACTCTCCCTAGGAGTGGGCGTCCAACAGTAATCAGTGAAAAGGCACACCGTACAATCCTCGAACAGGTGACAAAGAACCCTAGGGTGAGAGCTAAGGATCTGCAGGCATCTCTTGCATTTGATAACGTCTGGGTTCATGAGTCTACCATAAGAAAAACACTGAACAAGAGTGGTGTTCATGGGAGGTTACGACGGAGGAAACCTCTGCTCTCCAAAAAAAACATTGCTGCCCATCTCAAGTTTGCTAAAGACCACCTGGATGTTCCACAGCACAACTGCAACAATGTTCTGTGATCAGATGAGACAAAAGTTGAAAGTTTTGGTAAATGTACACAGCGTTATGTTTGGAGAAAACAAAACACAGCATAGCAGCAACAAAACCTTATCCCAACTGTGAAGCATGGTGGAGGGAGTATAATGGTGTGGGGCTGCTGTGCTGCCTCAGGGCCTGGATGGCTTGCAATCACTGAGGGACCAATGAATTCCAAGTTGTATCAGGAAATTCTACAGCAGAATGTTAGGGCATCTGTCTGATCTAAAACTCGAAAGAGGTTGGGTCATGGAACGTGATGATGATCCAAAACACAGGAGTAAATTAACAGCAGAGTGGCTCAAACAGAATAATTTTTCATATTTTAGAATGGTTAAGTCAGAGTCCTGTCCTCAGTCCCATTAAAATTCTGTGGCATGATCTGAAGCAGGCTGTTCAAGCAAGACATCCCAAAAATATACATGAGCTGAAACAGTGTTGTATAGAGGAATGGGCCAAAATACCCCTAAAAGCTGCACAGGTCTGATCAGCAGCTACAGAAAGCGTTTGGTTGAGGTTATTGCCAATAAAGGAGGTTCCACTAGTTACTAAATATAAGGGTTCACATACCATGAATGACCTTGTATGTTTAAACCATTTGATCAATAAAGATATGGCAATGTAAAATGTTGTGTGTGTTGTTTGTTAGATAAGACTATCTTTATTTATTATTATGAGTTAGATGAAGATCAGATCACATTTTAACAGCATTCATGCAGAAATCCATATAATTCCTATGGGTTCGCAAGCTTTTAACCATATGCGTGCATCATACAAGCAACACTGAAGGTAACCCAACTTAAATCCTGATTGGTTAAACTATAGGCCAGAAGCCGATTATCTAAATTGAACATTTTTAGACTGTTTTAGGGCTTGGGCAGAGATGATTCTACTAAATGCTTACAAAACAATTATGACATAATGTCTAATTGCAGAAGATTCCCAAGCAGAAATTAAGATTTAAATTAACAGATTTTATATCTTCATTTTTAAATTACTTAACTTATCAGTTTATCCTTCAAGGGGCCAGAAAAATGACACACCACCTCAGCATGACTGTGTTTCATGTGTGTTTCCTGTATTATTCTGTGTTCACTTGGTCTAGGGTCCTACTTAAAGCATCTGACCGGTGGTCAATCCTATCTCTTTGACACAGCAGATGAATTCAAAATATTTGTCTCAAAGCTGTAGGAATTTGTTAGACACTTGAAATGGTACCTTTTTCCTTATCCCAGACTGAATTGTTTTGTAGATAACTCTTTTACTATGGCAAACACTGCACTTCACTACAAAACAGAAACTCTGATTCAGTGAAACACTGAAGTATTAAATTTTACTGCAATTTGTGTAGCAGATCCTCCTAACTGTGTAGTGTGTTGTGGAGGACCTACAAAAAAACTTACCGTTTATTACAGGGATCTATGTTAAATGGCTAAGGCTGGACCAACGTTGATGTAAATAACCTGGCCAGCTCTAGCATGGTCCCTATATTACATGCCTTTCCTATTTCCCTTACAGTGGCTCATCCTGTTTGGCCATGGACCCTTCATGAACATCGATGCTAGGGCCCCAGCAATAGCAGAAGTTGATTTGTTCTTGCAAAACCTGTAGCTCTCTGTACCACCTAGATATCAGGTTGAACCTTAACCTTAATTTTTAGCAATTGAGACTTAATCTGATGTATCCTAGTTTGAACAGACAATCTCTTTTGTATGTTAGCCTCTTTTATTGAGAAAAATCAGTATAATGTAGTATGTTTTTTGCTTTTGTCCTGTCAAAGACAGAACATAAGACCTATGGTGTTCTGTTTTTCTCAGCCAGTTCTGTTGAAATATTTTTTTTTGTTTATATGCCCTAGATTGAACCTGTTCTTATTTTTCAATCATTTGGACTTACACTAATATATAATTTTTGTGTGACTTAACATTTGTGGCAGTATGGTGTTGCAATGCAGTTTTGACCTTTGTGAAGCTTAAACTGTTGGAATTTTTGGAATATGCACTTGTTACTGGGGGAAATACTATGCTTTTTAACCCAGAACTGACGTCTTCTTTTCCAGTTATGCATTCTTCCCTATACCTTGAAATGCTTGTCAAAAGTTATAAATGTATGTTATTGGTGACTGAGAAATACTGGTGTTAATAGATTTTTTTACTCAATGCAGGAGCAGAAATCTCCTTAGATGGTAATAAACCTGAGATGTTGCCTGCAGTGTAGGATCAAGGTAGCGCTTCACTACTAAATTATGTTATTTTTCTTTGCAACTAGAGCTGTTCAAAGAGATCAAAATAATCTCTAATTTGGTTTTGTGAAAAAAAAAAACTAAAGACCCACTAGAATACTAGAGCTATAAGCTTTTTTTGGTATTAAACTCAGATATGAAAAGGCTCTTTTTAAGCACTTGGTGCTAACTATTGTTTCATGACCTGACAAGCTTTTTGAAAGAGCTGTTTGTTTCCTGTATTTACAGTAAAGTATCTTTTAAGAAGGAGATTTTCCACATTTAGGAAGAGGCCTCTCATTAATTAACCTTTTGTGCAGTTTTTTATTTAGGTGTAGGGGATGCATTTGAGCTCCTGAAATAGAACTGCCTTTTGCCTTTTGGCTATTCTAGATCACTTTGGTTTTGTATATTATTATATCAATATAATTTCTACCCAATAGTCTTGAAGTTTGTGTTCAGAATAGGGGATTGATGTCCCCTCAATTAGCACCAGACATAGGTGATAAGTCTGTCCTTTATCACCATTATTGTTTGCTTTCTTGTTAGAACCACTGTCTATGACTTTACCTGTTCATCCCGGTCATATAGAAATGTTTATACTCTTTGACCTGAACTTATTTGCTCTATGGGTTATTTTATTTCATATGTCTCTGATTCTGCTCTTCCTGCTTACATCTTTCCATGGGACACTGGAAACCAGTGGCAAGTCTTATTACTCAATATGACTTTCTTCTCTTCTGCTCTTCTTGTGTTTCCCAAAAGTAATAAATGTGTTATAAAAAGAAAATATGTCTTAGAATTAAATATGCTTGGTCTAGGACAGATAATACCATACATTTAGCTTATCCCAGGAATGAAAAGATAGATCAGTGAATTAAGGAAGATTCAGATATTTTTCTTTGAAGTCATCACTTAAGTAGTAGTTCAGGTGGGTAGCTGCGTCTTAAGCTGCAAAGGAACAATAGGTTTATTCCATGCTGAAAAGAGAAGAAAGAAAACAACGTTTCGGCTATGGAGACTTCTTCAGGTGTCACCTGAATAAGGCTCCACGGCCGAAACAATGTGTTTTCTTTCTTCTCTTTTCAACATGGAATAAACCTATTACTTATGACTTAAGCAGGCTCTAGTTTTAAATTAACAAGTTCCTCTTATCTGAAACATAGGGGTACATAATTCATTTAAAAGGTGCTCATTCCAAAAATGGAAAAACAGTCTGAATTATGGCTTAGTTAATATATCACATACCTGCCACAGGTGTGAGTGCATGTAGTTACCAGTGTAAAAACCTTGCAGTGTACAGTCTTATATTTTAACAGCAGTTAGCAGCTATAATATCCAACCTGATAATGTACTGTGAATGTCTGTATCTTAGCGCAGCCTGTACCTGCACCTCGTTGAGCAGATGCTGAATCAGAAGGGTCAAAAGTGAACAGATTATTTAGTTAAAAGAAAATAATTAATAAATTAAAGTTTAATTTAGAGGATTTTTCAATAGGGAAATGGGCATCTTCAGAAACCTTTCGCTGTCAGCTTTACATCTGTTTCAAAGGCTGGTTAGAAATGGGAAGTTATTTATTTTAATCACATGCAGACTTTTATTTATTAAGAGAAAGATAAGACAAATTCAAATGAGTGATAGCTTCCGCATAATCACACCTTTCTCAGATAAAGATAAATAATTTTGTCTGATATCACCTGTTATGTCTTCACTTTTTGAAATTATGTGCTCTTGGAAGAGAAACTTTACAGCTTTGGTGCATTTCAAATAGTGGATCACACTGTACTCACTACATTTACCTTATAATGAAACATTTTCTAAAAGATATATATTTTTTAAATTACAGTTGGTTACTTGTTTTATGATAAATCTGGCATGCTAATGCTGTTTTACAATTAATTTAATATTACCTCTCTACCTAAAAGGATTTCTGTTTCTTAGTAGCCATTATTTAAAAACTTATTTGTTTATCTGTAGTTCAGGTGTAATGCCAAAATATTTTTTGTCCAGTATTAAGTTTTGTCATTGGTTTTGAGCCAATATTATGATTTCAGGTGACTAATGCTAGAATGAAAAGAAGCAGAAATTGTCATCTTTCTTCATCCAACTTGATTTTCTGTGATTGGTATTTGTATACTTTTTCTGCAGTATTTACTGTGTAGTACTAAGTTAGACTGGGGACTGGTCTGTTTTTACATTTGGCTGCCATTGTGGAAACACTTACATTAATGTTGGCCTCGACAATTGGGTTCAGAACACAGCTCCCTCTGGTAATGATTTTATTCAGTGCGGTCTGACAACAGCAGATGGCCATCCAATGCAATATAGCGCATCATGTCTGTTGTTAGATGTTTAGTTGGCTCATGGTTTGTTCCATATTTCACCCACAAATCAGCTCTTTTTCCCATACATACTGTTCCCTTTTTTCTGGATTGTTATCTTCTAAACTTTCAATGCAAGGATGTTTGGTTTTTAAAGGGGAAATGTTGTGCTTCAGAATGTTATTTTTTGGTGGTGAAGTTGAAATAAGAGGGCTTTGATTTTGCTGTCATCTAAATGTCAAGACTGGTTTCGTGTTAATGGGAAGATCTTGATTAGTGAAAGACAGTCAAACCTGAACCCTGCTTGCTGCCAGCCAGTATTTGAAAATCTGCTATTTCTGATGTGGTAACATGTTAAGCTTCATGCTTTCTGAAGTAGGATTTGAAAATTGTGCATCTGCTTATTTTATTTGAAATAGAAACAATTTTAATAAAACCAACAGCAAAAGAAAATTCCACATTTATATACCCAAGGTATGTTTCTATTTCTTTATAAAAATACTCCATAATTTTTATGGAAACCATTTGTGATGCCACATGGGGTAGTTACACAACAGGGCAATTGATTAAGCAGGTCTCTGCCCAACAGAGACATCCCAACACAAGCCGTAAGGCTTAACTGTGCAGTTTATTTCCTTATGGGACTTGCTGAGGCAGAAAAGATACGGCTTTGGAAAACTGTAAAGTCTGTTGCATTTTATGTTGCATTACAATATATTTTTTAAGTTTCACAAAGTATCACATGAAAGTGATCTCCAATAACCTTTAAATGCAACCATTACATTTGTTTTCACATCAGGGAAACTATTTTCTAATAAACCAACAAATTAATTAGATAGGGCTTACCTCTATTCTTCATCTGCATGCACTATAATGTGTAAATTGAATCAATTTTTATCAACAAAATCAATCAACAAAATCAAAACACAGCACCTGTACTGTATATCAAAAGGAACAAGACAACCTCAACTTCACAGTGGTATAGTTTGGACCCAGATACAACAATGCAGTCTTTTTTTAGAAAACCATTTATCTGGCAACACAATTCAGAGATGCTCCAAAGTCCATCGATTATTTATCATTTCAACAGAATAATACAATCGCAAAAGCAAGAACTAAACCAAAATACATAAAATCCAATGCCCTTACCATATAATTGTTAAAATTTAATCTGTAAACTAGACTTAAATACAAACAAGTAAAGGTTTATTCCATGCTGAAAAGAGAAAAAAAAACCACAATGAAGCCTTCTCACCCGAAGGTTCCCAGCCAAACCATTGTGTTTCTTCACTTGCTCCTTTAAAGCCTACACATGCTGATGCAGCCACCTACTAGAACTACATAAATACAAACATACAAACTGAGAAATCCAAACATGAAATGAAAATTGAAAATGGATGATAAAAAACTGGGAGTCTTTAGAATATTTTCAAACTTATTGCCTATGGAAAGCTAATCCAATAGGCAGAAATAGATGTCACTCAGTGAATTCTGACCATGCAGAGACTTAGGGAAGGTATATTATGATTTTTTTTTATTTTTGTAATTGAAATGAAGGATTTGTTTTGGATACTTCTTTATCATGTGTGTACTGAGTAAGACATATACAAATCTGAAGGTTCAGATTTGAATCCCAAGGGTATCCCTTGACTTCAAGGCTCTAATCAGGCCTTTACTGAGTATACTTTCCAAGACAATTCAAGATTATTAAGGGTACATCCATTTCAGGTGGAAATTGCCCTGGGGTGCCAATAGGAATTTAATAGGGCTAGAATGTGGAGTCACCAAGAAAATAAAACAACAATCTGAAAGAAAACCGTAACCCTTAACTCAGCTCCTAGCTATACTCTCTAATGTCCCTCTCTAACCTATATTGTCAGGTAGGTTGACTACTTACTGTCTAAACACAAAAATGTATTTTTCAAGGTATTATATCATCTGTGTGTGGGTTACTCAAACTGCTGGAGTCCCTCCTTATACGGACTCCTCTCAACATGCTGGCATCTTCCCTCGTGTCTGGCCAGTCTGCCTCTCACTCAGAACACACACCTGCTCCTCACTCACTCCTCACACGCTGTAGCCACCAGTTTGCAGCTGGTAGCACCAGTCGACCTTATGAATGAGGTGGAGTCAGGTGCTCCTTTTTGGAACATTTTGTGCTATGTCATTTTCACAACCGACAAACAGCTAGCACTGAGGTTATTTTGTTCCAGCCAGCTAGAAATCTTTTTCCTTTCCTACATTTCTTCAGCATAAGCTTTCTGAAATTGTTATCCCGTGTTAGGAGCTAGATCTAAGAGTAAGCTTGTGTATGTACTGTTTAGCTCAATTTCTTTTTTGTCTCTTGATAAGCAGATATCAATGTATTCCCTAGACCTAGTTAAATTAGGATTTTTTACCACTACTTGCAGGGATAGATAGATGCCACTGATACCATTGATTATCAAAAAGTACTATATATACATTATACAGTAATTAGTTAATAACATTGTTTCAAGTGAAGCATGCATTTATATACCATATATATTAGGAAAGTGAAACTCCAGTCCAGGTTCTGTAGTAGTTAAATTACAAATAATGTATAGTGTATAGTGCAGTGTAAAATGACCAGGCGGTTGATTTAGTGGACCGACAGCATGCCACTGAAGCCTTGATTAAGGAAGAAAGAGGGGAATTTTGAAAAGAGGAGAGGGGAAACCCTCAGAATTCGGGGAATGGAATGAAGTTTCAGTCACTAAAGTACAGGGACTATCGAGGTCCACCACAATTTAAGACATCTCTTCAGGAAAGATCGGTTCAAAGGCCCCGACCATGGAAAAAGTCCTGTAGATGCTTTAAGTGTCATGAAGAGGGACATTTGGCCAGTAATTGTCCCAACTTGTGTGAACCTATGCAAGTGGACACCAGAGAGGAAGCAAAGTGCAACTACCTCACGGCAAGCGTCCCGTCCTGTGAGGATCCCCACATTGCTAAAATCAAGATAGGGGGAAAACCTGTCGAGGCCCTGTTAGACTCTGGAAGTATGGTGACCCTGGTGACCTCTACAGCACTACCTAAAGGAACTGAGATCAGGCAAGCGGAGGGGATACCTATTACTTGCATTCATGGGGAAACTAAGATGTATCCGTCTGCGAATGTTTCCATTTAAACAGAAATGGAAACGTAAAGTTCGACTATAGGGGTGGTTGAACAATGCCTTACCCTGTGGTGTTGGGACGTGATTGTCCCCACTTTCTCCAAATGTTGAATACTGTCCAGTTGGCTAGGCAAAGTCCACTCCCCTGTCCGGAAGACTCGGACGATAACACAGATTTCCCTGGAGAAGCGGACCAACCGGAAGAAGGCTCTGAACTTGGAGATGAGTTCTTAAATATGGATTTACCAGACTGGGAGCCACCAGAACATCGAGGTAGGTTTGGGACGGCCCAGTTGGAAGATGGGAATTTAAGACATGCATGGGGACATGTGAGAAAAATTGAAGGAAAGTTGTGTAATAATAATAGTACCCTGAGTTACCCTTATTTTATGGTAAAAGACAATCGCAGAAGAGGGATCAAGAAGAAGTGGAGCAACTTCTGTGTCTAACTCCCGAGCCTACCAGTCGAAACTCTTCAACTTGGCCCATAGCCACCTCCTGGGAGGACACCTGGGCATGAAGAAAACAGCTGAGAGACTACTCTCTCGTTTTGTCTGGCCCGGAATATACAAGGCCATCGAAAGATATTGTCGGGAATGCCCAGAGTGTCAGAAAACTGCCCCACAACCTTATTATAAAAACCCTTTGACTCCCCTCCCAATTATAGAAACTCCCTTTGAGCGGATTGGGATGGACTTAGTGGGACCCCTGATTAAAACCACAAAGGGACATCAGTATATACTGGTAATAGTGTACTATGCCATGAGGTGCCCCGAAGCCATTCCTCTGAGAGCCTCTACAGCCAAAAACATAGCTGGAGTGGGAATTCCTAAGGAGATCTTAACCGATCAAAGGACTCCTTTTATGTCAAAAATCATGTGAGCCTAAGTAAGCTTTTGGGTATTCATCAGGTCCGAACCTCGGTATATCACCCACAAACAGACGGACTATTGGAGCGCTTTAATAAGACCCTGAAAAGTATGCTGAAGAAGGCAAAAGGATGGCAAAAATTGGGATCAATTGCTCCCTTATCTAATGTTTGCTATTCAAGAAGTACCGCAGGCCTTGACTGGGTTCTCTCAATTTGAGTTATTATGCGCTCAGAGACACCGGGGCGTATTAGATCTGGTCAAAGAGTCTTGGGAGCATCAACCTTCACCATTACAGACTGTCATTGAACATGTGAAACAAATGAGGTAAAGAATAAACATTGTTGTTCCCATTGTGAAGGGAAACTTGGAGAAGGCCCAGATGCAACAAAGGCAGATTTATAATAGGGGAGCTATTGTGCGGGAATTTCAGCCAGGGGACAAAGTATTGCTATTAGTCCTGACCCCGGAATGTAAATTCCTGGCCTCCTGGCAGGGGCCTTATGAGGTGGTGGAAAAAGTGGGTCCGGTCACTTATAAAGTTAAACAACCTGACAAACGACGACAGCATCAGATCTACCATGTGAATTTATTAAAGAGATGGCATGGTGCAGAAGTTCTGCTCACCCACTTCACCCCTGAACCTTTGGAAGAAGAAATAGGTGCTGTCACCGTGGGGGACCTGGCTCCGGCACAGAAGCAAGAATTACAAGAGTTTCTATCGCAAAACAAAGATGTTTTTTCCCCGAAGACCTGGTCGAACTCACCTCATACAACATAAGATTTTCATGGAACCAGGAAAAAAGGTAAGACTGCCCCCCTGTCGAATTCCTGAAGCCGAAAGGAAATTAATTAAGGAAGAGGCAGAAAAAATGTTAAGAATGGGAATAATAGAAGAATCCCATAGCGAGTGGGCTAGTCCCATAGTACTGATACCCAAGCCGGATGGAACTATTAGGTTCTATAATAATTTCAAAAGAGATCTCGCTGTTTAATGCATACCCTATGCCCCGTATAGATGAGCAAATTGAGCGATTAGGTAACGCCCAATATATCAGTACACTAGATCTTACGAAGGGATATTGGCAAGTACCCCTAGCCGAAGAAGCTAAAGCCAAGACTGCTTTTGCCACCGCAGAGGGGCTGTACCAGTATTGGGTCCTTCCGTTTTGTTTACACGGCGATCCTGCTACGTTTCAGAGATTAATGGACCGGATACTCAGACCTCATCGAGATTTTGCAGCTGCCTACTTAGATGACGTTGTAATTCATAGCACGACATGGGAACAACACCTACAACACCTGGATGCAGTAACTGGAGCTTTGCGAGAAGCAGGATTAACGGCTAATCCAAGCAAATGTTGTCTAGGGACCCAGGAAGCCAATTATCTTGGCTATACGATTGGGAGAGGAATGATCATGCCACAAGAACAGAAGGTGCAGTTAATTAGAAACTGGCCTAAACCTTCTACAAAAGTTTTTGGGATTGGCGAGCTACTATCGCCGTTTCATTTCAGGATTTGCCTCCATTGCTGCCCCATTCACGACTGCGCCACAAACCTAGTTGTTAAGAAATATGGACAAAAATGATCGAGAAACAGTGAACCATCACGGAAGCCAGTAGGTGAATGCATTTTGGAGGAGATAGTAGAGTTCGGTTGGTGAAGGATAACGGATTAACGGAAGAAATAAAGGATTACGGTTTACGGTTTGTGATTTAGATACGACGCGGACTTGTGGTACTTTACGGGCTTTGGAACCCGGACTGAAAAAGGATTTAGAGAACGGATTGTGGACTGGCTTGGAAGACGAACGAACTGGAGAAACGGAGAAAAACTCCACGGAAATTAAAGAAGAGAAGTGTGGTGTTGGTACATTTGTCTCAGCTACATAAACCTTTCCCCCAGAGGCACCACAGCAGATATTTTCCAATAAACTTTTTTTATTCAGAATTGTAATAATCAAACTTAACATCGATGAATGTCAGTAAAACCTGCAAAGAAAATATCCAAGTTTTTTTCTATTCTTCTTGGCAAAATCATTCTAGTTCTGACAAGTTTGTTGAGCATTGTTGATGAACTGCGGTCATCATAAGTCTTGCCCCAACATTTCTATTGAATTCATGTCAGGGCTTTGACAGGACCACTTAATGTCAAGCGGTTCCATTGTGGCTTTGGCCTTGTGCTTCAGGTTACTGTCATCCTGAAATGTGAATTTTCATTTTAGATTCTTGGCTGCCTTAGGTTTTCCTCTATGATTCTCCTACTTCACATAATCCATTTTCCTCTCAATCCTGCAAAGCATCCCAGTCCCTGCTGTTGAGAAACATATTCATAATATATGCAGCTACCACCATGCTTGATGGTATGGTGTTAATTAGGTGATGTGCTGTTTTTGGCTTGTGCTAGATGTAACACTTTGCATTTAGGCTAAAAGTGTTAATTTTGTCTCTTGTTTGAAGACAAAACCTTTCACCATGTATCTGCAGTACCTTTAACCTGTTTTGTTACAAACTGTTTTAGTAACACCTTCTTTCCTTCCTCTTGCCTATAAGGCCCAACTTTGTTTAGGGACTGACACGTTATCCATTTAAGAATACTGACTCTATTTCAGGCATTAATCTTTACAAATCTTCAGAATTGCTTTTGACTTCATAGAGGCACCCCTAACCAGTTATCTGCTTGCCCTGCTGCTATAGGTTAGAAGAAATACTTGATCTAGGTAGTGTCTGTGTGGTATGATGCACATTTTGCTTCTTAATGACTGTTAGCAACTTTAGAATGTTCTTAAAATCTTATAGTTAATAAACTAATCACTTTTTGTCTTTATTTGTATCCCGACGTTTAAAGCTTGGTCTTCATAGTTGGTTTGTCTTATCATTATATTAGTTATGACTAGAAATTCACAATCTACCTGAGAAACATGTCACAGAAACACCAATACTGCAGTAATGTCAGTAATAGGTCATGTTCAAGATGCCAAATGTGGTGCCACTACAAGACAATTACATCAAGCTCACTAATTTCCATAATCACCATCAGACAGCGGCAGCAGCAGCCAGAACACGCCATTGTGTTAACTTGTTTGATGTTAGCAATTAATGCCAACAGTGGCTGTACAGAGTACTTACTTGATTTTCCATGTGCAGTGTAATGGGTACCATAATTTAGAACTTGACGACATGAAACATTGAAGTGTACATATTGGTTTAGGAATGCTTCATCAAGCTTTGATGAAATAATTTTTCATACTGTATATGTCTGAACAGAAAACCACTTTGCCTTTCCATGCAGGCAAAAATGCATTTTAGGGGGTATCATGTGTGTGAGCAGAACCTTTGAGCAATTAGATGTGAAGACTGGGGGTTGTATCTGTTGTTTAGTGCAAGGAATCATATAATAGTTTCAGACTGATAATACCATCAACAGTACATATAGTAATGTGTTTTATGTGAGTAAATGATTTAGTATGTGAAATGAAATGTCATTATTATAAGCTGTTATTCCATGCTTGCGTGGCAGCTGTGAGACTATTTATTATCCAAGTTAGATGTGTGTTGTATGTATTTGGGGTTACATAAAGGGAGTGGCTCAATGCCAGTGTGCCAAATAAACATAATCAGTGCAGTCCTCTGAGTCCTCAAGCATGCCACAAAATCGATTGATGCAGACTGACTCTTGCCCAATTGGGCATCAGGGAGATGAACACTATAAATCCCTGTTTGCAGCAACGTTGTCTGTCAGTGCTGTGCTGTGTTAGTGGTTGCGGGAGTAAAATGAAGATGGACAAAAACTTATTTAATATCCTGAGAAACAGAGTTAACACTCCAATGGGAAACGTTTGTATGAATATAAAAGCATATGCTTTTGTTTTTGTATAAAAGCAAATTCAGAGATGTACAGTGAATTTAATTGAAAGTGAAGATGCCAATGAAAGATCTGTGTGTACAAGTACACGGACACAAACAAAATGCTTATACAGTGCCGTGAAAACGTATTTGCCCCCTGACTTCCTGATTTCCTCTATTATTGCAAAGTTTTGACACTCTGTGTTTTCAGGTCTTCAATCAAAATCTAATCTTAGATAAAGGGAACCTGGACAACAAATAACACCTTTTTTCTTATTTCATTTATTTAAAGGGATAATTAGAGTCAGCTGATTGAACACAGCCAGGCTTGATTACAGCCAGTCCTGCCCAATATAAACCTCTCTTACTGTATTATGACCCTTACCATCAAACTGTCACCTTACAACCAAGCTGCCAGCACAAAGATTCAGCAAGCACATTATACCATTATCGAAGGAAATTCCTGAAGAGATCAGGTAAAAAAAAGCTGTTGATAACTATCAGTCTGGAGAGGGTTACAAAGCCATTTCTAAGGCTCTGGGACTCCACCGAACCACAGTGAGAGCCTAATCTAGAAATGGAGAACACTGGGAACAGTAGTGAACTTTCCCAGGAGTGGCCGGCCTGCCAAAATTTCTCCAAGTGCACAGCATAAAATCCAGGAAGTCACATAGGATCCTAAAAAAAACATGCAAGAACTGCAGGCTTCTCTTGCCTCAGCTAAGGTCAGTGTTCATGAATCCACAATCAGAAAGAGACTGGGCAAATATGGGCTTCATGGGAGAGTATCTCTTATTTGCCAGGAACCACCTGGATGATCCCCAAGCCTTTTGGGTGAATGGTCTATGGACAGATGAGTCAAAAATGGAACTCTTTGGACAACATGGGTCCCATTATGTCTGGAGTAAAGCAAACACAGCAATTCACAGTAAGAACATCATACCAACAGTCAAACATAGTGGTGGTAGTATGATGGTGTGGGGATGCTGTTTTTGCTTTACTCCAGACATAATGGGACCCATGTCGTCCAAAAAGTTCCACTTTTGACTCATCTGTCCATAGAACACCCCTCCTGCCTCAGGACCTGGACAACTTGCCATAATTGAAGAAACCATGAATTCTGCTCTGTTTCAGAAAATTCTTAATGTCTGGTCATCTGTCCATGAGCTGAAACTGAAGCATAGTTGGGTCATGCAGCAAGACAATGATCCAAAACACAAAAGCAAGTCCACATCAGAATTCCTGAAAAAAAGCAAAATTAAAGTTTTGGAGTGACCTAGTCAAAGTCCAGACGTAAACCCAATAGAGATCTGTGGCAGATCTGAAATGAGCAGTTCATGCTTGAAAACTTACCGATGTTTCTGAATTAAAGCAGATATGCGAGGAAGAGTGGGATAAAATTTCTCCACAGTGATGTGAAAGACTGATATTGAATTCTAGGAAGTGTTTGGTCATTTTTGTTCACTCAGGTTCCCTTTACTTAATATTAGATTTTGTCTAAAGATCTGAAAACATCCAGTGTGACAAATAGGCAATTACAGAAGAAATACTTTTTCATGGCACTGTACATGATAAAGTACATGAAACCAGTGATTTTTTAAAATCCCAAACAATTTAAACAGATTTCAACTTTATAAATATTTTCTTTACCTTACAGTAACATATAAACATGAAATAGTGTGGTAATGTTTCATTTATTAAATGCCATATATTAAATTATTAATATAAAAATGTTTGTTTTGTGAAATAAATAGAGCTCAGGCTTTGACTGCATGAGCAAGTGGGTGTCTGCATCTCCTCAGGAAGAAAAGTAAATATGACCAAATCTGTCTGCTTTTGGTATGTAAGCAGCAAACTTATAATGTTTTATTGTATTATATTTAAGATAATGATTATTGTTTATCGATCAAACTATTTTCTAAATAGCTTTATCAGTACAGGGTCGCAGGGGAAACAGAGCCTATTCTAGCAAGCAACGGGCACAAGGCAGAATACACCCTGGAGAGGACGCTGGTCCATCTCAGGGCACAGACACAAACACAGGCATGCACACGCTCATACCAGAACCCAATTAACCTGCAAGTGGGTCTTTCAACAGTGGGAGGAACCCAGAGCACCTGGAAGAAACCTATAAGAAAACATGAAGAGAACATAAAAGCTTCACACACATAGCACCCCAGGAATTGAAACCAGTACCCCAGCAAGGTCAGAATTCCAACCACTGGGCCACTGTGCTGCTTATTGTGTATTCCCTTTTCCAAATTAATAATGTATAAGATGTCTTGTGACACAAAAGGTTTTAGGATATTAAACAGCTGGTATGGGATAGTATTTGGCCATTTGTGCATTATATTTGAATATTTAATTGATATGGTTTAATGTGAATTGTGTAAAGAAATGATTTATATAGTTTAATAGCTTACATTTCTTATGACTATTGACTACTGACTACTGCTGCCCTCTAGTGACATGCAAGAGAACTCCCTTCCAGCTGCACTATGGTCCTTTTTCCTTTTTTGCTGTTACATACCATACCTCTTCATACATGCTACAAGCTTACATGTTCCCTTGGCATGATAACACCAATGACTGAGTGACAAATGACATTTAACTGGTTGATATTTCTGAATTGTGAAAGTAGATAACTATACAAACAACACTACCCAAAGTGGAATTTACTGTGGTATACCTGGAACTGAAAATGCTTTAATTATTTAACAGATACAACATTGACTACTACCACTGTACGAATAGATAATATTTTGGAAAAGTTAGGTTTTGTTCAGGCAATGTGACAACATCAGTTTATATTGTCATTGAAAATCTGTTTTGTACTTTTGTAAACCCAACCCTGGTCTTACCAATTAGCGTTAGCCTCCGTCACCTTCGAGGATACAGCGTTTTGTGTGTATACTACTAAGAAGTGAAATAAATACATTGCATATTAAGTACAGTAATATAAAAAATTAAACTGTACTGTTGCTGAATATCTCTGAGACTCCCAGACTTGAATCCTCCCCTTTATTACCCTCACATCTTTATGGCTTTTCATTATAGTTTCATGATTTGATCTCTTGTCATCTCAGATGAGAAATAGAAACAGCATTGCAACAACAGTTCCATTCCATTCATAGTGGAATGATGTTTAATTGAAGTTGTCTTGTGCCTTAAATGATACTGCCTTATGCTGCAAAAAGCAGCTTCTGATTAAAACTTAATAAATAAAAGATTTCTAAATGTGAAACAAAATCACAACAGGGTACTTGCCGCTGCCACCATTAGCGACTGAAATGGATAGGCAGCAACCAAAAGGATGTGGGTTTAAAATTGTAGTGGTTTTATTGAACTGAATTGATAAGTGATCAGTATTCCTGAAAAAGAGAAACTGCCTTTTCTTCAGTTTATTCTCTCTATTTGTATTTAAAGAATCAGTTAATAAAATGATTGTTAAATATTGTAACATTGTACCTGTAATATTGATTATTTACAAAGACACAAACTATAAAACACAGCATTTTGCTAAATATTAACCTGTAAGTCACACTCTCTCCTTTGTGTGTGCAAGGCAAGGCTTAAGTCTCCTTCCGTTGGCTTCTTAGTCCTCAGTAGAATCTAGAGGCTATATTTCATTGACTATCAGAGATAATAAATATATAATCATATAATCATTTGTATTGATATGAACATATAAATGGTGTAAAAATTCATGTATTTTATATAAAAGATCACCCATAACTGCAATATATTAACTATCAGAATTCATTATGTGACTGAAAGTCACAAGTCTAGTAGTGTGTGGCTGCTGTTGAAAGGGATTCAACACACCAACCTGGAACACCTGTGATGCATGCTGTGCTTTAGGTTTCAGCTGCTGTCTGTTGGGATTCTGTCCCATTCATCACATACGGCCTAAACAAGCATGTGCCTGCTCAATGGTCTCTTGAGTTGTAGATGCCACTTGAAAAATCTCTTGATAAGTGAGTAATGTTGGTTCTTTTTTGTGTTTTTGTGTTTCTTTCTTGAATTTCACCAGCCTTGACATTCAACAGGTTATATTGACTCACAACATGTGCCCAATAAATGAGATGATATACTGCTTGCACAGCGCTTATAACCACTGAAGCAGTTTATTATGATCCATTTATCAAGATGAAGTCAAAACATTCAGTCAATATCCATAATATGTATACTTTATTCCCTTAAAAACAAACATGCATATTGCAAACATGCAGGTTTCTTTTGAATCTCATATTTGTTTATGATCAGGCTCAATATTTCATTTTTTTCTCGGGAAATGCACTACTTGAATTTATAATTCGTGACAATAGGTAGTTTGCCAAAGCTGTGCCCGAAGATAAAAAATGTATCTTTAATTTTATATTTTAAACGTTTTAAAGTGTTGTTTGTGTGATTGCACTTCAGAAGAGTACTCCATTGTAACCATCTCAATTTTGAAGAATCTCTATTTTTTCTGTAGTTAAAATAATTTACTTGGGAACTGTTTTTTAAGTTTCAGTGTTTCAATATTGCTTACACTTAACCCTAATTAATGCAAGTCCGTTTTACAAAGGAAGTAATTTCTCAGTGATTTTTGAAAGACTACTTGTCATTCAGGCCCAGCCACAGAGGGGTTAATTCACTCATTCTAAATCGCAACCTACGCATGTGCTCATTTTGCCTGCAGCTAGAAGAGGAATTTGGAATCTTCTCTTTCTGGCAAATTCATTCAGAGGGAGAGGTTTCCATAGTTACCAAGACCTAAGGAGCATTACTTTGCCAGTCATAAATGCTTAAAATTTGAGCTGAGTTCACAGGTTTTAACAGTTGGGCTGACCCAAGTTAAGGTGGAGGAATACTGATTTTCGGTGTACTGTACATATTCAGGTTAAACAGAATAAAACTGCTTATATCTTGTAGTTTAAAACCATATAGGCTGGTACAGACAGCGACAAAAGTGATTTTTCTTCCTGTTTCATGTTCAGATTTGGTTTCTATTGGTATGCTTTGTAAAACATATTGTACATTTAATTAATGACAGTTTTTTGTCTGAATCTTCCGTTAGGCACAAAACACGAATTGCTGTTTGCAATATGTTCCTTACAATTGTTTTTGTCATATTACAGAATCTAAAACCGAGGAGAGTGTGTCTTAAATGTTAGAATCGTTCTTGATTTTTTCTTTGGTATACTTCAGGCATGTAAGAAAGGTACTAGTCAATGTAATGTAAATTGGGTAATAAGATTTGTAGTCTTCGAGCTGTCACAGTACACCATTGGTAACCCTAATAAAATCTCAAGTAATAGGTTTATTCCATGCTGAAAAAAAGAAGAAAGAGAACACAACGTTTCGGCCGTGGAGCCTTCTTCAGGTGTGAGAGAGACAGGGCAGTAGGCAAAGGTAAAGTAGCGGGAGAACAAAGGTTGAGAGGGAGGAGGAGTGAGAGGCGGGAGCAGGGGACAGAAAGAGAGGCCAATCAAGAGGTGTGAAGTCAGAATGGGTGCAGAGAGGTGTGAAATGAAACTTCCAATGAATGGAGAAAATTTAAAAGAACAGTAATCTGTCGTTAAGGGAAGGGAGAATGTGTGATCCTAACTGCAGAATAATTTTAGTTTCGGTGGTCTTTCTGATGTATGAGTTCGGAAAACCGTCTTTGAGAACACAGACGGAGAGATTAGAGTGGTCGTGGCCGTCAGAGGTGAAATGAATTTCACCTCTGACGGCCACGACCACTCTAATCTCTCCGTCTGTGTTCTCAAAGACGGTTTTCCGAACTCATACATCAGAAAGACCACCGAAACTAAAATTATTCTGAAATGAATTTCACCTCTGACGGCCACGACCACTCTAATCTTTCCGTCTGTGTTCTCAAAGACGGTTTTCCGAACTCATACATCAGAAAGACCACCGAAACTAAAATTATTCTGCAGTTAGGATCACACATTCTCCCTTCCCTTAACGACAGATTACTGTTCTTTTAAATTTTCTCCATTCATTGGAAGTTTCATTTCACACCTCTCTGCACCCATTCTGACTTCACACCTCTTGATTGGCCTCTCTTTCTGTCCCCTGCTCCCGCCTCTCACTCCTCCTCCCTCTCAACCTTTGTTCTCCCGCTACTTTACCTTTGCCTACTGCCCTGTCTCTCTCACACCTGAAGAAGGCTCCACGGCCGAAACGTTGTGTTCTCTTTCTTCTTTTTTTCAGCATGGAATAAACCTATTACTTGTTCCTTTGCAGCCTACGCATGCTGACGCAGCTACCCACCTGAACTAATAAAATCTCTATCCACAATGCTCTACAAAGGTACTTTTATCCTGGAAACGAAAGACCAACCAGTTTGAAATAGTAACTGTCTGTATAATTCTGTCAGGCTTAAAACAAAACGTCATTAATAGCGGTCATAATGTTGAATTTTATTGCCTTTCAGTATAGTAACACCGTTAATGATAAAAGTATTGGTGGTACTCATTATAATAATAATGTGTTGTAGTATTATTTACAGAGTTTTATGTTTGAGCTTTCTCTTCATTGTACTCTTGGATGATTCTGCCTGTTTGATTAGTGTTGCATGAGAGATCGAGTGAGAGGTCGATTATATCCGACCTAGAGAGTGGATGATGGAAAAGAGGAGATATTGGTCAAAGGGTACATTCCAGTTCCAAAACTAGTAAAAACATAAAACCTACAGCCCAGCCCAAGTGTCTTCAGTCTTTTATAAACCTTATAGTTACTGTACATCTTTCAATAGACCTTGACTCTGTCTTCCAGAGTTCATACTTTAAGTATTTGGTGATTATACAATACAGTCCTATGCAATACATAGCCACCTCTAAATGTAACTTGTGACCTAAACTGTATGGTGATGAGGTCAGACTTCTCTAATAAAGGGGTTGTAAAGACACTGAACCTTTCTTTTTTGTCCCATGTGCCTTCTTAATTCTTAAAATCTAGTGAGGTTTTGGCCAGGTAAAAGTAAAAAGGTAGCATAAAGGATTTTGTTTTCTTAATGTACTGTATAAGGTTTAGCACCTTATATAAGTATGCTATAGGAGTTAGACTTTGATCCACAAGTGGAATCTCAAGGAGATTCTTTTTTTTTTTTTACTATTTTGGTGTTAATTTAAAAGCAGTTGATATTTTTATAATATGTGGCTTTGATCTTTTCTTCATGGAGGTCCTTTGAAAATTTTATTTTTAATATGTACTGACATGGTCTTCCCTTTACATAGTAGAATGCAGGCTGAATATGAATCTTAATCAATCCTTATTCTTCATTTCTGTGTTATACGGAAGAACATGAGAATGATTACAGAGAAGAGGATGCCTTTCGGCCCATCTCACGTGTTTGCTCTCTAGTGTATTATCACTTAGTGTTTTGAAATCTCATTCATCAATTTCTTGAGAGAAGTCAAGACATCAGTTTTGAAAACATGGCTGTTCCATACTCTTAACCCTTTGAGCAAAAAGTTGCCTCAGTTTTATAAGCATCTCCTCATATTTTCCAATTCTACTTCCTCTTCCTCCACTTCCTCTAGTGCTTATTCTGAAGAACTTTGTCAAGTCATTTAAATATTTTGAATACTTGAATTAGGTCCCCTTTCAGTTTTCTCACTCCCAAGGCTAAAAGTATCAATAAAAATAGTTTTAGCCTGTTAAAATAGATAGGACAGATTTTTGGACAGATTCCAGAGCACCAATATTTTTGTTATTAATGTTGTGGCCAACATTGTACATAATATTCTAAATGAGGTCTTACTAATCCATTATACAATTTTAACATAACATCCCTTGATTTGCATCCTACAATGTATCTAAATTTAACTATATATTCTGTCGTTTTATTGCTTTCTGACATTATTTCAAATTTTTGAAGATGACAATGATGTCAACATAAACACTGAAATCATTTTTTATTGGTGATCTCATGATAGTATCATCTACAAGTTTTTACTTTTACATTTTAATTCAAAAAGTGTGAAAGATTTTGTTATTACAATAAATGATAAGAAAGTGAAAGTAACATTTACATTATTACATCACAGACTGATACAGTGAAAGTGGTTGTTGTGGAAGGGTCTCTTCCCAGGAGACTGTATACCTCTGGCTGGAGGCACCCGGGAGGCATCCTCACCAGATGCTCAAATCACCTCAACTGGCTCCTCTTGATCCAGAGGGCAGCGACTCTACTACAAGGTCCTCCTGGACTGCAGAGCTCCAGCAGCCCTCCAGTGAAACCTCATTTCCACTCCTTGTACCTGTGGTCTCATAGACCCTGAGGTCTTAAAACTGTATTTTCTAAACTGTACCATAAAGAGACCACTTTTTTGTAGTTAAGATACAGTAACTCCATAGACTTTAATCTGGCAATTTCCTGGCTGATGCTATGCCAACCAATCCTAAAGTTGCTTAGGAGAAGCTAGTGTCATGATTATTACCAGTTCCAGTCTGGTCCAAAGCCCAATCTATATTGTCCAGCATGTAAAGCCCATTCAGTGCTCTAGAATTACTTTCTCTTGAGGATTCTTCAATATACTCTAAGACGAAACTAAAGTCTCAGATAAAACAGCAATCATTCTCATTCATTATGCTTTGTTTGTTTCAGCTGTGAGCTGCTTTTGCCTTAGAAGAGGTCAATGAGTTTTATGTGAGCAGTAAAAAGCTTTTGCTCTGCAGAAAATAGATGGAGGACATTGTTTTGAACCTTGCCTCACTTTATTCTCCTCTTACCACAGAGGAAATAAGTCTGCCAGCAATGTAAGTTCATAGAAAGTGCATTTGTGTCTACTTCTGTGGAATAACATTGATATTCTAGACATGCAGAAAGGAAAAGTACAGTCTGGGTGAAATAGTGTATGAATTTTGAAATGGATGTGTAGTTCTAGTGTTATATACAGTGCCTTGCAAAATTATTCGAACCGTTCAAATGGTGTCCAGTTTTATTGAATTACAGGTGATGTCATTAAAGTGAATATTTTTAATCAAACCCTGAATGCAAAAACTAAAATAAGTTTTGTTTAAAAATATTCAGTTTTAAAATTGTATATACAGTACAGTATAGAATTTGCAAATTCAACTAAAAGAGCCAGTATTGAAAGATGGGTGAATATGTTTGCACTTGTGAAATGCCTTTTAAATTGTCTTTGCTAGAGGTTTATGAATGTTTGAATGAGTATCTGTCCAAGAAATAATGCTTTTTCATTAGAGAAAGAGAGGGATTCACTTTCTATTTAGAAGGATGGTCTTCATTGTTCCAGGAGCTGCAATCTCATATTTTTCATTCTGCAATCTTCACTATGTCTAATGTTGCCTGGGCAGGTTGTGTGTAAGGTTGTCTAAATACCCAGTGTATAATAGTTTATTTTTCAGGGCTAAACCAAAGAAATTGGCTTCTTCTGTTTTCTGTTTTTCGAAAAAACAGCTATTACTATTTTGAAGAACAAATGGAATATTACAGATGACTGTGTTTTCTGGGTCAATATTTGCCTTCCAAATATCCTAGTAATCAACTTTGTCGATGTTCTTCATAGAGTGAGCTTGACCTGTGTCCTATGCTATCATGTGAAACTTGTTCCGTTGTCTCATGTGTCTGTTCCAGACCAGAATAGTGCTTGCTCACACATGGTGCTCCTGCTGAATGATGACTCTGGTCGTAGTCTGGCTGCATTGCAGCTAAAAGGATGTTGGTGTTGGACAATTCTGCTTTCCCTTCCCCTGGCATCATTGGATCCTGGCTTTTTATATATTATTTATGTAGAGCTTTCTGTTTTCTGGGTTCATGATGCCAGGTGGAGGAATGAAAAAACACTCTTCGTAGGGGAGGGTTATATTGTTTTGTGTGGTTTTCTGTATTTGATTTGTTGCATTCCGGCTTAAAATGAAAAATATTTTTTTTAATAAATGTTATTTTAAAATATATTTATTTATTTTAAAATATATAAAATAGCATATACATGACTGTACTATATTAATGCTGTAGATAGGCCTGTAGCAATTCAGTCCTTCTCCTTCAGTTTTCTGAATATTGAAGGGCAGGGTTTTAGCTTCAACTTTTCTGTCTTTTATGATCCTCATTAACCTTGTATTTCAGGGTCTGGAACTATGTTAATCAAATATCTTCTTCTTGTGATTTTCTTTGTGATTGGCTTGATTTTTTGATTTTTTTAACTGCATGCAGTATTTTTGCTTCCCTTATATAATCACAAAAAGACTATTAAGAGATTGATATGTGTTTTCAAGCTTTTCTGTTTAAGAGTGTTGTATTGGACAGTGCGGTGTTTCCTGGTCTCTTAGGAGTTCAAACTGTGACCGTACTATATTAATGCTGTAGATAGGCCTGTAGCAATTCAGTCCTTCTCCTTCAGTTTTCTGATAATTGAAGGTCAGGGTTTTAGCTCCCCTTCTAATAAGAAGAACCACTAAAAAATGGATGGATGACATCTAGTGCTTTTATTCTATCACAATGATCAGCAAGATATTGACTGTAGCAAGAACAATCTGATGAGCTTAGTCAAAGTACAGTTGCCCAGATATAGCAGCTGTGCAAAAGAGGTCAATAACTGATGTCAGGTGGCATTTGCCTGGATCTAGACAGTAAAACTTTGGTGTACAGACTAAAATCACATTTGCACTGCATTAAAATTGGGGCTTTATAAACTTCACAAAAATTCACTAGATTCTAGATTTTGTATACTATTATTAGTTTATTTTGACTAAAATTACAGAAGTGGAGTTTAATGATTAGATAACATTGTTTGCTTTTCTGTAAACTGATCTTTTGTACAAGACTTTTTAGTTCATGAATCCTGTGTAATAAGAGCCTTAATTAAATTGTAAGGTACAAAGTGAACTGTGATTTCCGTATTGGGGGAAAAAAGAGCATCTTCAGGGCAGTGAAATCATATTGTGTTGGACCTTCTCACATCAGTTTGTTGCTGACTTGTATTAATTTCACAGTATCGAGTGATGCCAAGTGACAAGGCTCTGCTCAAGATTTGAATTCTGCCCCTGGCAGTATTTCTCCACATATCATGTGAAGAGTGGGCTGTTTTCCTTGGCATACTTTTGATTGGACTTGGTTCAAGGCTGTGTTTGGCGTTTCTCCTGAAATGTGAAATATCTTGAAAGCAAGTCAATGCACTTTTTCTAAAATTCTATGGAAGTAGGTAATCTATATCATTATAGGTGGTTAATGCACTTTGATCCACAACTCTTGAACATTTTAAGTTTTAAATAATAGTCTGTATTAGATTCTCACAATGTACTGTGAAACTTAATACAATGATTTAATTTATGGTCAACAGAAGTCAAATTGAGTGAGATTATGATATGTGGGATCAAATTACAGTACAGTAGCTGAAATCTTAAAACAACCCAACATCTAGTTTTGTCGAGCTATCTTATTCTTTAGCTAATGTTTTCCATGAGTTCTGCATTTAACATACTTTAACAGAGGAAAGCCAATTTGCTTGCTTACAGTGTAGTTGTATCACATCTGTAACTTCTTGTATCACATCTGTAAACCAAAAAATTGTAACACCTGGGTAAATGAGGGACAGCATATTGTATATTGAATGCAAGTGCTCCAAATCCAGTGTGGTTAATATGTTAATTAAGCAAATTGAATCCTGTCATGCTTAGTAAGTTTATCATGTATACAGTATATTCTGGACAGGCCTGAATTGCCTATAATTATGGCTAAAATGGCTGCAAAAGGAGACTTCAGTGAGAGAGGTGATTGTTGGAGTGTATTTGGCAGGAGCTTCAGTGACCAGGACAGATTAACTTGCTAATGAATGGAGAACAGTGGGCAGAATTGCGTACTCCAGGAATATGATTCCTATGCATTAATTTGAAGTGCAAGGCAAAACAGGTAACCAGCTACAGTTCAAATGACCGTATATTTCAAGGTGGGGAGCAAGCAGCCATCTTCATCAAAAACAGATGGAACAGGATACTATAGTTGGGTTGCAGTACACAGACTGTTCATCGCAACTGGAAATACAAGAGCACAGGAAAAGGAGCAGTGGAAAGCTGTCATATGATCAGATGTATCATCCTTCATGTTCTCACCAAACAGACGGGCACATGCATGTTAAAAAGCTAAAGAACTCTACAGCTCTGAGTGTTATGTTCCAGCAATGAATGATTCTGATCACACTGGACAACCCTCAAGTGGGACCCCAGAAGGGGAGCTACACTACACCGGCAGTCCCAGAGGGGATTGTACCCGAGTGGTATTTTGCCAGGGGGAGGATCCCTCTACCACATAACCAACTCTGGTCCACACACACTAACTCACTCATACAGTGGACACGAAAGCCCTACTGTAACACCCTAGCAGGATGCTGTCCCTTTAAATCTTTCGATTATCTCATAAAGCTCCGTTTCTCTCTCAGTCTCCTCACAGACTGACATTCTCACTCTTTTTCTTGCAGGCTATTCCTCCGATAATCCCCTCCGGAACTGTCGTTGTTCTCCACCCCATCACGGGGTTACTGCAGTGGCTAATCATTCTTTGTTCATTCATATGCGGCGGCATGCTCTAACATCACCCCGACTAGTAGCGTCTCACACCTGCAACTGTCACGCTTCAGCCCGGCTCTCTCACAGCAGAGCCTCCGCATTTCTCCACTCACCACTGCAGTGACAGCAAGACCGAGGTCCCACTTTAAACCACTTCTACACCTGCCGCTCAATAACTTATTTACATCAGGTGTGGTTTCCATGGCAACACGTCTCCCTTAATCCAGGGATCCGCCCCCCCAGACCAGACACTCCCTGCATTGTACCACAATATATTTAATTGGGATTTTTTTACTTTAATTGACACAAAACATCCTATAATGTCAAAGTGAGAAAATATAAATTAATTCTAAGTATTAATTATATGTTTAAAATTGTAAAATTGCTTTGCTTTGGCCTGCATCTTATTTTGAAGGTTGTGTAAATGTATATTTAGGTGGGTAGTTGCGTCGGCATGCATAGGCTGCAAAGGAATAAGTAATAGGTTTATTCCATGCTGAAAAAAAGAAGAAAGAAAACAAAATGTTTCGGCCGTGGAGCCTTCTACAGGTGTGAGAAAGACAAAGCAGTAAGCAAAGGTAATGTAGCATAGGAGAACAAAGGCTGGAAGAGAGGAGGAGAGAGATGCAGGAGCAGTGGACAGAAAGAGAGGCCAATCAAGAGGTGTGAAGTCAGAATAGGCGTAGAGAGGTGTGAAATGAAACCTGCAATGAATGGAGAAAATATAGAAGAAAAGTAGTCTGTCGTTAAGAGAAGGGGGAAGATGTGATTCTACGTGCAGGAAAATTTTGGTTTCTGTAGTCTTTCTGATGTATGAGTTTGGAAAACTGTCTTTGACGTGTTTGAGAACACAGATGGAGAAATTAGAGTGGTCATGGCCGTCAGAGGTGAAATGCGAAACAGTGGGCTTTGAGAGATCTTTGATCTTCACAGCCCTAACATGTTCTCTGAAGCGGTCTCCGAGTCTCCTTCCTGTTTCTCCAATGTAGATGGCTGGGCATTTACTGCAAGAGATACAGTAAATAAGGTTGCTGGAGGTCCAAGATGCCATCTGGGTGATCTGGAATTGTCCTGAGGGGCCTTGAGAATGAGTGGTGTTAGATGTGTACTTGCAGGTGATACAGCGAGCTCTGTTGCAAGGGAAAGTGCCTGGTGTGGATGGTTGCTGAGGGCGGTCAAGGGAGCTGTGAACAAGAAGGTTACGCAGATTAGGTGGTCGGCGATATGAGATGATGGAGCGGTCAGAAAAGAGGGCCTCAATGGAGGGATCATCCTGTAGGATGGAAAAGTTGTCATTCAGTCCTGGGGATAGGAAGTGTGTTGGGGTGGTAGTGAAGCACCAAATGAATGCAGTTGTTACGGCGGGAGTTCCTGAGTTCCTGAGTTGTCGTTAATAGTCCTGGGGGTAGGAAGTGTGTTAGGGTGGTAGGGAAGCACCAAAGGAATGGGGTTGTTACGGTGGGAGTTCCTGATTGGGTTGATGGTCCGAGGGTTTTTTTTGGCTCGGGCAAGGGCCCTGTCAATAACACTGCTGGGGTATCCTCTGTTGATGAAAAAGGAGTACATTTTGAGGGCTTAGTTCTGGAAGTCGATGTCGTCGCTGCATAATTGTCGTAGCCGAAGGAACTGTGAAAAAGGGAGAGAGATTTTAGTGTGTTTGGGGTGAAATGAGCTATACAGGAGATAGCTGTGTGAATCCGTGGGTTTGTAATAAACCGAAGTTAAGTCGGGGGTAGTTGATGGAGAAATTGATGTCTAGAAACGGAAGAGTAGTGGGAGATATGTTAACTGTATATTTGAGGGACGGGTGGAAGTTGGTGAAATAATGCAGAAAGCACGTGGCTGCACTGACGCAGTCATTAATGTATCGCTTGTAGAGGTCAGGGACATAGCCAGTGTAGGAAGAGAATAAGCGTTCTTCTACCCAGCCAACAAAAATATTGGCATAGCTGGGTACCATTCTGGTGCCCATGGAAACTCTACTCACCTGTTGGTAAAAAAGGTTATTGAATGAGAAGGCATTTAGTGTAAGGAACAATTCTGCAAGGCGTACCAGGGTGTGGGTGGGTGGATACATTTTAAATGTATATTTTAAGAGTTGTGGAGATCTGTAACAAACTATTAGACAATGTTGTTAAAGCTGATATGCTGAATTCTTTCAAGATATGGCTGGATAACATCGTCAGTTCAATAAGCTGCTGGCAATCAAAAGGGCTAGATAGGTTGAATTGCCTCTTTTCAGTTATTAATTATATAATATTATATTATTATATTTGGTGCTTAGATATAAACCTTTATTTTACTTCTGTGTTTTCTCCCTTCCTCTCCAGTTATCCTGAAAATGGGGTTGTCGAAATGTGTGCAAATGATGTGAGGCCTCGTGCTCGGACCCTGCTGAAGTGGGATCATCTACGAGTTGGCATGGTTGTCATGGTAAACTACAACATTGAGATTCCAGAGGAAAGGGGCTTCTGGTTTGATGCGGAAATCACCTCTTTGAAAGAGATCTCAAGATCAAACAAGGAAGTCAAAGTGAAAATCCTATTAGGGTAAGAATTTATACAAGACACTTGTTCTGATCTGGTATTTTGGGACTACTTCAGCTGTTCTGATTTTCTTCACATCTGTAAAAAACAGAAGGAGCCAGTACTGTTAGGAGTAAAAGCACAAATGTAAGTGCATAAAGTAGTATGTATTTTAAGATTATTAGATTATATCAAATTTAATTTTCACAACCACTTTTGTAACAAAGTTACTGTTTGCACGCATACAGTTTACTGTACTTAGCTTAGTACTCTCTTCCAACATGCCAAGTGAAATTACATTAGAAGGAGTCCCTTCAACAATCTGTTTAAATGCACGTTTTCACATTTTTAGTAGTCAGCTTATGACATGGTTTAAATGAGTCCGATATACTGCCCAATACTTATACCTAATGCCACCCATTTGTGTTTAATTCAACGTACTGTTCTGTATGATAATACCCTTTATTTGGCAATGTTTATATCATTTGTTACAAAGATGAATCATAGAATGATACTCTCCAAAATGGCCCTGCAGGGTTCAGAGAATAGCCTTCTTTTCACAGTAATTGTAAATACAATTGAAAAATGATTAGGTTTACCGATGCACATTTCATGAGTTTCACAGAACAAAACATATTGTAGCAATTTTGGGTTCACATGGGTATGCACCCTCGCCGCTGCCGCCTCAGGTCAGCCCCCCACCGCTGACACAAACCCAGGCCTCCAGCGTCACTCAACAGGGGACCAGCCAGCTGAGCTAAAGGGAAATCTCCTGTCAGCCCGACGGCTGAGGTCCCTGCTATTCACAGGGAAGGGCTGTGATGTCACCGCGCTGGCAATCCGACTCGCACAACCTGTAATGTCGGCTGTATGCTTATACTCTCCTCCCATTAATTCGCCTTCCTCGGTGAAGGGCTATCCCATCCTACTCTCACACCAATGTAGTATTTTCGGGTTCGGTGAGGATGGACACGGTGACTCAGACATTCGTTGAGTGAAAAATGGCCCTTTATTTTTCAGTACAGCCAGCACAGCACCCCCGCGCCCGCGTGCCAGCAGAGAGAGGGAGAAAGATAGAGTGAGAGTGAGAGAGAGAACAAGCAAGTGCCAGGGAGAGCAACACACTCGGGCCTATTCAGGTTGTTACACAGGGATAGGGTGGCAATTGGGTACAAGTATAACAGGGGTGCGAAACCAGGGAACTATTTACAAGAACCTGGGCGATTTCACCAAACTGTACGCCTGTTTTGCAGTGGGTCAGCTGCACTGGTCAGCGGCTTTCCTAGTCCCCGCCCTGACCACTACTACTCCCATCCTGCCCCTCGCCACGTACCCCAGACGGGCGCTCTTCAGCCACAGTGCCAGGCGAATGCACCACAATATTCATACTAACCTTTTTCTGTTATCTCTGTGTTACTGCAAAACCAATAGTAATACACATAATATAACAAATCATCATTCCAAAGAAATCTGCAACCACCTGGGTTACTGAACAACACTATTCTTGAATTAAGATTCTCCTTGGTGACAGGTAATGTGACAAGAGAACCACCACCCCTGGGGGATTAAAAAATCCCATTTTTTATGTATTCTTCCTGATGCATAGTCTGTTTTAGTCATATGTTTTAAAGATTCTTAATCTGTTTTTGTCCTGTTACTAAACAAAACAAGAAATGGGAGTGGGAGGCTACCAACAGCGAAAGACTATTCCAGACTATTTCAACAGATTCAGCATGTTGTGTGTGTAGTGTGTAATATGCTTGATATGACATCTGCAAGAAGGTTATGCCACTATCCAAATAGAATGTATTATAATGCTTTCACAGATTGTAGCTGGCTACTCACATTTCTTTTACCAGTATTGCAGTGCCGTCTTCAGTTCTGTTATACTAAAGCATCTCCACCCCACAAGGTATATATGATATGTCCACAGTCACATTCTGCATTTAGTGCTTTATTTCAGTTCAAAACAATTTGGTTCCAAAAAAAAAGTAAAACATTTATAAAAGAGCATGTTCTGTTGTGATCAGTTCTGGAACGTAGTGCCCACCAAGTGAAAATTGCAATAAAAAAGATTCAACTTACTGTAGATCTTCTGGTGACTAGTACCTTTTAAAGCAAAACCCAGTGGACATCAGTTTGTCACAGCAGTATTTTTAACAAGACAGTTTACATTCTGCTGTTAATCATTAGATGTTAATTGGTGGGTTGTTTGAACTTATTCATACCAATAAATACCACTAATAAAAATGTGCTTTTAGTACTTGACTGGATCTGAATTTAAGTAAATACGATGCTTATTTTTCCTGATTCATTTCTAAAGTTGTCTCATCTGTTCTGTTTGATTGAATGATTTAATAGAATTGAGGAATGAGAGTATTTAAATTATATTATTTAAGATCACCTTAAACTCTGTTCAGGCCAATACAGTAATTATATCTCTTACTTGTATTATACTGTATGTACTGTTATGGGAATGATCAAAACTAAATTATAGGATCTTATACATGTGAATAGTTTCTTAGGGGCTAATTAGTGGATATTTAGAAAAGGAAGGCAATGTGTAACAAACGAGTTACAGCGGTCATGGTCATGCACGAGCATATGTTCATGTATATTTAGATTTCAGAAAGCTTTTGAAAAAGTTTCTCGTAAAAGATATTCTCAGGTGGGAGGCAGTAGGCTTCAGGGTAATGCATTTATTTTGATTGTGAACAGGTAATTATATACAGAATACATATACTGTAAGGGATTAATGCTCAGATTGGGATGATATAATTAATGAAATATTACTGGGTTTTGTATTCAGTTCATGACACTTCCTAATATATTTCAATAATCCATATTCGGCTAAAATATGATAGTGGAGTTTGCAGATTATTTCAAATTGTGGTGATTAGTAAACTTTATAGAAGCTGCAAATGAAGTCTGAAAACATTTAGACAAAATTCATCACTGGGAAACCACCCGCAGATGGTGTTCATTAGAATGTAAGTGTGTGCAGTGTTTCCCAAACTGTAGTATGTGCTCAGTGTCTTCATGGGGTATTTTGAGAGATATTTTGTAATGGGAGATTGAATATTTATTTTTTCCATTATTTCATTTTTAGTCAGTTGCTTTTTTACTTTAAACTGATAAGAAATTTCCAACTCACTATACTTAATTTTTTAAAAACATTTCTGCACATGTGGTGACCTTGGTTTTTCTCCTTGTACAGTATATAAAAAATAATTTATGAAGGTTATGTACAAGAAAACATTATCTTTCCTGGACAACAGCTGAAGAGGCTTTTTGTCTGTTTGATAACATTATCAATGGTCTTGGAAATATTGGGTCAAAATATTTTGGAATTTTACCATAATCACAAGAGTTGCAAGTTTAGCCTTTAAAAGCAAAATTAACAATTGCATGTTCTTAAAAAATGCCTTAACTAGCAAATCTTAATAATTTGTAGCTGTGTAAAAGAAGTGGTCAGTTTTTCATTGTGTTGTTTTTAAATAAATATACAAATAAAGGGACTTTGAAACATCGGACCCATCTTTGAAGCCACATATTTAAAAAAGGTAGAATCAGAAACTTCCTGTATTACCAGACCATTGTTGTACTATCTATTTTATGAAAAGCAAATTTGCAAACGTCACAAAGAACCAGGAAATTGTTTTCTAAAGGGGTACTATGTACCGAGTTGACATAGGTAGTTCATAACACTTTTGCAAAACAATATTGGAACCTCTACAGTCTCACACATCACACATGCACAGCTCGGAATTATTTGAAAATATTTTTATTTTCACATTAATTATTGAATATACAGTATATCTTAGGAAATCTGTCTTTTTCCAAAACCATGGTAGAATTCTGGAAGTGGGTGCTATTGGTGGTGGCTGTGTAGTAGGTCATCACACAGCACTTAAATTACTGTAACTAAGTTTCTAAGGTGTTTCCTCAATGTTCAGCATGAATGAGCATGAAAATGCCACATGCCTTTTCCCATCATTTCAAAATCATGAATAATGTGCATGTTGAACTGTTATCTAATCAGCTATGACAGGCATATATTTGTGCATAGCAGTGTTTTCAATGGGAAAACTATTGATTACTTTATTTCAGGGAAGATAATTGTACAGCATTGTGGTCTCTGATTTGTTTCTCAAAGAGACAATGTTTCACAATAAAAGCTGTTATCATTGAGAGCATTCGTAACATAAATTGTAGCAGCTGTCTGGTGATGTCAACTAGAAAATCTAGAGCAGCCAGCCAAACAGAATCACTAAGCTTATTGACTTGTTTTTTTTCTGTGCAGAAATTGGTTTAACTCAAGTTAATATGAGTGCAAAAAATGTTTCAAAACTGAAGTGCCAAACACTGTCACTCATCTCAGTGGTAAATCGTGTCCACATAAAGTAAAGGAAGTATTGAAATTATCCGTGATTGAGTGCTCAAGACATGTGTACTTGTGTACTAATCACATTATCCATTTTATGTCCACCAGAATGTTTTGCAAATTAAAGCTTAGAAGGTCCGTCATTTATTACACCACACAATGTATTCCAAGGCAGTCAGTTTGAAGTTTTGAATCACAGTTAACATGGTTTAAAAAAATTCCACAGGGTTTTGTTGTTCTACTGTAGAAATGCTCTTGAGATCCAGGAGCTGAGGCATCCCTCTGTGTCAGGTGAGTATCTGGTGTGTAGACTCGACAAGCCAGCCCTCTGAGTCCTTTCTGAGCACTCAGATGTCTGAGTAAACTGGAGGTAATTACTACAGATGGGGTCTGCCTTCTGCCACAAGGCTGAAGCCCAGACTACCGCCTTACAGGATTATATTATATAGACCACCTTGGACAGATCAGACCAGGAAATGGAGCCGGTGCAGGAGCAGGGAACTGTGCTGGTACACCAGCAGGGGCAGGGAACTGTGCAGATTCACAGGTGGGAAGTTGAAACATGTCCTGGAACAATATAGGTGCTGTACAGGACTCCACAGTTCAGCTGCAGTGGTTCCAGATGTTCCTCTTGGTAAATCAGGAGAAACCGTGCTGGGTGGCCATGCACTGGTGTCTGCAGCATCTCCAATGTCTGGCTTTGTTATTTCTGTCTATCAGTTGATGGCAGGTGGCTGAGAAAACCTGCAGTACTGGGTTCAGGTGGGGTCAGATGGAGTCGAGCCCCTTGTGCAAATGCAGTGATCCCCATGGTAACCGAGGACTGGGAGCTCGGGCATAACACTTCATAACTTCTCGTTAGCTCTTGCCTGTGTTTTATTTGCTTGAAGAAATAAGCTTACCTAAAGATAAACTTCCCTTGAGCTATTTTGCCTTTTATGATTGATCTGTATACATAGAAATTAAAAGATGATTTTTGTTTTATTTGATAGCGCTTTCTCGCATTCACCTCTTTCATAATTGCCACTGTTTCCTGACAAATTATATACACATGCTTGCTTTTGCTTTCTGTTGAAAATTAGACTTTTCCATCATTCATGGATTTTCTAACTCTCATTGTCAACTTTATGCTGTTGTTATCAAGTGCTATGGAATTAAAGTCCAGAAAACAAAGATCTTCTCATGTACAGTATGTGTTACAATTAAAGAAACAAGAACCACTTCCTGCCTTAAAATATCTTAAGCTGACATATTTTGAATTTTGAATACAAGAATGCGGGGACCTGATTCAAAATCCTCAAAGGTATTGACAAACAACCCAATGGACTTTTTCCAGAATCAACAGTGAAATAATAACCAAACAACACAAGTGGAAATCATGAGGAGAACATGAGGTATTTGTATGCAGAAAGAATACTGAGAATTGAAGCCAATAGATACCCTGTCTTCTTTTAACAAATTGAATCCTCAGATAAGTACTAGCAATCAAACATGCCAGATGTCTCTACTCATTTGTAGAACTTCTTGCATGCTTATGGATGAGACCTTCAAAGTTTTTCTCACATTCTTTCTTTAGCTTTCTTACAACATTGTCCTTAAGCCTGTCTTTAAAGACGTTTTAGAATTCATTGTGATCTGTTTTGTTAATTGAGAAGTTGGCTGGAAATTAAATGAAACTTCTCTTCAGGTAAGATTTGGTCAGTTCTTCAGAACAAAATAATCCATATGAAGGACAGGAACCAATTAAGGCACACAGATCTTTTCTAATGCCAGTGTCTTTTATGGTCAGAATACATTAGATTAAGCTACAGCCTTCAGAAATATTCACCCCCTTGAATTTTTTTCACATTTTGTACACCTCAAAATTTTAACACATTGAAATATTTTTTCCCTTTAATAACACAATAAATTCAACACATCAATCAAAAAATATTTTGTATTCATTGCTACGGAATGAAAGACATTTCTTATTTGCAAAAGTATTCACCCCCCCCCGCTCCGAGTCAAAACTTTGTACATAGTCCTTTAGCACCAATTACAGCCGTGAGTCTTGTCTGAGTGGGTATATCTGTGTAAGCTTTGCATATTTAGATTGGGGAATTGTTGCCATTTCTGTAAATTTGCTCCAACTCTGCGAAATTAGATAGAGAGCGTCGGTGGACAGCAATTTTTAGGTCATACCACAGGTTTTCAATTGTATTTTCAATTGGACTTTCTATAGGCTCCGTGACACATACAAAACATGATTAGAATAAATGTGAGTGTGAGGAAATTCTGCTTATTATGCCTGTTGTAACAGAAAGAATAAGGTTCTGGATCCCGAGATGAAGTTAAACGAATGAGTTTATTGCATGCAAGGAACAATAAAGCCACGTCTTGTTTCCCGCAAGAAACAACAAAACTGAAGTATTGTTCAAAGTGCTGGTACAAACTTTAGGTTTATATATCCTTTCCTTGCCGCTTCTGACGTCACTCGTTATTATGGTAAAGGGGGGAGGTCACGTGTTGGCCAGTTTACAGCTTTTTGGCCAAATGGTCAGGGATTAAGTCCCCAGGGGGTTTTCTAGCTCTCCTAGCTCACATCTGAAATCCTTATCAGTTCTCCCTTTCCTGCCATAAACTTCTGTTGCTTAGAAGTCTAATCTTCAAGCAGAAAGGACTTAATTTAACCCCCATCTTTACTTTTACTTCATGCCTTAAAAGAAACTGAAAATGGCAAGTCTAAAAATTGTCTGCAGGAGGCTTATGGTTGTGTAAAGATCTTGTACTGATCCCAGCTTTCATGGCCTTTGACACTCTGCTCCCTTTGGAGCAAAGGGAATCATGAGAGAAATACAGAATTACGTGTCACCAGATGAAGTGTCAGAGGATACTGTCCCCAGTTGTGGTGCTGACTGAAAATGGAATTGACAACAGCCCTCGAAGCTTCTTCTGTGTTTGTAGCAAGAATACCTTGAAGCTAAGGGTGAACTAAGGATGGTACAAGTCAGAGTCTTTGGTCCTGGTTTCACTCCTCCTGGCATGTTTTTCAGGATTCTGGCCACTGTGATGCTGCTGGGGGTGCGGTAGACCTTGAGTAGGCAGGTTTTGAGACAAAGCTCCTTGAGACAGAAATACATTTAATGGGAGATTTATTTGTACACACAATATTAGCAACTCTATCACAACCATTAGCAACAATAACAAACAAAGAACAAAAAAAAACAAAAAACCTACAGTAGCTCATGAGTGGAGCTTCTATCTCACTTATTCGTCTACCTAAGTACTAGGGATTACTCTGCCCCCGATCTGATACATTTAAAGAAAATGGGGCCCAGAGTCTGTCTTCCTTCATTTCATTCTCTTTTAGTTTGGATTTATTACTTATTACTATTTTTCCTCTCTTTCTGTTTTACTTTCTTAGTTTCCTTATTCTCTTTCATTTTCCCTTTCTCAGTCATCCCCTTGTTTTAGATATTGCTCCATTTACTTCTGTCTTCATGGTACTTCTCTCGACACACGTACTGTAACACAGTTTCCAAATAATATACAACCAACTGACATTCTCTGCTTATGTTACCGATAGCTCTTCGCAGTGCCTCACTTCAGTATAAACTTCCAGTAGTCTAGATGTCTTTCAAAGACAACTAGAAAGAAGGTTGTTCTACTCACATGTCAGTGTCGCTTCTATTAATCCTTTCTCCTGGGAATTAATGCAGTCAGCAGCAGGACTCGCATACAGATGCAGCCATTCAAAACAAGCGGGGTATGCTGTGAAAGAACGCGGTGGGCGTGTCGCAGTATACCGCGCTGTACCATATGTAAATTAGATTATGTTAATAGTATCCGGAATCACCTTGTAAAACCAGCAGGTGGAGCTAATAAAACTTAACCTCTCCTGTACAGCATTTGAGCTGTCTCCAGAAAACACCCAGTTTCGAATCCTGATCACTGCTGAGGGACAATCTTTTTTCAATTAAGAATTTAAGTTGTATACTCTTTAGACTTTTAAATTAAAACTGTGTATTACAGCATGTTAATCATTATACATTAAAAACTTGGTAAATTTTATGAAAGCAAGATTGCTTAGTTGGACAAAAGTACACAGCCTACCACCTTTATCATAAATATTTTAATTATGCAGAAATATTTTATGTATCAAAGTCTTTACCGAAGATATTACTAATAGCATTAATAATGAATGACCTTGGACAAGCTGTAAACTCAAAATATTACCCTGGTCCACATTCTTTGTAACCGTCTTTGTAAATGAAAAGACTTAATTTTTTCATTGACAAAAAGTAACACCACAGCATTTCATTGGTCCAATCACGCATTTGTTTCCAATCATACAAAGTATGCCTTTCACATGCTCATAAAAGATATTAATTTAGGAACATAAACATATTACTGTATGTAAACTGTACTGTATATTGCTGGTCTTGGTAGTTTCAAGAAAAAATACACACCAGTATTCCATTTCTCCCTAAACATTTTAAGCATCAAAGTCTTACATGTGGTTATTTCATAAACGTTTTTACGTGCTCTTTCTGACCATATTACTGTACGTTTATATACTTTGTGAAAATTGATCGTTTTAACCTTTTCTGCAAATACGCTTAATTTCGGATTAAACAAAAGCATACTTTTAGAATTGGATTAATAGGGAATATAATATGGATTTGCATTTCTAA
Source organism: Lepisosteus platostomus (assembly GCF_059453375.1). Taxonomy (NCBI): domain Eukaryota; kingdom Metazoa; phylum Chordata; class Actinopteri; order Semionotiformes; family Lepisosteidae; genus Lepisosteus; species Lepisosteus platostomus. The sequence goes on from NC_142614.1 coordinate 33,533,468, forward strand.
ATAAATTAATAACAGTATTACTATATTCATGCACTTTTGCACAAACAGTAGTATAAGACTTTTCATTGATATGCACTTGTCACAGGAGTGCCTCATGGAGTGACTGACTGATAACCTGGAAGTTGAGTGTTCAAACCCAGCTGTCACCCGTACAGAAGGAGCACGTAAAAGCGTTTCTGAAATAACCACATGTAAAACTTTGATGCTTAAAATGTTTAGGGAGAAATGGAATACGGGTGTGTATTTTTTCTTTAAACTACCAAGACCAGCAATATACAGTTTACATAATATGTTTATGTTTCTAAATTAATATTGTTTATGACCTTCAGATGCATTATGCTCCTCTTCTTTTTATGCTCAGCTACTAAAATTTCCCTTTAGTTGTAAAATTCCATCTAAATATTCAATACTAAGCGGATTAAAACGTGCACAGTAAAGAGATTAAATGATTCAATGTTTCCACTAGCGACCAATGCACCACGAGTGCCCGTGTCGGTCATTTTGGCCAGCCAATCACTCATGTACTGCGGTACAGCGCGGTGGCGCAGGCGTAGTTGCCCGCAGTACGGGTTTGTACTGCAAACTTTGAATGGCTGCATCTGTATGTGCCTAGTTCTAGACATGATGTCACACCACCATCTTACATCTTTGATTCTGTATCGATCCATGTTTGTGTGGTTAAAGGATTTCAACCCTAGAGAAAAACCCTAATACCGAGGACAGGGGAGAGTGTGAAGCAGCAAAAAATAGGCTGGGGTAAATGGGCTAATTGGGAACTGTGCTGGAATTCAAGGTGGAATGACGAGTGCTCCGGGGGCTTGGCGTAACATTACCCCTGTCCCCAGGGGTGGCTCCCGACGCCCCAGAGGATCGATTGGAGAGACGCCAGTGGAAATCAGCAATCGTTTGTGGATAGTTTGGTCAGAACAGATGTATCTACCTGGTGGGCCAACATAGAGACATACAATGGCATGTACAGCAGCACCAGCAGCCGTGGTTGCAGCAGGCTATAATGTAATGTGTGAGATTGACTCAGCATCTGAACATGGGATGTTCCATAAGCTAGGGGCCCCGTAACTAAAGGCTTTACCGCCAACTGTTATTTTATTAATTCGTAGAATATGAAGAAGACCTGCATTCTGTGATCTAAGCAGGCGAATTGGATGGTAAACATTAATAAGTTCCATTAGATAGGCAGGTGCCTGTCCTCTGAGAGCCTTGTAAGTAAGTAGAAGGATTTTGAAGTCCACCCTGTACCTGATAGTTAGCTAATGAAGAGAGCTAAGTATGGGGGTTATATGGTTATATTCTCTGCTCCTAGTAACAATTCTAGCTGCTGCATTCTGAATTCGCTGTAAGGTGTTGAAAGAGTGGTGGTTGCTCCCTGATAGTAGGGCATTGCAGTAGTCTAACCTGCTGTATACAAGAGCATGTATTCATTTCTCTGTGTCTTGAGTGGAGAGAAACTGCCTTAGTTTTGCAATATTTCTTAACTGTAGGAAGCATGTTTTAGATACTGTTTTAACATGAGAGTCAAATGAGAGCCTTGTGTCTAATATGACGCCTAGGTTACGTGCTTAGTCTTTGAGGCAAATTTTTAAATCCTCTGAGTTAAGTGCTGAAGGTTATAGAAAAAATCTTGTACAGACGGCACCTGGATCTCTGGAAGGGTATCCAGGAAGAGAGAAGAGGGTTGGTAGCCAAGAGAACACTGAAACGGAGACAAACCAGTGGCAGAGGTGAATAGGGAATTGTGGGCATATTCCGCCCAGGGGAGTAGGGAAACCCAGTTGTCCTGCATGGAAGAGATGTAAGCTCTGAGAAAAGTCTGAAGTTCTTGATTAGTACGTTCTGTTTGCCCATTAGCTTGAGGGTGGTATGCAGAGGTCAAGGAAACAGAGGCTCCAAGAGCTTTGCAGAAGGCATGCCAGAACTTGGAAACAAACTGAGGACCCTGTCCCTGGGGATTCCATGGAGTCTGAAAACATTCTGAATGAAAAGGTTGGCCAGTTCCTGTGCAGTGGGCAAAGAGGACAGGGGAACAAAATGAGTAGATTTCGAGAACCGGTCGATGATAACTAGGACAGTGTTGCAACCCTGGCTGAAAGGGAGGTCAGTGACGAAATCTACCGAGAGGTGGCTCCAGGGGCGCTCCGGACTGGGTAGAGGTTGAAGCAATCCAGGGGTCTTAGTCCGAGGAATCTTGATTCTGGCACAGATAGTGCATGCATGGACGTAGTGTCCAATGTCCTTCTTAATTGTAGGCCACCAGAAGTCTCTAGAAATCAACTCAAGAGTTCGTTTAATACTGAAGTGTCCTGTAATCGGGAGTTGTGTACCCACTGAACGACTGCAGACCTGACCAAGTTGACCATATAAAGTCTTTCCAGGGGACACTGCGGGGGTATGGGGTGGGCCTCCAGGGGCGCGTCTTACCATCTGTTCAATATCCTATCTTACGGTAGCCAAAATCCTGCTGGGCAGGACGATGTGCTCCAGGGGTTGTTGCACATTAGGAGGTTCATGGAGGTGCGATAGGGCATCCGCTTTGAGATTCTTGGTACCTGGGGTGTAGGTAATTATGATATTAAACCTTGAGAAAATTAAAGACCACCTTGCTTGCCTGGGACAAAGACGTTTAGCTGACTGAAGGTAAGACAGGTTCTTATGGTCAGTGAGAATGAGAAAAGAGTGTTGTGCCCCCTCCAACCAGTGTCTTCATTGTTCAAGGGCCAACTTGATGGCTAGGAGTTCACGATCTCCGACATCGTAGTCCATCTCAGCCACGGTCAACTTTTTTTTTTAAAAAGCACAAGAATGCAAGATGCCTTTGTCCCCGTGGTGCTGAGAGAGAATGGCCCCGACACCGTGGCCCGAGGCGTCAACTTCAACAACAAAAGGAAGGGTGGGATCCGGGTACTTCAGAAGAGGAGCAGAGATAAAAAGGCCCTTTAAGCGTCGGAAGGCGTCATCGGCTTGAGGGTCCATTTACCCTGTTGTGGACAGACACATTTTATAGGCAATAAAATAGATACTGGACTAGAGTTTCAGTTTGAATAGACAAATACCAAAGAAGAAACTAGTAGATTCCTTTCAAGAACCGTTGTTGACATTTATCAACCTGGCACACAAGAAAATTAGGATATGTGCCTAGGAAATATGGATAAAATGTAATTAAGCACTTACAACTTACAAAGAGAGTCTGTATACAGAGACCAGGCTATCTTCAAGTGGTCACCATATATAATGAGTGTCAGGTTTAAACCATTTCATAATAAATGCATGATTTGTAGGAGACAGCAAATGTTATTAGATGCAAGATTTTATTTTTTTAATAAAAAGCCTGTAATACAGTGTAGGTGTTGTTGATGAAGCCATGTTGAAAAACAAGAAACTTTCAAATTTAACATTATTGTGCTAGAGCACATTAAGACTGATCAGTTTGCACAAATCTTCCTGTTGTTATGCTGTCTGAGATGTCACTGAATGTAGAAAAGGGTGCATTTTCATTCTCTTTTTTCATGCTATAGACCTCACTTTTACCAGATAAGTTACCTGAGAACAAATTCTTGAGTACAATGAGAATCTGAAGAGTATTGATTTATACAGTGAGCAATCTGATTGAAGTTCTTTGCTCAAGCCTCCAGTAGCTCTGCTATGACCCCTAAGCAGCCCTAGCAGATTTTATAGAACATAAGATCAGATGGCAGTTTTTCTAACTTTGTAGTCCATTATTAATTCTAACTCTATTTAAGTGCTATATAAATGTATTTGATGTGTTGGTGTGTGAATTCTGTTTAAAAAGTATGTAGCAAGATTGATGTTTTTTTTAAACTAAAGATGCCATATATTTTCATACTCAACAAACTATTCCAGTGACAGAAAGACTATTTGTATAATTTCATTTGAATATTCGCATAGTTTGTACCTTTTCCCAGTTAGGAGAATGGTAAAAAGGTGCCAAAAATAAATATTTAATTCTTTCTGGAATGCAAGAGGAAACATTTCACCTTTCCTTATTAGCAAAACACAGCCAGCAGCCATATCACCCTGCAACTCACAACTGGCAACACACTGAAGCTAAGCAGGTGTGAACCTGGTCAGTACCTGGATGGGAGACCTCCTGGGAAAAACTAAGGTTGCTGCTGGAAGAGGTGTTAGTGGGGCCAGTAGGGGGCGCTCACCCTGTGGTCCACGTGGGTCCTAATGCCCCAGTATAGTGATGGGGACACTATACTGTAAACAGCGACCGTCCTTCGGATGAGATGTAAAACCGAGGTCCTGACTCTCTCATTAAAAATCCCAGGGCGATTCTCGAAAAGAGTTGGGGTGTAACCCTGGCGTCCTGGCCAAATTTCCCATTGGCCCTAACCAATCATGGCCTCCTAATAATCCCCATCTCTAAATTGGCTTCATTACTCTCTGCTCTCCTCCCCACTAATAGCTGATGTGTGGTGAGCGTTCTGGCGCACTATGGCTGCCGTCGCATCATCCAGGTGGATGCTGCACATTGGTGGTGGTGGAGGGGAGACCCCATTACCTGTAAAGCGCTTTGAGTGGAGTGTCCAGAAAAGTGCTATATAAGTGTAAGCAATTATTATTATTAATTATTACTTTGCTGTGTGTTTATTCTTAGCTTTTCATGAACACTTTAGATCACCACAACATTTTTATTCTAATTATACATATCACAGGGTGATAGCAGTTTTGTCTTTTGACTGTTCCTCCTTGTCATAGTGACTTAGCTCTTTTAGCAACAGCAACTGGTGAGCAACAAACGTGTGTTTACCAGTCATAAAAATTAAATTGAAGAAGTGTTTTCTGTAATCGTTATATTTCCCTAACATTCCCTCTTTGCCAGGCTTCAGAGCAGAACAGAAAGTGATATGATACCAAAATTGAACAGTACAGGACACACTAGGAAATAAAAATAAATTAAAAGGCAAACATTTTAACCACTCATTTAAGTTCTCTTAAAGTCAATTATGTTATTACAGTTTGTAGTGAAGTTTGCAATTGACATATGGTGTTTCTCTGTTTTGCATTTCAGAGGCCCTGATGATGTCATTAGTGACTGCAAGCTCCTCATTGTGGAGGAAATTTACAAGATTGAGAAGCCAGGGGCACCACCATTGACATCTGCTGATGGGCAGTTTAAACGTAAGCCTTCAGGGTGTTGTTAAAGAAACTCGTGTACTATAGAAAAGTGAGTAGCACTTTTTTGAGAATTTACTGTTGAAAGATAAGTCAATCCCACAGCCAGTAATAAATTAATGACACTAATGTATCACAGAGTGGCTGTGGCATGTCTGGAATCACATAAAATCATGCCAACATCCAAAGTGAAAATGGAGTGTTGGTTGCAATTTACACATTGAATTAATAAAGGACAGAGTGTTGTCTTGCCTTTATAAACTATTTTGGTTGCTGTCCCAGAAATAAATTTTAGGTTTTGCATTTATGCAGGGAAGTCCAGGATGCCCTGTTGGCATTCTCTCAGGCTGTTTAATTCAGCTTTCATTTTTCATTTTACTTTTGCTGTTACTGCACAGGACAAGAGATTAACCCTGCTTCTGTCCACAGATAATATGATCATACAGTGGAAATTCTATAGTTGTTTTTCCAGTTCATTATAAAATAATTAAATAATAATATATATTTTTTAATTGATGGATTCATTGCAATTCATTGTAGATGTATTCATTGCAAAATTCCATTATTTTTTTAATATTACAGTATACTAATCAATTAATTTAGGTCACAGATTAAAAAGAAAAGAGTGCTTAATATAACCAATTTTTAAAATTTTGTACACAGATGCTTCTGTACCTGTAGCTTATTACAATATTTACATGCTTTTGAGCTCATACCAAGGTCAGCATAAAATTGATTAATGATTCTGAAACATTCAAAACCCTGTTAGAGAAAGAAACAAAATATACACTATTAGAATACTACTAACTAAAACAATAATAAAGTCTATTCCTAAATTGTTGTAACGTCTGTCACATTTTGTTGTTCTTTTGTGCATTTCAGAACACTAAAGAAATATTAAATATGTCCAGAATATGTTTGGAAGGAACACACCCTCTGATATTTTATAAATCACTTTTATAATCTAGGCACAAACAAGAACAGCATGCTTATGATCAAAAACAAACTCAAAAGACCTTGCAAACAAACCCAGTCAGTGGTTTTCTCAGTGATCCTGCTTGCACCTGGTAAAAATGAACAACTGTAAATGATAATTCACTGAAAAACTGAGAGTGTGAGTTATGCAGATGTACAGTATATAGGTGAGGTAGCAGCTGAGGTATGTAGATGCATGCTAAAGAAGACTTCATCTTTTTCAGCTACTGGAAACCTTTTTATGACAAAGCCCATTTGTATAAATTGTATTAGAAAACAGTTGATTACTTTTGAATAAGATGAGTACCAGTAAGAATCTACAGTGAAATTAAAAAATATTTAAGCATGAATGCAAGAAATTCTGGAAGCCAAATAATCAGAAACAAAAAGCAAGAAATAGAAGCTCTTGATTTAGCATATGATTATGACATAATTGAAATCACAGAAGCATGGCTGAAAGATTATAACTGACAGCGGAATATGGATTTTGTACCATACTCAATACACTATAACCTTTTCCATGTTTTTTAAAACTGTGGTGCTGGTCCTGAAGAAAGATGGGAATCCAATTTTGTGTGGATTTCAGATCACTCAACAGCATCTCGACATTCGATACTTACCCAATTCCCAAAATTGTTTGAGAGACTAGGGAAAGGCACTTTCATCAGTACCTTCACCTTGTGTATGGAGTATTGGCATATACTGTATGCCAGTGCATCTATTACAAGCTTAGGTGCAGTTTTGCTACTGGGAGAGGAGGAGAATCAAGAACTCGTCTTATTCATTAGCAGGAAGCTCTTGCCAAGGAAGCCCAGGTATTCTGTGGTGGAGCTGGAATGCCTGACAGTTAAAGGGAACCAGGACACCCTTAAATCTATTGACGATCCAATGATTTTACCACATAAAGGATAATAATGCTCAGATTTATCAGTGGTATCTGTCTCTCCAGCCCTTCAATATCCAGGTCTAATACCCGGCCAGGAAAGAATATCAGGTTGTGGACTTCCTCTCTTGCGGTTTTGGACTTTCATTCCTGCGAGAATATTAGAGGCGGGGGGGGGGGGGGGGGGGTTATGGTCAGATGCTTATCCCTACAGCTTCATTATTCATTTTTCTATAATTAGAAACGTCCTCTTACGTTAAGGTTTAGTTGGGTGTGTTACATTCCGGGTATTGTCAGGAGTGTGAACTTGTATGTGAGCTTCTCAGATTCCCTAATATAGACATACAGATTAGTCCAGGAGTCTGAGTATACTACTGAATGAGTTAAAAGGTTAAAACCAGCAATTATTTTTTTTGTGCTTGAATCATCTACTTTTTTTTACATTTAATTAAAAGGTTAAAATCTATGTTCTTTTTGATTTCTCATTCAATCAAGAAAATCTTTCCTTAATATTTTAAAATATTTTTGATATTTTTTATTTTTCTTCCTTTCAAATTTGTGGGGAATTCGCCTCCACTGTTGGGACAGGGGCAATTTTTTCATGAGTCTCTCTCCCTTGATCATTGCAGGGGGACAACATCATCAAAGTAGGACCAAGCCAAAGAAAAGAATAGTGCAGTGGAGGCTAACACAGTATTACAACAGCAAAAGAAGAGTGATGTATGAAATGAGGTGTCTCAGACATAATAACAGAAAACTCGGGTGATGAAAGGGAAGTAGCTGTTATATTAAGTGATTATTTCACTCACGTGTTTACAAAATAAATAATTTACAACATGCCTCAGGATACCCCAGGACAAGGTTGTTTAAATATTATTATTAAAGAATCATCAAGATAAATCTCCAGGGTCTGATGATATTCTATCCATTGTACGTAAAGAAGATGTTCTTCATATAATGCTACATATTCATTAGCAAAACCCTTCCAGCAATTACTTTAAAGCAGTGTTGATAATAATTAGAAACTAGAAGATAATGTGTCAGTGGGGATTTAGGTTAAATAACTTGTTAGAGAAGTTTGAAAAGGCATCAGTAATCAACATATACATAAATAGATACAGTATATTGTATGAGAATATAGCATGAAATATTTAATATGTTAGAATACTTTCTCACAAATAGTAATTTCTTCATAGAAGATTCTAAAATTGCAAGCAATAGTCATTCAAGGAATGGGAACTGGTTAATAGAACGAAAAATATCAGGGATGAATTCTCGGGGTGTTGTAAAGAATCGAGTACCATAAGAATCAATAAACCACCGCTCTCCTTTATATCAATGATCGAGACTGTGGAATAGGTAGTAAACTAGTAAAGCTTACAGTTGATATATAACCTGTTTGGTTATATAGTTAAAGTGTAGAATTTAATTAATTAACAGAATTTAAATAAAGGGAATGTTGTGTTAAAATTGAACTATGCACTAAAAAGATCCTGTTTAGCATGCAGTGTACAGTAACAGTAAAACGTCTGAAGTCAGAAGTAGAAACAACATAAGAGAGCCTTCAATACCTCAAAAGAGGTACAGTGGTGTACAGTGATTGCCCCCCCTGTTGAAACATAAATCAACTGTGGTTTATCACATCTTTGGAAAGCTGAGTTCAATTTCTCTAGCCACACCCAGGCCTGATTACTGCCACACCTGTTCTCAATCAAGAAATCACTTAAATAGGCCCTGCCTGACAAAGTGAAGTAGACCAAAAGATCCTCAAAAGCTAGACATCATGCTGTGATCCAAAGAAAATCAGGAACAAATGAGAAACAGAGTAATTGAGATTTATCAGTCTGGGAAAAGTTATAAAGCCATTTCTAAAGCTTTGGGACGCCAGCGAACCACAGTGAGAGCCATTATCCACAAATGGTGAAAACATGGAACAGTGATGAACCTTCCCAGGAGTGGCCGGCCAACCAAAATTACCCCAAGAGCGCAGCAACGACTCATCCAAGAGATCACAAAAAACCCCACAACAACATCCAAAGAACTGCAGGCTTCACTTGCCTCAGTTAAGGTCAGTGTTCACGACTCCACCATAAGAAAGAGACTGGGCAAAAATGGCCTGCATGGCAGAGTTCCAAGACAAAACCACTGCTGAGCAAAAAGAACATAAAGGCTCATCTCAGTTTTGCCAGAAAACATCTTGATGATCCCCAAGACTTTTGGGAAAATACTCTGTGGACTGACGAGACAAAAGTTGAACTTTTTGGAAGGTGTGTGTCCCATTACATCTGGCTTAAAAGTAACACAGCATTTCAGAAAAGGAACATCATACCAACAGTAAAATATGGTGGTGGTAGTGTGATGGTCTGGGGCTGTTTTGCTGCTTCAGGACCTGGAAAACTTGCTGTGGTAAATGGAACCATGAATTCTGCTGTCTACCAAAAAATCCTGAAGGAGAATGTCCGGCCATCTGATCGTGACCTCAAGCTGAAGCGCACTTGGGTTCTGCAGCAGGACAATGATCCAAAACACACCAGCAAGTCCACCTCTGAATGGCTTAAGAAAAACAAAATGAAGACTTTGGAGTGGCCTAGTCAAAGTCCTGACCTGAATCCGATTGAGATGTTGTGGCATGACCTTAAAAAAGCGGTTAAGGCTTAAAAACCCTCCAATGTGGCTGAATTACAACAATTCTTCAAAGATGAGTGGGCCAAAATTCCTCCACAGCACTGTAAAAGACTCATTGCCAGTTATTGCAAACGCTTGATTTCAGTTGTTGCTGCTTAGGGTGGCCCAACCAGTTATAAGGTTTAGGGGGCAATCACTTTTTCACACAGGGCCATGTAGGTTTTTTTTTTTCCCTTAATAATAAAAACCTTCATTTAAAAACTGCATTTTGTGTTTACTTGTGTTATCTTTGTCTAATATTTCAATGTGTTTGATGATCTGAAACATTTCAGTGTGACAAACATGCAAAAAAATAAGAAATCAGGAAGGGGGCAAACACTTTTTCACACCACTGTACTTTTTATCTGGAGGAAGCTGCATAGTCATATTGTATCAACTTGTAACTCTCTTAAGGCCTTCTCTCTGTAACTTTTTGTACTCTGGCATTTTTAAGTTAGAGTAATAGCTGGTCCCTATGTTCTACACTCTAAAGCAGGGGTGGGGAACCTTTTTTCTGCCAAGGGCCATTTGGATATTTATAACATCATTCGCGGGCCGTACAAAATTATCAATTTAAAAATTAACCTGCTTTATTTGGCCAAACATTTAATTAACTCACCCCTAATGTAATGGCTGGAACTGCCTCTCTTTGGTGAGGCGTGTGATGTTAGCTGGTATTGATGATGTTGCTACTCGCAACTGCTTTTCCAGGTTTGCGTCGGTCAGTCTGGAGCCCAGTCGATCAAACAGCCACTTGCTATCATTGAGTTCCCTGACAGGTTTTCCCTTCACCTCCATGAACTGCTTGACTTCAGTTCTTAAAACACAGTGTGTTAACACTCTCACAACGTGTACACTCCCAGCCTGCCTGGCACTGACTGCCCTCTGACTCACCGCGATACAGGCAGACGGGCCGCGGGCAGCCGGCGAGAACCATGCGTGTCTGTCCCGTAATGGACGTTCCTTGCTTGTCCCTCAAAATTAACGTTATTATTATGATTCACTTAATATAAATTTATGTTGCTATGAAAAAAGCTCCTAGATTTATTGAATTTCAAGTCCCGCCTGCGTAGGGCTGGGCGATATGGCGAAAAACATTATCACGATATAAAAGTTTACATCAGTTGATATCGATAATTATCACGATGAATGTCAAATCATTGTTTTTTTCAAGTATAAAGGCAGATTTTTTTCTCCTGAGTGAAAGTTGAAGAAACCAGACAGTTAATCGGTGCAGTATTTAGTGCGCATGCGCGTATCATGCGTAAAGCATGAACGTTTATCGTACTTTTGTTAAAATTATATCGAGGAAAATTATATCGCGATAATTATTGTTATCGAATTATCGCCAGGCTCTACGCCTGCGGTTGCCTTGGCAGGGCCAGACCAAATGATTTTTTTTGTTCCCCACCCCTGCTCTAAAGTATTCAAGAAATTATTCACTTGCAGCCCTTTTCTGTTTACTGAAATTTGTACAGTAGTTAGCAGCATGAAAAGTTGTATCGGGGAAAGAAAAAAATCAGGCCGATTGCAATTTATTGGATTTTTACATTCTACACCAATAAAAAATGTACATGTCATGCCCAACATGACAATGTAAGAAATTGATTATTAAAAGTAAAAAAAAATGAAAAGGTAATTTTTGTAATGTTTCGATGTTACTATTAAAATATAAGGAAACGTTTATTTCAATGTTATATTCTTAGTGAAATGCTTTATCAATATCCCTGTCATTGTCAGAACTTTTTCCTGAAGTCAGTCTTTGCAAATCCTTTGTTTACAGATTTGTAGATGTTTTGAGGGGAACAGTCTCGGGGGTTGCAGTAAAATTCCTGGCTGGTTTTGTGCATTGTGAAGAAAATACACTGTTTTTCTTTCCTTTTATTCTGATATGCATACATTTTTCTTTCTTCTTCCGCCTTCTGGTGCAGAGGCCCAGAATGTTCGTAACATTGTGTTTGTGTTCTGCTCCAGGAAAGAGCGGGCCGGAGTGTAAGCACTGCAAGGCTGACCCAGAAGCAGAGTGCCGGTTCTGCTCATGCTGTGTGTGTGGAGGGAAGCAAGATGCTCACATGCAGCTGCTGTGTGACGAGTGCAACATGGCCTTTCACATCTACTGCCTGAACCCACCTCTCTCCAAGATCCCTGAGGACGAGGACTGGTAAATCTTAATCATGCTATCTACCAGAAGACTTGCTACTAAAGCTCAGGGCAATAAAAATGGGGATCTTCATCTTAAGTGTTGTTGGAGTTCTATGAGAGGACTGATTTTACTTCTGTTATGTGTAAGATTATGGGAAGTTTTCAATTCAGTGAAATGTGCCAAAGAAAATGTGACGGTATGCGACTATTTTCCACCGAACTAACAAAAGTTTAGTCTACTGCATTGGTTCTTTTTGGTTCTGGCCAAGACTTTTTAATTAGTCCAGTGCAGATTTTTGTGGTTTCATTTAAAGCCAGATTTATCTAAAAATATAATGGGACAAGTAACAGGTTCATTCCGTGCTGAAAAGAGAAGAGAAAAAAACGTTTCGTTCGTGGATTCTTCTTCAGGTGTGAGAAGGAGAAGGCTCCATGGCCGGAACATTGTATTTTCTTTCTTCTCTTTTCAACATGGAATAAACCTGTTACTTGTTCCTTTGCGGTCTACGCATGCTGACGCAGCTACCCACCTTAAAATATAATGGTCATGTTATAAATAGGGGGTAGGGAAATTAAGCTTTCATTTCATTTGGATCTTTCTTGATATATTTCAGAGGTTTAGTTGAAAACCCTCAAACTGTTTGGAACTTTTAGTTTAGTTTTAATGTTGGGAGAACCATTTTTAAGAATTGCTGGGGACAATCTTCCTGTTATTTGCACTGCTAAGACTTTCATGTTGCCTTTTTGAAGGTACTGCCCTACTTGCAAAAATGACACCAGTGAAGTTGTGAAGGCAGGTGAAAAACTGAAGGCGAGCAAGAAGAAGGCCAAGATGCCCTCTGCACACACTGAGAGCCAGAGGGACTGGGGCAAGGTGAGTTTGTGATGTAAATGACCTGTGGGTGTGGTTATAGACCGTCATCTGTTAGCGCTGCTTGGTCTCTTTACTGGTATCTGTCCACTCCAATAAACTTTGAAATTGTCTCACCATTTAATGAAACATTGTGTCTCCCTAGACTCATTGATAGGAAAAGTTAAATAATGTAGCATTAAAGCCGGCATCTAACAACTGTTGTACTTTAAGAGCATATTTTTTTGCAGCATATTGCCTAGCTATTGTTATTTTTAGTTATTATATATTTGTCAGATGCCTTTGAATAGGTCACTTTTACAGACAAAATGGTTATTTACCAAGTGTAATAGTCATATGACTAATAGTTGGATAAATTATAAACGATTTGATTAACTACTGCCATTTAAAGTACAATATAGAAGATAAAATTAAAAAACTACTGCTATAGAATAAACTTGACAAAAATACAGTTATGAATAAGAATATGTAAAGACTGCAGAGCAATTCAATCTTGATGTTGGAAATAGAGGGCAGTAGGAGTTCAGACCACATTCTTGTAGTGACAAGACTTAAGAGATTAATCAGTGTCAGTCGACAAGCATTATGTTGTAATGACATTTAGTCTTAACCTCTCTGATACTTAGCAAGGTCCTTGTCTAGGAATCCCAAACAAAGAATTACAAATAATGGTCCTTGGACAGTTTATATTTGTCTTACAGTATTTACATTTTTAAAGCACATGAAATATTATGTTCTTCATTTAGTGTTGGGAGAAAAAATTGGATTTTTAGTGAGCATTTTTGTACAAAATACAAAAATGAAATGTCCATGTTCATCAGAATTTACAGTTGACAAAGATAAATATTACTACAACACACTGATACTACAACAAGTAGTACCATATCAGGACATTATATATTACAAATGTGTAAGGCTATGTGTACAACTCATATTGTTAGTACAATGAGGACTGGACATACATTTCCCTGTCAGAATAATTTGTTTACTGGAGCTTATGTGGAAATGTAGACGGTGAGAGAAGTGACAGTACAACAACAGCATCCCCTCCTCGTAGAGAAGAGTGCATGCATGCATGAGGCAAACAGTTCTGCATCCATCCTGACAGAATAAACACATAACAAGAATATGCATTTTTTCACTTTTCTCAACTCAGAGTTAGTGTCAGTATATTTATTATATGGTATACTACCATTTTCTGTGCATTTTACTCACCTGGAATTTAAGAACATTTCAATTTATGTTGTGATTTGCAAAACAAGAAATTGGTGACAGGATCAGGGGTTTTCGAGTTCTTTCAAGGTTATTTGAGTATTTGCTTCAGTTACTAAAAATATGCATGTAGATTATAACTATAATATTGGCAATGTGTACATACTTGTAAAATTATATCCAAAGATCATTTACTGTGGTATATTCTCTTTCAGCTCCTCTGTATTTTTCCTCAGTGGAAAAGTGAGATGAATAGCTCTGAGTAAACAGTGAGGAACCGTTTTAACCAGTTGTACATTTTTGTTTTTCTCCTTTTGCAGTTTAAATGGAATACATAGGTTGGGACCTCAGTTAGATAAGTAAAACGTGTTTCAGCTCCTTATGCAGAGATGAGAAAATAAGCATGAGATGAGGGTATAAGCAAAATTAACTTGTTCATAACTTGTGAACACAAAGAAGCCTTAGCTGATCTATTGTCACTGTATCAAGTTTTAAAGGACATAAGGGAAGTTACAGATGAGAAGAGGCTGTTTGTCTGATGTGGCTCATTTGGTTGCTAACAGTTAATTCAATGATCACAAGATAATGGCTTTGCAACATGACTAGTTCAAGACTGTCACAACCCTTTGTGTAAAAAGGCACCTCTCATTCACTATGTTTATTTCAAAATTGCCAATTGTGTTTCTTACAGGCACCTAATTAAGAAAAAAGGAACTGTGTGTTAAGCACCTCTCACCTTGCAGCTATGATCCCCAGAACTGCACACAGGGGAGAGAGAATGAGAAAGTGTAGGCAGACTCCTCCAGCCTGCCTACTTTCATGACTTTTGCCTTTTTGTATGCCACAGGAAACACAGCTAAGGTTGATTGGTGGTTCATTCTCAGGCAGCTCTACATGTCCTTAAACGTCAAGGTTTCACTCAAAGGCCTAGAAGATGAATCCCTCCCTACCCTCAGTGGTGCTCACCCAATGGTGCCCCATCACATCTGTGATGCAGTTGGCTAGTCACATGACCGTGTCTCTAACCCTCTTAGAGCTCAGCCTGCGCTCAGACTTTGCTGGTTGATCTGAAGGCTCCCTGTTCTCAGTTTTAAATTCAATTACATTTATTTTTATGTAGCGCCTTTCACAAGGCTTGCCCCAAGGCGCTTAACAAAGCAAGTGACCATACATGTTGTGAATGCACATTCTAGTAGTGTCTGCTTGTATTGGCTGATTATTGTTTGTTTTTGATTCTGGAGAGTCCATGTAGTTGACTTTATCAATTAATTTGAATACTCAAATCAGGTCTCCATTCTTCCCTGTTGAGGATATCAAAACATTCAGTTATTTAGCCTGAAAGGTTAACCAGTAAATTGCATTATAAAATTTTAATGTAACATCTGTACCTTTCACTGTAATTATAATATTCTTTTTGCTATTTTATGCTTCTGCACTTTGTCTAGAGCAGGGTTTCCAATCTTGGTCTTGGAGGCTCACATACCAGATGGTTTTCATTTCAATCAAGCTTTGTCACTTACTTGAAGCCTTAATTGAAGTAATACATTGCTTGATTGGAACTGTCTTTTTTTCCACTCAAAACCTGGAAATCGTGTTACTTGTAACAAAATACACTTATTAAAATGTGACCTTCAAAATCAGTAGTTCAAATTAATCCTATTATTAAGTCAATTAAAAGTTGAATTGTGTAACTTAGAGCTGAGCTGAAACACAATTCCAGAATGTAGATCATTCATACAAATTAGGAAGTGCGGTGGCACTAATATAGATCCCTTAGGTGTGCCACTAATTACAAAATCCCAATTCAATGATTCATGCCTTATCCGCCTTCTGTGTTCTTCTGTCCTTTATTCACCTGATATATTTAGTTTGTAGCGTGAAAATATTCTATGAGGAACTTTATCAAACAATTATTAAAAATCTAGATATTTTCATGTTGTATTATCTATTTCAATCCAATTCTAATTGTTTGTTCAAACAACTTCTAACAAGTTACTTACAGTACGTAAGACTGACCTTTTCTAAATATATTTTGACTATCCCCTGCAATCATTTTTGTATACAGATTATTCTGTAGTTTTGCTCTAAGTATGTAGGAGGAAGTTGGAGCACCCGATGAAACCCATGCAAACACAAGGACAACAAACGATGCTGAGAGCAACCCAGGTCCAGAACCCAGGGCCCCAGCACTACACGACAGCATTGCTAACCAATGCTCCACTGTGTTTCCTTAAGTACAATTGGTACAATATATTCAGACTCTGGACATTTATCTTAAGTGCTGCTGAAATGTTTAGCTCCTCTACCTCTTCTGCCATTTCTAATATTGCTTAGTATAGAACTCTCTTTCCTTAGCCCAGGCATTTAGTGATTTCTTCATGAGGGTTTGGGGCCATATGATATGGTAATAACTTTCTTATGCACAAAAAGAAAATGAGGAAAACAAACCATTAATACTAAGTCAGCCTTGATATTGACTCATTTCCTTCCAAGCAGAGCTCTTGAAGCAATAAGACAATGAAATGCAGACAAACATTTGAAACTGGTAGTGGGATCTAGCTGGCCATAATCATACATTGTCATAAACAGAAAATCTGAATGAAACGTGAAGCACTGTTCGGCTGTTCTCATTTAGCATTTTGGCAAGGCTTAATTTTTCTGTTGATGAAAAAGAGTGGTTCTAAACAACTACACTATAATGTAAAATGGGCACATTTTAAATTATTTTAGTCCCATTTTTAATGCTGAAACCATTGTTGTATTTTATTTCAAGTTATATTATTTTATACATTTTGATTTTTTTAATAATTTCAGTTATTTTTATATTTGAATAGTCTAAAAATTTTAATGGTTTATTAAATAGCATTCTTGTGTTTTAGTTGAAATAATTAGAATTTTTGGACAGGAAATCATTAGAATTGAAGTTTTGGCAAAAGCAATCAAGACATGACTGGTTGAAAAGGTCCAAATGTTCTTCAGGTAAAGTACTGAAATATCTTCCACCACATAATGCATTCATTAATTTTGTTCCTGTTACAACTGTGAGATGTATTCAATATGCAAGTAAGCTAACTGAAATAAAGGTGACTTTTGTTGTGATGTGTGATACAGTGTTTTGGGGAGAAAGAAACACATTAAACCTTTAGTTTAATAGGTTTAAGTAGTTCAGGTGGGTAGCTGCGTCAGCATATATAGGCTGCAAAATAATAAGTAATAGGTTTATTCCATGCTGAAAAGAGGAAGAAAGAAAACAACGTTTCGGCTGTGGAGCCTTCTTCAGGTGTGAAAAAGACAGGGCAAGGAAGAATTTTTAATGTGCCCATTTTACATTATACTGTTGTTTATAACCACTCTTTTTCATCAACAGAATTTAACCTTGCCAAAATGCTAAATAATATGTTTGTTGTGCTTCTCTTTTTTTGCAGGGGATGGCCTGTGTTGGTCGCACTAAAGAATGCACAATTGTCCCCTCAAACCACTATGGGCCCATACCTGGAATCCCTGTAGGAACAACATGGAAGTTCAGAGTGCAAGTAAGCAAGTTTAAGAGATGTCTCAATAGTTTTTATTATTTTACTGCTTTGCATTGTTAATGTTTTGCTATGTTAGATGGTATATCAGTGATAATGTAGTGTTTCTGCCAAAGGAATATAATATTCCTTTGTATATTCTCCTTCTTAGTAGATTTGATTTTATATTAGCATAGGTGTGACACTCCAAATATTCTCATTGAGCCAGAATGCTAATTTTGAAATTCCTTATAATGTGTGTTGGAGACAACTTACACACTGTAGATTGAAGTTCCCACCAAAACAACATTGTGACTTAATAAAAATCTTTTCACTGACTGCCAACTCCAGGACTTAATAATATTTCTGAGGTGTATAAGGTTAATTGTTTCTAGATTAATGGCAAAGAAGGTGGACATATTTTACAAAATCTGAAATACCCAGCAACAAGAGCCATACACGTTGCATTTGTTTTTTGTGCTTGGCATCAGACATCCTGTTTAAAGTCCTGTTGTTTCTAAATTACTTTCCCCTCCAAAAACTCTAGGCAATATTTTACTCACTGCAGTAATATTTATTTTAAAATGCAAATAAAAGCCATCTCCTCCGGAAGGACAACGATGAAAAAGATACTTTTTAAAACATGCATAAAGTGGAAAGCATTAATCTAAACCATAAAACCACTATTCAGCCACATGTTGTTAAACAAGCAGAACAGTAGAAGAAGATCCAGGCCCTTTCACACACCTAAGCTGCTGTGGTCTCTGTTGTCTTTTTGCTGGCAGGTGAGCGAAGCTGGTGTCCATAGACCACACGTGGGCGGAATCCATGGACGGAGCAATGACGGCTCCTACTCGCTGGTGCTGGCCGGAGGATTCGAAGACGAAGTGGTGAGTGCCTTGTTCAGGGTGAATGGGGGAGGCCTTGTAGTGCAGTGTTGTCTGGGAGCTGGGGGGGGTTAATTTGATGTTCTGGCAGGCATTGTGATTTCCTATGCTGTTTGTTCTGTCATCTCATTACAGCGAGCTGTGCTGACCCTGTGGACAGATGAGCTTTGTACCCTGCTAACTATATTCAGGCTTCTTTTCCCCCTGCTGCTCCTGCATCCTCTCTCAGAGCTCTTCCTTGGAGTTGCAAATGTTGCTGTGCCCGGATATAAATCTCCTGTCGGCAGATAGGGAAAAGATAAAAAGCTGTGGAGAAGAATTTTAAATTAGAAGTCTTAAAGAAGCGTCCCCTAAAGACCAAGTACACCAGCTCATTCACTTTAAACTTGTACTTAGAAGATTCACTATCCCAAGTCCTAATATTGGCAGTTGCAGATGAAGATCTCTCCTGTATATGCTGTAACAGATTCACTCAGGTTATATCTGGTACATAAGTGTAACAGCCATAAGAAATAAAGCATAATCATACACAAGGTATCAAAGTAATACACATGTTTTGGGAGTGTCCTATATTGGAGCACTTTTGAAAATGTGTACCTAAGATGTGCTCTCAGATGTGCGTGTTGTGATTTTACTGTACCTCTGACTGCTCCCTGCACACAAGAAATACTCTCGGGTTGCATTTTTGTAGTGCAGAAACAGTGGTATCGGGTATTATTTTAAGATCATGTATGAATTCCCATTCTGTTTTTGTATTAGTTGTTCTGTTTGCCTTTGCAAAATATCTTTTTGTTTAAAAAATGCAGTGTGGAGATATACGTTTTTAATGAAAAATCTCCTTTGTATTTTAATATGATTTAACTTTAAAGAGGGAAGATAAAACCAACATTTGAGATTGTTAAATCGGAAGATCAGTGAGCAATAAGAGCATAAAAAAGGTGAAGAACGATAAGAAAAAGTAATTACCTTAATAGGTTTACATCTAGCAATAGGTTAACAGCCATACAAAAACAAGCATTATAATACACAAGGTATTAGAATGATACAGAATGCTAAATTGCACATTGTAAAATAAAAAACTCCAACCCTAGAGACTGGTAGCTACTTACAGTTTTTTTTACAGTAAAAATTCTTTAGTCCCTTACTAAGGAATTACTAAGGAACTCATAATAAAGAGTTATTATGAGATGGAGGAGAGATGCTGTTCACTTACAACACTGTAAGCTCTCCGGCGACAGCAGTAGTCAACACATTGAATGACAGCCTCAGTCTTAAGCAAGCAGTATCAGGTCTAAAGGGCTCAAAAGAACAGTTCCAGTGAACACTCTTTGTTGAGCCACTTCAGAGCACCAAGACAGGCCTTTTAGCATATAGTTAATATATATATATAAAAAAATGAAAATGTGAAAAATAGAATAGTTTAAAATATGAAGAATAGAATTATTGTTATTTTAAACTTAATCATAATAATTTGTAAAAGCACCTCAGTATAAGAAAACTATAAAGGTGTTTGAGATGTAAGTATAATTTGTAAGAGGACTGGTATTTTGGAGCTTCGGTCCTAGAATGCAAGTTGTATCCTTATATCCCTGTTTCTAAGATTTCCAGTTGAGAGCAACATTTTAAGAACCAGGGCTTCCTTCTCCAGCACATAGTGCTTTGTGGCTAAATGGAGTCGATTCCACTGTGGAATCTGCACCCTTGGCCTCTTCTCCTGTCTGGTCAAATGGCAGACAGGATATTCTGAGCTGGAGCCGTGTCAGTCCTCTGGGTCAATCTGACACCCTGCTACTGTATATATGAGGCACATTTTAATAATAATTTGTAAATTCTGTTCTTTTGAGAATTTAGTTTTGAGCTGACCAGCAAAATAAGAAAGACTCCATTATAGTTTCACATTAGGAAATATTGGTGACTCCTGGCTGAATCACTGATGATTATAGTGTTTGTTTTTTTGTCAATCCCATCTTAATAATGTTGTAACAGAACGAATAAGGTTCTTGATCCCGAGATGAAGTAAAACAGATGAGTTTATTGCATGCAAGGAACAATAAAGCCGAAGTCTTGTTTCCCGCAAGAAACAACAAAACCGAAGTATTGTTCCCCGTACTGTTACAAACTTTTGGGTTATATAGTGTCTTCTTCTCCGTTTCTGACGTCACTCGGTCTGATGGTAAAGAGGGGGGTTCATGGTATTTGGCCAGTTTACGATGTTCTGGCCAAATGGTCAGTTTAAGATTACACCCAGGGGGGTTCCTAGCTTGCATCTGCAATCCTTATCAGTTAACCCCCTTTCCTGCCATAAACCCCAGCTTGTGACTTAGAAGTCTAAACCCCATACAGAAAGGATTAAATTCAAACCCCCATCTTCACATCTTTCTTCATTCCCCCCTTATAAAATATGGCATACGTCAGTGTAGCCTATTTTTATACATACAATGTCAGGGCAGATCTTTCCTTTCTTGGCGAACAGGTATGTATTGCCATGACATTGTACGTTCCACGGTTATAGCAAGATGTGATACTTGTTTTTGTGCACGTGATGATTACAATTATACATATAAACAATACTATTCCTACAAATAAACACTGTAAAAAGGTTCCACCCCAGGCCCCAAACACAGACTTTACCCAAGACCCAATTCCCCAATTTTCAGTATAATAGTCCTGATATTTCTGTCCCTCATTGTAAATGTGTTGGGCCAGATCTGAGATGTGCTCAGAATTATCAGGAATATATGTGCAGCATTCAGTGCCAATTACTGCACAAGTTCCTCCTTGGGCCGCCAGTACATAATCTAAAGCTAGTCGGTTCTGCATGGCCACTGTTCTGAGGGCTACCATCTCATCATTAACAGCCTTCAGACTAGATGAGGTAGAATTTGCTAATTCTTCTAAAGTCGAGGCCATTTGAATTAACTCTCGACTCAGAAAATTCATGCTGGCTTGTGGAGATATTATACCTAAATAATATTCCCAATCAGCCAATTTTCTTTGTGGTCTGTGGTTGGGTCCGAAGGGGCTGTGGGTTTGAACACGGATATGAGGAACCACATATCGTAAATAACATGAGCCAGACCACTGGCCTGGCAACCATGGGTAGGCTCGTTTTACACAAATGAAGTATGTTTCGTTTGGCGCTCCCCATGCCTCTGAAAATAAGAAGCTTATACCGAATTGTGGGGTGTGCCGATCCCATCCTGGAATTTGGAAGGTAGAGGTGGATATATTTGCAGCGATGGTAAGGTTCCAATGACTCCATCCAACCAAGTGCAGACCATTAGTGTGCTGAAAACATATGTTTCCCTCACGTTCCTTATTTAGAGTCAGGTATGGTGGTGTATGGCTTCTGTTATATTTAGGAGCGTAAGAGCCTGTGAAACTCGTGGGCTCTAAGCCTCGCTCCTGTAGATATTGTAATGTTGTGCAGGTTAAAGTCGTGTTATGGCAACCCCCATAGTTTGTCATATTAAAATCTCCTAAATTATCCCTCCAAATGATCATGCCTATGACTTCCTCGAGACGCCAAGGAATGGCCCCCATAGGAAGTCCTCCCTGTACATATTTGGGTAATGCGGCACACACCCAGCAGGCACTTTGGTTGGTTTTCTTAGCTGTCAGATAGGAGAGGCCTAAAAAGGAATTAATTCCATGTTCTCCTTTGTGGGAGAGATGATCATTAATCCCTGCGGAACATAGTCCTACAGCAACAATTATCGTTATTAACAGAAATGATTTCATTCTGAGTCTGTAACTGGGGATGAAGCTCGTCGGCAGTGTGACGCGTGGATCCAGCGATCTTTTCCTTCCACTCGAACCGCAGACTCGGTTGTCAACAGGATCTGGTAGGGTCCGTCCCACCTGGGCTGGAGAACCTGTGAGGGAAATTTCCTGATCCACACCCACTCTCCTGGGATGAGGTCGTGCCCTCCTTCAGGTGGTGGTCCCCACGCCTCCAGGACCTGCTCGCGGGCTCCTTGGGTGGCCTCTGTCAGCAACTTGCAATACTGTAACAGAGAATCAGTTAGTATACTCAAGCCTACTCTGTCATGTCCTGGAGAGTCACTCAGTCTCATGGGACGCCCCGTGATCACCTCAAACGGGCTCAGCCCCACTATTTGATTTGTCCCAGCCCGGATGCTGCACAGTACAGCGGGCAATGCATCCACCCAGGGGATCCCTCCCAGGTGGTACTTTGTCAATTTAGCTTTCAAAGTCCGGTTCACCCGTTCCACCATGCCGGAGGACTGCGGGTGATGAGGGCAATGCAGGTCCCATTTGATCCCTAGTAGGTCTGCCACCACCTGACACACTTTTCCAGTAAAATGTGTGCCCTGGTCTGAGTCTATGCGACACGGGAGTCCCCATCGGGGAATTACTTCTGTCACGAGATATTTGGCAGTTGTCTGCGCAGTCTCTCGTTTGACAGGGACAGCCTCCACCCATCTAGAAAACTGGTCCACCATCACTAGGAGGCCTGTTTTCCCTTTACAGGGTGGCAGTGAACAATAGTCTATTTGCCAGTGTCTAAAGGGCCCCTCGGGTGCAAGACGTCGAAGATTAGGAGTCCGTACCGGCGGTGCTCCAGAGGCTTTTTGGCACTCTCCACAGCGTTGTACCACATCAGCTCCGAAGGGTGTGAAGCCTGTGCCCACCCAGCTCTGAGCAAAGCGTCGAGTCATTTGGCTAACACCTGGGTGCCCTGTGGAGTGTATTTGCTGTGCCAGGTAGGGCATTAGTTGCTTGGGACAGGCGGGTCTGCCTGTACGCTGGCACCTCTAGGTCCCATCCTTCTGTAGCCTCACATTGCGTTCCATCCAGGTCCATTTCTCAATCCTTGGGGCCTGGGCCTGGAGCTCGCTGAGCTGTTCCGTCCGGAGTGCCTGTATGTTCACTGTGCAAACTGAAATAATCTGAAGAGGTTTTTCTATAGACCACTCCTCCCATTGCCCCAGGGCAGCTTGACGTGCTGTCCAGTCTGCCAGCTTATTGCCCCTGGCCTCGGGAGTGTCCTCTCTGCTGTGGCCCTTGCATTTGACTACAGCTACCTGCTTTGGGAGTTGGAGAGCCGCAAGCAGCTCAGACACCAGATCCACATTCTTTACCGGAGTGCCAGCAGAGGTTAAAAAATCCCTATTACTCCATAACCTTCCAAAGTCATGGCATACTCCAAATGCGTATCGTGAGTCTGTGTATATTGTGGTGGTCTTGCCTTTTGCTAATTTACAGACTTCCACCAAAGCTTTCAGTTCAGCTCGCTGTGCTGACGTGGGTACCTCAAATCTTCCCCCACATTGGATATCATGTTCTGTAGTCACAGCCCAACCCGCTTTCCTCTCCCCACTAGAATTTATGAATGAAGTTCCATCAGTGAAGAGGATGAGGTCTTCATTCCTTAGTGGTTGCTCGGCTATTTTGATGCCCTCATCTTCTCCCATTGCCCAAACATCACAGCTGTGTTCTAACATATAGGCTTCTGATGGGTCAGGTAACAATGTGACTGGATTTAGAGCTCCTTCACGTTCAATGGTAATATTTGGAGCCTCTAACAAGACCTGCCACTTGCTCCATCGTATCGCATTAACCTGACTGACCCGATTCAGGGACATGAGGGTGTGTACCGCATGTGGGCATCGAACAATCAGTTATTGATCTAGCACTATGTTATTGACTGCCTGTACTGCTAGACAGACGGCCTGAACGGCTCGTAGACATGGTCCCCAGCCCCTGGCTACCTCGTCCAAGGATCCAGAGTAATACCCTACCGGGTGGTACCTACCCCCATGTTCCTGTGTTAGTACAGCTGTCCAAAATCCATTCTTTTCACTTACGTAGAGGTAGAATGGTTGATCTGTCTGAGGAAACCCCAGTGCAGGAGCCTGTAACAGAGCTTGTTTTAAATCATTAAAAGCGTGTTCAGCTTCAGGACTCCAAGCAATAGGATCAAGGGACCTCCCTCCCCCCTTTAGTAGGTCTGTATGTGGTTTGGCCCTTTCAGAAAAAGCATCAACCCAATTTCTATTGAAATTGCACAGACCCAGAAATGATCGGAGCTCTCTCACCGTATTGGGACTAGGGTGTGTTCGGATTGCCTGGGCCCGATCTTCTGTCAGTTCCCTTTTTCCCTGACTAATCTTCTGTCCCAAGTAAATTACGGTGCCTAGGCATAACTGTGCTTTGCTATAACTAGCCTTGTGTCCTTTTTTAACCAATTGGTCGAGAATAATTTGGAGGTCCTTCTTGTGGGTTTCCTCGTCAGGAGACGCGATTAAAATATCATCCACATATTGGATAACGACGGAGGACACTTGAGGCAGCTCCCGGAGATGCCTCCGAAGTGCCATGTGATACACGGTGGGGCTGTTATGAAACCCCTGTGGTAACCTGGTCCAAGTATATTGTTCTCCATCTACAACAAAAGCGAACCAATCTTGTATCTCTGGGTGTAGAGGAACAGACCAGAACCCATTAGCCATGTCAATTACTGAAAACACCTGGTGCTCAGGGGTCAGCAGTTGAAAAATAGCAGAGGGGTCTGCTACCAAGGGGGTGAGACGGTTGATGTGTTGATTAGCTTTTGAGTAATCAACTGTGAATCGCCATGCTCCGCTGGCTTTCTTTACGGGCCATATTGGACTGTTGCTTGTACTATGTGTTTTTCGTACAATGCCTTGAGCCAATAGTTTTTGTATTACTGGTCGAACCCCTTCCTACGCCTCTTTGTTGATTTTATATGGCTTTGTGTATGGCGGGGATTTCCCAGTAAATGTGGCGGGTTCCATATCCAGAAGCCCGCATTCGTCCTTATCCATAGTCCGAATTGAATGCCCTTTTAGTTCGTCTTTTTGGAGGGACCAGATGTTTACCTCCACCCTCTCCTCATGTACGGTTAATGTAACCCCTTGTAGGTATTTCAGAGCATCCCATCCCAACAGATCTGGTGTAGGTCCTACCCACATGACAGCGTTAAATGTTACCTCCCCATCTCCTAGTCTTATCTTGAGTTTTAGAGTTTCTCTGAGTGTTATTCGATTGCCCCCTACACCAGTGGCCTCCAGCTCCCTCCCTGTGAACATGACACCACACCGTTTGGCTGACTGTTCAGATAAACAAGATAATTGAGCCCCAGTGTCCCATAAAAGTGACATTTGAATCCCATTAATCGTGCATTGTAATTTGAGCTCTTTTTCACTCAGCTCCTGAGATAGGCGTAGGGAGGCCACTAGGGGGAGTCCTAGTTTAAAAGATCCCTGATAGTGCGTTTGTCTGCTTTGCTCAAATCCTGTAATTGTGACAACAGGCTTTTTTTCGATTTGAGGGATTGAAAGGGGGATCGCGGTATCTTCCATTCCTGCCTTCACTGGCTAATCGCTTTTTGCAATTCTTTTGCCAATGTCCGAAATTTTTACAATAATGGCACCGAGTTGTAATTTCGCCTTTTGGACTTAGTCGGGTGTCAGGGCCAGCTCCACCCTTCAGTATGGGGGGTGTCCACCCTGTTTGTATTGCCCGCACCTTAGCATACATATTTCTCTCGATTTGCCGTGCCATTTTAACTATTTCCTCAAACTGTTTGTTCGTATCTTGCCCTATTTCGGGCTCTTTTAACTGAAGGGCTTTGGCTATATCAGGCTTAAGACCGCTCAAATAAATTTGTTTAATCACAGCGGAGGCGTCGCTATTCACATCATCTTCGTCACTTAGTCCTGAGCATTCCAGCCAGAGTGTGACGAAGCGGTCAGTGAAGTCAGCCACATCCTCGCTTTCTTTTTGCTGACACGCAGAAATCTTTTTCCAATCTGTCTTTTTGTGGATAATTTTGTTTAAGCCATTGCCAAACCCATTCCCATCGCCCTCCCCTGCCGTTATCCTCACACAATTGTTTAAGTTCTCCGACACGCTTTTCCCCTGTCCTTCTGAGGATCATAGCGGCAGTCAGGGGGGAGATACCATAAGTATCTTTTAATTCCTGAAGCGCACTCCAGGTTCGCTGCATCCCTAATTTTGGGTGCGGTACTTCTCTAGCCCACCGGTCAATATCCTCCGGTTTTGGATTTGATCGTATTGGGGGTTCAGGGAAGGTAGGTGCGAGAACGGACCCCCTCGGCAGGGTGCGAGACGGAGTTAGAGTGGCGCTGTCATCAACGGCGCCAGCCCCTGCTACATCAAGTCCTTTCCTACTTCGAGTGAGAGTACAGATCTGCGGGCGCCCTCCCTCTAACAGGGGAGACCCTGATCCGTCTTTATCACACTCATACCAAGTGTTATCCCAATCAGACCCCCCATCTCCATATGGCCACTGTGGGAATTGATCCCAATTATTTTCGTTTCCTGCCTGTTTGTTCCCCTGTGGGAAAACAGGATATAATTTAGTTGCCGGCTGTAACACATTAACCAGTGCAGCGTGACCAGGAGCTAATTCCTTCTTTAGTTTCTCATTCTCCTGTACTGCCTCTTTGAGCTTTTTTTCTAGTTCCTCTTTTGCCGGGAATAAATTATCTTTCCTCTCATTTAACGCTTTTATTTTTTCTGTGAACTCCTTCTTTTTTTTATCCCATTCTGATTTCTCCTTCATGCTAATCTGCCACCTCAGGTGTCTGCCGATCACCAGGGCTGCAGCTAAAGTTTTTGTTCCAATGTTCATACGCTTTTTTACAGGCATCTTTGCCCCAAACTCCTTCTGACAGACTCAGCTTCTTCCTATATATTTCTTCCCTTTCAGTTAACTTACATTTTTCCGATATGTAATCAGATACTTCCACCACTTTCTCAAACACCCAATTAGCACACATGTTTGGTTTCTTTAAGATTTACTTTTGTCGTGTGTGAGGTAAGAGCTCATTCAGTAGGGGGATGTTTTCACTTGGAAAAACCTGTGCATTACTGCACTCATTCAGCTAAGGGCGTCTGTTACCTCCAGATCTAAATGCCTCTCAGAGACTTTAGAGAGGACTTACACCACACTGTTCACAGGTAAGGAACGAGACCTCGAAAACCCCCTTTCTTGATCAGTAATTCACCATCCCCAGAACGCCAGCATCGCTGCTTTTGCCCCGGGGTGGACTTACGCACTGAGCTCAATCAGGGCGATTCTCGGGTCTCAACGTCCTTTAAATCCTGCTACTCAATGCTTTGCTCTTTTATTATGAGGTGTGTATATGTATTCACAAACAAGGAAAACACCAAAAAACATACATACAGTGCCTTGCGAAAGTATTCGGCCCCCTTGAACTTTTCAACCTTTTGCCACATTTCAGGCTTCAAACATAAAGATATAAATTTTTTATTTTATGTGAAGAATCACCAACAAGTGGGACACAATTGTGAAGTGGAACGAAATCTATTGGATTTTTGAAACTTTTTTAACTAATAAAAAAATGAAAAGTGGGGCGTGCAAAATTATTCGGCCCCTTTACTTTCAGTGCAGCAAACTCACTCCAGAAGTTCAGCGAGGATCTCTGAATGATCCAATGTTGTCCTAAATGACTGATGGTGATAAATAGAATCCACCTGTGTGTAATCAAGTCTCTGAATAAATGCACCTGCTCTGTGATAGTTTCAAGGTTCTGTTGAAAGCGCAGAGAGCATCATGAAGACCAAGGAACACACCAGGCAGGTCCGTAATACTGTTGTGGAGAAGTTTAAAGCCGGATTTGGATACAAAAAGATTTCCCAAGCTTCAAACATCCCAAGGAGCACTGTGCAAGCGATCATCTTGAAATGGAAGGAGTATCAGACCACTGCAAATCTACCATGACCTGGCCGTCCCTCTAAACTTTCAGCTCAGACAAGGAGAAGACTGATCAGAGATGCAGCCAAGAGGCCCATGATCACTCTGGATGAACTGCAGAGAACTACAGCTGAGGTGGGAGAGTCTGTCCATAGGACAACAATCAGTCTTACACTGCACAAATCTGGCCTTTATGGAAGAGTGGCAAGAAGAAAGCCATTTCTCAAAGATATCCATAAAAAGTCTCGTCTAAAGTTTGCCACAAGCCACCTGGGAGACACCCCAAACATGTGGAAGAAGGTGCTCTGGTCAGATGAAACCAAAATCGAACTTTTTGGCCACAATGCAAAACGATATGTTTGGCGTAAAAGCAACACAGCTCATCACCCTCAACACACCATCCCCACTGTCAAACATGGTGGTGGCAGCATCATGGTTTGGGCCTGCTTTTCTTCAGCAGGGACAGGGAAGATGGTTAAAATTGAGGGGAAGATGGATGCAGCCAAATACAGGACCATTCTGGATGAAAACCTGTTGGAGTCTGCAAAAGACCTGAAACTGGGACGGAGATTTATCTTCCAACAAGACAATGATCCCAAACATACAGCAAAATCTACAAAGGAATGGTTCACAAATAAACGTATCCAGGTGTTTGAATGGCCAAGTCAAAGTCCAGACCTGAATCCAATCGAGAATCTGTGGAAAGAGCTGAAAACTGCTGTTCACAAACGCTCTCCATCCAACCTCACTGAGCTCGAGCTGTTTTGCAAGGAAGAATGGGCAAGAATTTCAGTCTCTCGATGTGCAAAACTGATAGAGACATACCCCAAGCGACTTGCAGCTGTAATCGCAGCAAAAGGTGGCTCTACAAAGTATTAACGCAAGGGGGCCGAATAATTTTGCACGCCCCACTTTTCATTTTTTAATTAGTTAAAAAAGTTTCAAAAATCCAATAGATTTCGTTCCACTTCACAATTGTGTCCCACTTGTTGGTGATTCTTCACATAAAATTAAAAATTTATATCTTTATGTTTGAAGCCTGAAATGTGGCAAAAGGTTGAAAAGTTCAAGGGGGCCGAATACTTTCGCAAGGCACTGTACATATATATCTCTTCTACTCCTGTTTCCTTTAAAACAAAAAACCACGCCACGCCAATCCGTGCACGATCAAGGCGTAGCTAATCTCAGGACCCTGGGCGCAATTAAGGCCCACACCAATCCTGGATTATACGTGCATTTAATGTACCACTCAGCTCCAGAACCCCGGGCGCAATTAAGGCCCACACCGATCCTGACCCTCAGAACTCCGGGCGCAATTAAGGCCCACACCAGTCCTGAATTACGTGCATTTAATGCACCACTCAGCTCCAGAACCCCGGGCGCAATTAAGGCCCACACCGATCCTGAGCCTCAGAACTCCGGGCGCAATTAAGGCCCACACCAGTCCTGAACTACGTGCATTTAATGCACCACTTGCTCTAGAACCCCGGGCGCAATTAAGGCCCACACCGATCCTGAGCCTCAGAACTCCGGGCGCAATTAAGGCCCAAACCAGTTCTGACCTTCAGAACTCCGGGCGCAATTAAGGCCCACACCAGTCCTGAACTTCGCGGTAAAGGTCCAAAACCCGTTCAAAAACTCCACGCGCAATTAAGGCATACACCAGCTTCGAACCCCTGTACACAATACCGCGGACCACCTGCCAGACCAAATTCTGGGCTTACAGCAAACAACCCCTTACAGGAATTCAGGAACTTACGTTTGCTCTGTCATCTCGGGCGATTCTCGCAGGGAGCAGAGACTTCCCAATTGGTCAGAGAGAGTCGGGACTTTTAAATAAAAGAGGAGTCCTTACCTCTTAGTAATGTGCGCGCTGACCGTCTCTCCTGCCGATGGGAAGTTCTGCGCCTTCTGGAGCATCCGCCGACTACGCCAAATTTGTTGTAACAGAACGAATAAGGTTCTTGATCCCGAGATGAAGTAAAACAGATGAGTTTATTGCATGCAAGGAACAATAAAGCCGAAGTCTTGTTTCCCGCAAGAAACAACAAAACCGAAGTATTGTTCCCCGTACTGTTACAAACTTTTGGGTTATATAGTGTCTTCTTCTCCGTTTCTGACGTCACTCGGTCTGATGGTAAAGAGGGGGGTTCATGGTATTTGGCCAGTTTATGATGTTCTGGCCAAATGGTCAGTTTAAGATTACACCCAAGGGGGTTCCTAGCTTGCATCTGCAATCCTTATCAGTTAACCCCCTTTCCTGCCATAAACCCCAGCTTGTGACTTAGAAGTCTAAACCCCATACAGAAAGGATTAAATTCAAACCCCCATCTTCACATCTTTCTTCATTCCCCCCTTATAAAATATGGCATACGTCAGTGTAGCCTATTTTTATACATACAATGTCAGGGCAGATCTTTCCTTTCTTGGCGAACAGGTATGTATTGCCATGACATTGTACGTTCCACGGTTATAGCAAGATGTGATACTTGTTTTTGTGCACGTGATGATTACAATTATACATATAATGATTGGGCTTTCCTCCTGTCTCTCCTAAAAGGACAGGGGAGATGAGTTCACCTACACCGGGAGTGGGGGGCGAGACCTTTCAGGAAATAAGCGAATTGGAGAACATTCATTTGACCAAACCTTGACCCACATGAACAGGTACCTGTCAAGATTTTCAGCCAATGTTTAGTTTCATTTTATTTTCTCTTGCCTTTACCACTCTTAGACCATTAAAATCTGTCTTTGTTTAAAAATGCAGTCCAGCCTTAAAGTTCTCTTTTCTAATGTTTTGTATTGAGGTCAGCAAACTTTAAAAGACTTTGACTTTTCATTGACTGACCAGTCTTGATCCAACCTCAGCCTTTCACTCTCTACACCTTTCAAAGGGCTCTGGCTCTGAACTGCGATGCCCCCCTCAATGACAAAGATGGGGCGGAGTCCAGAAACTGGCGAGCGGGGAAGCCAGTGCGTGTGGTAAGGAGCTCCAAAGGCAGGCGCATCAGCAAGTACGCACCAGAAGAGGGCAACCGCTATGATGGCATCTACAAGGTGGGCCTCTTCTCCAGTCTGAGGCAGATGGTTCATGGAAGGGTTTAGACATGGGCCAAGTTTAATTGTCAGTATCCTGCACTCTTTTACCAAACTGAAACAAAATAAAAAATGTGCAGACAGATGGAAATATAGGTCTGCATATGTCACAGGAGAACCAAAGGATTTTGTATAATTAATTCATGATTGTGAGAAGCTAGAGAGGTAAACTGCTGAGTTTCAGAAAATCCATAATATGACTATGACAATATCTATTATCAGATAAGCTATGGCTCATTTTTTCTCTCACGTCTGAATAATAAGTTCATGGTTTATTATTTTATTGTATTTTATCCTATCTTAGCTCATGACCTGTTGAGCTAGCCAAGGAAACAAGGTTTTACTGTGCAGGTTCAAAATCAATCCAAGTGTTGAACTGATAGAACTAGTGTTCTAGCAATGACTTTTTGTGATCATTTTTCAACAAAACATATTTGTTATTGTAACTATTATATTCTTTCCATACCACACAACACCTCCCATCTGTTATCTCCCTCAGTGCAACCTCTTCCAAGCTTCTACCCAGGAACCCTTAAAATACAGGTAGCTGTAATGGAACCTTCCTGTTGCCTGGTTGACTGTAAACAGCAGCACTCTGATCCTCCACTGTCCTCCCACCAGCACCATGAATCCAAGCTCCATCTTGGAATATCAGGATAAGCTAGAATCCAGTGATGCCAGAAGGAGGAATGTGGAGCAGCCAATGCAGTGTCAGCAACCAGAGCTGCCCCTTTTACTTGGATTCCAACTGGGATTTTAGACTAAAAAAATGTTTATGGAAAATGTCAAACAAAAGTAAAACAGATTTTAACTGTACATAAGTGTTAACTAGTCAACCTTAACTTATAATGGTGCCCTGTGTTTTAGGTAGTAAAGTATTGGCCAGAAATTGGTAAGTGTGGTTTCTTGGTGTGGCGCTACCTGCTGAGGCGTGATGACTCAGAGCCAGCACCCTGGACACCTGAAGGGGCTGAGCGAATCAAGAAACTGGGCCTGTCTGTGCAGGTAAGAAGACCCTGACAAGAGACTTCTGTCTGTCTGAGAAAGGCACTTAACACTGAAACATTCTCGTAACTCATTCAAATGACACCTACACAAGTTCAGCTCATTAATGCCTCCAGTTTTAAAACCATGTTAAAATGCTGGTTTCAAAGGGCTGAAATACAATGTTTATGTCTATATCTTTCAAGGTTATGGTATGTTTTAAGAACAGTCAACTATAAATTATGGGAATTAATATAAATTAGTTTTCACTTTTTATTTTATCTTTGTACTGCCCTCCACGTACTGCCAAGTCTGAAACTGGCAATCAAACTGGCAATTCACAAGGGTGGTGTTATAGAATAGTATATAAGAATAGAGATCCATTTACATTGGTACAAAACCTTTTAAGAGTATTCATATTCAGTTTTACACTGTTCTTAATTTTGTGTCTTTAAATTTCTACAGAAAGTAAATGAGCATCTGATGGAGTGCATTGCAAATTGCAGTAACCTACATTGGTGCACTGTTTAATTGCAATTATTTAATTAAATTTAATAAAACAAAATGTAAACTGTCTGTGTATGAATTGACAATTTAAATGCAATTTCAGTATTAAAATGAACAAATCTTTCACTTAAAGTTTTCAATTTGTGTGTTAATTTTTAAAGAGTAGTACATGGGAGAAGAAAATGAATATAAACTCCAATGTAAATCCGTTTATAATCTGCAAGAAGAAATGTATACTCACTACACATAGATCAACAACAAACATTTTTCTTTACAAAGAATAAGGTGATTTACAGTCATTGCTGAAACAGAAATGTGAAAGAAATAGTTGTCCACTAGTTTTACAGTGTCTGTAAAGTGTTAAAAATGATATGTTTATAAATCAAAAAGGTAGCAGGTACAATGATTATTTATTACAACAATGCACAAGTTTATTCTAAGAAATATAAATAAATAAAAGAATAAATGTCTTGTAAATCCAACAATATGATGAATGTTGTTCTGGCTGAATAAGTCATCACTGAAACTCGGTTTTCCATTGTTATGTCTCTGTTTTGTTCTTGGGGTTATAGCTCACTTCTGCAGGCTTATTACTGCAAACTGTTTGCTGCTTCCTAGTGCCAGCTTCAAGCAAAGCCTATAGAATTTAATATGAAACAGATAGATTCTTATGTTTTAAAACCATCCCGTACAACAGTCAGAAACCACAGCACAAAGCATGTCCACAAAGTACAGTGACCATATATAACCTTTGAAACCACTAAAACCTGGATTTACAATGTGCTGTACAGAAAAAAAATTTAGTTGTCAGTGAGTGATTAGACAATCCAAAATTGTTTTAGCATTAGTTTCTGGTTATAATGGGTTCCTGAGAAAATGTCTCAAATTGCAAAAGGTTGTCTTTTGCTGGATTGCTATTGGAATCTGCTGGATATACATATGCAGAAGGTTTAAAAAAAAAGCTTGAGTTTAATGAAGAAAACCCTTGAGACCATTACTGTTGTAACTATTTGCAGTCAATGTTGTGTACTGTATATGCATAATCTGGTCTGAGTCAAGTTACAACTGTCCACATTTTTTTGTCCATTATTCATGACTTTAGCAGTTAGACCAAAGAAAACATTGATTCGAAATACACCTACTTGTATATACAGTACATGTTAAGATTTTTCACTGGCTTCACGGTTTTTAGGTTTCACTGCGGTTTGTCAGGAGAAGGTTGGTATTGTGGCAGTTATCCATGCTGCTTCACAGCTCTTTGGTTCTGTGTTCATTTCTGGACTGGGGTACTTTCTGTTCGGAGACTGCAAACTCATCCCATGTTCAAATGGGTTTTCTCCACCTTGGATCTGGTTATTTGGTGTATCTAAACTGTGTGTGTGCCCTGCCATGAACTGGCACTCCGTTCAGGATGTAGTCCCACCTGTGCCTTGTGCTTTCAGAATAGGTCGAGGTTGGCACAACCCTTAACAGGAACAATCTGCTTTCTGATAATGGGTAGGTGGACTTTGGTCCATCTGCAAAAGATAAAAACATATCAGTCTTTTATTTGCAATATCACTTTTTCCAACCATTGTCACAGAGCACTTTACTGAATGATATAGCAATATATATAATTGCTGTATAATTCAGCGTAAAGTTTACAAAAGGCATTGATATACTATATTTCCTGCCTTAGCTTAAGTCTCTTTTTCTAGTTGGCACTTTCCCTTAATAATTTCTTTCAAAGCTGTAGATTTTCTAGCTCCCATTTATTTTGGATTATATTTTCTTCTGAATGCTGTATTATTTTGTTTTTTTAGTCTTTCTGACTAAACAGTGCTATTTAGTAGATCTGTGATGTACAGTATCTGTCTAGCCACTAGTTGGGTTTTAGAGATATAAAACCAGAATGATACCAATACCGATAACATTTATGTAGTACTAATTGGAAAATGATGATCAAATAGCATCATTTCCCCATTAGTACTACAGGCCCTCAATGATCTATATGTATTTTCTTGAACTGTTTCTTTTGAATGAGTGCAGTAGTTGTCTTATGCTCTAATCTTTTTGATGTCTTATTTTCTTGGGCAGTACCCTGAGGGCTACCTGGAAGCTATGGCCAACAAGTCCAAAAAGGACAGAGGCAAGAGGAACTCTGGGAAACAGGATAAGCCAGAGAAGGCAGAAAAGAAGGAGAAAGGGAAGGAGGAGAAGAAAGAGCCAGAGACCTGCCCCCAGAGCAATGGCAGTCAGAAGAGACCCCAGGAGACAGGTGCACACCATCACCCCAGACGCAGTTGTCAACTGCATTTGTATAACCAGGACAGTTTCCACAGATCACCTTTTTAAAGCTGTGAAGCAAGCATTTAAGCACTTGTATTAATATTCAGGTTGCTTCTTAGATGTTGAGGGTTAGAAAAGACTTAAAACTAGGACTTATGGTGGCCTTGTAGCAAAACTCAGAATGCGATTTGAAAAGCAGCAACATGAGATATATTAATTTCAGTGTTATTTTGTTCTATTGAACCCTCAGTGGATGTCTTGCCAGAGTACATTGGATGGTAACTTTGTACTGTTTGAACAGGTGTTTTGTGTTTCTTTTTTTTTTGTGTCTCAGAGACACAAGATCATGAGACTCCAGCCAAGGTGGGGAAGTTGGCAGAAAAAGGAGAAGCATTCCAGCTTTCAGCACAGCAACAATGGCTCATCAGGGAGGACTGCCTCAACAGGAAACTCTGGGATGAAGCCCTCAATTGCATCATGGAGGGACCAGTAAGGCAGTGTTGTTGTTATTATTATTATTATTATTATTATTATTATTATTATTATTATTATTATTCATTCCTGTAGAGAAGTAACAGGAACCAGCAGCCTAGGATGTCATTGTAGTGCTAGTGCAATACGGGCTACAGAAAAAAATAATTAACTAATATTACCTTCTAGTTTTGCCTTAAGTGATGTATTGGAACTATCAATTTTCACAGGAGACAGCCTATTGACCCAAAAATACATCTTTTCAGAGATGTTATTACTGGACATGGATTGCACCTGACTCGTAAAATTAAAAAAACTGAGCAACACTACCAATATTGAGTATCATTGAGTAATTGAGCAGCATAGTAATTGAGTAATTGAGCATAGTCTTAGCTGACCAGGTTTTTACAGTTCCTGCTTTGTGTTTTGTGCCCGTCTAATAAATAGAGAAAAATCACATTTATTTTCATATCCCTTTTGGTATTTTTTATTTTTTGAAGCTCAATTAAAATCATTTCTAAATAGCCACTAGAGATATATATTTTTTCTATTTTAATTCTATTTGGTATCATCACTAATACAATCTCTGTCTTGCCCTGATGAGTCTCTAAAAGTAATTTCTCTAACACTTGAACAGACTGGTGTCTCTCAATTGTTGCTCTGAATGGAGTTCCTGAGATTGTGTATTAGCATGTTTTGGAATAATTTAGCATAGCATTATGGAAACCACATAATGTGTACTGTAGTAATGAATGAGGGAAAGGAGAAATATGTGATAATATAATTTATTTATATTAATATGCGATAATAATATATAGTATTATCCTGAAGAACTTAAAGCCATTGGTACATTTGACTCATTCAGTTTTAAGTGATGAATATAGGGCTGGGCGATATGGCCAAAAACATTATAACTATAAAAATGTTCATATCTGTCGATATCGATAATTATCACGATAAATGTCAAATCATTATTTCTTTCAGTTTAAAGGCAGATTTTTTCTCCTGAGTGAAAGTTGAAGAAACCAGACAGTTAATTGGTAAATTAAACAACTCTTTATTTTAAGAACACAACAAACACTTGCCAAACAGCAGAAACATTAAACAAATCTGATGTAGAGAGTATTCGAGTCTTTTTTATGTCAAAATATGCATTAGTAAAATTTACAAAATAAATATCTTAATAGAAAAATTAAATACTGCAGTGTGATAAAACACAATAAAAGATGGCTAAGACAGACTGCAATGTTTAAAGTGCTCTGTTTTATGTCTGATCGTAAAAAGCCCAAATATCTCCAAATCACCGAAGTTAAATGACCTTTTCTGTCGACGACGTCATAGTCCTTCGAGCTGGTCGTTGGCAGCACTACATTTGCTTCAGTGTCGCTCATTTCTCCACTCTAACTACAATCCTGTCAGCCACCACAGTGTGGGTAAACAACACCACATTAGCTGCCCGGTCTGCAACACGCACACGCACACGCACTCACGCAGTATTTTACACAAAGAATAAACATATTTATCGAACGTTTATCGAACTTTTGTTAAAAATATATCGCGGAAAATTATATCGCGATAGTTATTGTTATTGAATTATCGCCCAGCACTAGATGAATACATTTATTCACTTAGGCTAATAGCAGAGGTACTTCTTTCTGAGTCTTTCTCTCTGTTGTCAGATATGTTTTGAGTGGAGGAAAGGGCATTGGAATATGGTGTGGAAAGGTTGGAAAAGTATTGTGATTGATCTCCAATTATATATTTTGTTTCTCAAAAAGTCTTTATCTGAAAATGGAGGTTGACTTTAGTGGGCATGTGTACTGGTTTGCATATTGTCTTAATAGTACCATGCAAGTCAGTAGTATCTGGGATAATGGGTTGCTGGTAGCTAGGAACCAACAGGTGTGTACCTGATCACAGTTATTTTCTTGTTCATCCAGAACTTTCTTAGGAAGGTGGAGCAGATCTTCATGTGTGTTTGTTGCCAGGAGCTGGTGTATCAGCCTATCACAACAGAGTGTCTTCACAATGTCTGCAAGGTAGGAAAAAGGCTGCGGGTATTAGCCATGTACAGAGGGTGTTATCTGCTGTTGAGTTTATTAAACCAACAGTTAATTATTTAATTAAATTCAGTTCAAAATACTTTATTCATTCTCAGGGGAGGCATTTTAAGTTAATTATGCACAAATTGCATTAATCAGGGATTTAACATTTGACATTTGAAACTTAAACTTGAAAAATTAGTTGTGTTAAAATCTAACTTTATTTGAGTACCATCTAAAAAAATACAGTTGACATCAAATTTATTCATACCCTTGATTCAGCATAATGGTAGTAATGTATGTAATGTCAGTGGGAATATTGGCGTCAACAAAAATGTAAGTGTGGATTATGAAAACATGAATATTTGTGAGACTATCAATGCTGGATATTGTAAAAAAAAGTGAGGGAAATTGCAGAACATTAAGATTTTCTTTATATAGTAGTTTAAAGTTATTTACATTGTCAGTAAATTGGTCTATATTTTATTAATTCTTCTTTGCCTTTACGTTTTGGAGTACCATTTGTAGTAGATTTGGAGATTTTGTATTTTTGGTTATCATTCAGCTGGAAGGCTCAATTGCCTGTCTAAAGAATTTTAGATAAAATATCCTAGTATTATCATAGTGTTTATCCTTGTAAAAGTACAATATTTACCCTCTTCCAAATATGTCCCATTTTGTTGAACTAGAAAGCAATAATGAAATTGTTAACAAAATGATACACATATTTAAAGTGAATTTTTTTAATTGAAACTTGAATCTATAAACTAAACCCTTTGTGGGTGAAATAAGTTAAATCTCAAGAAGTCCTGGAAAGGAAATTCAATGCTAAAATATGTTGATTAAATATACCGCTTTTTCCATAATTAGGTCATAAGTGAATTTACTTGTCTAATCCAGTCAAAGTGTGTACTTGGATCTGATAGAAAATCAGCAAGACATGAAAAATGTTGTCCATCAAAAATTCACATTCAACATGACAGAGCTTAACCAAGTTTGCAAAGAAATGGCACAAATAGATTTGTGAGTCACAGCTGTAACTGCTGGCGAAAGGAACTTCCACTAAACTGTGCTATTAGCCTGTGGCGAATATTCATGCAATAAGCATATTTCAGTTTTTATTTTCATTGTGATTTTTGCTGACTTTCAACTTCCTTCACCCATAAAATTCAGTCTGAGCATATTAAATGAAATTAATATTTTAATTAATTTAAATAAATAATTTTAATTTTGAGTTTAATATGTACAGTATACATCATTTGGTAATTCAGCGAAATGGGACATCATTGAAAGGGGTGAAGTTTTATGCAAGGCACTGTACCTCCATACTTCACACAAAGGATAACATGGGCTGGACCTTTCTATGCTGGTCATATTCCTGGTGAAACTAAAATATTGAGAAAAGTTTTATATAGCTGCTTCATGTGGTCTCATTTGAAATCAAAAGTCAAAAATGTTCCTTCCATTTTATGTTGCCATTGAATTCAGATTCATGAGATCAGCCACACATTAGTCTTGGAGACATTGTATCCTGATGATGCCCGAGTTTTTTTTAAATTATCATTTGTTGCTCTTGGCTCTGTATCATCCTTCTAAATTCTATTTCTGACTGACTGGGTAAAACTTTCTTAAGTCCTTTTCCAGGTGGGTGGCAACAATAAGATAAAACTTGAACCTCTTGATAATGGACACCATAGTCAAAACTGGTATTTCTTTTGTTTTTTTTTATACCAATCACTAGTCCTCAACAAGTTATTGAGGTTGGTAATCTTTTATGTTAGATATTCTGGCATTTCTCTGACTTGCCATATGATGACACAGTTCTACTCCATTTTGCTTCTGTATTCAACATCCTTTAATTCTCAGTGCTGATAATGGTAAAAAGCTTTTAGAAACTTTCTGTGGCATTGTGAAACTACCAAATGATAAGATAACATTTTTTCAGCATTTTTAATATATTTTGAGGTTTTGAATAATTTAATATTTCTATTTACAAAAATATATATATATATTTATTTTGAGGAGGGCTGTATGCAGTATCCAATACTGATAGTCTTACAATTTCTAATGCTTTCATTTATTTTTACAACTCATATTTAATATTAGTGATATCCAAAATAATAGAAAGAATGATAATTTAAGCTACATGGCAAAAAATAAAATCGTTCCCTGTGGCAAAGTCTTATTCTTATCAATCCAGGGAAAATTCACATGCAAAGCAACAATTCTGAAAGTTTTCAAACACAAACATCAGGTGACTGTGTGACAAATTTTACAGCAGCAGTGTTTCATGGCAAAAGAAATGGGCTTTGTTTGCATGGAATCCAAGATACCTGAACAATCAGTAGCATGATCAGACATTCTATTGCTTAAATCTAAAATGCTAAATTTGTCAGGCTCACGTTAGGAGCATAAAATAGGATTGAACAGTATTTTGTTATTTTTTCTTTGAATGCCATGGTCATATACTCTTATTAAGATCACCCATTATTGCCTTTGAGCCTCATATTTAGCTAAATTCAAATAAAGAAGGTACAGCGGTGGAAATATGGCTGCTAATTAGTCTACTTTCACAACACTTTGGAATTTAATAATTTTGTGATACGAAGAGCTCACCAGTTAGAATATATGTTACACCTCAGTAATTTATGTGGCTCATGAAATTTCAGTTGTGAAAATATATTAATGTGGTTTTAGGAAATAAAGATTACAACTTTTAATTTTGAGAAGGGGACATTTTCATCTTTATCTATATGTAATAGTAATCGATTACGTTGACAGACGATACACTTGATTTCCTTGGTAAAAAAGAAGAATATGGCACTGCATAATTAATTGTTTTACAGCAGGAATGTACAGTTCTTGTCCTGGAAGCCCATTTTATCTGCAGGCTTTTATTTCACTCAATCAGACCATTTTCGACTAATTTGACATCTTCTCCGAGCTCCTCAGATGCTGCTTCTTTAGACACCTAGAAAACTGGCAAACATGCCTCCAAACCAGACCTGGATTGGGCACCCCTGCTGCAGAAACTATATAAAGAGATGGGTTAGGTTGAAAGTTTGTCACCATCAATAACAATCCTCTAAAAACTATGATTTCACTGTATGAATCTAACCTCTCCATGCTATATGATTTCACCGTATGAATCTAACCTCTCCATGTCCATTCTCTCTTTTTGAACTAGACCTGCCTGCAGAGGTCTTTCCGTGCAGAGGTCTACACCTGTCCAGCCTGCCGTCACGACCTGGGGAAAGATTACATCATGGTTCTCAACAAGATCCTTCAGTCGCTGCTGGACCAGTTCTTCCCGGGCTACAGCAAAGGTCGATGAGACGATCGTGCAAGGCTGTCATTTCTCAACCGACATGGACTGACAGTTCTTAACCCAGCTCTTCAATCACACCGGCCTGCCATTCGTGTACTGAGATGCCAGCAGTGGATTCCACAGCCGTTCAACAGCTCATACCTCCCCACACCTGTATCTTTTGCTCCTGATCGGAGACTGGATTCCACACAACCAACACCATCTATCTCTGAGACCAGTATCCCAGGTAGTAGCTGCCAGTCAAATTCTAAATAAAAAGAAAAACAAGTGCAGCACAAATTTAGCAGGTGCTTGAGATTTCACAACTACCTCAGGGAACAGGAGAAGGTATCGGTTGGGGGTTTCAGTTTTGTTTTTTGGTTCATTGAAGTTCAGCTCCTTGCTGCTTCCAGGTAATGTTAGTGCCCGATCCATAAATGCTTTTTTGTTGTTGTTGCCGTTCTGTTATTTTTTGTTTGCAATGAATACAACAACATTTTAACAGATACAAAATAATGTTTTAATGAGTATATCTTACAAAAACTGTGATGTGCATACCCCTTTTCAGCTATGACTTCATAATTCTGTACTTCTTTTCTGCACCGAATGGCAAGCTAATAGTCTAACTTTTGTGAGCTTCACTGTGTTTTCTTTGTTCTTGTGCCCTACGGTCGACTACTAACAGTTTAGAGATCAAATTGAAGCTTTGCTCTTGCATTAGTGTTGTGTTGTATGTTTTTATTGCACTTACTGAAGAAAAAAAAGTCACGTCTAAATTCCTTTTACTACTAAATATGCCACTTTTATATATTTTAGTTGCATATTATATTTTAATCATTAGTTCCTTTGTATGTGGCAATCTTACCTACAGCAGTCAGCTTGAAGAGGGTTACATTGCTTCATATTGTGATCTGAAATTTTATACATGGTATATTACTTGATATGTACCTATTAAATATTTTGATTCCAGAAAAGCCTGTCTCTTTTATTGGTGACTTTACCCATTCATTCATAAGTGATTTGACTTCTAAAGATCTGAACTGTCATCTTTTCCTTCTGTTGTATATACTAGTAAAGCACAAGTCCAGTATTTAAGGGCCTGTAGGTTTCCCGCTGTATAAACATTTAAACAGTGAACTAATTAGCTGTAGATGAACAATGAGAAAGTTTTTAAAATATCTATTTTTTTAAAGTAATCCAAGAGTTAAAAATATAATTATCTTAGGGTTTTAAACAGAAAGTACAGAAGTATGAAAAGTGAAAATTAAAAACATGAGATTTATTTTGAAAGAATAAAACTAAATTACATGCTGTTATTCACTGCTTCAAAGCCCTAGTTCCTCTCTCCAAACTCACTCACTTTAAACATTGGAAGTTCATAGCCATATTTTAAAATGTACCTTGTATCTTCCTACTCCGTCATTTTCAGTCACTTTCTGCAAGTGTAGTCAGAACTATGTAACAGTTGAATGGATTTCTTTTTCATCTGCTCCCTTTAAAATCCTTAATAGTGCTTATTTTACCCTAAGGTACATTTTTCCTGGTATTCTGATAGGAAATAATCACATGTATTCAACACAGGTGACCTCTAATCAGAGAAACAGTTCTCTAACCAGAGAACTGTTATATGTTTCAAAACAGTCAATACTCATTTTTTTTTTTTGCATCATCTTATGCTGTCATATGATGAAACTGTTGAATGATAACTTTCGACAATCTAATTTCCCATCCATTTTTGAGCTTCACAAAAAAAAATATCCAGTCTCCTACCTGTGTGGAAAACTTAATGCTTACAATGGTTGTTTAAAACAAAAAAATTGCTCCTGTGTGAAGAAACTGTTAGCGACTGTTCAAGACGGACAAAGCCACCCCATCACTGGTGTAGAGTAAAACAAAATGGTTAAAGAATGTTTTTTGTGAGTCACAGAAATAATAATTTAAAGAGTTGAGAGTGGTTTTGTGCTACTAAACACAGTGACGCCCAAAGCCAGAGTACCTGTTCCAGTTTAGTCCATTTCAACTTTAATTGCTGTATTGCTTATTATTGTGTAGATCTTTGCCAGTACTTTTTTTTTTAAGTTACAGGACTGAAGACCACAATTCTTGAAATGAAGTGGATTAACAGGTTGGCTGTTAAAGGATATCTTTAACAGGTCTACCTTTGGCTACCTGGGAAACAGAACTGATCCTTCCACAGTCACAAGGCCTGACATTAGTCATGTTTAATCTGGGCAAAAACCAATCTGTTATTTTACTATGGATTATGCATTTTGCCTACAGCATGCCCCAGGAAAAATAAGGGCCCTTATGAGATATTCAGTTTAATCCCAGTTATGTTTGTATTTAGTGATTCATTGTATGTTGGAAGAAAAAAAAGAACAGATGTAGCAGGATATAAACCAGTAAAAAAACCCACTGTTGACCTGCCTGTTGTCTGTGTGGACTCCCTTTAATCACCGATTGTCAAAAGGACAGTAACAGTTAATGATTTCAGTTGAAACCTGAAGTTTGAGGCTGTTAAAGAGTGCACTATGATGCAAATTAGTGGCTACAGCCTATCACTTTCCCCAGCAAGTCTAATATGGGGTGAGTCCTCTTGTGGCTATTACGAGTATTTATTTGTTCTCTGGAATAATTTATTGTACTGATTTTGTATTTTTTTCATTGTTTAAAAAGTTGATAATGGAAGATCATAAAACAGTGCTTATCTTTTTACTGACTACACAATGTTTCATGAACTAAATATACAATTCAAATGGTAACAGGGCAGCATGCTGTAGGAAGTGGTGTGCTTTTGAATGAGTCAAACTGAGGTCCTGAATTTAACATTAAATATTCCGTGACAATATTTATCACAATGAGAGTATTTTAACCCCTGTATCCAGGCTAAAGTCCACTCCAGTCTTCCACAGTCAGACCTCTATGACTATATGACATATTCTAGATTCTGAAAGCTTTATTAGAAATAAAGAACTCAGGTATCTTGAATCTCTTGAAATACATTTAGTAATAGTTTTAAAGTGGTACTTCTACATGATTCATTCTATGTATGCACATACTGCCCATATTTACAGTTTCTCAGGATAGCAACACTACCAGTTCAACTTAAATGTTCAACACAAATGAGTAACCAAAGAAGACGGATAAGACATGATTCCATAGGATAGGAGTCCATTTTACAGGATCACTTGGAGTATGCATCAACCATATGACAAGGGATTTTTTTCCCCAGACTCTCACAATCCTCTGCTATGGAAGCATCTCCTTTTTTTGGTCACAAATACCCTTAAACTTTACACTTATTTTGCTGGGTCCTTCTGTTGCCTTTCATGATTTTGAATACGTAAGGAAATATTGTTCTTCTTTTGTATTATGTTTTAAAACATTATACTCAATATTTAAAAAATATATCTATAGTAATTGACAACTTAATTGGTTAATTGGCCACAATTTAGGGGGGATTCTGATTCTGATTTAGAGACTCAGGCACAGTTTAGAGACAGTTTTATCCTACTGATGTTGCTTGATGAGGAGCCACTAACATCAGTTAAATGATTTGAAAGAATTAAATCCAAATGCGGTCTTGCATGTACTGGGCCAGTCTATGATTCCCCAGTCTGTGACCAGGAATTAATTTGGTTGCTCCGTGTTAAACTACCTCTAGAACAGCGTCATATTCTTGTAGAATACTGTTTGAAATCAACATTATTCCAAATAGCAGATTGTATTCTTGTAAAATTACTTCCCTTGATTAAAATTCCACTCTCTTAAGGACATATTTAAGAATATTACTTACCTTTTTATTGCTTCCCCATGTTGCCTTATTGAATGAAGTCAACAATCTCCCGCTATTCCTCATGCATTCTTGCTCAATGCTTCCCATTTGAAATTGCATGTAATATGCTGCTCTTGTACACATTAAAATGTAATTTGTCAAGAGTATACTTAGCCCTGAATTTTGTTTAAACCCTTGTGTTGCTTGTGCTGCTGTGGCATTATCAGCAACCCCACCTATTTTTGAGCAGCAACCCCTGTTATTCTTTGTCCA
Source organism: Lepisosteus platostomus (assembly GCF_059453375.1). Lineage (NCBI taxonomy): Eukaryota > Metazoa > Chordata > Actinopteri > Semionotiformes > Lepisosteidae > Lepisosteus > Lepisosteus platostomus. Next base: position 33,578,218 of record NC_142614.1, read on the forward strand.
CTGCATACATTACCAGGAGCCTAAAGATTCTTTTTTATTCTTTTACAAATGAGTGAAAATATTTTACATTGTTTATATATATTCCAGTAGATTCCACTTCACACTTTCACATTTTGGTCTTTAATGTGGCATTTTATCAAAAGCTGTTGAAATTCCAGTAAGTCATGTACCCTAAAGTGATCTACTGCAGGAGGTACATCAATGAAAATCTAGAGGCTTAGGATGAAACACCTGAATGGAATTCTAAATATAAATCCTTACACGCAATCTTGCCACACAAATTCAGTTTTTAATTCTGAAATGTAATGAAATATGCAAATATGTATGTCATAGGCATTTATTCTTGGTATCCTTTAGAGTTTGCTATCCCGTTAACAATTTTGCATGATCACATAAAAGGCCATCTTTTCAAAACATTTTATTGGAATGCTACAAGCAGTTTAAGCTCTATTTACAAAGAATATTAAAAAATTGTTAAATGAATTATCCCCATAAAAAAATGAATACAATTATTCTTAGAAATGCATTATGTGGTTGAATCACACAATAGTCAACACAGAAGTAAAATTCACCAATATCTAATGACTTGAATGCCAAAAAACTATAACAAGAAAATATGTTACACTGAAATCATTCCTAAAGCAGTAGTTCTTGATCAAATAAAATGTCAAGGCAACTATTCATACAGTATGCAGTAAAAACTTGAGGCACCAAGTGCACATCAATGGAAAATGGCACCAAAGGAAAAAATATAAAGCAAGTCTTGTAAATGCTGAAGAACTCCCACAGTTCCAGAAATGCAGTAAGTTCAAATACTGCAGCTTTTCGGCATCTTATGCAAACAAGTTTTTATGAAGAGACCCTTTTCTCTTCGAATGGCGATTCATAAACTTCCATCGGCGGGCAAGTGCAGACTAAGTGCTGGTCACCGTAAATATCATCTATCCGAGCAATTGTTGGCCAAAACTTGGACTCTGGTTTCACAAATGGCTGGAAAAGAATGTTTAATATTCTCCTTAATATGTTTTGTAAGGCTGGGGAATTTTAAAGAACACAGGCTCAAATATAAGCCCAATAAACCATAAACAAGAGCTAGTGTGTTCTCACATGTTAATTTGAAAAACACAACACAAACACCAAATATCAGCATGAGGAAGATTGAAAAAGATAAGTATTATAAAATTGCATACTTCATTCTAGTTCTGAGGTCAGAACCTTAGGGGAGCAGAGTGCTGCGATGCTGTTTTTTTAAAGACTTAACATTACTTGTATACATTTATGGGTACCATTAACATAATCCCCTGGTCCCTCCACTAGGTCCCTCTTTTCTGACTGCCCCATCATCTTATATTGCAGACTACCTAATCTGCGTAACCTTCTTGTTCACAGCTCCCTTGACAGCTCTCAGCAATCATCCACACCAGGCACTTTCCCCTGCAACAGAACTCGCTGCATCACTTGCAAGTACATATCTAACACCACACTCATTCAAGGCCCCTCAGGACAATTCTGGATCACCCAGATGGCATCTTGTACCTCCAGCAACCTCATTTAATGTATCTCTTGCAGGAAATGCCCAGCCATCTACGTTGGGGAAACTGGAAGGAGACTAGGAGACACTGATTACACTGATCTCTCCATCTGCGTTCTCAAAGAAGGGTTTCTTAACTCAACAAAATGTTTTAGTGCCCAATTATTAAGCTCAAATGTAAGACAGTCTTGATCACATTTCAATATAATTTTGGAACCATGATTTGCACATGGGATCATTACCAGTGCCAACACAGCCAAGGCATGGATTCATTAACATTTTCTTGTAAAGTAATTTTGATGATGGCATAAAGTGCTTTAGTGTCCTGTATTTGTATGCTGGTAACAGTTCAGTATTTATCACATACAATACACATGCTTTTCATAGTGTCTAGTAATGATAGATATTATTATACAGTACAGCAATGAAGATGCCTTCAATTTTTTCCATGGGGGACAATGTCATTTGATGTATACAGTATACTCATTTTCCCTGCCTCACATGGGCTGGACTCTTGATCTTAAATCTATATCTACTGTATCAACACTTGAATAATGATGCCTCCTCATGATTGCTGCAAGATGCAGAAGGCAAGAGTTGAATGTCCAATGGTTCTAATAAAAAGCCTTTCAAAAGACCATGTTAGCTCATGACTGGATACCTTCTTTTACTCTGCAGTAACTGATTAAGTGCAAACATGTTTTATTATGTTACTCTTATTTAAAATCTCCCTTAGCACACGCCACTCCCTCAAGAGCTACTGTAGCACAATGACTGCATCAGTATATACAGTAGGCTGCAAAGGCACAAGTAGAGGTTAATTTAAAAATAAAATAGTAACTAGAAAAGCACATTTTGGCTCTTGAGTCTTCTGAAAGTATAGTTTCTCCAGTTTATCCAAATTAGGGCCATAGCATTTCAATTACAGACAGAGAGGTACTTACCAGTGGAAATGCAGCAACCTCTCTGGAGTAGGGTCTGTCCCAATTAGAAGAGGCAATGCAGGCCAGAGTGTGAGGTGCCATCTAGAATGAAAACTCATGTTAAGCTACAGTGCAGAGTAGAAATGGCACCTGCTCACAAATTCCACATATTCTACAACCACACAAGTTACAACCTCTCTCTTCAACTTTATTACAACTTTATTCAGCTTCATTTTTTTCTGGCTGGTCAGCACTATAGTTTATAGTTTGGGACTATACCCATGTGGATACTATTGTGAAGTTAATCAGTTCCAACTACTAACTTGTGAAGCAGATTCCAGATAAGGAACAAAGACATGTGTGTACAACTTTAAATTCCTTATATGGTTTTATTATGGCAAACAATATGCCATCTAGTAATGGTCCAGACTAGAAGTTCTTCCAATTACCAAATATTCATTAGACTAATATTTGAGACCTGTAACTCCCCATTCTTTCCATTAATGTTTTTTGTTCCTAGAAAAAATATTTTGGGTTCAGATTAAAGTGCTTATTTCTGGTCATAATCTTTTTTTTTTAACTAAAAAAAAAGTAACCATAACTCACAAAAAATGTCAGTGGGTTTAAAAAATATGTTCAATATCCAAATAATTACAGACCTTTAGAGGATTAATTCGGGAGTCCATCCTTCCCTCTTCAATCTCAGCAATTTCATGTCTGATGCTGATCATGGCATCACAGAACCTGTCTAACTCAGCCTTGTCCTCTGACTCAGTGGGCTCAATCATCAGAGTGCCAGACACTGGCCATGACATTGTGGGAGCATGGAAACCTGCATGAAAGAAGGATCTGAGAGTTAGGACTGAAATGAGAATTCATTACCTCCCAACACGGTTCATTAGCATCACATGCACAGTGTGTGCAGAATCATGCCCCTTCTTGAATGTCCACACAATGTTTGACAGTCGCAGTAGTTTAAAGATGTTACACAGTTGTATATTACACCGTATACTGATATTAAGGTACCACACACTGCAATGATCCAAAGTCAAGAAAATAAGTATATTAAAAGAATTCAGGCCAAGCGTGGCATTTTCTTGTCCAGGATGTCAAAGATAAAAATGGTTAAAACGTTTTTTTATAGGGTTTGTCGTTTTTTTAAGTCATAAAAAAATACATTGTCACCATTAGTTTCACTAGGATTAAGTACAATTTTAGAGTTATTGAAAGTTAATTTTTATTTTATATATGTGTGAACAGCAAGCCCCTGCTCAGCAGCTGTCATCATCATACCATAATCCTGCAGCCTCTTTGCCACATCCACAGCTTCAATGTTGGCTGATTTTTTGAATGGTCTCACATCAAGGATGAACTCGTGAGCCACACAACCTACCAAGAAAGAATGCAGTTTTGAGCTTGGGAACATTATCTTTACTGAAATGAAATACAAATTGAAATGCAAACATTAAAAGACTCCAACTCAACACAATCTGCAATAAAGAAAAGTGACGCAAATAATGTGAAGAGATGAAATTAGTTTGTTCTGAAAAGTCAATACACTGTAGAATATTAAGACAAAGTATGGCATATTTTCATAGTACTAATTTTACTTTAAAGTATTAATTATTTTCCTAGTATTAATTTGATCTTATTTCAGAAACCTTTCAAATACGCATATTTAACATGGGGAAAAAGGTTCAAACAGTAAAGGTCCACAGTCCGAAGACACAACATAACAGACCTGCAATCCAAACATCTTGATTTTGAGCCTGGATTATGTTGCTAGCCAACTGTGACAGCAAGCTCCCATTAGGTGGTGTGTAATTGAGTTAGTGCCACCCAGGGCATGGCTAGGATTAGTTCGCCAAGGATTCCTAGGTGCCTGCTGACTCATAGTGAAGTTGATGGATGATGTACCTTCCTTTCAATAGGAGTTCCCTCTTATGAGTTTGCAGCATGTAAATATTAATGTCTCCATAGATGACTGATAAGGGGAGCTTTTAATTCTCCCCGTGTGGATACCTGGGTCATTGCTGTGAGCCGAGATAAACAGAGGCAAGTGGCTATGCCAAAGTGGGTTATTCTATATTAAAACAAAGTACAGTCATGCTTGAAAGTTTGTGGTAATTATTTTAGATATTATAGAGATATTTTATATGACCCTGAACTCTTAATGAATATATAGTATGAATGTCCTAAATAAAGTCTTCCCACACATAAAAAGGGATTTGAACTAAGAGATTATCAGACTGTGATATTTAACAAATCACCAGATATTCTTGTGTGCAAACGTAAATTAACCCTTTTCAGTCAATAACTTTTGGTACCTCCTTTAGCAGCAATAACTTCACACAGCGGCCTCCTATAGACAGATAATTGGTTCTGACATCTTGCTGGAGGGATTTGTTTCCACTCCTCTTTACAAACTTCCGCTAGCTCTGTGAGGTTTGAAGGATGTCTTGCATTAACAGCTCTCTTCAGGTCCTGCCACAGCATTTCAATAGGATTCAGGTCAGGGCTTTGGCTTGGCCATTTCAGGACACAGAGCCTCTTCTTCCTAACCCATTCTTTAGTGGACTTACTTGAATGTTTAGGATTGTTGCCTTGTTGAAACATCCACTTTGTGCCCAGCTTGAGTTTTCTAACTGATGACCTGACATTTTTCTCAAGAACTCCTTGATATTTCTCAGAATTTATGATTCCCTCAATGATGTCAAGTTGCCCAGGGCCAGAGTAAGAAAAACAGCCCCATACAAGGACACTGCCACCACCATGCTTGACAGTAGGGAAAAGGTTTTGTTGGTGGTAGGTTGTGTTGGCTCTTCGCCAAACACGGGACCTCTTGTTTTGCCCAGATAGTTCAATTTTGGACTCATCTGTCCAGAGAACAGACTTCCAGAACTCTTCAGGCTTGTCCAGGTGGTCTCTGGCAAACTTCAGATGGGCAGCTTTGTTCTTTTTTGACAGAAGAGGCTAATTCCTGGCGACCCTTCCATAGATGGCATTTCTGTTCGGGGTTCTTCTTATTGTTGATCTTTGCACCTCTACTCCAGAGGCAGCTAGGGAGGCTTGTAGATACAGTGCCTTGCGAAAGTATTCGGCCCCCTTGAACTTTTCAACCTTTTGCCACATTTCAGGCTTCAAACATAAAGATATAAATTTTTTATTTTATGTGAAGAATCACCAACAAGTGGGACACAATTGTGAAGTGGAACGAAATCTATTGGATTTTTGAAACTTTTTTAACTAATAAAAAAATGAAAAGTGGGGCGTGCAAAATTATTCGGCCCCCTTGCGTTAATACTTTGTAGAGCCACCTTTTGCTGCGATTACAGCTGCAAGTCGCTTGGGGTATGTCTCTATCAGTTTTGCACATCGAGAGACTGAAATTCTTGCCCATTCTTCCTTGCAAAACAGCTCGAGCTCAGTGAGGTTGGATGGAGAGCGTTTGTGAACAGCAGTTTTCAGCTCTTTCCACAGATTCTCGATTGGATTCAGGTCTGGACTTTGACTTGGCCATTCAAACACCTGGATACGTTTATTTGTGAACCATTCCTTTGTAGATTTTGCTGTATGTTTGGGATCATTGTCTTGTTGGAAGATAAATCTCCGTCCCAGTTTCAGGTCTTTTGCAGACTCCAACAGGTTTTCATCCAGAATGGTCCTGTATTTGGCTGCATCCATCTTCCCCTCAATTTTAACCATCTTCCCTGTCCCTGCTGAAGAAAAGCAGGCCCAAACCATGATGCTGCCACCACCATGTTTGACAGTGGGGATGGTGTGTTGAGGGTGATGAGCTGTGTTGCTTTTACGCCAAACATATCGTTTTGCATTGTGGCCAAAAAGTTCGATTTTGGTTTCATCTGACCAGAGCACCTTCTTCCACATGTTTGGGGTGTCTCCCAGGTGGCTTGTGGCAAACTTTAGACGAGACTTTTTATGGATATCTTTGAGAAATGGCTTTCTTCTTGCCACTCTTCCATAAAGGCCAGATTTGTGCAGTGTAAGACTGATTGTTGTCCTATGGACAGACTCTCCCACCTCAGCTGTAGTTCTCTGCAGTTCATCCAGAGTGATCATGGGCCTCTTGGCTGCATCTCTGATCAGTCTTCTCCTTGTCTGAGCTGAAAGTTTAGAGGGACGGCCAGGTCTTGGTAGATTTGCAGTGGTCTGATACTCCTTCCATTTCAAGATGATCGCTTGCACAGTGCTCCTTGGGATGTTTGAAGCTTGGGAAATCTTTTTGTATCCAAATCCGGCTTTAAACTTCTCCACAACAGTATTACGGACCTGCCTGGTGTGTTCCTTGGTCTTCATGATGCTCTCTGCGCTTTCAACAGAACCTTGAGACTATCACAGAGCAGGTGCATTTATACAGAGACTTGATTACACACAGGTGGATTCTATTTATCACCATCAGTCATTTAGGACAACATTGGATCATTCAGAGATCCTCGCTGAACTTCTGGAGTGAGTTTGCTGCACTGAAAGTAAAGGGGCCGAATAATTTTGCACGCCCCACTTTTCATTTTTTTATTAGTTAAAAAAGTTTCAAAAATCCAATAGATTTCGTTCCACTTCACAATTGTGTCCCACTTGTTGGTGATTCTTCACATAAAATAAAAAATTTATATCTTTATGTTTGAAGCCTGAAATGTGGCAAAAGGTTGAAAAGTTCAAGGGGGCCGAATACTTTCGCAAGGCACTGTATCTGCATGTTATTTTAGGATTACCTTTTACCTCTTTTATTATTCTCCTTGTGGGTGAAATTGTAGGAGGACATCAATTTCTTGGCAGGGATGCCATTGTTTTAAATCCCCCTTCACCTGTATACAATTTGCCTAACAGTGGATTTATGGAGTCCAAATCTTTTTGAAATGGTTTGATAACCTTGTCCAGACTGATGAGCATCCACTACTTTTCCTCAGTTCCGCTGATGTTTCCTTAGATTTAAGCATGATGCTAGACTCGTAGGAAGAGTAACTGACCTGCTTTATTGCAATTATTTGTTTGCTCCTAACACATTTCAGATCTAAAATTTAATTGGTTATCTTGGTTAATTTATCAACACTCTGTCATTGACCCACCTGATCCTGCTTTACATTGATGTAAGTCATAGAACTAAGGGTTCACTTATTTTTGCACCTGCACAATTTCTGTATACTGTGTGTATTATGTTGCTGCATGGACATTTTCTTTAAAAACACTCAAATTGGTGAATAATTATACTTTATTTCAATTAGGAAGTTACAAATTCTGATAAAATCGCATTTTGTGGTTAAAAAAACAAAATAATCTTAAATTATGCAATGGATTCACATATTTTTAAGCATGACTGTATATAATAAAAATGGACTGCAGATTCTGTATTTATGAATAATTCTTTAGTAAGGACCCATCACACAGAGATTAAAAACTATCTACAAATTTGAAAAAAGGATTAACTGCATTCAGGATCTTAATTCTTTGAAGTACATTTTTGTGCATCCCTAGCACTAGAAAAGAAGAATTACAAGGTGGCAGAATAACATTTAAAATTCCTAACAAGTAGCACTTCCTGAGATTATAAAAATTGAAGCTTTCATATATTTGCATTATCAATTAAAAATTTTATGTTGCAAACTCAATAGAGTAACTGCAATACTGTTGACCTCTTTCTTCCATCTTGGCCACTGAGCTCTGTCTCTTTCAAAATTATCATTGGCTCAATGTTGGCATCTCTAACCAGTTTCCTCCTTGCCTGCTGCTCAGTTTGGAGGGACAGCAATATCTAGGTAATTCTGTTGTGATATTATACACTTTTCATTTCCTAATGATCAGTTTTACTGTGCTCAAAGGGGTTTTTTTATACCCTTCTCCTGATCTGTCTTCACATGTGTCTTCAAGAATTGCTTTATTTCTCAGAAAGATTAAAAATCTATTTTTGGGAGGGAGGAATCTTACAGAAATCGGTTCTCAATAGTGTTTTTGAAATTGTTATGGAAGAGACATTAAGATGGTGCTTACCTCTTTTACCCCTGAAAAGCACTTTGTAGTGGTTCTCAAGCCTCTTTGACATGTAGTTTGCATTTAGTATGGCAATTTCTGTGGCATGTTTCAGTCCTTTAGCTCCCATCATCTATATTTCAGGAAGAAAAATATGCAGGCAGTGGTACAATTTTTATTATCTTTAACAGTTCATGTGAGCATTAAAAGAAAATACTACTCAGTTATTCAGGACTTACTAAAAAACAAAGATCCATTCCAGTATACTTTAAACAAAACATTTTTGTTGAACAACTGTTGCTGAAATGATTATTGGGGCAGATGCCAGTGTATGGAGACCTGTTTAGATGCTTATCTTTTTGGACCATAATCCTGTATAATTTAAATTCTAGCATGGTGCTTTCTTTGAAAAAGAAATTAATTTACCTTAATATATGCCCAGGAAATGGGCAAAATTGCACTTGAACCCCAAGGTGCAGCACTGATGGTGCCAAGAGATTGAGCAGTATTGTCAGACTGGAGAGAAACAACCGGGTGACTGGGTAGGTACGGAGCAAGGTGTTTCTTTCTGAAAAGCACAAATTCAATGCAATTCTCAATATGAAATGATTAACTAAAAAGGGGAAGTATTTCCCTACCTATCACACTGTCATTTTACTAGTGGTTTAGTAAATTAATCCTAGGATTTCACCTTAATCCATAATTAATCATCTTAATTATCCTAAAATACATATCTTCAGTAAAAGGTTTGATCATCCTCTGTCACTAAAAACTTTGGTGTGGGATCCAAGATTTAGATAAAATTCAAGACAGGGCAAAAGCCTGGAAGATGGGTTTTAAATGTAAACAAGTGGAGGGTTGTTTGTGCAGGTTGGAAAAACAAACTTTTAATACAAAATTGAAAATGCTAAGCTAATAGAGGTTACTTATGAAAAATATTTATCTTAACGCACCTTTTCCATCTTCAGAAACAATGTGGTGAAATAATTAAAAGGGCAAACAGGCAACATGTTAGACAACATGTAATTTAGGAAAATATATGATGAAAAGCAAAGATTCAAAATCAATTACACCTGAAGAAGGCTCCACGGCCAGAACACTGTTTTTTTTTCTTCTCTTTTCTTGTTCAATTCAAGCAATTTGAATTAACCTTTAATTTGAGAGCTGGGATAGTATGGAAATGAGCCTAAAGTAGTTGAATGTGAATCAGCACATTTTCAAAACAATGAAAATTATGTTTCATAATGTATACAGTTGCACAAGCAAAATGGATATGAAAACAAGTGGAGAGGTAGTTGCACTAATATGCTTAAACCCCACAAAGGCAACCAGATACTCACACTCCGATGGGACCCATGCCTGGGCCTCCCCCACCATGAGGAATACAAAAGGTTTTGTGAAGGTTTAAGTGAGAGACGTCCGAGCCATAGTCTCCCGGGCGACACAGGCCCACCTGCCACAGGAAACACAAGAAATGGAGACACTTCACCTCAAAGAAATAGGGCAGAGGTTCAGATGTGCATAGTAAAAGCATGGTACAGTATCTGCAGTGGTTTCACTGACCATTGACAAAAATCACTAATTTCTATAACTATGTCAGGAATATATATGTAAAAGATAAGAACAGAACAGGATTACTTTTATGATACTGAACTTAAGCAGCCCTGTCTCTTGACAATACAGTAAATTGCAGTACAATACAACTCTGAACTAATGAAATTACAAGTTCTATTTCACGAACTTCTACTAAAGAAGAAATTTGAAATATTTCTGCCTGACGTGGGGTTACAGGACATATGAAAGAGAAAACAGAAGATGTACATTCTGAATCCTAGGCAATATCAGTGAATAGGATCAGTGAATTACTAAACATACATAAAACGTTGCTTGTTTTCTATACATTCTCACAAGTAATAATGTGTTGAATCAAATTACAGAAGATTCACTATTAAACATCTCCTGTAATTGTCATGACCTAAATTTTCATTTATGAAATAATGTAGTTTGGGAATGGTTTGGTGTTTGATCAGGTCTGATGCTTGAGTACAACTCTGCTGTAGTTGTTCAGAGAATAATCTTTATACTTCCTGAAATGTTAAGTTAGAGGGATAAAGGAGAAAGATTCCAGCCTTGTCTTTTGACCAGTAGCTGGTCTAAAATGAATCTCCTCTCCACTGACAGTTTTCCACTTAGTAGATCACTTTTTGTGAATAGGTTCATAGTTCAAAATGACCTTATTTATTGTGCCACAAACAGTCCAAAAACCGTGTCAGCAGTGCACTGTAAATGAAGTATATTCTGTTTTAGGGATTTTCTGCTTTATGACTGAATATACAACAGAACTTGTGTCTGGTGTTACTGTTTATATTTAACTTGTACAATGTCTACACACCATCAAAACAAATCTGACTTGTCTGAAATGTCTAAGTGCAAAACAAAGACAAGTACAACACTTGAAATACTTTCTCCTTCATTTTGCCTGCTGTTCCATGTATTATGCTCACACCATTGTTACGCTACCACATGCAGAAAACCAATTCCCAAATCAAAAACTTTTTCATAAATAAAATTTACTAAGATTTCAACACTTTAGTTAAGCATATGGTATGTTAAGAAACCAATGTACAAATGTATTAATTTATTAAAAAGAGCTACTTTTAAAAAGATCATTTACTTTAATTTAACCTTTGCTATAAATTCAAGATTATTAATTAAAATTATTTATTTTTCATGTTTTGCTATGTGAATGAGAAATAAAGATTGTACTGTCACTCCATTTTTGGTCTGTGATTTTCACTGCATTTGGACAAAACATTCAACATTTCAATGAGAAACTGGAAGATGCATCATATTCCCAGAATGGCAATCCATTTATTGTAATGAGTTCTGAATATATCAAAGCTAAATTTCTCCTTCTTGTTGCTCATGACATTGCTTGTTTCAGAGTTGGTTCGCATAGATAGATACTTTATTGATCCCATGAGGGAAATTGCAGTGCAACAGCAGCTTAAAACAGACAACACAGCCACAGTGTAATGAATGATATAATAATAATAATAATAATAATAATAATAATACAATCAGTACAGTGAGGGGTGCACTAAAAGAGTTACTCACAGTCCAGGACACGCAAAGAACAAACTAGAACAGTACGCAGAAAAATTGTATTGCACATATGAGTATTAATATAGATGTAAATATAGATATAAATCTAAATGTATTGCACAGGTCCCTGGCATATATTGCACAAAAAACGGTTGTAAACGGGAAAAGAAAAAGAACAGATGTAGCAGTTTACTGTTCAGTCCAGAAACAGGTCACTGTCAATGTTGCCTCTGCCCAGACGCAAGGTGGATGCGTTGTACAGTCTTATGGCAGAAGGCAAGAATGACCTCCTGTTGCGCTCCCTGTCGCACCGTGGATGAATCATTCTATTGCTGAACGTGCTCTTCATTTCTACAAGCCTGTCATAGAGGGGATGGGAGACTTTGTCCATGATGGCCTATAGTTTGGACACCATTCTCCTCTCAGCCACTACCTCCAAGGGGTCCAGGTCAGACCCAATGACAGAGCTTGCTCTCCTGATGAGCTTGTTCAGCCTTTTAGAATCCACTGCTCTAATCCCAGGGCCCCATCATACCACTGCGTAGAAAATGGTGCTCGCTACCCCCGACTGATAGAACATATGTAGCATCTTACTACATACATTGAAGGACCTGAGCCTCCTCAAGAAGTAAAGTCGGCTCTGCCCCTTCTTATAAATGGCCTCGGTGTTCTTAGACCATTCCAGTCTATCGTCGATGTGCAAATAGCTACATAGAGCCAGAGAGTTATTTAATACAATGTTGAAATATTTCCCAGAGAGACCGCAAATTAAAGCACATGTTCTATGCACTTCTAAAAAACAATCACGTAGGACTTCTTCCATTGCTTCTGTTTCTTTGTTATCTCTGCTCTCCTCTTTTGTTTTATTTTTAAAATATAGTGGTCAGGTAAGCTTGAATGGTGAAATTCAAGAATTTTCTGCTTCATTAGTGGTCAGTCATCTGGTGTGGTGTCTCCACCGAATTGTGGACTGCTTATCAGACAACCTAATCATTGCCAACACAGCTTGAGGGTAAACAGATCTTATCTCCCTTTATCTAACAATTCCAATAATTCCAATGCCAGAGTAACTCTCCCTTCCTTAGATAAGGGGTGTTGAAAATAAATGAGTCTGTATAAAAACAAACATTGTGAAAGATGATTTAATCTTTGCAAGAAAATGAAAAATAAATGCCCGGGGTGCGAGTTTAATCTGACACATGCATACACTTTAATGGCCTTCAGGGGGTCTCCATTACATGACACCTATTTAGAAAAAAGGGTTTGTTGAAAAAGATACATGTACCTCCCTTTTGTAAGTTTGACACTACTGCAAAGAGAATGTTCCCCCTAAGCATGTTTATCATCAGGATTTTAACACTCAAGCACACATTCAATACAAATTACATTCTGGGTCAGCAGAGGTCAGGACTGTGGTAGGGCAATATTCGGGCTTTTCCAAAACTAAAGTGTGTATTAAATTAATTAAGTTTTTCTTGGCTCGACTTTAAAGTTGAAACACACTTCAGTAATGCATTTTGTTAGCGTATGTTTAAATTGTAAAATTGTTAGCAAATTTTAAATTGTAAACTTTTGTAGAGTTCATGGGTTGTTTTCTGGGATTAATCATTTGTTATGTAACTTGACAAGAGACAATCATGTCAAGAGACAGTCCGCCATTGTTTTAAATTGTCTTTCAGAGATCACTTCATCTGAGAGCTTCCTCTTTCCCTGGAAAACAGCATCAAGAACTTCCATACTCAGTGGTGAGGCCATTAAGCACAATTTCTGTACAGTGATGTCCACTATACATCAGATGAAGTAATGTAAAGTACAACCATTAAAAATGAAATTACCAATTATTTTTCAATTATTCCTAACTGTGACAACTGTAAATGACATTACAGAAAAGGATTACATGCTGGGGTCCTGTCCTGGTTTTAGATATATATTGGTGTAATAACTACCAATTTATCTTTTTATGGTAGGTTGAAAACTAAATGAAACAATTTTTTTACTGAAACTAAATTATTCAACACAATTATTTGGGAAGATAAAAAGCATAGAGTTAATATTGCTAAACTTCAGTGTTGAAGAGGGTGTGCTCGGTTTACTTAAACCTAACTGGTATAGCTCAGCTTGTTAGTTGTGACAATTCTTGTACTGGTTTCAGCCAACCACTTCTGTTACACAAGTAAAGCAGAACTAGTATAGCCTTATGCACTTAAATAGATACTAATATACAAAACACCAAGTACTCTGAAGAAGAATTCAATGTTCAATAATGCCTCATGTCTTTTAAAGTAGATATAATACTGTGGCTGGATACAGCCGCACGGGTGGCGATTTGTCAGAACCAAGGCGCAAAAGACCGGAGAGTGGAAAGTGAAAGGTGATTATGAGAATGAATTACTGGCCAGTGGGGCTAATCAGCCCAGGTCTGTCACTAACGGGCAAAACATCGATCCCAGGAGAGGCTGGAGAGGCTTTTTGCTGCAACCCTGGCAAAAAGAAAGGCTGCTGAATACAGCCTGTTGGAAAGGGCAAGACCCATAAAAAAGGAACCGAACGGGCCAGGTGCAGATCAGCAAACTCGAGGGTTGAGGGAGTGACCAATGAAAAGAGAAACTGAAAATTAAAGGTGCTGGCTAGAGTATAGACTGCTGCCTCAGGTGATTTGGGGCGCGGGCTAAGAGCTGGAGCCGCTGTGTCAGGTGATTCCGAGACATGGCTGGGGCACTGGCCACGCTGGAGGAGAGGCTGGAGTGCAGAGCAAAGACTGGAAGCCGGGATGCTGCCACACAGAATCCGTCGGTTAGAAAACAGGGAGTCTCATGTATGGGAGGAACCGAACTGCGAGCTTCCTGGGAAAGGAGCCATACGGGTAGAAGGGCAGACTTGAAGTTGCTGAAACTGCTGTGCTGAGCGAAGGCTGGCTGTGTGCGCCAGGTGACGCTGGAACAGAGAAACCAAATAGCAAGCGTCCAGAAAACAAATACAGGGAGGCTCAGGCACGGAGAGACCGAACAGTGAACATCCTGAAAAAGGAAAAGCTGCGCAGAGTAAAGTGCGGGCTTCAGAAAAAAAAAATGCCACTGAGCCTGTGGGTCAGAAAAAATGAGAGAGGCTTGGGTATGGAGAAACTGAATAACAAGCACCCTGAAAAGAGAAAGAGAAAAATAAAAGGGAGACTCAGGTACAAGGAAACCAAACAGCGAGCCTCATAAAAAAATGGGCTTCAGGGCAGTCATGGGGCTGCAACATAAATGCAGACAAGACTGTCTAGCTCAGCAAACACAAATGTGGAGTGAGACAGAAGTGCAAGTGAAAGGGTGCTTGTGGGGAAAAGATGACAAAGTGCCATCAAAGCGGTGCCTCAGCTTTATATAGAAAAGCGGGAATTTAATAATGAGCTAATTAACACGGATCACGAAAACGTTAATATGAAAATCTTAAATTACTTAGTTACTTTTCTGATTGTAAACTGCTCCCTAAAACGAATTAAAACTAATTTTATCCGTTTTAGTTGTAGCCCAAAATATCTTTGTCCATTGCACGATATGGATTCTACGTTGTTCGTCCTTCGGAATGTGGAGATTTTCATTCAAAATGAAAGGCAAAGTATAATTTTCATAAACTCATACTGCAGATGAAATAGCAAACATGGCTAAAGGGGAGTCCCCATTACCTGTAAAGCACTATGAGTGGAGTGTCCAGAAAAGTGCTATATAAGTGTAAGCAATTATTATTATTTCAAAATAAACAAAGCTTATCATTTAACCTTACAAAAAAATATTTGCATATTGTTATAAATTATAAAATTGTAAGACTCTGCTATTTACATAAAACTAAGAACTGACTTTTTCTTTATATAGGTAACTCCTGTAACAAATACTCAAAACAGTAAGAGTATAAGATCCACCAGGTGTTCTGGGTGAGGTACAGCCGGCCCCAAAGTATAGTTATTATCTTAACAGTATGGTAACTGGCATATTGAGTTTGTAGCATTTCTCACCTGAGCATTCATATTAGCACCATCTAAGTAAACCTGGCCTCCATGCTTGTGAATCAGCTCACAGACGTCACGGACATTCTCTTCAAAAACACCATTGGTGGAAGGGTAGGTAATCATAATGGCTGCTAGATTTTCCTTGTGTTTGTCCACCTAAGAATAAAGTCAATATAAACAGTTAGCTCACACATTTCAGGGCTGACGGTTACACACTTAAATAGTCTGCATATAATCAATCTTATAATTCCCTATAATCCCAACCATAAAGTAAATTTAAATCACAGACACAGTTTTGGGGGTTCAGGACAAAAGGAAAAGGTAAATCCTAACCAACAGGTATACTTATTGTTCTTAGGATCAGGATACAAATATCAGATTTATTAGTGAAATAAAAAGTATTCATGCCTAAAGAAAAGCTTTCCCATCAAACATATAAAAGCAGGATAAAACAGCAGCAAAACAGGAAGTGGACACCTACCATGGCCTTCAAGTGTGCCACATCAATGCTTCCGTCCCTCTCCACCTCTACCGACTGGATTTTCATTCCTGCCATCTGGGCACTGGCAGGGTTTGTGCCATGGGCCGATTTCGGGATGAGGCAAACCTTTGAAAATGAGAGAAAGTTTCCATGTTTTCTACACAACATACTAAAAATGTTTCCCAAGTTCATGGGCAAGTAATTATTACTGGTTATTATTCAGTACACCTATTGTAATAGATGGGCAAGTCATTTGTGAATCATTTACATTTGCTAATTTAAGTGAACATAAGGAGACGACCTTCAATTTTAAAAAAGAAAATGCAATGCAACTACTTGGTAAGACTAAAAGCAATCTTAAACATAACATGAACAGATCACTATCAGTAATGTACTTCAAATTATCAATAACACAACTGGATTGCAAGACCAGTGAGGGCACTGATAATGTTCTGTGTAAGACAAGGTCAACTGATTGCTTTTTTTCCTTTTAAAGAGAAATGAGAAATGTCTGCCACCAGGTGGCACCTTGCTGGATCTCAAAAATCACCAAATATGGAATTTTATACAAGATATTCAAGGCAAGCGCTCTCTAGTCATCATAATGACTTGGAGGTTTTCTGTTTGCTGAAAATCAGTATGTTGGACTCTAGATTTGTACTAGTTCAGTAACTTGAGGGACTCTATCTCAAAGAGACTGGAGTACTTATAAGGTAAACCCCCCAAAAAGCATGAGAAACTACCTTGTAAGAGAATACAAAATTTGTGCTGTGAAAAGTGAAGACACTTATCCTCACAAGCTATTCTCTGTATTATTATTTTTCTTTCTATTCACATTTACAAAAGACCCAAACATCACCAAAAAATGGTTTAGGAAATGAATAGGAAATGAAGTTTAAGCACATGGCTTTCTGCTGAACAGCTCTGCACTATTAAAAGAAAACAGAATATACTTTCATTAATGTTGAGGTTTTAAAGTACTACAGCATAATATAGTCCCTGTCCTAACAGAAACAGGAGAACCATGTGTTCCTCTTTTTGGAACTATTCAAAAGTTACAATTAGTGGAACGGCTTTAACGTTTTAGAAATGAGTCAAGAACATGGTCCCATTACGACAATTAAAAAGCAAAGGAAAGTGAAATTTCAATAAATCCATCTAACTTATTCCTTAACTTAGTGATCCAAGACATCATGCATCATGCAATGACCTATAATAGGGCATGTATTTTTTTCCCCCAAGGGATTTTGCCGATTTTTAAAATTATTTTTAAATAATATTTTGAGTTTCTGTGACTCACCGTTCTATGGGTCTCTCCTTTTGCATTTAAATAAGCCTTAATGGCAGCCAAACCAGCATATTCTCCCTGTGCACCACTGGAAAACAAAAAAAAACTAATATGATTAAAAATGTAGAGGGTGCAAAGAAATTACACAATGTACACAATGATACAGCTCAAAGCTTCACTCCCATTTTGAGAAACCATAGATACTTTATTATAGCACTAACTGCACTGCATATCCACAAAAATGAAAAATTCATTCTGGTCATTAAAAGGCTTAAGATGCTTAAGTATTTATGATGATGATTATTCATATCCACGCTTATGGCTTCCAGTTTTCATATCTGTACAATAGTGGCAGCTAAATATTTATCTATGATAAATACTGTATATGATGAATTTCACTCTTTTCCAAGTGTTGCAGTCTAATTTTTTTTTTTAATATGAGTGTTCAATTCCAATAAATACTTGAAATGTACACTTCAAATAAAATGCATGCTATCTACAAAAGTAAATGTATGTGTATGTACACAAGATAAGTTCAATGGTTACTAACAATGTTACATTAATATGTGCTTGTTTAATCCCTAAGGCTCAGGCAATAGCAATCACAGTCAGTTCATGTTATTGATGTAAAACCACTTAGAATTGTTGTTACTGCTGGTAAAATCTTCTCAGGATTAGATCTGTTGTATCCCGTTTGTTACTGGATAGGCCACATTATGTCTTAACACATGTAAATCTACTCCTCAAATTCATAAATAACAGAAAATCTGAAGGTAGTAAAAATTACTGTGTAAAGTTTAAAATTCCATTACTAAGTAACAATTGGCATAACACCCAAACTAGGAACATTTATGTACCGGAGGTGGAACAGGGCACTTTCTACATTACAGACTACAAATCTGAAGGTTAACATTGAGTAACTGGGTCCTATTGTACCTGAAAATAGGCCAAACATCCACAGTAAATCGATTGCCAAACACATTTCGAAAGAAGGAAAGTCAGTATCCAGAGAATAATCTGTTCTTACACAAATCATTACATATTTTACAAAGAAGAACCTACATTTACTGCTTTCAACGCAGTTTGCAAATCTGAAAGCAAACTAGTATAGAGAAATTCTTGGATCATAAAAATACATGTCCCACCACTTACTCAAGATCCATAGCTAAACGTTCATGTTAACACTTACGAAGGATGCCACGTGTGAAGTTATGCAGTTAAATTGAACACAGACACACATGAAGTCACATGAAAGTAAGGTAGGGATAAATGCCATTTTAAATAAATGAAATTAAAATGTGATATACCCATTATTTAAAAACCATGAATCCTCTCCAAAATAAAGCTGGTAAGAATAATTGCAAACCAATTCATCTAAAAACTACAGTATATACATGCCTCCCCTTGACAGCAATGTGTTTAAAGTCTTGATCACTTTGAAAAAGGTTTCAGCCACAAGTTGCCATCCTGAAACTACTGCATGATGTTGGAGAACATAACATTACTAGAATCCACAACTCCCCTACCTCTGTATTTTATTGCTGACCAAGAGAAAAAATCTTTGGGCATTTAACTGTATTCTAAATACTAAGAAAAAATACATTTTTTCTGAAAAGATCTGTAGCTGTTTCAAATCAGCTTTTCAAAGGGGTGACTGTCATGTGATTTTACCAAAAAGGGATTTGATGTGGAACAGAAATCAGAGCGAGGAAGTGGCAAGGAAGTTGGTCTTGGAAGATAGAATAGACACTTTTATTATAGTGGTGTCCGCTTTGTAGCTTGGTAGACTTTCTTTATCAGCTGATTGTGTTTTGCACCCCTTTGAACAAACCTTTTAAAACCTTTAATGAATTTCACATTCATGAAAAGAACTCCTTGCGTATGGATACATGCATCTTAATTTGGATCAACCACGATGGCTGAAAGCCTAAGGTGCTACTTTCAGATTGCAGTCTCCCGGCTGCTAATCAGGTTAATCTATCCATTCGCAAACATTTCCAGTAAAGATTTCTTTTGGCAGCAAGTGGAAGTTACCACCTTGTAATTGTATCTTGTTAGATGACAAAAGATACTCTCTCGCTCTTGCTCAATACTAGAATGGCAGACCTTCAAGGAAAACCCAAGTTAGTGCTGCAAGGGTTGTTGGTGGACCAGTAGATGGGACATTACTCTCTGGATCAGAATTTTCAAAACCAAGGTCCTGAATACTTGATCATTGAAGATAGCATCGAACATTTCAAAACTATAGAGGTGAGTTACTGGCACATAATGTCTGCCATAAGTCAACGAGGTGTTCCTTAAGAACTGAAGAACCTTAAATGTTTATATGGTGTAACATGGACATTGTAGCGTGAATGCTTAGAGAAGTTGTAATCCCATACCTTTCTTCCAAAGAATTTGATAAGTTTCAAAACCATGAACATTAAGTGACATTAGAGAAGTGTACATAATCCACATTACACACTTGCAGTTGCTACCCCAACAATATATACAAACACAATATGTAATTGCTAAAGTGGAACCTGGGTTTTAGTTCTACCAGGAAGAGCTCACCTGTTTGGCTGGAAGGAGATTTTGTCATACCCTGTGATCTCACAGAGATCTTGTTCCAGCTGCCTGAAGAGCTGCTGATAACCCTGAGCCTGATCAAGTGGCACAAACGGGTGGATGTTTGCAAACTCCTTCCAAGTGATTGGCTATCAAAAGAAATATCAGCCATCAAATAAACTCAGTATTTCAATGGTTTCTGTACTTGAAAAGGACATCTTTTTCACGATCTTAAAACATGCTCTTTTTTGCTGTATGGGAGAGGCAAACATTGCAAGCTCTTTGGATGCATCAAGCTTCTATTAGGGATTCAATATAATTTTATTATACTTTATATTGGACTTCTTGTTTTAAATGTAAAGACTAAATATTAAAAGGCCAAAAAAACAAATGACAAAAATTTCCAGAATGCTGTGTTGATCTTACCTAGTCATTTACAAGGTGTTGCAAATGCAATAAGATCTATATAATACTTTTGTTGTCAGAATATCATGCATTAGTAATATTCCATAGTCCCACATCCATTAGCAATCCCTACCCCTCAAATTAAATTAAAGTTTTATGAATCTGATTTGCAGTTTTGGCGCTAAAAGAAATACTGAAACGTTATAACTTCTTCGTTTTGTTTTTTCCCCATTAATTCCTGTCTAAAGGTCATATTGATGAAATTCATTAAAGCAATGCATTAGAGAGAACAGCAAGAAACTTACTGTGAGTTCAGAGGAACTATTCAACTTCATTGTGCAAGAACCCTGAGTCAGAGCACAGAACAAAACAAAAATTATTCAGAATACAGTGCTATAAGAGAAAGGATGGGTTTTTAAATTTCTAATTAAATACCTACCAGCGGTATCATGCTATGTACAAGAGAAATGTCTTTATTTTCCAGTCGTTTCATGTAGCGGACAATATTAGTCTCAGAGTGATAGCTGTAGTGGAAAGATGTAAAAAAAAATCAAAACTATGTAACAGCATGGCTAGAAAGAGAATTTTGACTTGATGACAGCCTTGATAGAAGAGGTCAGTTTCATGCCAGAAGAGGAGAAGGGACTTCAATTTTAATAATCTAGTAAAAGTGCCATGTGTAAATAAACTTATTTAGAATGTTGAATTGTTTGTACTGGTACCTGGGCGAGCTGCTACCTCACATTTTTTCCTTGATATTATATTTTCTCTCAGTGCGTGTTACATATTCTTCTGTTCCTCACATAGCTCAGTTAGTCTCTGTCACTTTGTACCACTGTTTTCCATCATATCTTATCTCCTCATTTATCAACAGGTCACTTCCTCCCTCCTATTTTCTATCTTTGCACAGTTCAATTCAAACACTTTTTTAAAGAAATGCCCCATCTCTAGTTCTCCCTCTTATTTTCCATCTCTGCACAAAAACCAAACTTAATAAAGTATTTGTGGGGAGAATTCCCCAGAAATGTGAAATGCAAAAGAAAGATAATTACACCTCATGCACATGCAGACAAACCTGTTGAAAACTGTGTGTGTAAGAAATTTGCTTGTTCTCTTAAATGGTGTTCCCATGATGCCTTTAAGTCCATCTCCAATTTGTTCAGCAATGAGCTCCTGGGGGAATCAATAACTTAATTAGTTACTGTCTTCAATACTTTCAAGCACTTACAAAAATAAAAAGGAAGCAATACTTTTCTCATATAGTACAGTTTTATCCTCTCATTGTATCCTCTTAAAACACAAAAGACACCGTAGGACAACAAGAAGACATTATTGCACCAATGTGTTATGGCACATCACATCCATTGCAGTGTCCACAGACACACTAAAATGTACACTAAGAAACACCATATGTGTACCAAAAACAAGGCAAAATAGAGTTAATAAACCAATAGGCAGCAATATTCTACTTTCAGAACTATTATATTGTATACCTCCATTGTTACATACTGTACAGTACAATATTTACATCCCATAAAACTGTTGTTTTTTCATTTGAACATCATTTGGTTTATGCCATATCTGGCTAGTATGGTCATCGCAGAACACATTCTCCAATCAACGCTGTGCTACATCAGCACTTCCACGACTGTACTGTAACCATATTGTGCAACTGGCGACACTGACTAGCAAAACAGCTGACACCATGCAGAATTAAAATAGTAGGACAGTTACACATGTAGAACACCTCCATATCTATCTAAAAAAAGGTGAAGAAAGATCAACAAATGAATTTCATCAACAAGTAATGTGATTTACTGTGTAAAGTTATTTTCTGTGTGTATTGTACTAGTTAAGTTGTTAGTTGGTATCAAAACACATTATTCCTGCATGACCTACTTGAAAATACACCGCACTTCACTACTGCATAGCTACATTTATAGAGGAAGGTATATATCTATTATAATAAGTAAACTGATGCAAAACATTCTATTGTATGCCTCAGAGTATTGTAAAGATTGCTAATCTACTGAAACAGTCAGTATTTTGCTCCTAAGTATTATGTTTCTTCCTGCACGATACTGTAGCTGAAATAGTATAGTGGAAATAGAAATTCACCACCCCCTTTCAAAATGCTCACCTTTTGTTGCCCTAAAGCCCAAAAAGAAGACAAATAAAATCAGACTTTTTCCAGCTTTATTTACAAATTGTACCCTGCAACCAAGTCCAAGTGAATAATGAAAGCTAAATTTCTGAGAAAAAACAAAGTAGAATACCTGGGTTGGATAAGAGAACACCTCCCCGAGTTAATACTTGGTGGAAGCACTTTTTGCTTGCCTTGAGTCTGTTTGGATAAAACTCTACCAACTTTGCACACCTAGAGGGAGGAATATTTGCCCATTCCTCCTAACAGAATTGTTCAAGCTCGGTCAAACTGTGTGGTGACTGTTGATGGACTGCCCTCTTCAAGTCATTCCAAAGATTTTCGATGGGATTTAGGTCAGGGCTCTGACTAGGACACTCATGGGCATTCATCTTCCTGTCCTTCAGTCCTATAAAGTTGCTTTGGCGGTGTGCTTTGGGTTATTGTCATGTTGAAAGGTGAACTATCCTCCCATTTTCAACTTCCTGGCTGAGGGCTGCAGGTTTCCTTCAATAATTTGCCTGTATTTTGCACCATCCATCTTCCCTTCTATCCTGACAAATGCCCCAGTCCCAGCTGAAGTGACTGAAGGACAGGAATCCCACAACAGGATGCTGTCACCACCGTGCTTTACTGTCGGAATGGTGTTATTTGGATGGGAAGATGTACTGGGTTTTTACCAGATGTACCATTTTGCACTCCGGCTAAAAAGTTCAATTTTGGTCTCATCTCACCACAGCATCTTTAAGGTGCTTTTTAGCAAAAAATAAGGGGTTAACAAAAACCATTACTTACTGACGAGGATTCACAACCAAACACCCAGAGAAGATCATCCAAATCTCTTTCTGTCACTGTTTCATCTAGTGACACTCCAACCTGGAGAAGTACAGAGACAATTTTAGAACTGATGCATGGATAATAAAATTTTTAAAAATGTTTCTTTAAATACTGTGTAAACCATTAACTTCATAAACCAAACTTAGAAATTCTTTAAACAAGTAACTTTTAACACTAAAGAATGTGATACAATACAGTAATGCTTCTTTCTGCACAAAGGATGTGTTCAAAAGGGTCTTTGTCCTAAACAAACTACAGTAGGGTTTCAACATCTGCAAAATTAACATGCGTTAAAGGCTTATTTGCATTTCGGTCTGGCCGACTGGGTCAAGGTGGATGAAAGAAGAGAAGAGTGGGATAAAACTGAGCTGAAGTCTGTCAACTATAACATTCAAATGAGCAGTGCACCACACTAGGAGAGGAATATAGCTAGTGAGTGAGCCTCTTCCAGCCCAAGTACCCACTACATAGCATTCGCATCTCGACCGGGTCTTGTTTTTATATTATAAACACTCCAGAGTCTGTGTCCACACTCCAGGTTCTGGGGGAATGACAGGCAGGAGATTACGTTACAGGCTAAATGTTGAAAAGGCTGAGCAGGCTAGACACAGAGAAGGGATTCATATTGTTTATTTTAGCTGATTACTATAAATTTGCAGTTACTGTTGTTTCTTTTAGTTGATCAATGCATTAGTACTTTAATTAGCATATAAGGGAGGGTTACTGTCTTTTGACACAAACTATGTACTGTTATACATTATGCGACTGTATAGGGGTGGACTTGGTTTTCTGTGAATTTGGCTATTTGTGATGATTCTCTGCATCAAACCTTTGTGAATGTCGAGAGCCAACTGTATTCATAAATTCATCCATCCATTTTCTAACTGCTTTATCCAATGCAGTATTGCGGGAGAGCTGAAGCCTGTCCTTGCAAGCAACAGACACATGGCAAGATACAACCTGGAAGGGATGCTAGTCCACTTCAGGGCACACGCAGACACCGATACAAGACACACTCAGATCAGGACCAATATTCCCAAAAGCCAATTTACTTACCAGTAGGTCTTTGGACTGTTGGAAGAAACTAGAGCACCCAGAGAAAACCCACACAATCACAGGGAGAACATACAAGATCCATGCTCAAGTTCTATAATCCACTACCGAGACCCAATTTACATTACTATATTCAGTTTTGGGTCACCATGACGCTAGAAGTATATTCTGCGTATCAGAAGCAAGCTCTCTTTAATTTGTACACTAAAGGTAGCACCTACCAGTCCCTCGCTGTACATTCGGAGGTTGACTTGTCGTTGCACTGCTCTCTCCAGGATATCCTTTGCTGCCACACTGCAATGAATCTTCAACGTGTCAAAGAACATATCATGTTCCAGTTTGTGTCCAGCGCGCTTCAGACCTATGGGAAAAGAATGATATGAGCATTAGTTCCAGTTCAAGTCCATGGCCATAAATGATCTCATAAAAACAAACTGTTTTTATTTGCAATACAGAATTGCATCAGCATTTAATAATTGATGTATAACTGAGTAGTCTTGTTCCATGACTGGCCATTAGACAACTCCAGTACAAGACAGACCTGTCTTGACAAATGTCTGATTTTCTGCTCATTTTACCATATAAGTCATTATGTCAGGATGTTATTTGTTATGTATTGCTATTACAGGTTTTAATATCAAACACACAAAAAAATCAATTGACGTATTGACTTGCAAGGAAAATACTCCAATGCTTAACATTCTAAAACGTTCCCATTTATTGTTGAAACAGTGATCATTTCTCTCGTTCAATAACTAATCATTACCAGAAATCATTATCACTCAATGCAGCACACAGTTATAAGATGATAAAGTTATACCTTCAGCCAATATCAAGGTAGCATTGTGCACCCTCTTGGCAATGTGCTTCAACCCCTGAGGTCCATGGTAGACAGCAAACATTACAGCCATATTAGCTAGAAGAGCCTGAAAAAAAGAATTTCATGTGGAGGGTGCATTCAATTTTTACATACCTTTAAGAAAACTCAATATGAAAAGACTTAACATATATATCATTAAATATTATATACTCAAAAGATAATTTAATCCATCAAAAATGTATTTTTTTGTTCTCTATGCATCGTATTAAAATACATTTATTGCAAGTTAAGATCCATTGCAGATTAAAACTTTTTTTATATTAATGATAAAGCATCATTAATGATCTTAATATCACTATTTTTATCAACTTTCCTCTAGACCCGATCACCAGACAGATTTGGTCTTACAGTTTATCCTGTTATACAGTTAGAGGTCAGCTTATGGAAAGCCGGATCATCCATTGAGTAACATTTAGCACCTGTTGCACCATATTATACAGAGTCCATAGTTATGAATGTCATATTACAATCTTTTTTTAGTTAATACTTGTCAACATCAAAAATGCAATGTTGATATTCAGAAATACATTTCAAGGACACTTTTTAAAAGCCATTGTCAACTTCAAGCCCTATACAGTCACTCTATACAGAAGAGAGGAGATTTAGTCTGTTCTAGATAAGAAGCACATCAAAAGAATATATAGTTTTTATTCTTGGACACAACATGTTGTGCAATCCGTCTCGCCACGCCAAGTGAAAAAAATGAAGATTAAAAACTAGGGAAGGCCACCTGGAAAGTGAGCCACCTCAGCAACTGAATCAGTTGTCTGACTGAATTTGAACCAGTGAGGTTCTCTTGATTTCAAAAGGATATGTTTGAATACGGTAATAAGCGCCTGGCAATTATGTTACTGAAGAAAAAATATGTAATTTCACTCTGTAGAAGTGAAAAAAAGTAGATATGACTGATTTTTATGACAGTTTGTCTAAGAGCATTAGCAATAACTGTGAATTTACAGAGATCAGGAAACACGTGAGAAACATCTTCATCGTAGCAACAATGGTGTCATAGAGCAAAAAAATGGTATTAAAAAACACAATTTGTTGAAGTGACAATTCATAAAGTCTTTGTGTAGTGGGGTTACTTCAATGAGTTACTTCAATGTGTGCATTTATTGTCATCAATTGTTAAACAAGATGTTCCAACAATATACATTTTAACAGAACAGAGAATTGCATACTACACAATAATCAGGACTCAGACATTTAAATAATTATAGTTAATAAAACAAAGCAAACTCAGAGGGGTTTTGGCATCTAGTGAAGATAATATAAATTGCATTTTAAAAGGATGTACTGTATGTCATTATTAAATAAACACCCAAAACAAGAAACACTACAAATAATATACTGTATTTAAGAGTTGCGCACAGTTTTTCAATAATTTATGATATGTTTGACCTATTTGAAGGACATTTGAATCAGTTGGGCCACTGTAGCAAATTACATTGAGCGATCTACTTTGATTGCAAGAACAAAAGGTTTCAACAACATTACTGGGTAGTTTGACTAGGTATTTGGCTTGTCTTCAATTTTGTCTTAGCATTTTAAATTGCCTTTGCAGTGTTTGCAAACTCTCCTGTTTTGTGATCATTTCATTTTGATTTTGTGATCAGTCTTGACTAATTTATTTACTATACCAGAATTAAGATTACTGAAATAAATTAGGAAGAGCAGGATCTGAATACAATAACGCTGTCGTATTCTATGAACTAGGACACACAAATTTGATTATAAACCGTCACATACAGTTTACTTTGGTTTAAAAACTGTTTAAAGCATAGATAAGAAATATATGTATGATCTTCAAATCTGTTGCCTTCAATTCTGAAAGTTCCACATAAAAAAATCTGAAAATCGAACTCTATCATGTACCAAATGCTCCCTTTTCTGTTTAGATCGCATCAGGATATTTCATTCAAGCATTTTGAAGACTGATCTCCCCAATGTTTCTCTGCTTACCTGGGCAGTGCAGATGTTGCTTGTGGCTTTATCTCTACGGATATGTTGCTCCCGTGTCTGAAGAGCAAGACGGTATACTTCCTTCCCTGCTGCATCTCTAGAAATAAAATAATAGATTTTCTCTGGGAAACAGTGCTTGAAAGACAGCAAATAATCAAAATAATGAAATTGTTTGACTTTTCTGTACCTCGGTGCCTTGAGTTTGAAATGAACTGCAAGAGTTAAAGGAGTTTCTAGAAATGGGAAGCCACTTGCATTGCTGTGCATGTTTAATTGGACAGAAATGCAAATATACTGTTAGAGCTATAGGTGACTACAGAAGTGTCTCAAAGAATCTAGATACAATGGGTACCTGGCTAGTGTCGACATTTCTAGCTTCAAAGCCAAGGGATGTTTGGCTGAAAATGTAGTAGGGAGTCCAGATTCAATGATCAAAGCAGTCGCCAAGTTTACCTTGGTCTACCTTAACTAGTGAGGCAGGGAAGGACAAGAGACAAGACCATAAGAAAAATATATCGGAAGCAAGAGGTCCTTGTTCCAGATCACCTGATAGGACCAGATCACAGCCAAGTATTTGAACTTTGATAATGTGTATGTGTAAAGCATCTCTTGGTTAAACCCACCCTCTTCTGATTATTGGTTACATTTTTAAAATGGAAAAAAAGGTGGTCCCCATGTATTTTGTGGCATCTGGGTTTTACAGAGAGAGAGATTTAACTGCAGGTCGTATTCTACTTAGTTTATAAGGCAGCTCATCTCTTATTTTGGCCTTTGTAGGCGCTATTTTTAAATTAATCACTTTGTAACAGTCAGGTTTTTTTGGGGGGTGGCTAGAACGGAGGCCTTTTGGATGCCTTATGTAAAATTGTTCATAACGTTACATGTGTGTTATGTGTAGGCTAGTGTGTATTTTCATTATTAATAATACTTGTTTAACCAAGTGTGCCTGAATTATTATGGTTTTCACCAAAGCTGTGCCAAAGAAACAAGAACTTGTGTGCCTCTAATTATACTAAATGCTTGTGTATATGCTTGGCAAAATTCTTCATAAGTTTAATCAATAAGTAAAATTTAAAAGTCAATCTGCTCAGTCAATTCCTGATTTTCTCCATTCTTAACCCATTATTTGTTACAATACTCTATCAAAGCATTTCTGTCAATTGTAGAACAAGGCAGTTCACAGGCTAAACAGGAAGTGTGCCTGAGTAAGCACCATTTCCTTCTACAATTTTTATCTGTTCAAATGTTATGCCCTTATCAGTTTTTGTTTTACCCATAGTTCTCTGCATCTGTGGTTTTCTCATTTCCATTCTGACCCCTCCTCCAGGCTCTCTCCCCTACATCATCAGTCAGATTAAAGAGGAACTGAATATATTCACTGTAAAAAGAGAGCTCATGGGGTTCCTGGCCCTGTGTGTATCAGGTGACTTTGTAATCTCTGTTCTTAACTAAAAAGGTCATGTTGCTTCAGTCTATCAGCAGCCATATCACCCTGCAACTCACAACTGGCAACCCACTGAAGCTAAGCAGGTGTGAGCCTGGTCAGTACCTGGATGGGAGACCTCCTGGGAAAAACTAAGGTTGCTGCTGGAAGAGGTGTTAGTGGGGCCAGCAGGGGGCGCTCACCCTGTGGTCCATGTGGGTCCTAATGCCCCAGTATAGTGACGGGGACACTATACTGTAAACAGGCGCCGTCCTTCGGATGAGATGTAAAACCGAGGTCCTGACTCTCTGTGGTCATTAAAAATCCCAGGGCGCTTCTCGAAAAGAGTAGGGGTGTAACCCCGGTGTCCTGGCCAAATTTCCAATTGGCCCTTACTAATCATGGCCTCCTAATAATCCCCTTCTATGAATTGGCTACATTACTCTGCTCTCCTTCCCACTGATAGCTGATGTGTGGTGAGCGTTCTGGCGCACTATGGCTGCCGTCGCATCATCCAGGTGGATGCTGCACATTGGTGGTGGTGGAGGGGAGTCCCCATTACCTGTAAAGCGCTTTGAGTGGAGTGTCCAGAAAAGCGCTATATAAGTGTAAGCAATTATTATTATTATTATTATTATCGGTATAGAGCTAAAGGATGCCATTCCTTTAAACCCTGGAATCTGTTTGCTATTCTCAAAGCCAAAATTGTAGTCATTATTTAAGCAAGGCCTTACTAGTGTGTCATACAATTTTAACATAACATCCCTAAATTTAAATTCTACATTTTTAATTACATACCCTAACATTTTGCTTGCCTTTTAATTGCTTCCTCATATAGATGTACATTATGTCAACATAAAATCCTAATCTTGTTAATAAAATAAGTAGCAAACACAATCATTGGAAAGGGAATTGCAAACATACACAAAATCATGGAGCGGGCAGACATATGGTACATAAAATGTATCGCTGACAAATTTAAAGTGCTCCACAAAGGGAAGTACAGTACACTACACATTTCTGGTTGATCTGGAGCTGCAGGAAGTTAAAACCAAAAAGGATTTTGCTGTTTATTTAGATTCTTCTCTGTCCACAACAAACAATGTGGGAAAGAAAAGAAACAAACATAATACAAGGCTACATAACAGAGCATGGATTTTAAATTCAGGGAAGTTATGCTATAATGTTATAATGTAAAGTTCTATTCATTCAGATTATTTTGTTCAATTTTGGTTGTCTTACCACAAAACAGATCTTCTAGCCTTATAAAGTTCAGGGAGTTTAAAGAACAGCAATAGTGATTCCTGGTTTCAAGGAACTGTCAGATAAGTTAAGGATCTCATATTCAGTCCGGAACAAAGGCGAGTGAAATTTGATACATGTGTGCAAGATCATAAGGGTATAGGTAGGACAAGCCTAGGGATTATTTAATACTCAGTAATGAAGCAAGGGTTACAAATAAAAAGTAAAGGAAATTCAGCTAGAATAAGACAATAGGAAAAACTTATTTTACTGTTGTGTAAAAGAGAACAGGATTACCTGCCAGGGGGTTTAGGCCCTTCAACTGATGCAATTCAAAACAGTAAATTTTGTAGCAAAAGAATTAGGTCAGCAAGAGCTGGCAGTCAAACTTCTTAGCTTTCTCAGCTCAGTTTCAGATGCAATATGCAAAAATCTTCACCAGTTTAAACAGTGCCACATTATTGAGTGCCTAATTTGCTATTAATGGTCTGGCAAGTTTTACTTCTCTTTACTTTATGGATTACTGCTTTCATCAACTTAACATTCTATATACTTTATAGTCTTTAGATTTTTTATGAATGTTTCATTTCTCAAACTGCACTAGGTTTCAGTAATACAATGGGACAGCGTTAATGAATCTTTTCAATGATTCAGTGGCTTGTTTTCATTTAAGTGATTTGGTGAATCATATGAACTAATTTACTAAAAAGAATCAAACTGCTCACCTCTGATTCTCATTTAAAACCCTATCCTTTCAAGGCTCGAACAAGCTTTGGTTCACTTCTGAAACCGTTTCACCAAAATATGCGTACAACAAAAAACTGAAAACATACCTTGTGACGCCAACCATCCTGCCTGGCATCATTCTCACCAGATTTTCTTTCACAGCAAAGAAGGCAGCATGAGGACCCCCATAGCTCAGTGGCACCCCAAATCTCTGTGAGCTCCCCAGAGCGATATCCACTCCGAATTCCCCTGGTGGTCGAAGCACACATATGGCCAGCAAATCTGTTGCACAGCAGGCTAAGGCCTAGAGGAATGAAGAGTGGAGTTAATTTATTATTTCTGTCTCAATGTGGCAAACACTGCCCCCAGGAATCTGAAAAAGAATGTGTTGGGTTGCGCCATTCCTCGGATAATTTCTCCACTGTTATTGAAGGATGTGCTAACAGACAAAAAACCATCTATAGTCTTTACAGCAAAAAAAGGAAGCGCACTACAATTTAGAAGATGATAAATTATATATTTCATATTGGTGTGATCTGCTGTACAAACAAGCCAGATTATGCAATTTGGGCTGGGTGAGTTATATGGACAGAAAAAAAAAACAGACCTACTAGTTTCAGTTCACTATTTTCTTATGATTTAAAAGAAAAACTGCTTTAAGTTTAACACGAGTCATGATTTCCATTTCTAGCAACAGAAGCACATTCTTTCTGAAATCAAGTAATTGTCTAGTCTGCCAGTCTACTGTATTCTATAAAATGAATACAAAAGATCCTTCATGCTAAACCTATAAGCAACTCCTCTGGTACAGCTCATTTTAGTTGTAAGCAGAAAAGGAATACATACAAAGTCATAATTCTACCTCTATCCAGTGGTATAATGTAGCCACTGACAGAGCATGGCTTCCAGGGATTTCCAAATACTCCATTTCGAAACTATTCAAACCAAAAGAGATCATTCAAAAGGTGGAATTTTTTGTTAACTGCAAAGCAAGATTAACTGCCTTTCCCTTCTTCTCAAATGATGTAATAATATAACAGAAATAACTGCCTTCTTATGCTTCTACTTAAAATCTTAAATAGATATTTCAAAGGATTCTATTCATTTAATAAAATAATAATAATAATAATAATAATAATAATAATAATGTTTCTTTATTAGCCCTATACAATTTCTTGCATTAGGAATTCATCTTTTCGCATACCCCAGCTTTTCTCCATGGAGACAGACACACAGACAGGGAGAGAAGCTTGGGGTCAGAGCGCAGGGTCTGCCATTGTACGGTGCCCCTGGAGCAGTAAAAGTTAAGGGCCTTGCTCAGGGGCGCAACGGAGTAGGATTCCTCTGCCGGCCGCAGGATTTGAACCGGCGAACCTTCCAGTCACAGGCGCAGATCCTTAGCCACAGAGCCACCGCTCCGCCCATAATTTTTGTATAATAAGATAATACAAATCAAGATATTATAGACATTAAGCTGTTTTTTAACTGACAGAACATGCATTGCTGACAGCTCTTTTACATATGAACATATGCTGGAGTAACATATAGCCAACGTCTGTTTAGCAAATGTATGCTTTTGAACTTTAAAGCTCAACTAGGAAATTAAACCATAAAACCAGACCATTGATTTAATGCAGACTTAAACAATCATGTTAAAGGTCACAAACGATACACATCCAGTCAAAGGTTCCAAGATTTAGATTTTTGAGTGACTCAGTCTTTTCACCAAAAACTGGAATATTAAAATATTAAATATTAAAAATTCTATAGAGATCGACAATGAAGAAAAATTCAGTTAAACACATTTTGTTAATGTTAATTTTAATTTAGAAGTGCTGCCTTTCTAGCTGAAACCTGTGGTGCAGTGGTTAGCATTGCTGCCTCCCAGCACTGAGGCCCTGGGTTTAATTCATTGTGGAGTTCGTAATTTAAGTGGCGTCTGGAAACATCGCCCCTGGTGTGAGTGTGTGTGTTTGTGTCTGTCTGGCATCTAACTGGCATCCCAATACTTGCTGGGATAGGTTCCGGCTCTCCTGAGACCCTGAACTGCATGAAGCAGTTAGAAATTGGATGGATGGATTTCAAATTGTTTAAGTAGTATTTTTAAGCATGATTTCTGGAAATCTCTGCCAACACCATCGAAATGTTCCAAACCTACTAACCACAGTTGCTGACGGCTTTTTTTCACTCATACAAAATAGATGTCTTGTGTAACCTAAACTCTAGTAAATAAACACAGCTGAAAGAAAAGCAATTGATTCAGGTGCAGGTTAAAGTGTGCTGGTTTGAGAAAAAAAGTCTAATGATGAGCTGACAAACTTGTACCCTATAGGAAGTATCCCTATCCCAGCAACTCTTAAAATAAATGCTCTGGCATCTAGCCTTCTAAGCATGTAGACCTTTAGGCATTTCTGACTGAGTGCCCAGTAAACACATTTGGCAGATTTAAGTAAAATATATTCAAAATTAATACAGGAATTAAACTTCAATGCAGAAACAGGTCAGAATGGCAAGGCACACTAAAGACTCCTGAAGGAATTGTGCAGCAGTTATGGAGGGGCATTCTTGGATAGGTAAGGTACGTCACAAATTCCAATCAGATGATTGTCAGGCCATGTTGTTTGGTCTCATGATCAAGAAAAGGCAGAAGTCCAAAGGATCATGGGCATGATTCCCAGACCAGCCTCTGCAGCTGTACAGTTCACTGTGGACTTTAGGACTTCTTACTGTTTTATGTACTAATCTGACAAGAACAAAAACCTAAGAACAAAGTAGATCAAAAATGTAGTGAGAGGTTGATGTCAGAATAAAGGCTTCCTCTATAAAAAGGAAGCTGGAAAACAATGATATGCAGTTTTATAATGACAGTGGACATCCAAGCTCATGCACAGAAAAACGCAGTTCCTTGAAAAAGTATTAAGATTAAAAAATTAAAAAGACCCACAGATTAGTTGAGTGGCTCTATCTGCATGCAATTATTCTGGTTCACAGGTTTTCAGAACACAACCCTCGGTAGTCACTCAGTCAGGTTGTGAATTTAAAGCAAAGATTCTATCATGCTTAAGAAGCTTTCAAAACAACTCACGGATAATGTTGTATACAGACCCAGATCAGGAGAAGGGTATGAAAGCATTTCGGAGACTAATTATTTCTTTGAGCCTGGTGAAAGTGACCATTGAGAAGTATAAGGCACACAGACAATGCTTACGTTAGGCTGTCCTTACAAATTGAGCACCCAGACAAGGAGAAAACCGATTATGGATTCTAACTTGAGGCCAATTTACGGTATAAAGAGTTCAGAGACAGATATGGGAGAAAATCTGGGTAATATCCTAGTGATTCCACAAAGGTCTCATACGTAGAAATGAAAAAAAAACATTTTAAATCTTGCATAATGGTTAGAACAAAGCACGCAATAGATACTGCAAACATGGCAAAAGGTTTTGTGGTCAGACTAGAAAAAATGGAACTCTGTGGTCTAAATGCAAAGCATTACATCACTCAGTCAAGACTATCTCTGCTGTCAAGCATGGTGGTGGCAGCATTGTAATAGTTCAGCTCTTCATAAGCAGGGAACAGGAAGCTTATCACGACTGATGGAAACAAATGAATTAAAGCATCAGCATATCCTAGGGACAACCTGTTTTTGGTCTTAAGCTTCAGCCCTTTCATATGGTGAAATTACAAAATGATACACATTTTTTAAACTGGTCAGACAGAAGACCAAGGGTAAGAAGGTTACAGCAAATTTCAACAGAAAAAATTGTAATGCATTGATTGCATAATTTGGTGGATGTACCTTTCGCAGCAATTATATGTGGATCAAGACTAGTTACAAAAGAAATTTTCCCCGTTCGTCATTTCAGTGGGTAGCCGAATGTTTCCCCAGGGATGGGAAAACACAGAAACAATTTATAATTTTGGAGATTAATCACTAACAAATAAGGCAAGGTTCTTGATTTTGTAAAAGTAGGTATCACTGGAAGCTGGAATAAACATGCTCTGGTTGTGTGATGATTGAACATGGAACAGTTATCCAGTCATATTGCCACAAAGTTTGGTAACAGAAAAGCTGCAAACTCACCTGTTAGATAGCTCAAAAAATGGCACTGACACGGTGACACTCTGCGACATTATATAACATTAATTGCTACTTCAAAGTCTACAAGCTTTAAAACAACAAAATGAGAAAACTGCAAAAGTCTGAATGCTTGTGCAAGGCACTGTATATGAAGGTTTTCAGGCCATAAATCTTCCCATGAAAAGACCCTATATTTTCCCTTGCCAGGAGATTCTTACCCCGCTCTTCTGAGCTCTGTCCACCAGCCCAGTGAAGTCTTCAATCCTGCCCTCAGTGTCTGGATACTGGAACAAGACTCCCGAGACATCCTTTCCACTGAAGTCCATCTCGTGTGGCAACTTCAGCTCTGTTTTTACCCCAATGTAGCTACCACAAACAAAGAATTCAAGTTATTTCTTTTGTACAACATTTTACTGTATTTCCACTTGGCAATTGTCTGTGGTTTTTCCTGTCCATAACTGTTAAAGGTCATCATTAATATTACCTAAACATAACGAGGCTTTGATTGGAAAAGTTAAAGGGGTTTGCAGATTTTTCCTCCAAGTCTTAAAGGATTCATCACATAGCAGAAATTTAATAATTCTATATATGAAAGTGTTAACAACCTTTCTGACTGTCATGATTACATAATCTTGTTTGTAATCGGAGACCGCTTCAGAGAACACGTCAGGGCTGTGAAGATTAAAGATCTCTCCAAGCCCATTGTTTCTCATTTCACCTCTGACGGCCACGACCACTCTAATCTCTCCGTCTGTGTTCTCAAAGATATGTCTTAATATATCCATAGAATTGTAAAGCCATAGAATTATAAAGGGGTCAATGTGGTCACTTATTAGCTACCACTCCTTTGTGACAATGAGTGGCCACGTTTTTGTAAATATTCAATAAGGTGTGACAAGCACAAGCATTTTGAAAGGTGAAGTGAAGCTTCTTACTGAGAAGATAGCTGCACTTTTGAATTAATTGCAGGACCTTCAACTAGAAGACACTCAATTCTGAGCAAGTGACCACATAAAATATGATATGCACAGTGCTTTCTGTTCCTTCAGAACTTACATGCAAATTGTCAAGTTCATATAGTTCTAGGTATTCCCACAGTAAAACGAAATATTAAAGTTGTAGAATGTTACATAAATACCAAACTTTTTCCAATAAGGACACCTTTCCTTCCCGCCCCCCCATTTATCAACCCCTGAAATCAACAAGGGCAGATGCAGCTATCATTGAAAACACTGCTAGTTCACAGGTGCCTAATAAGCCACATGACCAACAAGGCATTACAAAGTTTAACTTTGCAGCCTCACTTGGAAAACACCAGTCTCAGCTGGCAAACAGCATAACCTCGATTCCAACTTGAGGCCTTTAGGGTTTTGTACCAAAAATGGCCCCTAAGACCACGTGAGAGCCAATTTTATGAGCAGTTTTAAAATTAAATCATCACCATGGAAGGGGGTTCATTACAATTTCTGTGACTAGCGCTAAAAGAATTGTAAAGGCATAAATGTATATTAATCAAAGGTTCTTACTTGGCTCTGGTCTGCACCACAGCTATTGTCTGAGGGTGGCAGCGAGGGTCAATGTAAAACTTCCTTTTCTTATTCTGCCTGGAATAAGTGGAACAAAGAAATGCATTCGCCATTAAAAACAAACATGTCCAGGAAAACCAAAAAGATGTTACATAATCAACAGAGCAGTGTCTTCCTGCTTATTTTTGTTCTTTACACTAGGTAAAGCTGTTCATTAAAATCCTTTAGCTTTTTTTCATATTCTTGGAAGTTTTCTGTTTAAATCTTTACATTTACAGCTACAAGTGAGGTAATTTGGCCAAGGTCTTTAAAGAAATCTATCCACACAGCATCCACATAAAATTAATTATTAAAAGTGCATCCATGGTCTCTAGGATTTGCATGTAAATTGACTCATTCCAGTTAAGTAGTTAATAATAATAATAACAACATTACTTTATTAAACCTTTACAATTTCTTGCATTAGGAATTATCTTTTCGCATACCCCAGCTTGCTCTCCATGAGACACACAGACACACGGCTAGGGAGAGAGCCTGGGGTCAGAGCGCAGGGTCTGCCATTGTACAGCGAATTGTACAGTTTTACATTTGAACCGGCAACCTTCCAGCCACAGGCGCAGATCCTTAGCCACAGAGCCACCGCTCCGCCCATATATATAGTTATATATTCCTGTTAATTTTGTTCTTCATGTCCTGTTCCATTACCATGTTTCCTTACACTTGGAATGCAGCTGTTGTTTCACGAGAAGGGCCACTTCACTCTCACTCTTGCCACCTGTAAAGCCCCCTATTCTCTGACAAGGTATTGTTTGTTATCACTATTTTTACCTGTGCCTTGTGGCCACACTGTTGCATTGTTTTTGGAATCTTGCTAGACATACCAGTTTTCTGCAAAATTTGTTTAGCATCTTACAGGCTATGAGAGGATGTTTTTCTCTTTTGGGTTAAATGCAACTTTCTTCCACAATTAAACGTAAAAAATTAATCAAATGTAAAATGTACATGAGGTTAATTACACCTGAAAGGCTACTCTTTAGGCCCTTACAGACATAATACTGTTCTCACCTGTGGCATAACTGCATAGCCTCTGCAGCTGCAGTGCCTTCATCCAGGAGAGAGGCATTGGCAACCGCCATGCCAGTGAGATCACACACCATGGTTTGGTAGTTAAGCAGGCTTTCTAGGCGACCCTGGGAAACTTCTGGCTGGTATGGAGTGTACTGAGTCACCCTGAATGTGAGAGGGTCAGAACAGGTAAGACAGCAGGTGAGTCTTTGGATGTCATTCTTTTTCGTACAACCACACCTTCTGTTTTTTTTCCAGATAAGCTCAAAGTTACAGTATTGATCAAATGCTTTTCAACTACTTAACCCAACCACTAAACCCAATTCAATTAACAATTTAGTGCACAGTTGGAATGAGAACTGATTCTCAAATAGGGTTTCCAAAACCGGGTTACTCTCATGTAAACCACTTGGAACCCATTTGGAATGCCATATTAAAAAATTGCCCTCCTGGAATGAATAAAGTATTTTGAATTGAATATTTCACAAGAAGTTCACAACTGACCTCTTTTCCGTAAGCTTTCTTAAACCCATAATAAAGCAAAGACTAAACTACCAAGTTACTCCACACCACCTTAATTTCTATGAATTAATGTTTTAATTGGTTTAGCTTAAGCTTTTATCAAAAGCAACTTTAATTTGTACCAAAAATATGTGGGAAGTTTTACTGATGCCATCAGAGTGTTTACTAAAGGGTACAACAGCAGTACCAATGAATTTATTATTTTTATTTTTTGCTACTTTAAAATTTGTTCCACATTTTAAAACAGGCAAGT
Source organism: Lepisosteus platostomus (assembly GCF_059453375.1). NCBI lineage: Eukaryota > Metazoa > Chordata > Actinopteri > Semionotiformes > Lepisosteidae > Lepisosteus > Lepisosteus platostomus. Next base: position 33,616,184 of record NC_142614.1, read on the forward strand.
ACAATCTGATATAAATGGGAAAACAGCCCAGAAAAAAATTGGATATCAAGAAATTTGAATAACATTTTTCTATTTATTTTCCGATGAAGAAGAAAGAGTTCGACAGCTAAACTGTTAGAAAAAAGGTCAGGTGTGAAATATGTTTTGCAGCATCTAAAGTAATTCCAATATATACCACATATTTTAAAATGAATACAGAGATAAAATGCAAGCTGAAAATAAAAAAAGGTATGAGGGAGAAGGAAACAAAGCAAAGGATAACAAGAGCTTGTGAAAACAGGCAGAGCAAGTGAGGAAGTGTCAAGACACATGGTAATCTTTGAGACAAAGTCCAGGTGAGGTAAATGAATGGAGAGGTTTAAAAAGAAACTGGTCGGTCACTGAGAGCGGGTGGAAGGCATGATCCCAATTTAAATACAATTTTGAAGTCTGGTGTCTTTCTGGAGCAATGGAATGCAAGTTCATTTGCAAGAGGTGTAAAAGGATGGGTTTAAAAAATCAGCCATGGTAGTAAAAAGAATCAACATCAATGGAGAACAATTCGCAGTGTAGTGTACATAAATTGAAATTGGTATTTGACCACCACAGAAGATAAAAGTTGTAAATCTAAAAAGCTAAAATCTGCAGAAAAGGGTTATTAAGCAGGTAAAGTGTTAGAAAGCAGACTAGACAAAGAGACAGTTTGCAAGCATTCCACTGTCACATTTGGGAGCTTTTTTTTCCAAGTTTCATATGAGCCTCCATTATGGAGTGATGGTATTGCTGACCCATCAACATTTTCTCCCTTGTCAGCCCCAGAGCTTTTTCAAGCTTTTCTGAAATCACATGAACTACTATTATTGCACACAGACAGGTCACTCAGCTATTTACAAAACTTAAGAATTTTGTGCACCAAAACCGATTTAGGTTTGCCATTTTCTGATTTTCTTGTGTGATGATTTTTTTTAAAAAGAAGATATGGTTTTGTACATAACAAATATTAATTGGTACATCAAAATGTCATGACTGCAAGCCTTAAAGCAAAAAAACAAGGCACTGCTTGCAAGGCACTGTAGTTTTCCCAGTGGCATAATATTCTTGCCCTCTTTTCTGTAGTGTTGTTATGTGGGTTCCAGAGATGGGGTCTGTTAGCTCGGTCTCTAGGATACTATTAAGGTCTATAACAAAAGAGGAAAGTTGGGGGTAGGGTGTGAGACAAGAGCTTAGACAACAAGACATCTATCCTGACTGGTGTAAAACCAGCACAGGTCTTCCTTGGTCACAAAAGTATTGTATACTGTACATTTGTTACCTTTAAACGTTCAGGCCAACTTTCAGGAAGGTGTCTTTAATATGGCAAATAAAAGTGTAGAGCAGCCTATATTTAAATGGAAACTTTGGATGCTGAGTAATACATTATTTAATTAACTAAGAGGACTATTACAAATTGCGTGGTAGTCAATACATCCAAAGCAAGAGCAAATCCAGAGAGCTGAAAGTACTATTGACAATTTGCAAACAGTATTCAAATGCAGCTCTTGCGGATATTGATCAGGTTCTGAAACAAGGCAAGTGTAGTGAATTGTCTGCTAGAAGTCCGACTTTCCATACCATAAAACCAAAATTGTACCCAATACACCCTTACAAGACTTTCCTTCTTTGTGAGGGATATACTGCAGCTGAGTATTAGTCGGGAAGGAAAAAAAATCTTAGATCAGCATCATCAGACAAAATATATACTCCAGAAATCTATATTCAACCTGGCACTTGCATGTCAAGATCACAAGACAAACCATCACAGGATTTTAAACCAGAGTTTTCTGGTTTTGGCTGTTAAACAGATTTTGTCACCAGTGACTGTTGTGAAGGAATACATTCCCATCCACAAATTAATTAAAAATCTCAAAATCACATCACACAGCATTTATCGAACCCATCATGGACAAATATTATGGTATATCATTTTTATGTTTTTTTCATGAATAATGTTCTACAGAGTGTATTTACCAATCAACTTCATGGGTACTGTCTTCATTTCTGTACTGTACCTTCTACACTGGAGAATGACTTACGCCACTTTGCCATGTTTAAACATCAGAACCACTCAACACTCTAGATCATGGCCAACACAACATAACCTCACAATAAACAGATTTAGGATTTTTTTACCCCTGCTCACACACATAATGCCACTTTTTCTGGAAGACCAATGCTCTCCAATCTGTTAAACTACAATACAACTTAAAATACTTGTTTGCCGATGACCACCATTCCACCAGGTTGCATTTGAAATTAAATTAAGGTACATATACTTTTAGAAATAGACCATTTCAAAATGACCATCATATTAACTAGCCAGCAGCCATATCACCCTGCAACTCACAGCTGGCAACCCAATGAAGTTGAGCAGGTGTGAGCATTGTCGGTACCTGAATGGGAGACCACCGAGGAAAGCTAATGCTGCTGCTGGAAGAGGTGTTCATGAGGCCAGTAGGGGGTGCTTACCCCGAGGTCTGTGTGGGTCCTAATGCCCCAGTATAGTGATGGGGACACCGTAGTGTAAAAAGGCACTGTCCTTCGGAAATTCCAGGGTATTTCTTGATAAGAGAAGGGGTGTTACCCTGGCGTCCTGGGGAGCATACTGGTGCACTATGGCTGCCATCTCATTATCCAGGTGGGGCTACACATTAGTGATGGTGGAGGGGAGTCACCATTACCTGTAAAGTGCTTGTAGTGGAGTGTCCAGAAAAGCGCTATATAAATTTAAGGAGTAGGTATTATTAACTACCTCTTTCTCATTTGATTAGATTTTTAAAAGTATTTAATGCAAAACTGCATGGTCTAGAGGGCAATTTGGAATAGTTTACAAAAAATATTGATTTAAACAACTGCATATTGCAATAGCATTAGTGTCTTTAGCCCCTCTCTTATTTCTGCTTGATTGTACAATAATTCTTGCAAGAGATGCAGTTTTGCAGAGGTTTTGCAACTTAAAACAAAGAAAAAGGATTAAATTCTTTCAAGTGGTTAAACTATCAATCATTTTAATAAGGCAATTACTTGGATGGACTGAAACCCATAGTTTTCACTGACTCATAAGAGCCAGAGCTCTACAGCTCATATTGCTCAATAGGGGATGGTTTGCCTCTGGGAGGGAAAAACTAGACTTTGCATAAAACCTTACAAAGTAAACAAGAATAAAGGAGTTCAATACACAAAGTAATTTTGTGTAAGTTATTTTAACAACTAGCAGATAAGACCAAGGTTAGATATGCCTACAAATTTCAGTGGTTGCAACAATAAACAGAAGAACAAAGATAATACATCACTAGACTTCAATAGAACCACCTTGAGAACATTCTGGCTAGCAAAGGTAATTAAAATATCTCCAGTATTCCAAAACTTCACCCTGTGTGCTGCGGATAGAACAGCACATATGATAAGTTTTAAATGAATTGCTAACAACGTTACCTTGCGTGTTGTTGCAATATGGAACCTACTTCTTAATTCACTTTTCATGAATGGAATTTCACATACAGTATCACTGCATTAAGGAAAGCAAAATCCCAATTTATTATAGAGAGGGAATCCAGTCTACAAGAGTACATATTTTTTAACTCAGACTTTCAGTATTATGTTTGAAATACATGAAATGTAAATGATGGTAATAATGTACTCTAAATTCTGAGAAACAATATAAACACATAATGACTTCTTGTGCAAATTACAAGCTTTAGAATATTTTATACTAGGCTGCTGTACCAGTAATTAAGAGAATGATATAGTGTAGATGAATGACCTTTCCTGTCCAAAATAGGGAGACTGGCTCAGAACATGCTATGTCTTGTGATTCCTAAGGACTGTGAAGCAGTAGCACACCAGGCCTGTTACTCAGTGTGACATGCTGTGAAAAGGCTGATCTTACAAGAGATATAATTGTTGACAGGTATGCCTCTGATGCACTACAGAAAACAACAGCAGACCTGTCTAATGTGTCATATGAAAACAGAGGCACAGGCTTGCAAGATGTAAATGATAAGATTACAGTGAAGGCTGTAAAAAGCCACTAAACCTGTCAGAGGGACAGATGGCAGATTTCCCATTTTATGAGAAGAAATTTGACACTTTTCAATATGTAGTGGGATCAATGCCATGGCAGTCATCACTGTCAAACATGAGCCAACAAGCTATTGGGGGAGACAGTGGTCTTCAAAGTAGTTTGATTGAACATGTATATGCTGTACAGTGTTTGAGGGCACTGCTTGACTTAAACGGTAACCTACGGCCAAATATTACACTTTTTAAAGTGCGTATTTTTAATTAACCTTGAATGTTCAACCTGAAAATTTATGGACAAAAGGGGACGTAAAAAATGTCAGCAAAAACTAAAAAAAAACAAAAACAAAAACAACAAAACTAAAATGTATTTAGTTTTACTCTTACTCTTCTTTGTGCCTATAAACATGAACACATTATTTGACGAACCTCAATATAGGCAACACTGGTTTAGGATTTGCATGTGGCTTAGAAGTTAAAACAGTGAAACAAACCATCCCGAATTTTCCAGCAGGTTTCGTTGTATGGCCTGGGGAACTGAACAGTTGTAATAGCCCATGCCGATGTAGGATCTCCAGAGCTTGTTCTTGTTTGCAATCTTATGCAAAGATTCCAAAATTTCATTTTCACCTGGGAGATGGATAGAAAAATAAACACTCAGATTATCAGTCCAGACTGCATTTCTAAACACATGATAAAGGATATATATTTTTACATTAAAATGACCCAAGCTAAATTAATTTCTTTATCATTTGTCACGCAAATATTAAACTCTAGTTCAGGTGGGTAGATGCGTCAGCATGCCTAGGCTGCAAAGGAACAAGTAATAGGTTTATTCAATGCTGAAAAGAGAAGAAAGAAAACACAACGTTTCGGCTGTGTCCCGAAGGCACCCAAATAAGGCTCCACAGCCGAAACATTGTGTTTTCTTTCTTCTCTTTTCAGCATGGAATAAACCTATTAAATATTAAATTGTGCTATGCTCAGTCTAGCTCATCCGTGATACAGAATATTATATATCTTGTATATAGTAAAGTGTGCTTCATTCAGATGTATTTAGATGGGTGACTTCCTCAGTTTTAGAACCCATCCTAACATGACACTACTTGGAGAGCAAACGTTCAGCATCACAAAATATACGACAGTTTAAGAGCATAATATGGTCCTGTTACTAGGTAAAAATCCAATACTATACAAAAAATACAACTTCTGTTACACAAAATTACGGAGGTATTTACTCTTCCATAAAGACAAATTAAAGATAGTAAGAGACTCGTTTATTATTCTTTAGTGTTTAATTTATGCTTATGACTAACTTTACAGATCTATGAACTCACAATCTAGAGGGCAGCCCAGGCAGGGCCTGTCAAAATCTGCAAAACTCAATTTTTCTCATCATTGTACAAAAACCTAATCTCAAAAGATCAACACAAACAAGAAATCATTATTAACAGTGAACAACAAACTGAAAGGTGAACTGGGTTCTCATCTGCATTTACATTGTAATAAGTGAGAGAGTATATACTACATTTGGTCTCCATAGAGATTAACTGGACCGTTAGCCTGCAATATAAGGAATTTTCAAGTCTTTCTGCACAAAGGGAATCAGTACAGTTGCTCCTCTTATAAGTCTAAAAGTTTGGTAGATCTATACAAACGGTTTTTAGGTTTTCACAGTTTGCAGAGCTTATTCACTTAAATAACATTCCCAATATCCTGAACATTGCTTAGGCCAATACAGAAAGCTTTGGGTCACCGAGAAGGAAACAAGTTGCATTAATGGAAGAATTTCAGTAGGAAGTAAAAGCACAACAACACTAGCTCATATGACTGACATTATTAAGTTTATATTGCTCACAGACCTGCATTTTCACAGGAAGGGGTGGGGGGGCAATAGAAATGAATGAATGATTAAATGAATAATTGAGAATCTACAGTAAAATACCATAATTTAATAGAAACAGCATTCATTTTCATAAGTCAACAAAAGATCCTTGGCAAATATTTAGAACATATTGAATGAGTTCAAATTTGGCTGCTGCTGGAAGCAACTGGAGCTGTATACCTGTAAAACCAGGTTGTAAAGGGGGTGTTGTGAGATACTGACTCATTCTTCTTGTAGATCATGGACAAGTAAGTGCCTGACACTGATCTTTGAGCTATAAAAGCCACATGTTGTCTCAGTTCATATTACAAACGTGTAAGGAGGCTCAAATCAGCGATCAATACATCCACAGTATAACCATCCATTCTCATCATACAAGAAATTCTTCATCAAGTAAGCAACAAGAGGACTATACAACAGCTCTGCTGGGAAATGGTTCTGCACTGACTAGACACTGCTGCACAGAGTATCATACCTATTGTTCTACATGTCTGCACCATATTCAATCATTCACCAGGGTGATCTAAACAAAACCTTGATTCATCCTTAAAAAGGACTTTGCTACACTACTGGCAAGTCCATGTGAGGTGACTCAGCCACCAACATACCAAAAGCATGAAAGTATAAGACTCTTAATATATGGAATGTTGATTCTTTATTGCATTTTTCTTATTTCAACAGGTTTGATATTTAACAGGTTAAGAAAACCTCATCACCTGAGCCCAATCAGCTGTCGCACTAATGAGGTAACCGATCGAGTGTTTAGGCAACAAAATCGCTCAAGTGTATGGTTACAAGCTAAGGGATGTGAATAAAGAGAGAACGATAAAATAAGTAGAAACCTGACACCAGCTTGCCTTTCAAGCAAATCATAAAAGTTAACAATAACAAACCTACTGTACCTACCTTTCAGAAAATGCATGTCTGTATATGTTCAGCTCCGCATTTTCTTTGTTCTCTGGTGCAGTAAGGCAACAATGTAATAAACTAGGCAGCAAAGTTTAAAGGACAAATATTTACCAGCTCACATATTTTATAATCTCTGTACCAATACAGCGTACCAGGACCCTGCCTTTTACTGAATCAGGAAAGCAGAACCCTACAAATAAAGCACACATTCCTTGCAGGAAAAAAAGGGAACCTGCTTTTCTAATAAAAGGTCTAAATCCATAGGACTTAATCAGTCTCTAAACAGATGCAAAACAAATGGGAACATCTTTTCCTGATCAAAAGAGTGCATTACTAAATTTAGTTTACTCATGCACTATTAAGATACCACAAAAGGTTAATAAATATTCCCACAATGATAGCACCATACACCCTATCTAAATACCAAAGTTGGTTTCTTCAGTGCACTATCTACTTGCATGCATCCTGTAGTAGCCCTCTAATTGCTCTGTTTTTCTCCTGTCTATTTCATGTCATTTTACTGTAATACTCAATTATACTGTATTGGGACCTACTTTTCTCCCTATTCCATCCCCAAGAAACCAAACCTAAGCCATTTCTAGTGGATCAGTAATTGTTAAATATTAGTACAAAGGCCTGGCCATTTGAATTATGGCCATTGTGACTGCTTCAGTGACAAGAAACACACTCCACAGCCTAAAGCCTGTTTAACCCAAGTTAAGAAGTACTGAGGGGTGTGGTAAAATATTTTGATTTCTTACCCTATTGGACATAATGTCACAGTGAGTTGATCAGTTAATCAAAATGACTTTCATATAATTGTTTAATCACTTCATTTAACTTCAAACAGAAACACCTGAGACTCAGCTGAATATTTTCTAACTAAAATATATATTTATTTGAGAGAGAGAGAGAGAGTCTTTATTATTCCCGGGGGGTCAAGTTGTTTTACAGCAGCAGCATTGGTGTACAGACAGAAGAAAAAAACGACAGGAACAACAATATACATATTTGCATAGAAGGTTAAGTGTTAAGTAACGATATGGCTACTGGTATGAATGAGAACTTAAATCCGTTGGTTTAAGAGTTGGGGAATTGGTATCTGCATTCTGATGGGACTAACTGGAAATTGTTAAACAAGGTGTGTGAAGGATCATCATGGATTTTGCTTTATGCAAAACATGTGAATGACAGATGGAGGAAAGGGCTGGAAGATCAGCACCAACTAATTTCTGACAAGACTGCCTGGTTTGTTCTTGCTTCTCAGATTCAGGTTGCCAAACTAGCAGATAAGGGTAAAAGTTAGAACAGATTCAAGGAAGGACCGATAGAACAAAATCAACAATTAATCATCGACTTTAAAACACTTAAGCTTCCTTAACAAAAAAAAAAGAAGCTGTTCACTTTTTCTGAGGATCAGGGCAGTATTGGCTTTGAAATTTAGCTTGGAGTCCAGAACAGTCCCCAAGTACTTGCCTTGTTCTACTATCTCCACTGAAGCTCCCCCGATGTAGGTTAGGGTGGGAGTGTGGGTGTTTTTCCTGAAGTCAATTATCATGTCTTTGGTCTTGGACACATTTAGCTCGAGGAAGTTTTTTTCACACCAGGTGGCAAACTCAATGATTGGTCCGTGGCTCCTCTTGTTTGCCAGCAGCAGGCTAACAATGACAGAGTTGCAAATTTGATTATGTGTCTTGAGTGGTGATTGCTCTTGCAATCGTTTGTGTACAGGACAAAGAGTAAGGGAGATAATACACATCCTTGGGGGACCAGTAAAGGAATGCTTTTTGTTGGATTAAACATTCTTGACTCACAGAACTCTCCGAGTTCTGTTTGCTAGGATATCAATAACCCAGCTGACAGGATTGAGATCAAGACCAAGGATTGATAACAGCTTAGTTATCAGTAGATGAGGTTCGACATAATTAAATTCAGAGGAGAAATCCACAAACAGCAGTCTAGCAGTCTAGCTCAAGGTGTTGGAGGACAAGATTGAGAAAGCATGCTGTAACATCTTCCACCCCCTCCCTGTAAGCAAACTGTAATGGATCTAGTTGATTCTTTACTTTGGCCAAAATCTCACTTTTCATAATCTGTTCAAGACTTTACATAACTAGAGAGGTGAGGGCTACTGGTCTGTAATTGAGTGAACTGGGAGATTTAACCATAGCTACTGGGACTGCAACTGGTAGTTTCCACACCTTAGGAACCTTTTGTTGGGTTAATGACATTTGAAAAATAAAATATGCCACACAGCAGTCAAGCACACTTTTTCAATACTCTGCCCCCCCAACAGAATCAGGACCGGGATTCTTTCTCTCCTTAATTTGACTGAACCATTCACATACCTTAGACTCGTCAATACTAATTGCATAAACTGAGATCCTGCCTCTGAACGCACTTATTTCATCCTAAAAATCATGTGTCAAATTGAAGATAAAACCGATTCAGATCATCAGCAAAGTCAGTGTCTGATTTACCACCTGTATTAATACTGCTGCACTCTTGTGCACTTCCACCATAGACCTAATACCCTCTCATGCAGAGCACTAGTTACACTTGCATTGTAACGATTTGTCTATATGGATTTCAAATCATTTACTCAAGTGGAAAGACTAACAATATATGGCCTATTTCCTGATAGCTAGATAATAAGTTTAATTCTCAGTGCTGCTGAGTGGAGTACTGCCAGTACACATTGGTCTGAGAACTTACTCATTGCATAACAACACTTCATACTGATGGAGGAGAATACCCACTCAGTATTGCATACAAAAAATAACCAAAAAACGTTATTTTTTGTATTGAAAAGGTTGAAAGGTTGAAAGCTCAACCTAAACTAACCATGATCAAAGGTTTTGATTAACTTATGGGTGTTTTCTGCTTTTTAAACCTGAATACTTACAAACGGGTCAAATGACAAAGACCTGCACTTTACATCACAAATGTTCACCTTCAGGTTTCATTTTCTATATTTTCAGTCAGGCATTTTTAGTACAATTCTGTATTTTCTCTGTCACATCCATCCTTATACTTTGTCACATAATTTTGTACAGTTGAGTCTCAATTTACATGTTGGTAACATTCCTGAAAACAGTGCAAAACAACTGTACACAAAGAAACTAAATTTATCCAAGCCTACAAGTTAACATTCATAATTTATTCTATGCAGATAATATTAAAATAAATTTAAACGTGACAATAACCATTACTTATATTGTAACATTGTTTTTAAATGCTTTAAGTTTCATGTAAATTTTAAGCAACCTTCCCCCAGTGTCCTCTCTGACTGAGGTTGACAACACAATATGCGGTCATACAAGGTGAATCCATACAGTGTATAAAAATATTCACAACTGAACATGCATAACTGAAACCATACCAAAAAACACAATGCAAATCAAGACAAAGCTGCTGCAGAAATTTAGGAAGGAAAATTAAAAGGTGTAGGCCCTTTAAAATACAGGCAGTGTACTTAAGCATTAAAGGAAATGGAAATGTTGATCAACAGTGTCCAGACTTTCCTCAATAGGCTCAAATAAGCATAGTGGTGAGGAAAATTGCAAAACCTTTGGAATTTCCTGTATTCCTCCACAAATGTGATCTGATCTTCATCTTTGTCAGACTAAATAAATAGACCAAAATACTTTTAAACCAATGTGCAGAACTGAACAATAGCTAGAGGAAATGTTTGGTTGAAGTCAATGCTAAAGGAGTTTCCACCAGTTACTAAAATCTAAAGGTTCACACATTTCTTCCAGCATAGACAGTGAATTTTTAAACGATGTGTTCAATATAGACAAGATTGTGTGTTATTTGTTTAATCAGATTATGTTTATCTATTATGATTTAGATTAAGATCAGATCACACTTCTGATACAATAAATGTAGGAATCCAAATTATTCCACAGGATTCACAAACTCTATCACAACTGTAGCAGTGATGCCACCCTTATCAAAAGATCATCTGGATGAATGCCTGACACATCCACTTCCTCTTCTGCTTGTCAAGAGTTTCTAGATACCGATGATAATGTATCACTGTTGTTGTGTCCAAGTTCATCCATGTTAGAATGACAAGGCAGGCCACAAAAGCACTAGGTATTGTCTATCCACACAAGTATACTGCATACTGAACACTGTCTTTAAGCTTAAGAAAGCAGGGCAATTATAGTGAGCAATTTCTTGATTTGTAAACTCAGATGTTTTCTTTCTTGCTCTTTGTGCTCCAGGCATCTTTCACAATGGGAGGTGTTCTGTGTGTTCTTTTCTTTCCTTGAAGAAATGCTTTAAAAATAGTCAGGTGTTTTTAAGATTAATTATTTAAAATGGGAATTGTTACTGTGCTCTTATAGCTCATTTGAACAGGATACAAAACACTGATTTGACACTTTACAATATGTCAACATTATGTCAGTGCTCATTCAGTGATTTTATTGTCCATTTTTGACAAGATTAAGTGTGTGGTTATTTCAGATATTACTAATGGCACCAACATGGTAAAATATTCAAAAACACTACAAAAGCTAATTCAGTGTGATTCTAATAGATGCAGCTATAACTATTCCTTGGTTCAGTAAATGTACACCAATAAAACAAGATGGACTGAATTTCCTGCTCTCATTTGTGGCCATCCTCAATAGATGGACATCAGCAAGTCTACGTTTCTTTTATACATACTATACACAACTCAAAATAACGAAAAGGCATAACAACTCAATAAATCAAATATAAGCCAACAGAGTATACATTATTATGCTCATTTTCTATTCGATTTATTTTTACAGTGACCTTATCACAGACAGCTTTCAGTTATTTACACAGACTATACAATAAATCAAATGGATGTAACACCACGTATCATAGTGCGTCCAGGGTAACCAGGCACTAGCTATTTTCTAGCAAGTATTTGTGACAAATTAAATCTGGTCTAGAAAAGATTAGCAACTAAAACAGTCACATTCCAATCAGCTGAAAACATCTACAACGTATTGCTCAACAAGAGATATCTGCACACAATCAAACTCTTTATATCCAGGTGAATCAAGTCAAATTTAACAGAGCAGTCAATCTAATATTCAGGTTTAAACTATCTTTACAACTCATGTATTTTTTAAAAAGATTTTTAATACCATTTTTTGAGGAAGTAGCAGTGTCATTGGAAATTCTGCAAGCATGGCCATTTTCATTTCTTGTAGCTGATTCTACTAAATACAAAATAAACAGATTTTCTACATTCCTACAATATAATCCCAAGAAATTTATTACAGTACACTATGCTGTTCAAACCTGTCATCAGCAGTGTTTTCCACAGTAATCTAAAACTCATTGGGGCAGCAGAAAATGGGTATTACCAGGCAAGCTTTCCCCTGCTGATTAAGCAGACGCTCCTATTGCCCCTTCTTTGTTTCACTAGGACAGCTTATTGCATAATGCAATCTGTCAGTAGCTAGGATCTGGTAGCTGATTGGGCAAAAGGCAAAGTTCAATGCACTACTATAACACTCTTGACCCCTAGCAAGGATTTAATCAGAACTGGGATGTTATATAGCTTCAAATCAACTATAACAATTCAACTTTGTTTTTCATCTGCATGTTGTATCCATCTATCCACTTATTCCTGTAAAAGGTAAAGTCAATCCACAGCCTATTCTGTAAGATTCAAGACAGCACCACATCCAGATTGACAAGCCATTCACTTGACACACAAACACACGCGCACACAGACAAATTAGACACAAATTACCTTAACCAACACGTTCTTTTTCTATATGGGAGTAAAATTTACTACCTAGAGTACAGCCTCAGAAACCAAACGGGAAACACACAAACTCCACATAGAAGGTACCACAAATGATGCAAGAACTGAGAGGTGTGAGGAAGTGGTGCTAACGGATATATCACTAAACTGCTAATATATTAAGGTTGTGTGGAATCCATTTCTGCTTCTGTGTGTGAACATCACTCCACATTCAGGCTGCCCTCTGCAGCAGTCCCACAAATTAATGAATAACATGGAATTCTTAACGATTTCTCTCCCAGACAGACTTTTTGGGTCATCATTCAGTGAATACAGAGGGTAAGAAAGTTTAATGAGCTCAAGCCACTGTAAGCCCTGAAAGACCATCATTTCTCCATCATTTACCCATTAAAATTAATTACACCAGTGCTCCTATAAAACTGCGATCCTTGAAAATTTGTGTCACTCTGCAAGCTTAGTCTGAAGCTCGACCACCAACAGTACAGGCTGTATGTTAAACCTGCTTATCCATTATCCATTTGTGGAGAATTCTTTCCTTTAACTCCTTCCCATTTAAAATGGGACTCAAAACGCTCCACAAGCTCCATTATTTGGGCACAAAAAGAAAATTACCAAATTTAAATTTATTACAGATTTTTATATTCTCACAACTTTAATTTCAGGACTAAAGCTTATAATGTACTGCATATCTTGCAAAAGAACTGAATTCCTCAGCCCATGTGAACAGGGTTTGTACAGAGGTGCAAACCTTCACTCACACCTTTTTAGGTATACTATATACACTGTACTGTCATTTTATGATTCACAATTTCTATTTTTATATGCAATAGCCAATGCCAACAGGCTTATATAGTTCTCTGCCTGCTATAGAAAATAAACTGAAAATGTGAAAATAAACTGGTTTGACAAATTGCATAATGTGATGCTCACAACTATAACATAAATACTACATTTTCACCAAAAAGACTGAAATATTTATTCTTCCCCACTATTGAAACGGATTAAGTTTCCAGACTGTGACTCACAACTCACATACTGTATATGAAGAGCTGTTAGTGCTCTCAAGTACAAAAATCATTGAGAAATGTCCAGAATAATGAGTAGCAAATGGTTGGTATTAAGTTACTGTATTTTATTTTGGGACTCTGCTTGTACTACCTTTAACTTTCATTAAGGACAGAACACTATTATTATTCAACCCTTGGATTATCATACCAGAAAGGTTATTTCTGTGTTTATGTCATTCTTATTCATGCTCGTGGATTCTTTTTATATATATGTTTGTATAAAGTCTATAGTCATGCAGTCAAGAATTAATGGAATACCAAAACACACTGCTGACACCACTACAGCACCCTCAAGCATGGGACAGCTCATTTACCTGAATTTAAATATAGACCCAAATCTAGGCAGAATAAGAAAACACAATTCCCCTCACACTTATAAAAATGGATAGTAAGAAGTCTTGAAAACAAATTATTTCTTAACGTCTGGACTTCAGGGTTTATAAAACAATGTTGTGAAGTACACACTTGCACTAACACTTTTACTTTTGCTCAAGAAACAAACCTCACTTCCAATGCAAACATTCTGGCCAAAGGCAAGAACTAAAAGGAAGGACTGGATTATTCACTGGTTATAGTTATAAATGGCACACAAACAGGCATAAAATACATAATGCAGCTTTACTGTTTTTGTAATTAAAAGTTCGCATCTCACAAAAATCCAAAGATTACTCAGAAGTTACTTTCAAAACAAAATGATACTGAATTCAGAACGATAAACTATAACTGTCTGTCTTTGATAGAATTGTGCATATCCCAGCAGCTTTTTGCTTTTTCTGACTTCGTGTCTCATGAACGTCTGTACAAAAACAGCCAATATGAATTATGCTTACATATTCAAAACGTTATCTGGTTGTATGTTCAAAGATAAGGTTGATTATGTTGAATGTACACAATCAGAAATTCTCTAGGGGGTAAACGTAGATTCAAATAATAAATCCATAAATAAGCGCATAAACGTCAGGCCATTTTTAGAAACAGCCATCTCCTTTGTAGCTCTGCACTCCAGCGCATCGCGTGTTGCTGTGGGTGTGATGTAATGCTCGAGCTAACCAGATTGAACTGGCCGTGCTTCCCGACAGCTCAAGGCTGAACTTTACACTCTAATTGCTGTCCTATTAGCATGGATAGAACACAGCAGGAGATTAGAGCTCCTAGTCGGGTTTCACAAAAACAACTCCAAATATGTTCAAAGGAACATTTCACAAGACGAAACACCCCAGCAATGTCCACTGAGGGGTATTACATATACATTGATGCAAGAGGGCTGAGACACTTAAGAAGAAAAAAGATCAAATCCAGAAAATTATTTAAACAAAGCACTACCTCTTTAACAGTGTTATTTAAAAAAAAACTAATTTTCACTTACGAGCAACAGGGCGTAGTTGAAACTTGAGACAAACCTGAGCAAAAATAAGGGGAGGAGGGGGCACACAGCACAAGATAATCGTTCTTATTCGATGTGATTTACATAAATTTAAAAGCGGGTGCGAATATTTACAACCAGGGTTGTTCTTCGTCTAGAAACGCAGTACATGATTAACTAAATGCAGATACGCCCGAGGAGAGAAGCGCGTTGTACAAAAGTATCAAAAACAGATGTGCCGTGATTATAGAATATGCAAAAGTACACAACTCACAAACAGGATCGTCCATTTTCAGATTTCTTTGCAAACGGATGCTGGCTGGAACAGTTCTGTCAATCAATTCATCAATACTCTGAAAACAAAACATGAAAGTTTTAAGTGTATACACACAATACGATTTAAGGTACAATATGTGCACGGTGAAGAAACCGTAAAAATGCCATCCACGTCCTATTTTTCCCCATTAAGGTGCTCGTTTTATTGTGCACTCTAACAGTTTCAATATTTATATTTTTATATAGTGTTACTGTGTAATAATCCGCTCAGACAACGATTACGAACAACGCATCTCTCCAGTGGTATTTTTATACCATGTTTATCGTCAACCATACCTCAAACTCCAAAATGCCAAGCATCTCTCGTTTCTCTTTGTCACCTGGTCCGATATGCCTCTCGGAGAAGTCGTCATGTCGGGGCAGTATTTTCTCTATCTGCCTGGATGAAGAAAAAACTGCAGAGCTTCTTAATCCCCGGACAGTAACAAGCATCATGTTTTGATATCTCTGTGCAATTGATTTCCTTTGCTGTTTCCCCATTAAAACGCGGCTTTGACTACACAGCTTGCTGCAAGGAGGCTGTAAGCTTACAGACCTAGAGAAGAAACCCCATGATTTTACACAACTTTGCATTTTCAGTCTAACTTTATAAAACTTTTAAAGAACAGAAATATGAGTTAACAAAATAAGCCTCCTGCTTGTCTACTACGTGTATTGTTCCTCAGGTGATGAAGAACTCTCCGGAGGTACCCTTCTAAAGTACTTAAAAAGTGCCTGTTCAACACGCCTCCTGCTTATTAAGAGAACTAACCAATCGATACGAGAAAGCTCACTGACGCAGAGACAAGCCCCCGTCAACAGCTGCTCTGAACTTTCTCACGTGCTTCCTTACAGAGCCTGAGCAACAGCAATAGCTGAAGCAAACAAAACAAGCATCTGCCATTATATCGGAAATGTGTACGCTGTCATTGTATTAATATCCCAGATAGTGATATTTTTCCAGTCGTAAAACATAAACATACAGTATTAATACACGTACCAGACACCGGCCGTTTATTCGTTTTTAATATTGTAGTTTTTTATTTTTAAATTAATATTTAAAGAGATATGTGAATAACTTAATAGCTGTATGCACTTATGACAATTTTGATTTTTACAAAACATTTAAATTATTTTACTTCAATAATTTGAGCAAGTCTAGTTTTTCCAGTTATAAGAAAATGAATTAAGAACATAAGAAAAGTGTAAGATGGGGAACTGTGTGAGATTTGAGCTGCAAGCTCCACAGAGGTAATAATAATAACATCATCACTTTATTAACCCTTTACAATTTCTTGCATTAGGAATGATCTTTTCACAAACCCCAGCTTGCTCTCCATGAGACACACAGAGAGGGAGAGAGCATAGGGTCTGCCATTGTACAGTGCCCCTGGAGCAGTTGGGATTAAGGGCCTTGCTCAGGAGCCTAATGGAGTAGGACTCTGCCAGCTGCAGGATTTGAACCAGCAACCTTCTAGCCACAGGTGCAGATCCTTAGCCACAGAGCCACCACTCCACCCCAAAGGGACAAAG
This sequence comes from Lepisosteus platostomus, assembly GCF_059453375.1. NCBI lineage: Eukaryota > Metazoa > Chordata > Actinopteri > Semionotiformes > Lepisosteidae > Lepisosteus > Lepisosteus platostomus. The sequence continues at coordinate 33,633,052 of NC_142614.1, forward strand.
ACTGAAATTGTGCTCTCCATACTTTGACTGCCCCTGAAAGAATCTGTCCCTTTGATAGTAATTCCTAATGTTTGATCAGCAAGTGTAGTTTGTTTAAAAAAACTGCAAGTCCTCTTGTAAAGAATGTGGAATGCTGGAATGCTCAGTGAGGCGTCATGTTTGTTCATGTGGTTGTTCGTACATCAAAGGTAGTCTTCCATCACCTGGTGGTTGTTAGTGGTTAGTGGCTACCATCACCTATCTAATCTATTTTGAAAGGCTGTAGAATGATGTTGGCCACCTTGGGATACTGGTTAAGTAAAGTTAGTAAGGTCCCATTAGGGTGGACTCTATAAGCTATGTTGTTACAATTAAGGATCTTCCACAAGTTATGCAGGTACTGTAAATTACTGTAAAGAACTTTTAAATGCATCCTGATTTCAGGTCAACCGTCCATGGTAATATATTTAAGTGGTTGCTTAACTTTCTTCCTTAGTACATCATTTAAATTTGAGTTTCTTTTGCAGTGTCTTGTACTTGTTTATACAGAAATTATACTAGACATGATTCAAGCCACTTCCGTATATTTTCTAGATCCTTTTTGTGGTCTGGGCCTTTACTTCCCAAATAAGTTTAGTAAAATCTGCATATTGTTTCATTTAGTTTAAAATCCTTCATATTATGGGCAGCAAATGGCTTTACAAAGTATTATTTGTGACATTCAATTGATCTAGTAGTAGAAGTTGTTTTCAAGCAGGTTAGCAGTACAAACCTGGACTGCACAATTTTGGTACAGGGCCCCCATTCTGTCCATTCTGAAAGCACATTTGCTGCACATTTCCAAATCTTGTTAAGTAAACCTGCAAAATTATAGGGTTTGGCCCTCCGTAAATATGATTAGGTTCCTCTAATTTATGGGATATGATAAGTAATATCTATAGACCTCTATAAAGAGTGACTAAACTAAAGAGACCTAAAACTGCCAAGAATACCGCCATATTTGGTCAGTAAGGGTGTGCCAGGATTTCTCTTGTAGAAACTGAACTGCCTCCTCTGACATTTGTTCTCTCGAGTACAATGAAGACTAGGCCCTTCCCCTAGAACGTTTGCATTCTGGATGCTGACTCAAATTTCTCCAACCTCCCAAACTAATTCTAAACCACCCACCTCTGTTGTTCACCAATATTTAATCAAGCCCTGTATGGATTCGAACATTTTGAAAACTCCCCACGGATGCTTCCGGCCTAAATGTATAGAAGCTATGTCCATAAACCAAATAAAATAAACCAGTCTCTCCTGGTAGGAAAGAACACCTTTTCATTTCTACTATTCATGAAGAGGCTTCACAAATTCAAATGACATCAGACTCTCCCCCCCATAAAGATGGACCTGAAAGATACAAAGGGGAACTAAGCACAAGGAAATTCATGAATGAGAATGGGAGACACTACTTTATTCCAATACAGTACATTGTGTATGACACTGGAAGAGGGTCCTTCATACTGCTTAATCAGTAAGTATAAGATAAATAGCATCATGTTTGTCTGTTACCCATGTCATAGTTGTAGGTATGGATTTAATCAAAAACCTGAGCTTTGTGACTTCATGTCAGCTTGTTGATTGCCATAAGCGTACTGTATCTGTTTGATGGAATGCTATATCAAGTTCACTGCATCAAGTTCAGAGACTTTGAGTGGTAGGTGGGTTGATGCCAGTTGAAATAAAAACCTTAAATAACATAGATATTCCATTCAGGCGTCCGGATGTGTCATGCTTCATCCAGTTAAGAGAAATTCTGATCTCTGTTTGTGAAGTAGAATTTCCTGTATGGGTGTGTAAAGGGCGGTGGCACAATGGTGCATTTGTTAGCATTGCTGCCTCTCAGCACAGGGCCCAGGGTTCAATTCAGGACCTGGAGTGCTATCTGGGAGGAGTTGGTATATTCTCCCTGTGCTTGCTTGAGTTTCCTCCAGGTGCTCTGGTCTCCTCCCATAGCCCGAAGACATACTGGTAGGTTCAGGTAGGTAGCTGCGTCAGCATGCAAAAGCTGCAAAGGAACAGGTAAAGGTTTCATGCTGAAAGGAAAGGGAAAGAGACACAAAGTTTCAGCTGTGGAGTCTTCTTCAGGTGCGAGGGAGAGAATAAAACCAGCAGATAAGGCAGGTTAGGGGACAATTGACCCTAGATGTGAGTGTGTGTGACTGTCTAGCCTATGATGAACTGGTGTCCCATCTGGGGTACATCCTGCCTTTCGCCCATTGCTGGCCAGGATAGGCTCTGCGGCCCTGAATTGGATTACGCTGTTAGAAAATGGATGGATGGATGGTTATGTAAATAATTCTTATGAAACACAAGGGTGAATATTAGATTCTGCAAGACATGAAGAAATTATGCCATCTAGTGGTTTGTTTCAATGCATAAAAAGCAACTAAATTGAGAGACTAGTTGCATTCCTACTCATGCGAGATAAAATAATCTTAACTATCTTATATTGCAGAACCGCTTGCTGAACCTAACATTCTTCAGGAATGTTTCTTCGTTTCTTATAGGTGGCATCAATGTATCTAAAATGTTCCTCAAAACCCAACATGCAAATATTTATAAAAATAATCCTTATACTTATATAGTGTTTTTCTGGACTCTCCACTCAAAGTGCTTGACAGGTAATGGGGATCCCCTCCACCACCACCAAGGTGCAGCACCCACCTGGATGATGCAACAGCAGCCATAGTGCGCCAGTACGCTCATCACACATCAGCTATCAGTGGGGAGGAGAACAGAGTGATGAAGCTAATTCATAGATGGGGATTATTAGGAGGCCATGACTGGTAAACACCAGGGAGAAATTTGGCCAGGACACTGGGCTAACACCCCTACTCTTCCCGAGAAATGCAGGGGGATTTTAATGATCATGGAGAGTCAGAACCTCGGTTTCATGTTTCATCCAAAGGACAGAACTTCTTTTACAGTATAGTGTCCCCATGACTATACTGGGGTATTAGGAACTACATAAACCACAGGGTGAGCGCCCCCCGATGGCTCCACTCCTCTTCCAGCAGCAACCTTAGCTTTCCCATGATGTCTCCCATCCAGGTACTGTCTAGGCTCACAGACTAGTGTGTTGCATTAAAATATGACTGTATCCGTGACTGCTATTTATGTCATTACAACCTATGTTGTGGCAATACGACCCACGTTATAGCACTCAGAGATGATGCTCTCCATGTAATAAAAATAAAACTGGTTGTGACTCACTCACCCGTGCACTATATTGCAGAATAAGGATCTGGTTCAGCAATGCAACTACAGGGAACAGTCAGCTTTCTATCTCTTTGTAAATGGGAGGTAGATCCATCCATCATCATAATGCCATTTATTCCTCATGAGATTTGTGGAAGGATGGCATGGTGGTGCAGTAGTTAGCATTGATACCTCTGACCTGGGTGCAATTCCTGGAGTCTACCTGCTTAGAGTTTGTATGTTCTTTCCATGTGTGCGTTGTTTTCCTCCTACAGTCCAAAGACATGCTGGTAGGTAATGGCTTATAAAATAAAATGGGCCTCGGTTGAATGTGTGCTTGCCTGGCATCTCATCTTAGGTATCCTGCTTTGCAGCTCTGTATTGGGTAAAGCAGTTAGACAATGCATGGATGGATAGAATGGCAGTCTTGTGTAACAGCACACATGCTGAATAGAGCAGCAATTTATTGCAGGGCATGCAAACTGGGACAACTTAGTGATGCTACTTTAACAGAGGGAGAACATGCAAACTCCAAACAGAAGGAATTATAAAGTAGACTTGGACTCAAGAACCATGTGACACCCACTAACTAGCATGCCATCACAATAGCCTAAGAGAGACTTTATAAAACAAAACCCAATTTTTTTTCAAAGAGAAAAAGATTCTTTAAGCCTCCTTTTAAATCCAGTTACTTGAACCGGTTTCCCATTTTTTCCTACCCCCCATACTCACATTGCTTTACAACATGAGTATGTATTCTAGGCCTCAGGAGAGAGGTTATTGTTTTTACCTTTATATTGTACAGTGTGTGACAGAGTGCTTGTTATTTTTCTTTCTTTTACAATGTGAAATAACTCCAATATTTCCCTCTACCCTTCTGGTATGTTTGAGAGTGTGTATGTGATACAAATGAAGTGTGAATGATACTTACCCTTTTTGTTGTTCCCCTAAAATCACTGCAGTGTTCCCTGTTGGAGTATTGTGTTGTGTTGGACAACATGGCCACCAGTTACTTTCTGTTTGTAGTTTGTAGTTCCCCACACTGCCACATCAGCGGTACTAAAAACACTGCTGATCTTAAAGGGAAAGGTTTCTAGTAGGCCATCTATAAATAACTAATGTATGATTATTTGTTTGGTTTAAAGGTATAAAAGCTGTTGCATGACTTTGTTAAACTTTACAGGTTACTCTGGATTTGTATTAAGTACTTTATTTGTTTAATATTTGTCCACCAGATATGAGATATTAAAAGTCCCTTTAAGAGAGAATGGCCCTGGGATAGGAGGGGCTATAAAAGGGACTGGAAGACCTCAGTATGGAAGAGGGTGCCTTGGAGGAAAGGTGTGGAGAGTACTCCTGTGAGGGTTTTTTTGGTTATCCCTATTTTGATGGCAATAAATCCAGTTTTGTTTGCATTTGAAGACTGCTTTGTAGGAGTTTCTTTTCTTTTGAGCCAAACCTGGTCACTTGGCTGGTGACACAGTGGCTATCCAAAGCATTCACTCCCTTGGACTTTGACATTTTATTGTGTTATGATATGGAATCGTATATTTAACTGGGAGTTTTTGTTATTGGTTGACAAAGAACATTCTTTATTGTCAAAGTGAAAATGAAATTCTACAGATACTCCCAAATTAACTTTGAGACAATATTTGGTAGAAGCACATTTGGCAGGAATTACAGCCATAAGTCTTCTTGAATAAGCTTCTAATAGCTTTGCACATTTGGATGCTACAACCTTTGCCCATTTTTGTTTAACAAATTGCTTAAACTCCCTCAGGTTGGATGGCCACAGATTCAAGACTGGATTGATGTGCAGGCTTTGACTGGGCCATTCCAGAACTTTTTTTTTAAACCACTTCATCATGGCTTTGGGTCACTGTCTTGCTGGAAGATGATTCCTCTCCAATGTCCCATGTCTCTTGGAGACTGCTACAGATTTTCCTTCGGGATTTCTCTGTACTTTCCACTCCATTTTATCGTCTATCTTCAGTCTTCCAGGCCCTAATGCAACGAAGCTTCCCCATTGCATGATAGTTCCACCACCATGTTTCACAGTAGGGATGGTGTTCTCAGGACAATGTTCACTGTTACACTTGTGCCTAGCACAGCATGTACCATTGAGGCCAAAAAGTCAATTTTGGTCTCAGCAGACCATAGAAGTTTCTTCCACTTGGTCTCAGTCTCCACACACCTCCTGGAAAAGTGTAGTCGAGATTTGATGTTTTTTGTCACTCTCCCATGAAACCTAATTCTGTAAGCCACCAAGACAATTGTCATATGGATGTACAATTTCTCCCATCTCAGCCATGTACTTTGCTGCATCCATTTTTCCTTCTAGCTGTACAAGTTTTCCAGGCTTGAGTCTTGGTGGCCTCCCTGACTTGTGCACATCTTGCTTGGAAACTCGGCATTTGAGGACACTGTTCTTCACAGTTGTGCCATATTTCATAGTTTCTTTATAATTGACTACACTTTGGGCGATATGTAATGCCTTGGAAATTTTCTTATACCCTTTCTGATTTGATACAATAACCCTATCCCAAAATTCATTTGAAAGTCCATTTGTCTTCATGATGTAGTGTTTGTTGGGAGCTGTACAAGTCATCTGTGGGATCTCCCACAAATGGGTATATTTATCCTGAACTCATGTGAAACAACCTAATTGCACACAGGTGGCATCCATTCAACAAATTATATGACTTCTAAAGACATTTGGTTGCACCAGGGCCTACTTAGGTGTGTCATAGTAAAGGGAGTGAATACTTACACATTCATTTAGTTTAATATTTTTAATTTAGGAAGATCTGTAGAATTGTTTCACTTTGATGTTATTGAGAGCAGAAAATCCCACATACACTGTGATTCTATATTTTAATGCAGAAAAATGTTAAAAAAGTACAAAAGGAGAGAATACTTTTGATAGCAACTGTATAGAGGTCGGAAAAAATAGGTGCAAAAGTACAAGTGGAGGTTAATTCTACACATGTTGGTTGTGGAAACTAAGTCAGGTGTATGATGGGAAAGATTAGAAATAAGTGGTAATGTGGAGTGGAGGGGGAGAAAGAAAATGTGAATGAGCATATTAATTAAAACCCAACACAAGGGAGTATTTGGGCATCAAATACCCAGGAAAATGGAAGGCAGCAATCTGTAAATGAATGGAGAGATTAGAACTAGATTAATTGTTGAGTACTGAAAGAGTATGGACCAACTACAAGGATATTTGAATATCTGTTGTCCTTCATAGCCAAAACACTTGTTCTCCTTTCTAGTGTGAAATTAATCTCTACTTGTTCGTACTTATTACTTGTACTTATTAGAACAGTTTTCAGAAATGTATTGATACATTTCAGTTTTGGATAATAACCAAGGGTTGGCAGACAAGCAAATAAGCAATTCACAATTTTAAAACTTTTATTATCACAGAAGCACAATAATAAAGGTACCACTATGCCGGTGAATCCTGAATACCTGTCAAACTAATAAAAAAAAAACTCAAGGAATGCCAGATATATTCAAATTTGAGTGCAGCATGGAGCAAAATCCTAAAGGTTGGCAACACTATGCATCACATTGTTCACCAAAGACAAAACAAAAGAGGAAAACTTTGGGATCATTGTGCCTCTCACAAATGTTCATTCCTTATAAGGCTTTCTAGAAAAAAGAAAGATAAGAAGCCAAATCTTTTTTACATACAGTACATGTTTTCATTCAAACAATGATACTTCCTTTTCAGCTGACCACTTATTTCTTAGGACTGCTTATATGAGAGTAAACAGTGAGGTGATTAAAAAAAAAGATCTAGAGCACTGAATTACCAGTAACCATACAAGATATTTCAGCTTCTAAATCCTCAGTGCGTGCATTAAACCAAAATCTATATTCATTCTGGGGCAAAACTTGCATTTTTCAATTTGAAAGCCAATAAGAACTAAGAAATGTAACATGCAAACATAAACCAATAGACATGTTGTACATTCAACATAATAGCATCAACCTTCGGTCTGATTTTATTAAATCACAATAAGCTTGTGAAAATTCCCCAAAACGGACAGCTGTTTTGAAAGTACTGATTTATTTAAGGTTTATCAACCAAGCACACAACAAAAAAACATTGTGACACAACATAATCTAAAACAATAACAAGAAGCATCTTTAGAACACAAAAGCACAGAAGGCAATAAGCACTTGAGTCACATAAAACATCATGGATTGGTTGCTTCATTCTTCATCAGATGAGTCTCTGTCAAAGGTGTATGCCATGAAGAACACATCCTGTCTAGGGGGGATGAGGGCATGGCCTGGTTTCACAACCTCAAAGCCCAGAAAGCTGAAGGTTCGCAGCAGCTTAGCTACAGACAAAAGAAAATCTATTAACGCACTGATTTTGCATGGATGTTAAATCAAAGCAGATCTTTCACTGCTTTTTGCCAGCTGTAACCAAATCTCACCACAGATAAAGACTGCAGCAAAACTGGTAAACTTTTTAAGAGGTGATACATGCCAGCACAAGCACAGCTACAAGTATCAGCATAAAGATTGTGGAAAAGGCCCAACAGCAAAGACATTGACAATCAGCTTGTATAATGGTAGTCTGCTCTTGTAAACAGCCTTCATCATGAAGCAGTATGAACCGTTTTCAAATCTCTTTCTGCCTTAGGGTTACATTTTACTCAGCACTTTTTAAATTGCACACAGTAATAAATTGCAACACTTCTAAAAAAGGAAGAAATCATATAGAACCTAATACAACAGAATTGCTTATACAATCTTTTTTATTTGGCATCCTGAAAGATTCGTGCAGCATAAGACTTAACTGAATAGTTTTAATGCAGTAAACATTCATTATTTTTATATTTTATGGGTCAGCTGCCCAAAATGTAAACAGAAATTCTCAATTTCTCTGTAGAAAGGAGTTAAAATGTAATATTTTTAACAATGTCAGAATATTATTCGGTAATCCTCACAAATTTAAAATTATTTTTAAGATAAGCCACTGAAAACACAGCAAAAACTTAATAAACTTTTAAGTCTATTTAAAATATTAAATCTTTAATTAAATAAAATTTCAAACCATGCTGAGACTGATGCATTCTGTGCTTTTCTCTTTCTAAAAAAACAAATTTAATGACAAACTGAAACAAACAACTAGCTGAATATGAAAAAGTCCTTGTATTAGTTTGTGAATAAACATCGTAGTCATACAAGGACATTGCAGCACAGTTTCAGTACATACCTCTATCTTCTCTTTTCTTGTAAAAGCAAAGGAAAACCTTGACAACTTTCAGATGTTCTTCAGCGTACTCTAAGAGGGCCACAAAGCTGTTCATCAGATAAAAAATGGAAAGCAGTGAAATACAATGTGCTCCGAGAGGTCCTTAGCACAGATAAAGTTTGTATAATGTTAAGCATGAGGTGGAACTCTGAGGACTAGGAATACAGTCACAAGATACTCCATTGTTCTTTCATTTCTCACTATGCATATAAACTGCCCGCCAAGCAAAAAACACTGACAACAAACTTTTTTACAAAGCTGACTTGCAAGACTTATGCAGCCTTAACAGTTCAAACTAAAAGGTCAATCTGAAAACTAGAAGAAAACTGTTTCAAAGGTTGTTTTCAAAGCTTTTTTTCTTGAATAGAAATGCACAATTAAAAAAAACAGCAATTTAGAACCACACTGTAACAGAACAGGCAAAAGCAAAATGAATTTACAGTATGACATTTCTTATAGAATGCCTTTAAGATCATCTCAAAGCATTAAAAAAAAACTTATATTAGCTAGTTAAATTTCGTTAAACTTATTTCGAAGTATAAACTACAGAACACACAAGAGTAATGGTAAGACAGGCTTGTACAATAACTTTTTTTAATTTTTGTTTGTACCCCAGGCTTGCTGGACTCACCTTTCCTTGCTGCCTTCAGGTAGCACATCCCAGGGGATTTCTACGTACAAGTTGTTGCCGTTCAGCACTGCGTCCCACTGGATAACCTTGGAGTGGGTAGGTTTGCTCTGGAAATGGAGGAGCCCTGGTCGTCCATTTACAGCGGGCTCTTCTGTAACAGTGAGCTTCCCATCCTGGGAATGAAAAACATGTAATGATATACAAAAATATTTCAAGTATAAGTATCAGATTTTTTACTTTCCAATTATTATCACAACAATATCTGATATGTGTCGCATCCTGTCATACCAATCAATTCTTAGTACCCCAGCATTCACATGTTTGCACACACTTCCATCTACAGAGGACATAATATAACATTTTTCAGAAATAAAGCATCCTTACATTCCCACTGTGTAAGCAACCTACATCGACATACGATTCAGCAGAGTAGTCGGTACATAGTGCTCTCCAAGACGTGCCGGACCCAAAGTGTTCAAACTTGGTTCCAAGTTGAAATACAAAGCCACTTTAATAGCGGACAGCATGCATCCCAAAAGGCAAAAACAAAGGCTGCCAGTAAACCCTAGATTTTGTTTAATACCACTGAGTATGGCCCCATCTTGAAACATTCAAGAAGGCCAGTATAATTTATACTAAAAAGGAGGAGAGGATTGCAGAGTGGCTCAATAAGTAAAAGAGCTTGGTCTGTGGCCATCCATGTCATTTGCTGACTGTGACAAGGATTCCTGCAGTTCTGGCCTCACACAAATAATGGAGTGCCACTGGATCATGCTGGGATAGCTCAGCCTGGGGTCCCTAGCTTTGTGCTACTCCAGTTAGCACTGTAAAACTTACTGTGCCCCAAATGATGAATGGCACTGCAGGTAGGTTGGACAGGCGTTGCAGCCAGAAAGCCCAGCTATTTTATACTCAAGTTTGTAAACTGTAATCTGCAATTTCAAATGAAAAAAAGGAAAAGGAGAACTTCTGGAAATTCCTCTGAAAGTGCAATTTTTACAGTATTTAGACGTATTTTAAAACTCTGCAATCTATTCGCTTTTTCTAGAATCACTCACAGACAAATGCTAGAACGCTAAAAAAGTCAAAATAAACTAATGGTTTAATCCAGTTTCCTATATGGTATTCTTAGCAGAAAATGCAAAGATAAAATCATCCCAAAAAGACACAGACTAACAAGGGATGCAGCTGTGCAAAGATAAGGGAGGGAAAGCAGAGCCTATAATTGTTGAAATAGTGTAAGACCAAGGGAAGAGTGGGTGTAATAAAAGTTTTTAGTTAGAAGGGAGTTTTGTAAAAGATAAAGCATCACAAAGCGTAATTTCCGAAGCTTGTTTAGACATGCATCTCATGCAATCAAAATGAAATATTAAACACAATGAAAAGGTTTTCTTAAATCTACTCATATGTGAATTCAAGCATAAATGCCACAATTTTACCGCATAGTCCCCCAACTTTTGTAAGTGCTGATAACTGACTTCCACGTTTTGTCTGTCACTGCCCTCCACCCAAAACCATGATTGCGGCAAATTTATAATTAACGAAACATGACTCCGAAATCCTCCAATTTTAAATGAGCTAATAGTCTTGAGATGTAAGCCATAATTCCTTCTCTTGTAGACAGAAACGTGTTCAGCATTCTTAGCCATAGCCAGCAGTAGAGTCGATGTCACGAGTTAGATACAGATTTCTGTGTCAGAACAGTTTTGTCCAAGTGCTGCTTCCCAAATACAGAAGATGTTCTTCACTGGAATAAGTCCCAGGGGTTTTTACCCCATGCTATTTACTATACTTTAGGTTCCCAGGAGTTTTTTCACCACATTGACAAAAATTCAATCCAGCTTTCACACTGGAACTAAATTAAACATTGAGGTTTGATTAAGGTACTAATAATTTATCCTCAAAGTTAAGGTACTAATAACTTATCCTCAAATCCCTGTCCCTTTCCTTCCAAAAATGTAGCCATCCGGGAGAAGATTTGCACTGAATTCTCCAGCAACAAAGCTAAGCACTTGAGAAAAAGAGAAAACAAAATGTGACTGCCCTCCCTCTTAGCAGCAAGCTGAATTGATAACTCAACCATTGAATCGTCTTACAATATCAGTATTGTTTGGCAGCCCTTACATGAGTACAGACACTATCCTTTCACAACTCATGAGGTCCATCTCACAGCTTTCTGTGAGTCACATGAAAGGATGTGGTAAAATCAAGCAACTTACTTTCTTTTCATGATGCCTTCTCTGTGTACTAAATAATGAGCCGCATTTGACAGAACAAAAGTAATGACCTAGTTTAACATTGAGACACTGAGGTTTTTTTTCTTGTGTCCCCCTCTGGAGGAAACTGCAGAAATTATCTGAAGATGTGTGTTATAGTTTTAAATATGAGTACTAACACTGAATTACTAGGGGGACTAGGGTTAAGCTGGCTTGTCTGGGTGAGGTGTACTTAAATACTTCTGCCTCTGTTCCTGTGTGTGTCAGGAATAATAGAATCTTCTACATTATATAAGGACATTGTGATTTTTGTCCTGTATCTTTTAAGTTGACTTATTCCAATAACCTTGCTTTTTAAAGAGGTTTATGGTATTATCTAGACATATAGTTCTTAGCAACAAAGGTTATGTTATTATACTTCATTTATAAAAAAACAATTAATGTTACGTTTTTCTTTTTGGTAAGATATAAACTATATTCTAGTAATACTACCTTCAATTCTTATATAATATAGCTATATATATTAGGCAGTCATTTTCCATTATTACTACTTCATCCAAAGAAGCAACACTATGCTAAAATTAGATTCTATTCTATTCATAAAGCATAATTAACCTCTGGTAAGTGTTTATTTTACATACAGTATATTATTTACAGCCATTAACAGAGATTTCAGACAACAAAGGTACATAAGAGCACTACAAGGAAACATTGCATATGAGTTACCAGGAACTGAATTATGTGCTTAGCCTCCAATAAGGATAACCATATTTCCCAGATATTCACATGATTACTGAGGACTCTCCACAGATATTGCTCTACAATTATGGCTTCCAAATTTCATTAATTTGTTAACCAACCAGGGTATTGGACTGGAGAAAATTAATTAATTTTTCAAATTTTACGATACCAAGGAGAGACACACAAAAAACTAAATGCAAACCTTTAACAGATTTAAAACATATCTGATGCATGAGTTATGTCAGATCAATTTTGCTTTTGCTCTGTGGAGTGGCAGCTATATATCCCTCATTGCTTGAGGCACCTCAAGAAATAAAGGCGCTGCTGAGCCTTCTTCATGATAAGAGTCAGTGTTCACAGTCCAGGTTAGATCTTTAGAGATGTGAATTCCCAAAAACCTAAAGCTGGTGACTGTTTCCACTTCCGTTCCATCAGTACTGAGTGGGCTGTGAGTGTATGGCCTGTGTCTCCGAAAGTCCACTATTAGCTCTTTCATTTTCTTTATGTTCAAGTCCAGGTTATTGCTATGACACCACCTAAGCAGCTGTACAACTTCATCCCTGTAAGTGGACTCGTCATCATCACTGATCAGTCCTATTATAGTGGTGTCATCTGCAAACTTAATGATGGCCCTCAAAGACTAAGGTCACTCCAATTATTTTAAAATGATTAGCTGTACTGTTTAGATGTGCTCTGAACAATATCCATCCATTTCTTTAATCAGTCCAGAGAAAAGCAACCATATTTACACCCAGGTTTAAAGGAATGCCTTACCAAACATGCTAGATGGGCCAAATGGCATCCTCTTGTTTCTAACCTTTCTTATGTTCTGCATAGCCTGAACGTCACCTTTTTAGATTTTTAGAACTGAACCTTGTTTAATAGAGAAGACTAACGACTTAATTCAAGAACTCAAAATTCTCAAAGTCATGCCAATGGGCTTGTTCAGAATATTGAAATAAAAACATATCAGCAAACGCATCTGTCAAAAAAAGCATCCAGGTCTAATATGGCTGTGTTAAACTATACAAAACAGCAAGGGGAAAAAACACCACTTTCAGTACCTACTCTGTGAACCAAATTTATAACCAGGAAAAAAAAACAACTGCATGTAAATACATTGTAAAATAGAAAGTGTTTCTGCACCTTATTTTTTAATGTCTCATGCCATAAAGTAATTTAGCTAAACTTTTTGTGCAAAGCAACATATATTTATTACTATAACATATATATTGTTATGCATCTGGATATTTTGCTCAGAAATTTGTCACCAGTGTCACACATGGGATTTTCTGTGATCTTTGTTTTGTGCTCTTGCTGCCACCTTCTAAACAACACATAACATTGTGCACGTTATGTTCCTTGAACAGGAGAAGGACAAGAGAAGAGATCAAAATACCCCTCTCTTTTTTGCAGGAACCCCATTTCACAATACTTTATTTAAAGTGCCACTAGAATTATATATATATAAAGTGCATAGAGCAATGGCAAAGCTATTTTTAAGAGGAGCAGTTAATATTACAGGTTACGACCCAATGCAGGAGGGAAAATTATCGTTGCAACGCATGAAGTGCACATCAGAACCAGCTCATGTCAACTAACTGCCCATGACATCTGCCAAGTTTCTGTTATCAGAGCACCAGTTTCCAAGCCAGAGGCATTTTCAGTTGTGAAAACAAAATATAGCCACCATATAAGCAGGAATAGCAGTGTATCAGATGTTAGCTGCTAACTGCAATGGTACTTATCAAGTTTACAGTTAATTGGTGAAATTGTAGTGGCCACACATTGAGAAAGAAAAAGAAGGAACAGATGAATGGTTGGACCACCATCTTTTTCATGTACAAATCCCATTTGTGCATATGCTATTTATCCTGTTGGCACTCAACTTGGCTGTATTAAGTTTGAAGTAAAATGATGTGTTTAGAGCGGGAGCACTTTGCGCAAGGGTCAGGGGTTTTGCAAATGGCTTAACAGCCTGATAATTTTGAACACCTTTCTTATACAAGAAATTAATAAAAATATTAATTTAAATAGAATATGCCTGAAAAAAACATATTTGTCCTCATTAGCTGAAGAGTTAACTGTTAAAACAAGCTCAAATGCAGTTTATCCATTTTGGAAAATTAAAGAAGTATCACGGAATTAAGTTGTGAGCCTTGAAAATGTTTTTAATCTTATATTCCAGCTGAGCTCCTAATTGAAATATTAGTTACAATTACCAAGTAACTTCCCACTCCTACAACAGGTTGTAAAGAAGGTAATAACTCATAAAGCCCTGTAAAACCCACTCGATTTTCGTGCTCTAGGTTCAGAATGAGACAGCCCTGGTTCTGGATTCACCAATGTTCACAGGCATTCCAGCTGAGATACAACAGCAGGAAATACGTACTGAGTGCAGCAGCCGAGCTGAAGGAGTGTGATCCCTTTGACCATTCCCTCGCCCACCTGGGATCTTCAGGGGTGGGAGAGGGGCATCAGGAGCACCACAGAGGCCCCGGACCACGGGTACTGCTACAGTGCAGAGACAGGCTGGAAAACAGTACATAGGTTAGATGAGACCACACTAACTTTTCAGTTATTCCTGCCATCACTAGGTAGAGACTTTTCATGTGACATAACCCCAGATGCAGGTCTAAATTTATTAAAGCATTTCTGGTGATAATCAGCCCTTCTAGCTTTTAAACCATTTTACATTGTTAAACTTCCATCTTAAACATATCCTATGTATTGTCAAAAAGGTTGTCTTTTTCTAGGTATACATTTCTCAAAGATCTTATAGCTATCCCTCATTCTCTCATCCACAGCCAAAGTTTAAGCATCTCGCTTTTTAGATCCATCTTTCAATGTTTTTTCCTAGGTTTAGAATGATTTACACATATACAAATAGGCTTATTCTGAACCAACCATAAAGCAAGATTGGTAAACCACTGCAAACTAACATTAGGACTAGGATTAGGACATGCATTTAACA
The DNA here is from genome assembly GCF_059453375.1 of Lepisosteus platostomus. Lineage (NCBI taxonomy): Eukaryota > Metazoa > Chordata > Actinopteri > Semionotiformes > Lepisosteidae > Lepisosteus > Lepisosteus platostomus. The sequence continues at coordinate 33,648,111 of NC_142614.1, forward strand.
ACTGAATGCACGTTGAATCCTCCTAGTTTGGTATGATCAACTAACTCGAGTTGTTTGTGAACTATACCAAAATCTAGATCAGTGACATAAATTAGGAAAAGCAGTGGTCAATCTACCTATTGTTTCTTACACAAAGATATTTCAAGTTCATATGAATATCCATAAGCCATAGTTTTAAACCAGGGTTTCTACATTTTTATTGTCCTGGAAAACAACAATTCTACCTGGACATTCTACCTGAAAATATAACCCCACTTTAACTACAAAATAAAACACAAAGAAAAATAAATACGAGATTCAACTGTCATCTGTTCTAATGCTGATGTTAAAATGCAGTGGGGTTAAGGGTAACATTGTACTGCCTACATGTGAATGGATTTTAAGGTTCTCCTGCTGACTCATAAGGTACTGGGGTCTGGTTCCTCTTTCATTAATGTGGTGTACTACATGAGTACAGTCCAATACTTAACCAGAGATCTGCAGATTCAGAAATTACTTTACTGAAGACCAAGCTCTACGCAATGGGCAATGCAGCCTTCTCTTGTGTTGCACCATGTTTGTGAAACCCACTGTCTAGATCTTTCAGAGTTCCTGCAACTATGGACAGAAATGTCTTGGACACTTATCTTCTCACTAATGACTTTAGTCTATTTGGCCCTTTTACTATTTTTTTCAACTTCTGCCCTGTTTTATGCAAGCACTATTATACAGCGCTTTTAAGTTTACACATTCATTTTATTTTTTACACATTATTTCAGAGATTAATACACCCATCAAAAACCAATTTTAGAACATGTATTGACTAATTTTGTTTACTCTTAATCCACAACTATATACTATTTAATACTGTTTTGTTTGAAAGTTAATTTTAAATATCTGTAGCTTTTTGTTTGTGCGCAGTAACGCCTGAAAGGCACCTCTGTTTACATGAAAATGATTGAGCATTTCTATTATAGTTTATGCTCAACACTAGACTTAAATAGATCCAGGTATCTTAGCAACACTAGAAGAGTGCAAAGTGCACAAACTAGACAGTGTAAAATTACACAAATAATTTATTGGATTAAACGCAACCGTGTTTCGAGTATATAAATAAAATAATCTTATTTCAGAAAAACACAGATGCTTTAATGCAAAAACATTGCATATAGGATGAAGGAATACGACGATGAAAAAGACGGAAAAGTTTTTTTTTCTGGTACATGTTGTAGCAAACTTTGATGTTCAATTAAACAGATTTAAAGCAATTGCAAAACACAAAATATCAAAAACCGGTGTCTTGTTACGAACGTACAATTACCGCAGTTTATTATTCGAGTGTAAGCACGATTAGTAAAAGGTATCTAAATTGTAATAATGTGAGTGTTTCTCTTTGGGGTACATATTGTGAGCCTTAATAAGGTTCTATCATTCTTGTCTGACTACCTAAATTTTGTAGTTGTGCTTAAGAATTCGAAAAATACCACAAGCTCTCCAGTGTTTGTTTAACAGGAAACGTATCGAGACTGATGAAGACGCACCGGGAATGAAACCGTAATGCAGGGCAGCAGGTATCTCACTACTGTAAAATTAACCACAGGCGCAAGTTACATGAAAGAGGAAGTAGGATGACTATTGTGACGTAGCTGTCGTCTCCTTCAAGGAGAACAAGGCCTTAGAATGGAGCTGAATGTTAGAAAACAAAAACAAAACAAAAAACAAAAACAAAAAATAATCCATACAAATAAAGTCCACTTTTACATGTTTACTATACAATATACTATATATATATACTATATAATTATATCGGACAATATAATCGAAGTCCAAAAATGTGTCCACGTTTCCTTCCTATAGCTCTTCTGAACAGGGCCTGTCTTTAATTTATCGACAAAATCAAATTAATGTGATAAGTTATACAATAAAACAGTTATTTATAACTATTAAATTCATTGATCATATCGATATTTTCCTACTAGTTAAAAAAGGAAGATCCCCAAATGAACTGTGACGTATGCTTTATTAATAAGGAAGAGGTTTAAAGAGGGCCATGTTTTACTAAAAACAATAGACGCACAAAAAAGACGGCGTGAAAATTTTGATATACACATAAAAGGAAAAACGGCTCTTATATCTAAATAATAATTTTCATTCGTAAACGTTTAATCGGTGACATCTGCGATTTTCTTAGACACTGTGGCTATATAAAACCTACCCGTCCCCAGCTTTTTTTTACATTCACTTACTTGTCCATCATGTCACAAATACTACTACTTAAAGCAGCCATGACGGTGTGGTACTGTTGTTTTCCTTCTTTCTCTCGGGCAAAGCAATGACTATTTAGGATCCGCTGGAGGTTGGATTTTACCATCCGGCCTCGGTGAGGGGACCGACGAGCTGACTCTTCAGGGCGATGGTCGTTTTGGGAATGAAGCTGATGGGACTAAAGATCGGTCTCAAAACTCCGTGCGGCGGTGGCGAGAAAAACAAGTTATTTTTTCATCCAGTGAGGTGAGGACGCTCTACAGTGAGGGGGCGTCAATCAGAGAATGGAAAATTACTGAGACTCGCATCTATAAGAGTGGCTGGAGTCGGTATTGCACTCGAGTTCCCCTCTAAGCATTACCAGCAGCTGATACGTAAATCACATCATGTTGTCAAAAATAACATTACAAACGCCAGCTTCTGCAAAAAGTCAATGTAATTATTTATCGAATGCCTGCCATTTTCTCGTTTAAGAGTGTGAAAATTTAATAAGGCAGTAGCCATATCATCCTGCAACTCACAACTGTCAATCCAGTACTGCTAAGCAGGTGTGAGCCTGGCCAGTACCTGGATAGCAGACCTCCTGAGAAAAACTAAGGTTGGTGCTGGAAGAGGTGTTAGTGGGGCCAGCAGGGGGTGCTTACCCTGTGGTCCATATTCTAATGCCCCACTATAGTGATGGGGACACTAAACTGTAAGACATATAACCAAGGTTTACTCTCTGTGGATATTAAAAGTCCCAGGGTGTTTCTTGAAAAGTGTAGGGGTGTAATGCTGGTGTCCTGGTCAAAATTTCCCATTGGCCCTTATGCTACTAATCCTCATACTAATCCCCATCTATGAATTAGCTTCATCACTCTGCTCTCCTCCCTACTAATAGCTGGTGTGTGGTGAGTGTTCTGGCACACTATGGCAGCTGTTGCATCATCCAGGTGGATGCTGCACATTGGTGGAGGGGAGTCCCCATTACCTATAAAGTGCTTTAAGTGGAGTGTCCAGAAAAGTGCTATATAAGTGTAACCAATTATTAATGTTCAGAAAAACTTGATATTGTTTAAAACATAAGGAGGTACAGTAGCCTATTTTAACAAGCAGTTAAGGTTTACACTATTTAAATACTGCAGGTATTTAATTTATCTTTTGATACATCTTTTTTGTCAATACATAACATATATAAATGCTTTCCCTAGACAATATATCAACAAATTATAAGTTTATAAGTATTCTTAGAAACTAATATTAAAGCAGTGTTTCTATATTATGTTTACTACATATTTATTATATAATATGATCATTTACATAGTAAACTCTCTTAAGACTTTTCACATTCTGAAAAAGATCTGTTTTAAAATTAAGAACAAAATGTGTCATTCTTGCAATGGTGAGATTAATTTAAAAAAGATTTTAACAATGCTAATGTTAGTCCAAATGTATGGTGCTTTTCTGATGTTACTTGGAACATGTATTTTTATTTCTGAAATCCTCAATAAGCAGAAAATGTACTCCTATTTTTATGAAAAAACACATTCCATTTGCAGGTGAGAAGGTCTGAACTGTTTATAATGTTTACTAGACTATTATTGGAAGCCCTATTTACAGTATATCAGGTAAATACTGCAGTTCTGTAAAAATATAATCCTCTGTTATGTTTCCCCAACCATTTAAGTAATGAGTGTGCAGTTTTTCTTTTCATTCCTTAGAAATGTGTTTTAAATTTTATTTAATACAGCCCAGAACACTGATTTTAAAAATGTAATCACATGCAGAGCTGCAGGCATTAGGGTGATGTCTATGGAAATACCCATAGATTAAATAAATAAGGAAATTCCCATGGTAAAGTATCGGTTCATATATTGTTTTAGGTATTAATCATAAACAAGGACATGATACACATCATGTTTCCAAAACCAGTTTAGGCAAGTGCCTCACTTTAACACCAAAACTCAGCAAAGCAGAAATCTGTGATGAACTTAAACATTTGCCAACTTCCGCCTGCTGCATTTAAGCATCAGCCACGATTTGTTTGCTGCACATGCCCATTTTAACCAACCAAAGACATGGAAATCACTGGGCACCAGATCAGGAAGGAGGTGTGGGTGGTCAAGCCCCTCCTATCCCATCCATAAACATTCATGAGTATAGCTGAAATGTGTGATGTGGAGCTATTGTGCAGTAAGATGATGCCATGATGCAGCAGCCCAAGCTGATAACTGAGCAAGCAGCAAGAAACAACCATAAGAATAGAAGAAAGGTTGGAAATGAAAGGAGGCTATTTTGCCTATCGTGCTCATTTAGTAGATAGGTGATTCTCAAAATTTCTTCCAGTTGTTTTTAAAAAGAGCCCAGAGATTGGGCCTCAATCTGTTTGTATAAAGAAGCTTTTCCTATTTACCACATTAACTTAAATCCCTTTTAGTTTCCAGTTATAACCATGTGTCCTTGTTTTAATACTGAGTTGAATAGTTCCCTGCCATGGGCTAGCCCTCTCTATGCATATAAGATTTTATATAATTGAATTAAAGCTTCTGTCAATCTCCTTCGTTCTAGAACTAATGTTACACCTGGGCTGGGAGCTGCTCGTGGCCTGACACTGCCATGTAAACCCAGGGCATTTCCGTGAGCACTCACCAGTCCACCAACCCCATGAGAACACGCCTGGGCTTTCTCTGTAACGGGAGCAGGTCCAGGCTCCAGCGAAGCATAGTTCAGGACCCTGTGCAGATGGTATAATCCTGAAGTAAGTGGAGAAGGACATCCAGGGAAGGTACAGCAGGATAGGATGGGTAGACAGACAGGGGGCGTGACGACGGTGATCTGGGGCTCGGGGTGGTGTTGCAAGGGCAAACAGGTCCAGACAGTCCAAAAGGGGGAATCCAGGGAGCAGTCCAAAGTACAAAACCGGGGGATCCATCCAAGACAAAATGAACACAGTTAAAATCCGGAATGGGATCCGGAACAGGTACAGGGAATAAAACCAGGATGACGAGATCAGGCGCTCAGATGGTCAGGATGCCGTGATGAGGCCTATGCCGTCGGGTCTCTCCTGGACCCACTGGTATTAGGGCTTCCGGGTATCCATCTCCCAATGCTGAGTCAGGAATAGCGAGAGCGCCAGGCTTAAATAGTAATCAACATAATCAACTAAAATACGAAAGGGTCAGAGCGCCCTTTAAGAGGAGGGATGCTGAATTTGACATTCTCTCCATTCAACGCTTAATCTATCAATCAGGCAGCCAATCTAGTAATCAGGTGCCGGATTGATCAACCAGTTTAAGGCTTAATTCTCTTCCAGAACGATGCTCCGAGGATCTGGAGCTGTGAGACACTAGCTCTATGCTCTTCTTCCTGTCGCAAGCATTAGTTTACAACAATGTAGATCTAGCAGAGATTCACTTTAATAATTTAATCTCTGACAGCCCTCCACCAACTCAACCCACCATCTCATTACCCTCAATCCAGACAGTTCTCACTTAGTCTTTCAACAGCCTTTCTCCCTGCTTGATTGTCAGCCTGCCTGCTCAACTCTCATCACTAGCTGCTGCCTTCCCAGCTCTCCAGGAATCTTCTGGAGATGTACAAAGTCCAGTGCTTGGGTTTTGGCCTGTTAGCTTGCTACAGCACTGCTCAGCAGCGCTTGCAATGTAACAATGAATAGATACTTTATAAGACATTCTGATGAGCCAGATCTTTCTAATTTATAATATCATTTTTGTGTTGGCCAAATCAGAACATAATATTCTAAAGGGGGTGTTGCTAGTGTATCCTTACTTCCCTTTAATTAATAATTAAACCATTCTGTTTGCTTTTTATTGCTCCCCCACATTGTTTTGATGAGGTTATAATTTTGATATATGAAATTATCTGTATTTTTATAATTCTATCTGTGTTTTCTACTCACCCTTTTTTTGTGAAGTTTTTTGAAAACTTCTTAAAATTTATCTTGCTAAAGTATATCAGAGTTTAATCTATATACTGTAGATCAGGAAGTGGATGCCTGTGGGGTAGCATGGTGGTGCAGTCGTTAGCATTACTGCCTTGCAGTGCTTGGGTTCTAGGTTCAATTCCTGGGTTACTTTCTGCATGTTGAGTTTTTATGTTCTCCCCAGCTTCACATGGGTTTTCTCTGTGTCCTTTGGTCCCTCTCACAGTCCAGAGACATAATGGTAGATTAACTGGAGTCTGGGAAAACCTGGTATCTGCATATATTATTCTTAACTGCAATGGCTCTTAATGTAATAAGATTTTATCAGGGACCTTTTCACAATCCCTCTAGAAATTATAAACATATTATATGCTTAGTAGTGTTATCTACTATCCTTGTTACTTATTGTAATTTTAAAGTTGAACTCTATTATTTCCATAATGTCACCAGTAACAGACACAAGACAGTTTCCATGTTCTATTTTGTCCCCCTTTCTGAATTAGAATAGGTGAAATTCTAAAGTTCATGGGTATTGCTCACATTAATAGTGAGAATTAAAATATTTAAACAAAGGTTCTATGAATAAAATACTTTACTTCCTTAAATATGACTATACAAATATCCAAAAGCCCATTTATTTATTAGTTTTTTACAATAGTAGCTCCTATTGGTGTACACTATGCTATAATTTCTCAATACAAATTTTGTTTTTGTCTCATGGTCTAGATTTCTTCTATTGTAAACACGTGTGAAATATTAATTCAGCATGTTGTAATGCTGTAGGACTAAAAGAATGCTTTACATAATTTATTTTGTAATATTCCTTTCACTCTCAATTTTGGCAATAGATCAATAAGTTTATCTTCCATATCTGGTGTCTTTACAAACTGGAGAAATCATTAACCATTTCAACCACATATTTAATTTAATCTTCTTTATTCCCCATCATAATATTACAATGCTTATGTTGATTGATGTGTGAACCTCTCTGAGTAGCTTTGGCACAGTGTAGGTGCATACATTACAATATTCTTGTTGTCCAAGCATGTGCATTGTATGCAGCGAAAAGCTAATTTGCAATAACAGCTGGTTTCATGCAAATACCTTCCATAATCATGCATTCTATGTGACAAAGATTTTCATCCTGGGTGCTAGCCCATATTGCTGCTTCTATTGACTGAAAATCAAATACATTGCACTAACATCTGTTTATGCTATATGACATAGGGCCTGTACACTCCCAATGTCATACATTTTGCTTGCTTGAAATTAATCACTGCACTCCAATATGACCATGTTTACACAAGATGAGCCTTATCTGATCCTTTATCTTAGACAGCTGTTGCACTCCCATAGACTTAAGCAGATGATGTTACAGTGCTTTTACAATATTATTCCACCAGGGTAACATTTTTAACACATAAGCAGTCTTGTTACCTTATTCATTATATCATTCTTGCATCTCAAAAAGATCACCAGACTATGTGTTATGCTGTCTCTGACTGTAGCTGAAAAACTTGTCAACACATTACTCTTCTCTAGAATTGCTTACTGCAGCCCCCTACTTGGTAGGGTATCTAAATCTACACTGAAAAAATTCAGTATGTCCAGAATTCAGAGCCAGAATCCTGACCAGGTGTAGTGCAAGTGATCACATTTTCTTAATCCTGTCTTGGAGTTCTTGCACTGGCTTCCTATCAGGTTTCATGTCAAATTACTTATGCTCACCCCTAAGGCTCTACATGGCTTGGCACCCCAGTACCTGTATGTTTTATTATCTTCCTACTCCCCTCCTCACAACTTTTTGTTCATCTGACTCTGGTGTCTCCTCTGTCCCCCATGCTTGTCTACATACAATGGGTGACAGGGTCTTCTCTTGCTATGCCCTTTTTATTATTAAAGCGTAACTACATTTTAAATCTTGAACTGAAAATAAATGTTTTTAAATAATTACTTAAACAGTTATAGTGGTACCTTTGGATTTGTCTTGCAATAGTTTTTGGAACCCTGCTACATACAGTTTATTAGTCTTAGATGTGGGTGGTAGACGACGTAACTTTCATAGGACTATCCTAGGATCAGACTATCCATGGACAGTTTTACATTTCTTTCCCCTGTGGCAAAATCTGTTATTTTGTGAATCATAGTACAGTTGGTCTTTTACGTACGTTCTTATTTGAGCTAACTCTGAAACATTCTGAACTCTAGGTGTGCCATGTTGTTCCCTTTGATAAGAAAACTCACTGAAACCTCAAACATGGTACTCCTGAATGGCTTACATTGGACTTTTGTTTTAAAATGTTAGGCTACTTCATTAGTTTCTTTGACCAGGAATCCTTCAACTCTAATCTATGATGTGCCTCTGGGTTTGAGTGAGTTTGGATTCAGTCAGATTTTCTTGGATTCCAACACTTACCAGAAGTGATCCTTGTTAAACATCGGTGGGTTTTCTATGTTATCACTGTGCAGTATTATTGGTCTCCAATAGTGTTTAACTGCTGTTCAGTCCATAGGGCTGTCACGCCCTCTACTGCTTGAGGGTGCTCCTACTCTGTCCTGTCCCTAGTTTCCCTGTGGTTTGCTTGTCCTTCCAGTGTGTCTTTATCTGGGGCTTTATATTTCCGGGTCACTCTTTCCTCCTCGCTCAGCATTGAGGATTTGGATTTCCTGAGACCCTAGCACCAGGTCGTCTCCTCTGCAGCTTGAGGGGATAGTTTTCTTCCCGACATTGTCTGACCAGCTGAGCCCGGGCTTACTCTTGTTTCGCTGCTACGCATAGGGTCTTTTTTAATTCTCCTGCCATTCCACGGCATGCCTTTCTGACCTCCGTGACAAGGGCTTGCGGTATGAATATAAACAGATGATGAAAGATGCTGTACATTGCTGCTGTAAGTGATGTTGGTGGACCTGTAGGTAGCTATGTTCTCAGTATGCTTATAGGGGACACTGTGCTGTAGGAGGTGCCAGCTCTCAGATGAAATGTTAAACCAATGTCCTGACTACTTGCTCATTAAAGACTCCATAGCACTTTTTTTAGAGTAGGGGTGTTTAATCTGGGGTCCTGGCTAATTCCTCTTTTGCACAATCTGGTTTACCTAATTGCTTTATTCAACTGGCAAAGTAATTTCTCTCTTTATACGGGCTGGTGGTGCATAATGGCAGCTACACATCATCTGAGGGGGGTATTGCACTGATATGTAAGATGCTTTGATATTCTTGGGGATGCACAGAGCTAGGTTAATAAAAAAAATATGAATATATGTCTGTAAAAGATGAAGGAACAGGTATTGGCATCTGCATCTTGATCTTTGGAATGATTAAATTAATAACAATTAGTACATCATCATTGTTATGTACTAATAGTGTACACTGTGTTGTTTATTACATTTTATTTTTAAAGTAAACATTAAATAGAATCAGATGTTTACATTAAACATAAATGAAAACTTTTTGAGGGTAACTAAACATATGTCATTGGAAAACAAATGTCAAAATGAAATGGAGAAAACAAGGCATTGTTTAGAAAAAGGGAACAACTCCAATCTGCAAATTTAATATAGTTCCTTATTAGGTTATATTGACAGTAAAGAACACGGCCATTGGATTCAGTTGACTAAGTCTGAACAAAGGGGAAAAACAGTCCTTTTAATAGGTTAGCCTTTTGTTATGTGTTGTTTTTAGGGTGTGACAGAGTTCTTTGAGCCAACTCTGATCAAAGCAGCACATTTGTTTTGGAAGGGTTACTAACTGTATTCTCCACCAGACCTTTTAATTATCAGTCTCATCTATGTGGTCATTTAAGCAAGAATCAGAACTGCAGCCATCAAAAGGTGCCTTAATATGGTAGCAGAGTAGAGTAGTGGCTAGTGCTGTGGACTCCATACGAGAGTATTGTAGGTAAGTATTCTAGGGTGGACATTGCTGTTGTATCCTTGAGGAAGGTACTTCACTCAATTAACTCTATAAAAGCTCTGCTTTTCATATGGGCTAAAATGAGGTTAGTTCTTAATTAATGAGCATGTCAAAATAAAGAAATACATTTACACAATATAAATTGAGGGAAGTATTATTAAAATAAACAATTTGTTCAAAATACCTTATTTAGTTTATAATTTAAAACTCAATTTCTTGGTCTTTACCAGGGATTACAAAGACATTTAATTGAAGCATCGATTTACACTTTGAGTTCTTGAAACGGCTAAGCGAATTCAACCTCACCAATTTAACAAAGACTCACCAGAACATAAGAGGAAATTAGGTGCAGGTGGAATTCTTCATTCACACAAAGAATCAGGTGTACAAGGATCATACTGCTTGTCCTTAGCATCTTTTAAAATACTAGAATGAGAGACCTGAATCAATAATCTACTTATACTTACATCCATTTTCTAACCATTTCTTCCACACACATGGATCACATGGGAGCCAGAACCTATTCCAGCAAGCAACAGACACAAGGCAGGAGGGGATGCCAGTCCATCAGAGGACAGACACACAAACTCACTCATACCAGGGCCATTTTACTTATCCAGCCATCCATCCATTTTCACTCCGCTTTTCCTGGTCAGGGTCATGGTTGCAGCAATCCAAGTAGATCAGGCCAGACTTTCCTGCCTCCAGCAACAGATTCCAGTTTGTCCTGTGGGATCCCCAGGTTTTCCCTAGCCAGCCGAGAGATATAATCCCTCCAGCATGTCCTGGGTCTGCCATGGGGTCTCTGCCCAGAGGGACATGCCCGGAACAGCTCCAGCTGAATCTGACCAAGGGGCATACTTATGAGATGCCCAAACCACCTCAACTGGTTCCTCTCGTTTTGGAGGAGCAGCGACTCTTCTCTGAGGCTCTCCTGGATTGCCGAGCTCCTCACCCTGTCATGGAGAGTCAGCCCAGCGGCCCAGTGGAAAAACCCTTATTTCTGCCACTTGTATCTGTAATCTAGTTCTTTTGGTCATTACCCACAGGTGAGGACCATAGGTGAGGACAGGGACTTACAGTATATACTATGTAAATGTATTGAAAAGTGAGAGAGAGGAGTTTATTTTGCCATATGTACATGTACTTTGGGATTGTTATTCACGCTGTTCTCAGGATCTACACAGTATAACAGACAACATCACACAATGTGCACAGTACATTACAAAACATTAAATAATAAATAATGACAGTTGCAGCAGACCATCATGCACAACATAGGACAACAACATAAAATGGGTACTACAGAACAATCAACACACAAGAGAATAGATTTGTGATAGCTAAGTTAAAAAGTGCAGAATGCAGAGGTGCATTGAATTCTAAGGCATTATACAGTAAGCTGTTAATGAGCTGCCATAGTGTAGAAACTGTTCTTAAGTTCTAGTGTCACGGATGTTGGAAAGGACAAACCGTGGAGAGGCAGGCAAGCGAAAAAGACCCTATGCACAATTCAAGCACAATTATCTAACAGATAGAGTGTGCCACCATTCCATACAAACATCAGCCACATATATCAAGGTAAATGGAGAAAAAAGAATTTTCCCTCAGGTAACAAATATATGATTTAGGGGATTTCATTGTGTACACTGATACGGTATATCACAGAGCTTAAATAGAGAAATTCATTTTAAAAAAGCTGTGGTAGCTGAGAAATTATGTTTCCATGTCTGCACCTTGGATAAACAGCAGGAACACTATTCATGCAGCACTAAAGAGGAATTTCTTTTTAATTTGCGTCATTTCAATTGAGAAGCACTGCTGTTATCACAAGATGTTTATATACTGCTTTACATTTTAGAAATCTTTGTTAATATTTGTGTAAAGAGAATAGCTTGAAGCAGATGTTAGCTAAGATATAAGGTCAAGCTGGCTATGTTACACAGTCATTGAGGCAAAGAAAAAAGTTAAAACTCACAAAAATATGGATTTGAGCTGGTGTGTTTTTGACCTACATCCACAAATAGTGTATCAGTTTTCTGCTCTTCCATTTGCTTTGCTTTTTTACTTTTTCACTAAATTAAAATGCCTTGGTGTGATTTCAAGGTAGGTTTTTCATGTTTGCTTCTCTTGTACATATGAAAACATATTCAACCACAATTAGTAGTCCTGCTTTAGATTAAGGACCAAGGGCATTTGTGTACTGTAATTTTTACATTTTTTACAATATTGACACCTTGTCTAGGAAAAGGTTAATGAATTTATTCATTGTGATGAGTATTTTTTGCTAAACTATATTTATTTTTGCTCATTTGCAATAATTTGGATAAGGCTTGAAGCCATTTGTGTGCTGTAGCTTCTGTATGAGTATTGAAATACAATAGTAATTCTACTAAGTGGTAGTTGAGATGCTGTAACTTGAGGTACTGTGTTACATGTTCTTTTTCAAGTTCATTTTGAATTTGTCAATGTTTATATTAGTTATCTTGAAAGATAACTGATTTATATGTTGATTTAAGTTTTATGTTTTAAAAAGCAGTTTGATTTTGTTACTGGTAAAAGTGTATAATGTATATGTAAAACATTAAAATGACTACACTTTTTCATATTTCATATAAAAAATAAACTACAGTTTTTCATATTTAGTATTGTCAGTTAAACATCCAAGTTAAATACTGAATTTAATGCTATGAAACAACAGAAACCCTCTCCCCTGCAAAAAGACAAGACTAGTAGGGACTGTATACAATTTATACATTTATATATAGTATTTCAAAATTCATGAATGTGTTTCTTTCAGAATATGGGATTAGTAAAAATCTTGTATTTTCAGGTACATCTACCTGTTGCTAGGAGGATGTGTCCTAGCTACTGTTACAATGGGCCAATACTGTTTGATAGTGTTGACCCCTGCTGCAACTTTTGTACTGCTTGTACTGTCAGTCCATCCCCAGCATGTTCACTTTTGGGGATTTTTCGTACAAATGTGCTGGCAAACTCTGTGGCATCTTCTCATCCAGTACAAGGAGCACTGGCTTCAGGAATCCATAGACAACAGGTAATGTGTTACATTAATATTGTTTAAATTTTTTTTTGATATAAGTTTTTCAATTATTTTTTCATTATGTTGAGACACAGATACTTCTGGCTTTAAAGGGAACTGGAGTTCCAATTTCTCAGAACGTTATAGAGAAAAATACACATTTTGAATTAAGCACAAAATTGTGAACTAAAAGTACTGTAATGTGCCATGTTGTCGCAAACTCACAGTTGAGTTCCTAGAAACTAAACGATGTGAATTGGCCTTTCCTGCTCACTAGTCTCCATAATGACTAATGTAATGCAATGTATGAGCAAATAAGTACAGGTTGTACAGCAGATACCTCACCGCAGAAATGTTCCAAGGTGATCTGCTTGGTGTTAACAAGAAGGTAGTATTTGTCTGCAAAACCATTTCAAAATGGAGAGCAATATTTCTAGTGGATTAAAAGAGATGTATTTACAAGCCCGTTAACAAGCAGGCTTTTGAATACATCTGTTTTAATCCAAAAGAAATATTGAAATAGGGCCGCATCACGTTACTGTAAGTTTTGTTGCCTCATTCGAAATCGCAGAACAGGCACTGCGCATACCTGGAAATTTAGTCTATTTGTGATGGAGGTTTTACAAGTTACTGTGTACATTTTACTTTTATTGTTGTTTGAAATGCACTGTAGTTCCCTTTTAATTCTACCAGTAAAGAAATAATGTATTAAAATTATTAGGTGTTTGATGACTGCACATTGGAGGGAGTATAGCATTTGTAGTGAAGGGTAAATAAATACAAATAGCCACTTCAGCCTAAAAGAGTTTTGGCTTTTGTAATATATTTTATTATCTAACATGATACATTATAAAGGACACATAGGACTTAATTCATCCCTGCAGTTTGTATACAGTGAAGGGATACAAATAGAAAAAGACATATTAATGCAAACATTCACTTAAGCAAATTTCCCTCATGGGATAATAAAGCTTGAATTGAATGAATATGCCTTAAAGATTCAAAATGATTTATACTTTGTTGACAAAGCAAAGTCATTTTTAGAATGTTATTTGATTATTTTTTTCCTCTGCTTTTAACACAAATTCTCAAGAATTTAAAACAAAACCAGATAGGTGTGTTTTACATTATTAATGCACAGGTTTCAACATGTCAAAGTGAGGTGGTGGTTATCTGATGTGTATTGCACTTGTCCCCTTTATTGTATATTTTATACTCTATTGATTGTAAGAGCAAACACATATATAGACATCTTATTAGATTTGCTGAAGACACAGACTCGTCAGTTTGTTATGAAACTCAGAATATCACCATGGACCAATTCATCCATGTGTCCAGTCTTTGGAGTTAAATGTTTTGAAAGCAAAAGAACACATCATTGATTTAAGGAAAAATATTCAAATGTCTTAAAAATAACCCTGAAAGACCAGCCTAGAGTCAGAAACCTAAAGGCCTGGAGATATGCAAATAGATACCTAAAAATCCCAATTAAAAGTATCTTGGCAGACATTGCACATTACACATTTTTTCTTAACCACATCATCCCAGAACCATCTCTTCTATCTAGACTAGTCTGCAGTTGTACACTCTGCTCAACTGTGAATCTTAGATCACAAGTGTGCTCTAGTAATAGGTGTACTGTACCTATAATTACTTATAATGAACCTATTTCCAAGCAGTTATGATTGCTTCATTGTTTTTAGGCTCCTGGTTGCCATTTCTTCACTGATGCTGCTCACACAGAGAGTGACATCCCTGTCGATGGATATTCAAGAGGGGAAACTTCAATCATTGCAGACCAAGGCACAGAGCTCTGATCATTATAACTTTCCTTTATGGATCCCCTACCTTAGCTACACTCTTTTTTTTCCCGCACTGCTTGGAGGACCCCTGTGCTCTTTTAGTTACTTCAGGTCCTTTGTGGAACAGAATGGTCTCAGCTCTATTTCTTTTCCACTGGGAGCTGTTCTACAAAAAACTTTGCTGGTCTTATCTTTGGAAGGAGCCAAAACTTTTCTAAGGTGCCATTTAAGTAGCAGTTCCTTAAGCCAAGCTCATTTTAATGTCCTTGAAGGCATTCTGTTCATCTGGGGTATTTCTCTGTTATATAAATTGAGTTACTATTCTCATTGGACCCTGAGCGAGTCTCTGAATAATGCAGCAGGCCTGGGGTTCAGAGGCTACAACAAACATGGCAATCCACTTTGGGATGCCTTATCTGATGGCAATATCTTGACTCTGGAGACATTAACCAGGTTATCTCATTTTGCTCGCATGTGGAATAAGACCACAGCAGAATGGCTTCGCAGACTGGTGTTTCAGAAGTGTCATGTTAGTCCTTTGTTACTTACTTTTGGATTTTCAGCTTGGTGGCATGGGCTTCACCCAGGGCAATTGGTTGGGTTTTTGTGTTGGGCTGCCACTGTAGAAGCTGACTACCGCATTCATCACTATTTAAGCCCCTATATGGACTCTAAAGTGAAGAGGCTCATATATAAAGTTCTGACCTGGTTCCAGACTCAGTTAGTGATAGCATGCATTGTTGTCATCATTGAGCTAAGATATCTTTCCTCTGTGTGGCTTCTGTTCAAGGCTTATATAGGCCTGTTCCCTCTACTTAACTGCTTGGTACTGGTTGTTCTACCTAGAAAACAACAAATTAAAGTTCTTTATTAGGCCTTGTTTCATTCATCTTTGCATTCAGTATAATTAAGCAATATGCACATGATATTGGCTTAACTGGAAGTTACAGTCATTAGTGTACTAAATGCTAAACATTGAAACTAAAACTTACAGTAAACTACCATGATGTTTAGACTATATATTGTAGATTTTCTATATACTAATTGTATGTTTAAAAACACCTGTATAAATGCACATGACCAAAGTGCCAAATAAACATAATAAGTGGAGCCTCCTCAGCATTTACATGGTGCTTTTTGGTGTACTTCAATTTGCACTGAACCAAACTGATGAGTATTGAATTTATAAACACACTACAAAATACCTGTAGAAAAAAGGATTTACAAAAATATGGTCTGCCAGTACAACAGGTAACTGCCATAATAAAAGAAACACCAACATAAATGGTCTTAATAGGGCTTGGGCCTTCATGAGATTTTAACAGAACAGGTTCAGTGCACCTTGGCATACATTCAGTATGCGTCAGGAACTCTTTTGGAGGAATGTGACACCATTCTTCCACGAGAAATTCCATTATTTGGTGTTTTATTGATGGTGGTGGAAAAAGCTTTCTCATATTCTGTATCTTACAGGTGATCATCTTGGTTTCAGCTTGCTGGGCCTCACTCAGTTTTCTTCAAATTAGCCTTCTGCTTGTCTGGTGATTGATCGAATCAATAGCCTGTGGCTTCTTTCCCTCAGTACACAACATCTGTGTCTGTCTGAGTTCTCTTCTTCCTCTTTTTCCTTCTTCCCTTCAAGGCTTCCAGGACCTTAGGCATCACCTTCATCTGTTCTACATTCACATGTGGTGATTCTCTTTTTGCTGGCTCATCTTCTTTTCTCCATCTTCCTTTTCATAAGGGTAGGCTTGTGCATCATGCAATACTCCATACAGAATGAGCATAATGGGGCAAAACTTTTCTTTCTGCCACTTGTGTACATCTCTTAGATGACATTTATCCTGACATTAAGGGTTCTGATGAGATAGGGAGACTGTTGTTTTATGGCTTTCCCCTGAAAACGTTTCACTGGTTCTAAAATCTCCAGAATCGTCTTTACAGTGTTTGTGGAAAAGATGTTTCCTGCCCTCTGTTTTCAGCCATAATGGAGTTCTGGGATCCCACATTCATTCGAAATCCAATTTTGTTTTAATTAAAAAAATAAAATTCCCTCAAACTGACATTACAATAGCCACAAGAGTGTACAGTTTCCCAGATCACAGCCTATGCCCACATCCTTCACCAAATTTGACACACCTGAGGGTTGGTCATCATTTAATAAGTAGGTCTAGGTAAACAAAACAGAACAAAGAGCATAATCTCCTCTTTGAGAAACTAACTAGGCTACTTCCTATTAAAAGCAAACTAGTCAAGTGAGTGAGCACAGCAGGACGTTTTCATAGATTCCTGTGGGATGTACTGTACAGTTTCATGAAAAAGTATTCACCCCCTTTCAGGTTTTCTGAATTTTTGCACATTTTCTCCACTGACTGTAAATAGACCTTCATGTGGGTCCTGATTATATATTAATGGAGCGTGAGTAAACAAACAATACCAAACTTTGGTGCTTGTTTTATTTATTTTAGAAACAAAATCATCTAATGATTCAGTCACATTCATTACTATAGCAATGTACCTAACTTCAAGAAGTATACAGAAAGTACTGTTAAAATCCAACAGTCTTCCATGCCCCCCATCATCACCTTGGGGAATTTTGAATTTGTATTCCTCTCATATGGTTAAATCTTTCAGATGTGAGATTAAGTGATAAGTAATTAAACTACACTAACCAGCAGGTGTCAATACATACAAATTTAACAAATGATCAGATATTTATCTCAGTGACTGCAAGAAAATAATTTGTATTGCATCAGAATTTTCTGAGTGGGAGAGGGATCCTTCCGAAAGCATAATAATAGGATTTGAAATTGAACTGAAATGAACACATAAAACAGGTGACACAAAACTAATCTACTTAATACAAACAGTAAATTGGTAGCACAAATCCGGGCCACTGGGGAGAGCCAGAACCTAACCTGGCAAGCAACAGGCACAAGGCAGAGTACACCATGGACATATCTACACCATGGAGAGTCTATTCTAGTGTACACACATATTCACACCAGGGCCAGTTTTCCCAGAAGCAAATTTGGTGTTGGGAATGTGATGCTGGCCAAAGTTGTCAGTCTCAAGGCCCTACAAATCTAGAAACAATACATCTTGAGCAACAGAACTGAAAGCACACTGGGGGGAGTGTCTCCCAATGTTCAAAGTTTGATTTGGGAACTGGAAGAATTCCACAGTCTGAAGAGTACAAATGATGTACAGATGTATAGGGAGTTAACAGTTCACTGATGTAGTCAGGAGCAAAGTTATTCAGATAACCAGCAACAAATTAAATTTTATTCAGAAATTAAAAGGGAGACAATGCGAGGAAGCTGAAAAAGAAGTTGTTCAAGCATTTTAGCTTGAGTTAAATTGAAGAAGCCTAATTTCTAAAATACTTCAAAGTCTTAAAAATATGCTTGGATTCATCAGCAAACACTGTGTAACAATATCGAACCTGAAAAAGACAAAAGCATGATAGCAAAAGATAGCATCTTATATTTCTGTTCTGAATACTTGGACTGATTCCAAGATTTACAAAAATGAGAAATCTCTCTACTCTGAATTTATTCTGAGCTTCAGCACAATCTCGTAAATTAGAGGCTTTATATAACTTATTTTAGGGACTTTGAAAAGCCACACTCAGGAAACTCAGAATGTGAAGTGTAGAGAACAGAGGAAACAAGAGAATTGCAATCTCTTCAAGATACACACCAAGAAAAGAAATCACAAGGTACCAAACCCATAAGTATGAATTAGATATAAATAACAGGTGTGCATGTTGTTGGAATATTCACTTCATTCAGTGATTAATTGTTGATCATTTTTATTTCTGACTTCATATCCTTAATTTACAGAATGAGATAGTGAGTGACTCATTAATAAAGGAAATGCTACTTACTCAGATGACTACTTACTTAAGGTTCCACACTGTGTGAAGCTTACCAGATGTTTCTTACCAGCATATGCTAGCTGTTTATGTAGTCTGAGAAATGTTGCAGGTTTTTAAAAATGGACAAAAGACCAATGTCTGTGTCTCACTGTGTTATGTTCATATTTCAAAAATGATTTTTAGAGGTGGCTTTGTACATAATACAGAAAGTACTTTTATGCAAGCTTTTTTGTAAACTCATGACAGGAATTCACCAACCACAAGTATTCTGGGACCAAACTTTGACCACATCAAGTGTATTGCCAAAGCATATTTAAATGCTGAAACATCCCTATTCATCTATTCCTAAACAGATCTGAATTGTATAACACCACATAAAAAACAACTTAATCTGATATAATACAAAAGTAACAAAATCAAAACCCACTGAATATTTTGCTGTAAATAAACACAGCATGCAGACACATTTCAACTATGGGATAACTGGTTGCAATACTGAAGAATGCATATGAAAATATTTATAAACGGATTTGTAGTACTCTCCTTCTTCACAGAAGCAATGACATTTCTATAAAACAAAGGTGTCACAATAGGCAAAGTTGTGTCTTTGAGTTACTGTAAAA
The DNA here is from genome assembly GCF_059453375.1 of Lepisosteus platostomus. Classification (NCBI taxonomy): domain Eukaryota; kingdom Metazoa; phylum Chordata; class Actinopteri; order Semionotiformes; family Lepisosteidae; genus Lepisosteus; species Lepisosteus platostomus. Next base: position 33,667,537 of record NC_142614.1, read on the forward strand.
ATTAAAGTTCAAATTTCAATGTTTAATATTTCTTGTTTAATATAGGGTAGCGGAAATACAGAAAATTAGAAGAATAAAAGTGGTAAACAAGCTTTTTGTCAGTATTGTTAATTTATTACTGCCTATAGCCGATATGTGCTTAAATATACTCATAATATTGTGTTTAAAATACAAATAAGTGATAAATCGGACCAAAACCTTTCCCACAAAAAGTGAAGCTAGAAATTATCAGTCAGATGTGATAGTCATCAAAAAGAGAATGCTGGTAGCAAAATCAGCCTACAGTTTTGTTAACACAGTTTAAGTAAATTGAGTCCTCTAAGTATAATGACTGAGATGGCAAGTTTCCACATGAATGGGAAGGCTTTGTCAAGATTATATTTTATTTATCTGTGATATGTAAGATTTTTATAGTGGGTATGGAATTGTCAATTCTGAGTTCTCTGCTCACCTATGATCCTTGTACCAAAATAATAATAATAATAATAATAATAATAATAATAATAATAATAATAATAATAATACATTCCTCATGCTTATACAGTATAATGCTTTTCTTGACACTCCACTCAAAACGCTTTACACAGGTAATGGGGACTCCCCTCCACCACCAACGTGCAGCATCATCCTGGATATTGCAACGGCAGCATAAGTGCGCCAGAACACTCACCACACATCAGCTGTCAGTGGGGAGAAGAACAGAGTGATGGAGCCAATTCATAGACGGGGATTATCAGGAGGCCCTGATTAGTGAAGGCCAATGGGAAATTTGGCCAGGTAACACCCCCACTCTTTTCGAGAAACGCCCTGTAATTTTTAATGACCACAGAGAGTCAGGACCTCGTTTTTACGTCTCATCTGAAGGATGGCACCTTTTTACAGTATAGTATCCCTGTCACTATACTGGGACATTAGGACCCACACAGACCTCAGGATGAGCGCCCCCTACTGCCCCTCTAATGCTTCTTCCAGCAGCAACCTTAGTTTTCCCCAGGAGGTCTCCTAACCAGGTACTGACCAGGCTCACACCTGCTTAGCTTTAGTGGGTTCCCAGTTGTGAGTTGTAGGGTGATATGGCTGCTCGCAAAACAAACTTCAGGTTTCATTGGGATTTGAACCCACAACCATGTGGCCATGAGTATAAAGATTTAACCCTCTACTCTATAGAGTCAAACAGTTGCTGGTACTGGGGAGATAGCAGTGGAGGTGTTTAAGTACAGTGTATACTTTTAATCCAACATACGCCATCTAAGTCATTCACCATTTAACACACCGTGAGCCCCACGGTTTCTACAGTAATGCTAGCATCACTTGTAGAAGTGGTGCAGCTCTTGGTCGCAACACTGCAAGTGCACGGACACCCAGCAAAAAAAGCCCTGTCCAGCTCAAGTTCACACATCCCCTGCAGTTTTTGCCCAATTTGTTCAATTACCCTCTTGAAGAATAACAAATCATAAAAACTATCCTAGTTCATGTACATCATTTCCAACAATCAGTAAACAGAACCTTAAGCTTAAACATTACTCCTATCCTGGAGTCCTTGCACTGGCTTCCGGTCACATTCCGCGTAGACTTTAAAATCCTCATGCTCACCTATAAGGCTTTACATGGCCGGCACCTCAATACCTGTCTGAACTTTTATCGCCCTACTCCCCGACTCGCAACCTCCGCTCTTCAAATTCTGCCCTCCTTACTGTCCCCCAAGCCCGTCTACATTGTATGGGCGACAGGGCCTTCTCCTGCTATGCCCCCAAGCTCTGGAACTCTTTGCCCAAGGATATTAGAGAGTCACCTTCTCTAAACTCCTTCAAATCCAGACTCAAAACCTTCAGAAAAGCCTTTACTTAACTGGTTCCATTCTTCACCCCTCTGCTCTTCTTAATACCACCTTCCACGGTCTCCTCTATTGTTATTGTTGTATTGTTGTAATTATAATTGTGTCCTATCTTGTGAAATTTTCTTATTTATTGTTGTAGTCTTCTTATTTATTGTTATTGTCATCCTGTAAAGCGCTTTGAGAAGCCACCTTTAAAGGCGCTATATAAAATAAAGTTTATTATTATTATTATTATTATTATTATTATTATATTAAGCTCTATCAATTTGATCAACTGAAGATAAGTACCTTTGGCATTGTATCAGTGTAGCAAATTCTCCTCTGACAGGTGGTTTTTCCTTCTTCTTATGTTGCATTATCTATTACAGCTTGTACACTTGAATATGGGTAGTTTAGAAACTCAGGAATTTGCACTGCTCTGATACAAGTTGTAAGCCCCATACAACTTTTTAAAATTTGAATGAAAACAAAAATGTTAAATACTAATTTTATAGATCATTGAAATAAATACATTCAATAGATTTACCTGGCTACAGCAAAAACTTCAAGGTATAGTGATTAAAATTTTCAGGGTTGCAAACTCAGTTAAATAAGATTTAAACAACGACAATGCACTTCCAGTAATACCAACAACCCTCTCTTATCTATTCAGAAAGTTAAGGAATTTAACAATGTTGGGGAAAAAAATTGGGGAGCAAGGGTAGACCCTAATCTCCCACACCTCTGCTTCCCTGCATGAGTCTTGATAACTGGGACTTGCCATACTTAAGACGGTCTTCCATCTTTCTTAGGGACTTCCCTAAGAACTATAACAAAACAATTCTCAATGTGTTTTAATGAAGAATAATTCTGAATATCTATGAGAGTTTTTATGCAGTTATTAATGGTGCAGTCTGTTAGGAAAATGTGTTTATTTCCCAAGTAATTGTTTGTATTCCAGTGTGTTCTTCATTATAATTGACTCACAATCTCTAAATTCTCTGGTAGAAAAGTATTTGACAGTAATTTCTCTTTTACTTTCTTATGCCCAAACTATTGATAACATTAACACATGCAGAAGTGTAAATTCTGATGAGATTTGTATCTAATAAGAGTGATTCAATGTCTAGTTTTGCATTTCAGAACTTTTCCTCAGTTACTTAAGTGCCTTTGCACTTTTCTCCACAGTTCATTCATGAAAAGGCTTTCATTTTGTGATAGCTTAAATGATGGCAGTCGGGTGGATGTTGGTCAAGAATGTCCAGTTCCTTCATCAAGGATCTCCACAGGAATGCTATTGTATCAGTTGACGTTTGTGATTTTTCATACTGCCAGTAATGTACAGTAAAACATTATTTAAAGCCTCTACAAACTACATGGAAATTGAAGTTCATACTGAATTCAGCACTGCCTTTAGTCTAATTTATATATTATATAAGATAGCTTTTGAAGTTTCAATGCAATGGATAAAAGGCAGACTTATACTTAGAAAATCAGATGGCAGCACAAACACAGCAGCTCTCTAAACATATATAAAGGTACACATCATTCAAAATTGGAATAACTCCATAAAAACTCCATCATGAAACCTTTGACAAGATTAAACTGAAAGGCATAATGCAAGATGTTTAAATATCCAAGTAGAAATAGTACATATCTTTTGCTGATCAAAAGATGTAAAGCCATCTTGTGTAACACCACTAGTCTATATTCCACAACAATGAAATCCGCCAAGGATGCAAGAATCTTTGAATATTTATGAGGAATATTACACAGAACAAAAGTCATTCCACCTTTGAGGAAAAAAATCACCGCCAGACATATTTCACTGTTGAAAACTTTAGACTTTGCAAAGGCCTGGCAAAAACCTCTAGTATTACCTGGATCAGAATGTAAATATCCTCTCTCCTGACAATGAATTTCTATCATCCTACAGAGTCTTTCTCTAACAATCAGTGATTAGATATTTGGCAAAGATACAACTGGCCTTAGTTTTATGGCATACTGGATATAAAATCCCTTCTGTTCACGTTTTTAAACTAAAACTTGTAAAATTTCATGAGATGACAGTAAGTCAAATTGTAACTGGTCCTATCACCTACCCCCCTGTAACTCATTGTTACAGTCGTTTTCTATGTCATCAGCAGTATGACTCTGAACAACCATAAAGGCAGTTTAAGTAAGGCTGAACATCAATCTTAATTACACAACAATACCAAAGGAATCTAGACAAATTATTTTATCTTCCTGGCTAAATTAAAGTTGTAGAGAAGATGGATTGAACAGGGGTGCAAGCACACAACAGGCTGCTGATGTGCCTTCCAATTAATCATTAGATTAACATATTTAAAATGTTAGCACTGCGGTTCACCTATCCTTCCATGTTCATTAGCGCTGGAGACATTTGTTAAAAAAGTCTCAGTTAAAGATAAGAAACAAGATTAATTCACAACCTGAAGGGGATGTCATATAGACAGGGTAAAATAACAATGTTTTCAGTCTTGAACAGAGGTGGCTATAAGTGTACTTGTTGAAGTATTTAAAATCCTGAATGGTACTGACAATGTCAATACTTTAGAATCAATAATGAAGCAAGGACCTGAGGACAGAAGTAGAAAATAAGCGTGACATCTCTGGCTTCCCATACGTCCCCTTTAAGAAGGCGTAAACCTTTAAAAAAAACCTAACCACTCACCTGTCCCATCTAATCACTATTTCACTATTTTAGGACCTTCTTCTCCTTCATTCTTTGCTCAGTATTTTGGTAGCTCACCCCAAGTACTCTCTTGTTTATGTAATCGCTCCTGGGTTTTTTTTACTTGTTTTTCCACCTTTTGACTTTGCTTTTCGGATTATGTCTCTGGCTTGCTGTTCTGGACTACTCTTTCTGGTTTTGTGGACTAAAGGACTTTTTTCTGTTTTTTAACTTTGCCTTTTGGATTATGATTTGGATCAACTACGCTCGCTATAGATTTTCATATTTGTATTTTAGGATTCGGCTTATTACTCGGTGCAGGATCTCCCAATACTCTTCTGACATCCGTAACAATAAGAGAATGTGCACTTATAAGTGCAAACAAAAGACTTGGGTTTCGCAAATTCCCTTTGGGATCCTTAAATAAAAGGCTGTATGGATCTTGGATCTTTTGATCAATGAACTACAGGCAACCAAACAACCAAAATGACCTCTGGCTTATAACTTTGTATGTTCTCATTAGGACTTTTATCACTCTTTTATTATAATGCCAGATATACAAAAGAACAAAACCTCACAAATAGGGAATGAAACACAAAATGTAATTCAAAGAAGGCTGAAAACATATTTACATTTTATTTGCAAATCTAGTTGAAACATTAAATTACTAAAGGATATTTCAAAGTTATAAGCAGGATTTACAGAAACAAAAATAGTACATTTTAAGATTATGTGCAGCAATTTGCTATTATCAGCAAATTTGTAGCTTCAGAAAAGCTGTACTGGTTCAGTAGTTTGTCCATGCAATCAACAGGAAAAGAGTCCTTGTTAAGGAAAACCAACATAACCTCTTAGTACTATATACTGTAGCACTATAGATAAAAATGAAACATAAGAAGAGCGGTTGTTTCATTAGGTACTTAAAATGATTAAAATCAAGACAACAAAAAACAAACAATCCAGTGGTAAGTAATAAAAATACAATGGATTTTTTACAAGTATCTTTGTACATGACCTGATTCATCGTACTTAAGACATTCTTGGCTCTTTGCTTGTTCGGTGACATACATATTTTAAAATTCTGACTTGAAAAAAGATTAATAATGACATTTCAAGTCACGTACCAGTGGTTTCAGATTAAGATGTGATCAAGTGGGGTTGAAACCAAGTTCTCCAGTTCCACTGAATGACAGAGAACAAATTGCACTGTAACCCATACAAAAAAAACAAACATATGTCTATGAATTTAGTAAATTCACTCAATTCTACTTACAGTATTTGTTAATTTTCGGGACTATCTTAATTCAGACAGATTGCCTGAAATTCTTTGTTCAGACATTAATGTGCTTCTAGATGCTTGGTTGTTCTAGGGCTCAATCCACTTCTTTAGCAGAGTTCCAAAATACTAGTCTCATCTCATTTTGACCATAGAGATAAATTAAAAAATGTTGTTATTGTTTATCTGTAATCTGTAATCAGAATCAGCATGCAAATGTGTCTTGTGAATTTACAGGTCATTTCGAGAAATACAGCAGCTCAGCAGTGTGGGAGAGAGACACTGGGTTGGAAGAGGAAAAATACTGGCAGCAGAGCCAGTCCTCAAGCTCAGTACTCTGCTCTGGCTCCAGAGACCTCTCAGCAAATTTCATCATCAGAAGGGCCCTCTTGACATCCAGCCAGTTCAACAAACCCTCATGACGGACCAGTTCACCAGGCCTTTCCCACTGTTGCTCCATCAGGTCCCTGCGAGGGCCCCACAGCAGGCACTGCAGAATCCGCTTAGCCTCCTGGATGTGGATGCGCTTGATGGGATCGGGTTGGAGCAACAGGCGGGATAGCTGCTGCAGGCCAGAAGAGTAGATGGAGAGGACGGGGACTGGAGGCAGGTCCTCGCAGTAGTACTCCTGCTCCTTCAGTTTAGGGCTCACTTCAAAGGGGTTGGGCTGGTGGAGGAGCTCATAGATGAGGATGCCTGTTTGGAACTCATCAAACTTTTTGTACTGCGTGGCTGAAACTATTTCGGGTGCCAGTCTGGCATGGTCCTTTTTGAATTTGGGATCGCAGGCAACATCGTCAGCTGCCCTCTGCTTCGCCTTTGCGAAGCTGCTGATGAGCAGCCGAGGGAGTTGCTTTTGATCCTTGTTGTCTCTGAGCTGGCTATGATGAACCAAAAGAAGGTTCTCCAGGCAGAGGTCACGGTGGGTCACACCACGCTCTTTCAGGTGCTCCAAGCCATTGCAGAGCTGCAGCAGCAGGAAACAGACACGCCGCTCATAAACCTCTGGCTGGGCATTGTGGAAGACGGCCCATTCTCTCACAAAGTCTGCTGCACTCTGGTGTGGCACCTCCCGTGTGATCACCACTACTCGTTCCTGCTCAACCTGCCCTGCTGGCTCTGCAGCCTCATCAGGGGGCAGCATGCTCTGAGGGACACAAGCAATGAAATGTCCACAGTCCTGCTGCAGATTGAAGTGAGGGAACAGGGTCTGCTGCACGGCCAGGCCATAAAGATGACCCTGCTTGGCATCTGGAGTCTGGCTTTTACAGATCTGCAAATGGGAAATGAGGACATGTTAAGTTCAAGACTTAATCCTAGTGGGCTAACATATGTTCAACATATATCAACTTTTGTTCACCCTTTTCTAAGATAAACCACAAAACAAATTTCAATAAAACTCCAAATCTCAAACTTCAAAGTTAAAGATACATTTTCAATGGCAATAGAAGAAAGAATAGGAATGATTCTCAATATATTTCTTTTTCTTGTGTAACCACGTGATGAGGTGGGGACACATTAGTCAGGAATTGTGCCTTGTGCTGGCAGGTAGTTAAATAAAGTGTATTCAGGGACTGCAGGTTGTCAGAGATGAATATGGAGTTCTGTTAGGTATATGTGTTAAGCCACTAGGTTAAAAAAATGTCTTTTGGGAATTAAGTGTATTGTAATAGAAATTCAGGTGGGTAGCTGCGTCAGCATTCGTAGGCTGCAAAGAAACATCCTATCATCCTGCCCTATCTTTCTTATACCAGAAGAAGGCTTCACAGCCAAAACGTTGTGTTTTCTTCTCTTTTCAGCGTGGAAAAAAACTATTACTTGTTCCTCTGTAATAGTAATGTTAGTTGTGTCGTGTTTAAATGTGTTATAGTATAGTAAAAGTTTTAAACGGAAAAATATAACATCTGTGAGACAGGTGTTAGATCTCGCCACCAGCTTTTAGTGTTTCCAATTTGTAAATATCTCTGGAAACCCTCCCATGGTTTTTTCTAATTTTTTAGAAAATAACCTTTTAAAAGGAATCCCGCTTGAGTTCCTTCTGCGTGCGCTGGTGGAACCAGCTGTACAGGTGCCACTATTGAAAGGGACCTGCTAGACATCGCCACAGCCAGGCAGAATAGGGACTGTAATGTTGACACTGTCAGGAAGTCACTCAGTGTGTTTATAGGAGTTCTTAAACCAACACTACTAAGCAATCATAGCCAGTTTTTATAACCTATTCTCCTTAAGACAGGGCTACACTTGGAAAAGCAAATGAAGCACAGTCCTTGATGAAGCAAATGAAACACAGTCCTTGTTGAATGAAGAGCAAAGCATACCTTGTGGATTCAAAAGTCAAGACAAAAGTCTTTTAAGCCATTCAGAACTGGTTTGAGTTCCATAATCCAGGTTATCCTGGATACATATAGCCATCATTTCTAATCAAGAATGCTGGGATTTTTATACTATGTCATGGCTACATACTTCAAAAATAACACATTTGTGGTAATATAGTTTATCTTTGTCTCAAACTAGTCTGGCAAAACTTCTATTCACATCCACTCATTTTGCTGCATAATGTATATTTCAAGTAACTGGGTGTCAATCTGATTTCGTGGACTGGAGAATTTAACCAAACAACACTGGTTTTAACCAAAAATCTCAGGATAATAATTATGCCTCTCTCATGGGATTTATCTAAATATATATAAGTAATCAGCACAACAGGTACTGTATATATTTATACATAATGCTTCAAAATGCAGAATTCCCACATAAATCCTGAGGAATGTCATAGTTCAGTTTCAGAAGATTTGCTATTTTGTCATACTATGATAAATATCAAGGTTTTAATGTTTCCAGAGCTTTTTTTAGAATGGCAGAGGTTAAAAAAGCTTATGGCCCTTGTAATAATACTGCAAGAAAGTGCATTAAATTCCCTTACCTTAACAGCATAGGTATTCTTGGGATCTGAAGCACAAGAGGCAGAGTAGTAGACAGAATCACCAGCATCACAGCAAGGCTTGTTGCAGGTCAGCTTGAAGAGAGACCAGTTGCTCTCATCAAAGCGTAGTGGGTTTTTCTGACTGCGGGCAAAGTGGTCCTCACACTTGAGAGCCAGGCGTCGCAGAGACTCTGCGTACAGGCCACCCAACTTGGAGTAGATGCCCTCCCGGCTATCAATATTGCTGAGAAGTGTCTGGAGGTGAAGGCTGGAGCCTGAACTGGGGGCACTGAGCTGGGGTGAGGAAGAGGAGGAGACCCCGGACCTGTTGTGTGGGCCCAGGCGATTCCTGTTCTTTCCCACTGCCTCATCCAGTGTTCGGGAGCGCAGTTGGCGGCTCAAATTAGGATGGCACCTCTCTAGAGACTCATTGGAGGAGTACAAATGCCGCTGGTCCACTGGACTGGAGGGAGAGCTGAACTGTGTTCCGTCTTGGCTGCAGACATTACCTTCCGAGCTGCTAAAGTTCAGGTGAGGATTTCCCCTTTTGCCTGCAGAGCCATCTGGGGCAGACACGGTCCTGTTTACCAGCTTTTTCTCTGGGAGAGGAGGAGGCAGCAGGGACCGACCAGGGCTGTTCGAGGTTTCAGAATGAGGGGAAACTGGGGAGGAGGTCAGAGGGCTGCTGGGGATGTGGGATGGGCTCAGCAGATTAGATGTTTCCTGGTGACCTAGAAATGTGGAGAAAAAAAGCTATTGACAAACAACCCTTCTGGAATCATAGAACAATTTGGCCCAAACCCATTTCTTCAGGTAACTATAGATCTTAAACTTTGTTTAAAATAAGGAAATGTAGGGCTCTTGAATCAACCCTCAACTCCCTATTCCAATGGACCCACAGGGCAATGGCCTTAAATTTCAGAATAAAAATACACAGCCAAACACCTTCATATTAATAAAAAACTCTCTCTACACTACCTTTCACAATCTGCTCTTTTTCTATGTTACTCATCTTGGCACCCATTAACCTGAAATCCTTCAGACCACTAATATTATCAGATGTTTCTCTTGCCCACAATGCATCATTTTATGTAACTTTCAGATCACTCTTTCTAGTTCTTTGTCTTTCAGTTTCCGTCTCCGCCCTCTAAATCAAAGTACCTCTCCATGTAGTTTTGCAGTTTCCTTAGTGAATATGTGTATGCATCCTTTTATAATTTAGAACTTCCAAATTGGCATTGCGTGTTTCATGCTACACATCAATATGTTTTTTAGTGATGATTTGCAATGTGCAATGCTTTCACTGTTTTCACTGAACTGGTTGTGGATCTGATTTTTAAAAGTGATAAAGAGAATTCTTCAACTGAAAACAGAGATTTCTAAAACTTTTATCACCTCTTTATTCTGTTTTTTTTTATTGTAGTTTCATCTACTTTAAAAGAACATCACAGCCTTTTAATTTTTCAAATATTTGTCAAAGGAGCCTGGGTTTAACCAGTTCCCTGATTTATACAGTTCAACAGAATATGTGTAAAATGCCTGTACAAAATGTTTCACATACTCTTGAGAACATACAATTTAAATATCTTCTGTAACTGGCACTAAAAAGGTGGGGCATTAAAGTGATTTTCATCAAAATCTCCATGCATCATGCAAAAATCTCAGTCATCCACTAAGCCATGCTGGATTGTTTTTATCTTAGACATGATTGCTTCCAGCTCCTTTACAGACCAAAACAATGTTCTGAATGCCATTCTGCAGTTTGACAAGTTTTGCTATTTTGTCATACTAACTTCCCAGAGCTTTTTTAAAATAATGGCAGAGGTGAAAAAAAATCTATGGCCCATAATAATGTTGTGAGAAAATGCACTTAGAAGAGTGGTACTTAAAAAAGAAAAAAAGAACTGTGATCAGAGAACTACTGACATTGAAAACTTGAAAGCTATGAGTATTAATGTGAAGAAACAATAGAAGTGTCCTGTTTGGGCCTTAAAAGGATAAGTTACCCTCAAATAATTCTTGTTAAAAATGACACCTGAGCATACCCATTATAATAGTGCCTTGGTCATAAAAGGAAAATAGTACATACATTATATAGTTAACATTAAACAATGGAAATTGAAGCAAACATCCTTCTCTCTTAAGAGGGGTAGCCATAATCACTGCGGTACTACAGACATTATAGCAGTGAAGGTATAAATGCTGCCAAACCCCTTATATATCACTATTCAACGGAACGACTCACAGAAATCAAACTAAGTGATATATATTATATTGTGGAAACGTTTGTATTATATCCGTACTGCTGGAGTAATGGCATCATTGAATCTATACCAGAAGCATGATGTGCAAGGCAGGTCAACATTCTGGACATGATACCAATCTATTTCAGACACAAAGGACAGAGACAGATGTTTTTTAGAGACCTCATTTGACCCAGGCATCGTGTATTTGGGTGAAAACCATAGCACCCTGAGAAAACCTTACACAAACATGGGGAGAGCATGCAACAAAAGAAACCTAGGTAAAGAATAGAATCCAAGATCCAAGAGCTGTGAAACAGCAGCACTAACTGCTACAGCACCGTGTTACCAAAGGTGATTTAATTTTTTTTTGATCCAACTATGGTTTCAACAAGATAATGATCCAAAACAAAATGTCAATCAAGTTCATGCAGTATTGAGAAGAAGGAAGGTGTAATGCTATTTACACTTTTAAAGTTAATTAAATTGAATTTGTTTGAGTGCACCCTGATGTGGACTGGCATACCATCTAGGGTGAATCTCGCTTCCGCACACTGTTTGCTGGGGAGAGGCTCCAGCTCCCCAGTGACCCTGCATTCGATAAAGCAATTAGAAAATGGATGGATGGTGGTAAATCTAGGCAAAAGAAACACTTAACTGAACAGACAAAATAGGTAAGCAAGAGGTCCATAGCCACAATAAAAGATGCATAAATTGAGTAAAATAACATGCAATGGCAGAAATTAGTTCCTTGGGTCTGGTAAATACAGGACACTTGTGATAGCATTCATTTTGATATTTTAAATTAAAGAACATAAGTCTTAACTTCAACTTGTTATTTCCAATACAAAACTGTACATTACCATTCTAATTGGAGCCCATCTTAAAGAAAACAAAACTTAATTCAGTAACCCTTGCATGGTCTGAAACAGTTTAGACCACAAATGACTGTATCTAGCAGCTGCAATGTAACTGTGAGATGCCTCTTGGCTCCCTGCATTCATTTCCCTGGCACCCACCTCCTGGTGTCTCTGCACCTTCTCATCTTTGAGCAGAATCATTTTCCTTAAGAAGCAGCTAACCCAGCTTATGTTGCACAAGTGTTTATTCCTGTTGCCCTCTGCTGCTGGGCAATGGGATTCTTATAAGTCTGTACTGTCTCTTCATAGACACACTCACACATACGCAAATGCACACAGTTCAGGAAATGCAGTGCCGCAAAGCTAAACAATGTTGCAACAGCCTAACAGTAGGAGACTGCCTGAAACTGCCAAGGGGTTTGTACTATTCCAATTGTCAACTGTAAAATTGTATTACTTCTCAATCTTCAATAGGTGAAACACAACAAAAGAGAAGAACTCACCAAAAAAGCAGCACAGTGATAAAGATTTAATGCTACATAAAAAGTATGTCCAAAACCAGATATTATAGCATCGTTGATGCTGAAATTGGTTGCTCATTCAAAAAAAGAAAAGACACATTTTCATCCATAGATTTTAAGAAGCTGCTTTATACTTAGATTTGGTAAGTTGTGGTGCCGATGCAGAGTTGCAGACATGAAGTAGACAAAAACAATCAGCATTTTGTGGGGGGAAAGGTAGTGAACTGAGAAAACAAAAATCCATGACTGTTTTGACTACATGTGCTAATGAGAAGCTGATTACCAGAATTGGAGCCATGTGTACCCCAATGTCTGAAGATATTCATTCCTATTGAGCCCTTAATCATGGGTACTATTTTATTTTAATTTTCTGTGATGCCCTTAAATTTTCTTTTAGCTCTTAAAAAGTCCAATGGGATTTGTTATGGTATGAACTCTGTAATGGTATTTAATAGTGAGCTTCTGAACTGCACTCATCCAGGTGTGCTAGCTGAAATACAACTATTGGTCTTGTCTAGAAGGAAAGAAGGAAAAAGTGATTCACCGAGAGAATCATCTGATACAGTGTCATTCCCATCCACATCTTTTCATCATCAACTGATTACCTCTCAAGAACACTTAATTTAGATATACGGGTGCTAGTACAGAAAGTTCTTCATGTTGAAGTTGTTTGAGATTGAGGTATGTTTGAAACCAAGGAAAATTAGTGCAGAAAAAATTAGTCTAAACCAGCAGGCAGATCACTTAAAGACACCAATCAGCACTGGTGATTAATGACCTAGTTGAAATACAAATAGCAGACACAGGTGTACCCCAGAACCAGGATTGAGAACCACTGACCTAGAGACTATGGTCAATAATTTCGTATAAAAGGGAAGTTATTGATTTTATCTTTTGCAAACCCAGCTGTTTAGACTATTTCTGGGAAAGAGATCAGGAAGTGAAGTGAAACTGAAGATATCAATGTTAGATGCTTCTTGTTATTATGGTCTGTAATTTAACACTTCCTCTGTAAAAGAAAGGGGAAACAAGAAAATTCTGAACTTTACATGCATCACTAGAGATCAAGTTTCTAAAATATCCCCATAGTAATGATTCATGTTAACAGACCAGATCTCAAGCAACTTTGAAGGGTTACTTAACACTTATGTCCAGGTAATGGTGTACACTGGAATCACTACTAGAAAACTGTCCCACTAGATTGCCTTAAAAATGCTACACAATCTTTAAAAAAAAATTTAAAAGTAACCAGAGCTTCTCATATACTGTAAAGGCAGAGCATCACCTCAAGAGTTGAGGAAAATCCTGGGCATGATGGTTTCACAAAGAACACTAATGACAAAGTCATTCCAGTTCACAAGTCTCCCAAATTATAGCATTGTGAGTTGCAACAAGGAGGAGTCTGGGTGTTTAATGTTGTATTATCCTCCATGGAAAAGACATACAATTAGTGGCGAGACCACGAACTACTTCCTTACGCAGAAGAGACCATAAAAATGCAATGGCCATTCTGTATGATAAAGCAGTTTAAACTGCAGACTATGAGAGGGTAAGGATTTAGCCTTGATTTGAATCCTCGGGACTTACTGATTTAACTGTCAGAATCTCCCTCAGAGAAAGTCCTCCATGGGGGAAGGGTTACTGTGGCTTGGCTGTTCTGGGTTGTGAATTGACGGCCTAATGAGGAGAAATCTCATCTGGTTCAGTATAAGTAAAAGGAGAAAAAAGTGGTTCCTCTTGAATTCAAAACAAAGAAATTCAGAGGGGAAGAAAAAACATAAAAGCTTCTGTTTGTATATAAGAAACCTTGTAATTGTTGCCTATTGTTTAAGGTTTTTCTTTTGTCCATGTGCATGAACACTGCTTCATAGAACACGTCTGCTGCATTTTTTTGCAGTTCTTCTGTAACAAAATGATTTTACATTATAAGTTATAGCTAAAACAGATGCCAGAAGTCAAAACTTATATGCCAATTTACTTCTAATAAATGAAAACAATTCTGAACATTTATTATAATGTAAACTACTTTATTTGATATTTCCATAAATAAATGTATAGATAAATATTATATAGTTTATTAAGCTGTGAGCAGTGCCCTTTTGTCTTTAGTGTAAATATGGTGGGTAAGCTACTATAACAGTGCTTACTGTATTGTCAGCTCATGTACTGTTTATGTCTACTCATGGCAATCACAAAGTTTCTGATCAATGAGCATTAAAGATAACTAAATGATAAGATTTGTTTCTTTTCACCCAAACTAAGCTATTTTATCAGTCAAAACTGTTAAAAACAATACTGTAATAACACCTAATGAGTAAATTGTTGATGCCCATATATATTTAAATTATTGACTGAGTAAGACAGGAAAGTCCAATGCTGGTCCTGGAGGGCTGGTGTGTCTACAGATTTTCATTCCAACACCACTTTTAACAATGTTTTAAAAAAGTAATAGGTTTATTCCATGCTGAAAAGAGAAGAACGTTTTGACCGTGAAGTCTTCTACAGGTGTTACCTGCAGAAGGCTCCATGGCTGAAACATTGTGTTTTCTTTCTTCTCTTTTCGGCATGGAATAAACCTTTTACTTGTTCCTTTGCAGCCTGCACATGCTGACGCAGCAACCCAACTGAAATGTAAATCAAGTTATTATTGGTTTAATAGGATCAGTTTAACCAGTTTCTCTCAGCTCCTGAACTGTCTGCTGCTGCTTTAAAGAGACCTAGAATCTAAGGTGTTTTTATCGGATATCACCCTCCTTGAAGAAAACTCACATCAATTTTGTTATTAATAATAACATCACTTTATTAATCCTTTACAATTTCTTGCATTAGGAATTATCTTTTCACATACCCCAGCTTGCTCTCCATGAGACACACAGATAGAGAGAGAGCCTGGGGTCAGAGCGCAGGATCTGCCATCGTACGGCGCCCCTGGAGCAGTTGGGGTTAAGGGCCTTGTTCAGAAGCCCAACAGAGTAGGATTCCTCTGCCGGCTGCTGGATTTGAACTGGCAACCTTCTAGCCACAAGCGCAGATCCTTAGGCACAGAGCCACCGCTCCGCCCAATTATGTTCTATCCATCTTCAATAACTTCTTAGACAGGGTCCTGATGGGCCGGATGCTATCCCAGCAGACAATGGGCACAAGGAACAAACATCTTAAGTGAGATGCCAGTCCATCACGGGGTACAATTAATCCCAATTAACCTATACTTTTTGTCTCTGAACTGTTAGAGGAAACCAGAGCAACAAACAAAAAATCCAGAAAGTTATGAAGAGAAAATGCAAACTCCATACAGAAGGTACCTTAGACCAGAATTATACCCAGGATAAAAGCTGTGAAGTAGTATTCCTGTCACCATGTTGTATGTTCCACAGAGCAAAAGCTGACACTCACCAACATCACCGAATATCCTGGAGTCTGATAAGCTGTCGGAGGAGGCTGTGGCAAAGCTGCTGCCGAGACCCTTCAGGGACTGGGTAAGGCTCTCCACTGAACCATGACTGGCTTTCTCCAAGTCAGAACTGCTCTGGCTCATTTTACTAGACACTCTGCAGAAAAGGCAAAGGCATAGGTCAGTAACCATGAAATCGAGAACACATTGTGCTGATTTTTATTGGTTACCATCCAAACTCCAGCATCTCCAAGTGCCACACAGCTCCTATGCTACTTAGATATGCCACTGCAATTCAGTTAGAAATTCTGCTAACTTAACTCTTAATTTATTTAATACTTTCCAACCCTCTGTTCTACATTGCACACTGACTGCTAAAAAACTCTCACAAGTCACACTTGATAGAACACTTAAAAGTAAAAACTTAAGTAAAACTTTAAGTAAAACTTAAAAGTCTCTACAAGAGAATGTACGCACCAAAAGCACGTTTTACAGGTGTTGCTCCTTCATATTGTACTACTTATATTCAGTTAGTAAAACGTAAATTAACTACATCTCTACAAAGTTAGTTATGTTCCCTTTACCAGTCCTATACTAGTTGTTTTTTAAACAAAACCAGTCAGAATTTTCATCTATGTGCAAGCAAACTGTACATGTACAGGCGTGATTTAACTTGTCAAAGTTGGCTCTCAGAACTCCATGAACTTTATGCGTTAAGTTGTATGCACCGCAGACTTGTCAGAGCAAGTGGCACTAGCTGCCTGCGAGCTCTTTTTCATAGAACTGTCACAAATGTTTCTCAACTTCCTATTTCCTTCTTTGATCTCTGAACTATGAAGACTGTAGTCCTGCAGCCACATTTATTATAATAAGCACTGATGTGACTCTCCCAGCCCCACAAACAAATCACTTCTCCTGTGAAAAAAGGCAAGAATTTCACTTAAAGATTTGCTTAGCTTGCCGACTTGTTTAGTTAGGGAGAAATGGATGTGTTAGTTCAGAGACAAAAATATCTTTAAAATCCAGTAGATTTATCTTCCAATTAAAATAATAAGAAATTATGAGATCACAACAAAACATCAACATAACTTGCAATGTTCTTGAACATTAAAATAAACGGAAAGTCAAAGTTTCTCTGTCACAGACCATAGGAACATAACTTCTGCCAAAATGAGGAGGCTGTTCAGCCCATCTAATTCCTTAAAGGTCAAAACAAAACAACAAAGCAGAGAGAATGCAAAGACTGGACCTAAGGACATTCATTCTAAGTAAATGAACAGGTTAGATGAACTAATTTTATCCATTAAAAAGGCCTAAGCTATTTCAATTACATGACCTTACAAAAGGATTAAGTTCCCATATATTTTCTAGATTTGTATTATAATGCCATTTTTATTTTGTTATGCAATTCTCTCTTTCGGGATGAGTGGCTCTTGTAGTCAAACACTTTTTTTATCTTTGAATATATAAAACATTCTTTCCTATTTCTACACATATGCACTATTCTCTAAATATGGAGTTTTATGATATTTCAGTTTAAAGAGGATACAGTCCTTGGACATTTGTTCCTGTATGGGTGAACCTATCACATAACAGTTATGATGATGTGTAAAGTCCTCAAACAATTAATTATATACCTATTCCTCTAGTTCTGTGGTTCTCAATCTTTTTGGACCAAGAACCACCCCTGATCAAACCAAATCATCCAAGTACCACCTATAAGTCTTCTTTTCATAGGAACCCCAGAAATTCTCAATGACCAAATTAACCTAGAACAGTTCATAAATATTTTTCTGTTATCTATCATGCGTTCCTGTGCTAACAAGATTGCCAGTGTTTGTAGCACACATTTCTATGCATTCCTGTGCATACAACATTGGCATTGTTCCAAAATCACGCACATTCTCCTACCTCCCTATTTGCTGGAGATAACTTTTTTAAATACAATTGGTCACTTGCGTTCGTAGCACGCATTCCTATACAATGGTATAAAATTACACAGTAGCTCTGGTGTCCACTCAAGTATTAGCGCGCTGTATCATAGTACGTAGGCTGCATATTCGACACATATTAAAATAGAAAATATGAAAACCCATCCTGATTTTTCAGTGCACACAACAAAGTTCCAGGATCATATGGCGTACCAGCTGGCGTACTAGTGGTACATAAAGCAGACGTAAAGCAGCCTTATTACATTGTAAAGAAGCAAACTCGCAAATACATCTCTTTTAATGTAATAGAAATATTGCTGCACACTTTGAGACGGTTTAGCCTCCACATACCACTTACTTGTTGACTCTGCTCGCATATTACATTAGAAGACTTCTGCTGTGAAATGTCTGCTGACGATATTACATTAGTCAGCAGACGAAGTGACAAGTGAGCAGGAAGGGCTGCTTCACTTCGCATTTCTCAGGACAAAGTAAGCAAAAACAATGTACTTCATTTACTCCCAGCATTAAAATTCCTACAGAAATAATCTGAACCAGCCAAACACCACAGATTACACAGTTAGTGGAGGTTCAAGGCTGACTACAGGAGAGACTCCAGTCCATCACTGACACCCTCATCCAAAGTTTCCTGCCAAAATCCAGAGACATACTGGTAGGTTAACTGACTTCTGGGAAAGTCTGTGTCTGTGTGCCCTGCAACTGACTGACATCCAGTACGGGGTGTATCTCGCCTTGTACTCACAGCTTGCCAGGACAGATTCCTATCTCCTACGGTCCTGTATTGAATGAAGTGGTTAGAAAATAGATGGATGAATGGATTTTCATCCATTGGTTATTTATCTGATTGATCGATAAATTAAGGCTTCCAACTCTAAACCAGAATGTAACCTGAAATACAGTATGAGACCGAGTACAAAAATAATGTTCAAGTTCTATCATGCGTAAGTAATTCTGTCATAAACAAATGGTCTGGTGGTGTGCAACTCTTTCGTTATGCTTTTTCAGAGTATTCAGTTAAAAACATATACCCTTTTCAAAATGTATTTATTAAAGCTAAAAGCTTGAAGAATCATATAGAAGACTGAAACCCTCTCTCTAACCAATTCGAAAAGAGAAAGGTTGCCAGCCTCACTGAGAGAAACCTATCAGTTGGAAGGTGGAATAAAGCATAGGAAACACAAACCCAATAATAATTATTTTGTACTTTTGTTTTCTTTTAAATGGTTAATCACTATTAAATATTAGTTCCTCTTAAAAAATTCGTTTTTCAAGCAACAGTTGCTCTATATAGTATATATTAACAGGTTATGCTAAACTAAGCCTTTCTTCTGCTAAGAAAATACTATTGGCCTTTAATATTTTAATAAATCTTGTCTAGTGATTTGTCTTGTGTAAATTCAGATGGAGCTTATTTTTAAAGCCATTTCAGCATTTGCAAGCAAAGAAGCTGGCTCAAAAAAGATAATTGAATGGAATTTGGTAGTTGTGTACTTGATATGGACTTGCATTTCTAGTGCATCTTTAAATAGAAGATATTGTCATCAATCAAATCAATATAGAAACCTTACATATTTTGTTTTGTAACCACAAAAGAGTTTGCTGGTTACAAATGTAGTGGTAAGATGTCATTCTTACCTCAGAGATGGTTGTACAGAGCCTTCACAAACACAATCAAAGGCTGATACTACAAATCTGACAAAGTTGTGTAGCAGTTGCAGATCATCATTTGTCAAAGTAGGTCACTTTTAAAATCTGAGAACACTCTGAGAACAGTCTCAAGCTAACTTCTTGAGTCTCTTACCTTTTTTTGGTGCGACACATCTAGCTGTATGTTCAAAACCAAAGCACAAAGCCATTTCCTGATGCTGTTAGGAACATGCTTTTATATTTATCATGTCAAATTCTAAATAAATAATTTAGGACACCTGGAAATGCACTTCTGTTACATCTATAATAAAAAAAAACATTGTAATAGATTATAAGTGCCCTTTGAATTTTGTTTCCATTCTTTTCTAAAAAAAATCATAAACTTTTATACTCCCCCTAAAAGAGTGAAAGCTTTAAGCACCTGTGTAAGGGCAAAATTACTTTACCTTGAGAAGTTTCCATGATTTAAGAACCTACATCAGCTACATTTCATTGTTAGATAATGTTACAAATGATATTTTGTCTATCAAGCTAAGGTTTATTTTAAAAAATGAGTGCTTTATATTTTAAACAATTTACCAGAGAGTAATATCTACAAGAGTAATATCTAACAATCTTCTGGCACCCCCTTAGAATCTACATATACATTTAATATTGTACTATTTATTATTTATTTACAATTTGCTTTCTGCACTTGATTGTTTGCATTTTGCATGGCCTATGGTTCTTCACCTTGTGTGGTGAGAGATGTGTTGTCAAAAACTAGGAATTTATCAGTAGTGATAAACCCAGTAGTGAACATTTTGTTTAAGTGAGACATTCTGTGGCACAGGCATTCACCTAGTTGTCCAAAAAAAAGGGTTGAATATAATATTTCATTGACTATTTCTACTAAAAAGCTGGCACAACCACCTATTCAATAGCTTGAAATTGCTGTTTGCAAATTGTTTTGGAATATCATTTTTTTCAGTATAATATACCAATCTATGGTAGCTAGGAATTGACATCAGACATGATATTGATGATTTATATAATTTTGTTAATCAAAGACATGTTAATGAAGATTAGATACGTGCAATCTTTAATTTCTTGGCAATTCCTGTCATTTTACGATTTTCATTTGCCTGTTGAGAAATTTCTTTAATTGAAAAGACTGTTTTCATTTAAGTACGTTCACAATAAACCTGCTTATCAGGCCACAATTTAAATACTGTACATCTCCCTCAGTAAGGTTTGCATTAGCATTTCACCTAAACAAGATTCAGATTAAAGATGCTTCCACAATAAATGACATCCAGTCATGTGCATCTCAAACATGTTGCCCAACTCAGTGAATAATTACATGGACATGGTAAGGAATGATCACACCCACATTGCTCTTGGGTACTGACAATATATTTCTGCAGAGTTTTAAAGTATAGTTAAAAACAATACTCACATCAGCTACCTTCAAAACATTATATTCTAGTTTCTCATTTCTTCACATTTAAAATGCAGTTGCTGTTTTTGTAAGTACAATGCAATGATACATAAGACAGAAAACTTGTAAAGAATAGAAATACAAATTCTTCCAGTTCAGCTTTACAAAACATGCAATGATTTTCCTACAATAATTCCAAAAGCATCCGATATGGAATATTTATAATTGAGGTGAATAGGTTTGTCCTTTGCACAGAGAAACAATAAAGTATTTATTTGGAGAGAAAACAAAAACACTATAATCAAAACTTTAAGAGTAACGACTTGCCACTAGTTTGTAACATTATTCCTATTATTTTGGACGTTTAGATATATATATGTAGATAATAAAACAACCAGGCAGGAATATAACACTGTAGTGATGCAGAAATATATTTTAGTACAGTCAGGTCGCACTTCAGAGCAGATCATACAGTTCACTGTATAGTACTACACTGTATAGTACTTATTTCTTTTTTTCTTTGTACACAAAGGCTTTATTATATACATCATACACAATGGAAAAGCTTTCAGCTAAGATACTGTTTACTTTTAGAACCAAGAATACAATAAAACAATACTTCTTGAACAATATTTACTAGTACAGTAGTAAAATATTTAAGGGCTCATGCCAAAATAAAGCCACCAAATTGGAACATATTCTGCAGTATCTGACATCAGCTATTAAATTGGAAAAAGTTCTGTAGTATCTACATAATCCAAATTTATGTTGTTTTTTTCTTGTAAAGCTCTAGGTATGTATTCCGGCTAGAAAATTGCATTGCTGAGAGTTACTTATCACTGGGTTGACAAGGAGGCATCAGATAAAAGCAATTATCAACATCAACTATAGCAATTCTCCACATTTTCTCTTCAGAAGAAATTTGTTGTGTAAATGTGATTTTTTTATTTCTAATTATGTTGTTGTTCACTATTGTTTTACTAAGCATATCAATAAAGTAAGGAATAATAAGCTTATACACACACACACCACTTTTCTCCGACCACACCATGTACTTGCCAAGACCTGTTCTGAAGAAATATGCAGTTGTGCTGAACGTGTCTGTTAAATGTGTCTGTACATACATGCAATGTCACAGGACAAGGGCAGACATGTTTCATTACTAATTTTATAAAATAAGAAAACTATATATCTTCCAGTAAAATGATCATCATTCCATATGTGTTGTGTGGGTGACTGTTGATAAGTTGAAAACCTGCAAAACCAATTAGATTGACATGTCAAAGCTGTGTGAAATTGATACCTCAAAAGCAATTTGCTATGTGCTGCTCTTTAACAGTGCCAGGATAATTTGAATTCCATTAATCATTAATTAAAAAAATAGTATAGCCAACAATTTTTGTTACACCCACCCAATTTGGGATAGACAGTTGTGTGTTTTTCATCTCTTGGCTCACAAGACAAGTGCTCAAGTGCCCTCACACAGTGAAGAATGAGTATATTTAGGTACACTCCGCTGACCTGCCCACCTTTGAAGTAATCTTTTATCACATTGCTGTACAGGATGTTCAGCACTGACAGAGCCTTTGCCTAAACCTGTAACTAATCCCACCCTACCACTGATAGCAGCCCCCTGCTTGGAGAATCCAGGTCGGCTAGCAACATAACTGCTTGACCCTTTGAACCAAGAGCTCAACCTAAACTCAGCTGAGCCTATGCCGATAGAGCCTCTCAGGAGGCCTGTTGTTTTTCTTCATTAATCTGAGTATAAGCTTTTCCCCTAACTGCTTAGAATACCAGTCGTTTTCCAAGACTCTGTAGTACAGATGGACTGTACAAAGATACCTTTAGTGTCAGACCTTTAGTGTTAGAAATTAGAATTCAAACAGGCTCCCTCATACAGTATACTATCAGTCAAGACTACCTCTATCACTCGATCTTAATCCATGTGTTATTTATCATAGAGGCACCTTTACCTGTAGTATTGCGGCCTAACCCATGAACATGTGAGGATTTTAAGGAAACAATTAATATAATTAAAAATGCCTGTTTGATTTCACCAGATGCTTTATAGTGTAGAATTTTGTATGTCAGCAGAATGTATGTAAACACATAAGGAGATAAACTGAACAGGTTTTTAAACTAATTTTGTATGTATTTCCAAAATTTAAGGATCCTTTCCATACTTCATTAACTTAAATATGACAGAAAATCAGAAACATAACCCGATGCAGCCGTACAGTGCACTTAAGTGTTCCATTCAAGTACGTTTCTGTCTGTATGAAAGACGTCTCTGAGATGGCACTGACTGTGGCTGAGTGGAATATAAAAATAATGGTAGCATGGTGTTTAGCATTACTGCCTCAAAACTCTTGGATCCTGGGTTCGTTTCAATTGTGATCTTAGGCACTAACAGTATGGAGTTTGCATATTCTCCCTAAAGCTGCATGGAATTTCACAGGATCCTTTCAAATTTGCTATCCAAATTATTTTGCATCTCTAAATTGCCCACCATATGCTTGTGAGTGACTGTGTGTGTGTGATGAACTGGTGATACATCTAGAGTTTAGTTTTGCCTTGCACCCTATGCCTGCCAAGTAAGGCCTCTTTTTGCTCATCAATACCCTCTGTGGGTAAACCAGTTTAAAAAAGCGATATATAGGACCATATATTGGATGAGTAAAAACACAACCTTGTAGAAAAACATCAGTACAAATAAATCTCTAGTCTTCATCTAAAAAAAACAAATACCTCCTGACATTTCGAGTTATTTATACAATAACTGAAATGCATCTTGCTTCACTATACAACTTCTTCATCAATTATTATACCATGCTTCACTATAGAATGTATCTCACTATACCATACTAAACCTTCATACGGTACACTGGGTAGCAAATGCTTACACAATAACACAATTAAAGCAACAAGTAATCACATAAAATTAAACATTTGACTATATATACAATTCAAAGTCAACTTCTGCAATTTACAAATAAAGCTATGACTTGTAATACTTTAAATACAGGACAATCATGTTGTCATTCACATGCACTTTAAGCACCCTGAGGTTACAATGATATTTCAAAATAAACTTTAATTCCTGTGGAAACCTGTACTGCACATACAGTAGAGTAAGTAAAAAAGAAAAACCTTGAGTATTTTTCCTCTGATCTCTGCATGACGACAAAAAGATCCTGAGAAAATACCATGTAGTGTACTATCTAACCAATATTTCCTTTGTTCATTTCTAAAGAGAACCCTCTTTATGGTCAAGGACAGCACTCCATTGTGCACAGACACAAACAAACAATGTTAGGTTTGTCAAAACATCACACGTTTATCACAAAACTCTCAGCTGCCATTAGTTATTCAATCTTTTCTTTCTTCCCTTTAAAAAAAGAAAAAAAATACATCATGCTCTGAGGCACATTCCAGACTATCTTCTGTGAAAAGACTTTAGATCTCAACAGAGCTGAAATAGAGAAAGGTAAATGATAGCAAGTAGGATAAAGAAAACAGATAACTTTCAGATTGTTATAGAAAATTTAAAACAATACAAAACAATTCACATACTGCCTCTATCACCCCTTTCTGATTCTCTCCTAAATTAAAAAATATATAACTAAATCACTGAATCTACTAATATACTAACTGTTTTGAATTTTGTTAGTTCATCCCTAAATGATACTTACAAATAATTAAAGTCTTGGTTAACAAATACTGTATATCAGGCACACAGGCCTGGATCCACATTCCAAATAGTGAATTTAAGCACTTCTGTTCCAGTCTAGTCATGTTTTCACATGAGAAGAATGATTTTAAGAAAGACTGAGGTGTTGGAAACTAAATATTTTGAAATCATCATCACTTTTTAAACACTAGTTTAAAAATGCTAATAAACTCCAGAGATGATTTTATCTTTGATCAATTTACTTAATATATTTTCTTTATATATACTTTATATTTTTACCCAGTATAAAAACATAAAATTCAATTGTTATAAAAAAGTCAGAAAATCAATGTGGTCAATTATGAACCTGAATCTATTATACCAATATCATCAGGAAGAAGATGAAGAACCTTAAAACAAAAATTGCTATTACTTTTGGTAGAAATATCATCAACTGAATACCTAATCAAAACATTTTTATTTTATTCTTCAATAAAAACTAATGCAATGCCACAAGAAAAATGATATAGTAATTGGTACAAAAATACTAAAAAAAACAATAGAGGAGATTGTGCACTCCAATTTGTATTACACAGTATATCTTGAATACATTTACTGTGTTTTTGATTAATACTTCTTAATTCCATATTCAAAACACTGACTTCTAAAATTCACTAAAGGGGGAAACATATCTTGGACCTCACACTGACCCTCCAAGAGCTCATGTCTCAAGGTCCAACGCTGCTTCTCTATGTGCCTTTCAAGTTCAACCTTTTCTGTCGTGATGTAGTTATAAAGCAGACATTGCAAGAAAGCATAAATCTGGCAATGCTGTCCGATGTACTTGAAAGGAACCCTTTACTCTCAGTGTTAGGCTATAAACACTAGGATTAGAGTTACTGTACAATCATTAGTTACTAATACTCTATCTATCATTAGAAACCAACTTCTTCTGGGCGACCAGGAGTCACAATAACCCAGAGCTCATACTGGAACAATGTGCTATCATTCAGAAGGCAAAACCAAGTAACAGAAAGTGGGTTAAAATAAACAGAAAACACGAATTACTCTTGTATTTTTACTTATCAATTAACCATTTTGTATTAATTTGTCTGAAAAGGCATTTATTTGTAAATAGCATTTAATGACACTAGAGTTAAAAGTAACAGATTGAAACACGATACAGTAATAAACACATAAAATACTGAACAACACTATACCAGAATATGCTTTACAACATTGTATTTATTTCAGTACAAAATCAGCATTAATAAAAGTAATAAACTAGAGATTCATAGCATACCTGTGGTGTTTTTTCGGCGGTGGGGGAGGAGGTATCTGTTCATTAGCCTTGTTCTTTTCTGCTGGGAAGTCTGAAGTGGAAGATGCTGCCTTAGCTAACATGTTCTTGTTATGTTTGTCCTTTTCTGATGCTCTGCCTGGGTGGTAATGACTGGCACCATTGTGAGCTCTGCCTGGCTGATTATATTCCTTGCTGTGTGCAGCAGGGCTCCCAGGCTTTGAATCGCTCGGCTCCGAGACAGCGGCACCATTGATGAGACCGTGTGGCCTGCACTGATGCACCGTCTCCTCTCCCCCCTCCTCCTCCTCTTCTATTCTGCCTTCCCAGTTCCAGGCTGTGTTAAAGAACTTGTGTCTCTTTTCTGTGGCTGACATTGAGGTTCCCAAATTGTGTGCGTCCTCTGTGGACCTGCTCTGGACCTGTAAATAGGAGCAGGAACTCTGTGTCTCAGCTTGAAAAGAGGACTCAGCCTCCTTATCTGATATTGGAGTGGAAGAAAATGATTTTGGAGATCGACTGCCTCTCTTAGGAGGGATTGGTGGACTGGGTTGAAGTCTGGGCTGCAGTAAGGCTGAAGCTGTATCGGAACTGTCCGAGGGCCACTTGAATGAAGGGCTGTTAGGATCTTTCGTGGAAGTGGGGCTAAAGTGTGGCCACTGTGTGCTCACAGCTGAGTCAGGACTGCTGAGGTAAAATGTTCGGTTGTCTTCCTCAGTGTGAGCTGCCATGACAGTAATCTTAGCTCTCTGGCAGTCTTTGTCACCTGTGAGGTCTACCTCTATATCTGACCTTTTTTGGAGAGGGTTCTCATTTTGGGACCTTTTTTTCTTTTTGGTGCTCTCAGCATAAATGGGTTCACTATTCAACTGAATGGGTTGGCTCTTTGTTGGTGGACTGGGAGAAGAGATCAGGTTCTGAGGCCTCTCCTTGACTTGTGCATCAAGAGAGGGAAACAATTCACACCCTGCCTGTCTACATTGGTCCAGCCCCTCAGAACAGATGAGACAGTCTGTGCTGCTCCGATAAGAACAGGAGTCTGACAGGCTAGCAGATTCAGACACCATTGAAGAAACCCTGCTGGAGAGCCTCCCATGGCTCCCATAAGAGTTCTGAAGCCCCCTCTCTTGGGGAAAGCCAGAGGAGAAAGAAGTGCTTGATTTCACTGAGTTTCCAGCAGTGGTGGTGGGGTTAGCTGCGAGTATGTTGATTGCAATCTCCAATGTTGGTTGCTGCTCCTGTCCAGAAGAGCCATAGCAGAGGGCTTCCCTGTAACTGTCAGAGCTGTTCAAGGGAAGTGTCCTGTCTTCCTTCTTTGGTAAAGAGCCTCTGGAGTTGCTGTTAGTATAAGTGCTCATGGCTGTTTTTGTGATCTGTGGTCGGTAGCTTTCACAGGGGCTTGTTCCATTCTCCCCAAGAGTCAGAGGTGCTCGTACATCCTCCTGAGTCACAAAGATGCTGCTAATGAAAACTGGCTCCTTTGGAAGACCTGAAGGGGATAATGTGCTGGCAGAACACAGGCTTGAATAGCTGCATTTATCTCCAGCTGCATTCTGAAAAACAGCGTCTTTTAAAGTTTTGCTGCTGTGATGATTGTCCATGTAAACTTGTGTGAGGCCCAACATCTTCTTATGACAAAGTTTTTCATTCGGACTCTGACTGTCCTGAAATAAATTAAATCCACAAAATTAATGAGACATATCATTGAGAGTAATACTTTATGTCTATCTACTAAGTAGTTCTTCTGTGTCTTATTTCTTCTGTGGTTATAAATAACTTGTGCCCTTCTGAAATGAGAAAATGCACTGATATTTAAACAAAATTATTATAAAAACACCAACCACAAATGTAAATTTCCAAAAGAAACATTATTACAGAACATAAATAAGAATTAGATAAAATTCCTTCATGCATAAATGAAAGCAGTTTTTTCTTGGAACAATTGTTTTATAAGAAATTAAGGATCAATCATTAAATGACCTTCAATAATATGGTACTGCCATGACATGTAGATGGAGGCTAAAGTGCTTCACACGAAACTTTTAAAAGTTTACCTGTTGGAGGTCAGTGTTCATATTCAAATTGGTCCACACATCAGATGTCTCTGAATTCATTCTCGTAGGCTTAACTGCAATTGTGGGCTTAGAATAGGTCAGGGGGGTAATTACACAGTCATCCTCATTCTGTGCTGCATCTGTTTTCTTTCGATCCACATAATTTCTTTGTAAGGTGATGCCGTTCTGAGCAGTGGTTTCAATAGGCCTTGCCTGTCTGTGGGCACTTCTGGGATAGAAGCAGTTTTTGCAGGAGCCCGGTTTCCACACGTGTTCGGCAAAGTCTCCACACGCAGACATCTTCAGTCCCTTCACTATCACTGCAAAGCCGGCTGATATCCAGAACACAGGGTGTCTTCTGACATGGTGCACCAAATGCAACAAAGTTCCCTGGACTCAGAGCTGTCAGTGTTCCAAACCTGTGAGAA
The DNA here is from genome assembly GCF_059453375.1 of Lepisosteus platostomus. Classification (NCBI taxonomy): domain Eukaryota; kingdom Metazoa; phylum Chordata; class Actinopteri; order Semionotiformes; family Lepisosteidae; genus Lepisosteus; species Lepisosteus platostomus. Next base: position 33,695,736 of record NC_142614.1, read on the forward strand.
GAAGACATTCATGCATGTTTATAAAGGCACTTCTTCAGATTTCATGCAAAGATATACCAATCATGTTGATAACTAGATTTGATCACTGGTTAATTGTTTCAAGGACCTTTGCAGCAGAAATTTTTAAAGCAATTTCAATCTTAACACAACAACCTTAATAATGGAGGTCAGGCTGAGGTTTTGATCTGAAACCAGACCAGGAAGTGCAAAAAACATATCTGATGTGTGACTTATTAATACACTAATCTAAATATGGTCAGAAATGCAGATTAGAAATAAATGTGGTAACAAATACACATTTTTGAATTTGTAACTGCAATTCCTTCCTCTATAAACTTATTCTTACATATTCATCTCTATCTCTCTCAGGTTTTATCTTCATTTTTCACCAACAAAGGTCAGTGGTAGATAGCCATAGTCCTTGAGTACCACTTTTGTTTTTGGTTTCCATTCAATATCAAACCTTAATTATTTTATTAAAGCGAGTAACTGGATAAGAAGTCAAAATCAGCTGAGTGCTATTTAAAAGCATCCAGCAGTTTCACTGATTTTTCTTCTCATTATCACAAACATAAACACTCAAATTCTTTCTCAAAAAATTATTTTCATATAAAGCATTTAACTGACCAAGTGCACTAACACAGTCAACGTTACGTATTCCAAAGTAAAACCTGATTTGACAGTGAACTTTGGTCACGTACTGTGCACTTTGAAAACATCTTTATACAGCACATGTAGGCAAAATGAAATTGCCCCAAAGCCAACATTAAAAAATAAAAGATTAGAAGTCCTCCTGACCAATGAAACCAGTAACTAAATGATCAAAAGAAAATGCCTGGTTCACTACCATCTGTGTCTTTGTTTCAGTGCTTGGAAATAATTTATAAGGATACACAGTAATCTTTTCTCCTGCCAAATGCAAAACATTTAAATTAAAACCACACAGCTTAGGATCATTGTTAAGCAAGGTTTTTCTTGGAAAAACAACTTAAGAAATAGAAGGTATCATACTAAAAAAAATAAAAGTAAATAAAAAGCTGAAGAAATGAATAACAGTTTAGTGACTAATTAAAGGAAAATAAAATGTTTAAAGTACTAAATTTTCATAAAAGTTTAGAATTGTCCATGTTTTACAGGTTTTGTGTACAAGTTGCAACTTATCTTTGCATATCCTTCTTAGGGAAATCTTCCTCACTGTTCTCTACAGCTTTAACTAAATCCCATTCAACTCAATAAAGACTGCAATAACTTGACAAGACTATATTTACACTTTTAAAGCTATTTATGAATTATTTAGAGTGCTTTTACTTTTTGTATAATATTTTAAATTAACTGATTTCCAGAGTAAAATTATAGATTTTTTCTTGTTACTACAGAACACTGCTATAGAACAATTCCAGAGCCCATTAGGTTAGTTAGGTAACCCATAATATATAAGGAAATTTGAAAGCTTACAAAATGCTGCAAAATATGGGTGGAGGGCAGAACCCTAGGGTAGAGTGGTGGCACTGTGGCTAAGGTACTGCATTTATGGCTAGAAGGTTGCTGGTTCAAATCCTGTAGCTAGCAGAGGAATCCTAATCTGTTGGGCCCCTGAGCAATGCCTTTAACCCCAACTGCCCCATAGGTGCTGTACAATGGCTGACCCTGTGCTCTGACCCCAAGCTTCTCTCCCTGTCTGTGTCTCATGGAAAGCAAGCTGGGGTATGTGAAAAAGACAAATTCCTAATGCGAGAAATTGTATATGGCTAATAAAGTAATCTTATCTTAAATATTCACAGGAATACACTATTATCAGGAAATGAACATCTTTCTCTACCCAGTACATTGACATTTTAAAGAAACAGAAGTGACATAGGTAAATTAATTATTCTAATTAACATTAGTAATCAGCAAGCTACATCAACACATGGGATCACTGTGGAATGTCACAGGCTAGTAGCATGTGGCCACCTTCAGATGCAGTACAAGCTTTACATTTGCAATGCAAGCTTAATGCCAGTTTGCAAATACTGTTTTGTGGGATACCTACCCATACCCCTCACAAAGCATGTGCCTGGTCACTGGTCTCTGAGCTGTTTACCACATATAATCCTAGCTCTTCCCAGAAATGTTCAAGTCTGTAGAGTGGGACAGTCAAAGCAGAACTGTCACATTCTTATCTTGCAAGACTGCTGTCACTTGAGCAGCATGAAGACATGCACAGTCCTGCTAGAATTTCATGTTAGGATGAGTGCGCAGGAAGGACTGTACTTCATTTTTCTAGAGTAATAGTTTTTTTATGTCCAGTATATTTTCCCCATAATTTCACTCAGCCATTCATCATAAGCAAGTAGCTTATTCCACGTAGGCATGTTGGCCATCTGGGGCCCATCGTGGAAGGCAGGACTACACCCTACACAAGACACCAGTCCATTGCAGGGTAAAAACAAAAACAAGAACAAGTCAGCATATCTTCAGAATGTGGTAGCCAACTGGACCACATGGAGAAAACCTACACAAACACAAGAAAAATGCAGACTCCACAAAGAAAGAACTTCAGTCCAGAACTGAACCCAGAACCTAAGAGCCATGAGACAGCAGTGTTAAGTGCCATGCCACTCACTTCCTCTCCAGTTGTCTAAAGCTGGCTTTTTGCATGATGAACAGACAAAAATGTTGCATTACACACAAAGTTACAATAACATGCTGTTATATATTGGTTGTCATTTTTAAAGTATAAAAATCAGATGTGATTATAATAATCAATTCTTATTTAAATTGATCTACATTTTTCAAATGAAGTAAAAGTTTTAACAATGCCATAGTTGTAGAGCTAATTCAGGAATGTAAAATGTTAACATTCTAAGGATTCTGAAAACTGTTCTTTGGGTTTAGTTATATACAAAAATAGATGCTTATCTTTTTTTATTACATAGTTTTCACTATATGAAACAAGGTAGGCTATTATTCTTACTTTACAAAGCATTACATTGCATTACAATAAGTTGGTATGCAGACTAAATTCTACACTAACTTTATCTAAAGTGAAAGAGTATGTTACTTGCAGAGAAAGTCTTTTAATCTAAACTTTTTCTGGATCTTTAACAAATGTAAATACACAGCTACAAACAATTTCCAGACTTAATAATAACAGCCCCAACTGAAATATAATTATAAGACCAACTGAAAGTGTATATGAATTGTACAAAGTCAGAAGTCTTAGGTGAGACTTAAGACTATTTCTTATATAATAATTTCTACAATACAATTTCTACAATATCTAAACATCAGGGCATTGATCAAGTAAGACATAGGAATATTACCCCTGTTGCCTTCCTATTTTTTAGAGCATTAAATCCTCTGCAGATGTATTCAGAATTTAGTACACGGACAGTGATAGTTCAATATATTAATTAAAAGGTTTTTAAAACTTACCTATCCTTGTATTTATTACCTATTTAATTTAAGTTGTAAAAAAGTATTTAAATCCATGATTTAAAAAAGCTGCCTACTCTTTCGATGGCACTGTTTTATGCCTGTTTTTATGTTGCATACATCAGGAGTCTGCATGAAATCGTATGCACAACCATCACAAAAAGAACGTTACCAAAGTACTTGTAAAAAAAACTGCACTACTAAACAGAGAAGAAAGAAAAGTGTAAGAAACGTGAACCTTGGTGCACTAGGATTTGGAAAGTGGTCTCATACATTTATCGTGTTTGATTCAAAAACCCTGCACCATCATAGACTTTAAAGAGAAGATTAGGGCTGATAGTCACAATTTGGAACACAGAGAATTTAAAATTGTTCATGTCTACACAAGAGCACAACTTAAAACTGCATGCAACTCTCAAATTAGGTTAAGAGATATTTTAAAAAACAGGATGGAGTCATTTTATACCCATAAATGCTTTATATGGTTGCTATTGTAGTAAAAAAGAAAATAATGTAAACTCCAACAGTAAAATCAGAATTCTTTTTTGTCTTGTTTATTTACAAAAGTGACAACTTTTGTACTGGAAAACTTCATATAATATTTCCCAAAGTATGCAAACTTAACTCCTACTTTAAGAAATGGAAGAATTTTGTTATAATTAACTTTGCCCATCATTTCTGGTTGACTGAATTAGTGGTTCTCTCAGGTTCTGTTTTGCCCTCTTGCCTTGACTTGAAGGAGAGTATAGAAGCAGTCTTCAGTTTTGTTGATACACATTCTTAAAGTGATACTATCGTAAACATTATCACAGTGCCTCCAACAATGCCTTGAGTGGAATGACAGGTATGAAGGACATCATGTCATTCAGGGGTGAAAACTGTACATCTGTAACACTGGACAACGGATTTTAAAACCTTTACAGCTCTTTATAGTATTATTTTTTATCTCATTACCAGGAAGGTTTTCACTGATCCTAAAACACTTTTTTCATTATTTCCTCTGCCTTCTTAGAAGTGATCTAAGGCTGAAAATGGGATATATGCGTTACATTACTTGTTTTCTGATACCTACTGATAGATATAATTACTATTAAGAGTAGCTCTGATCAAAAGCTATCAGTTATCTGTAAAAAGTGGAGGCTTATTTGCAATATTATAGAATATTATGATATGATTTTCATCTTTTAAATGTTATCTAACATATTAAATTAATAATTTGGTCAAAAGGTATTTGGCTGCAAACAGTTGTTTTTTTCAGGAAGCTACTTAACGTTTTAAACTGATATTGTGCGATAGGATCCTTCTGCATAAAACTAAAATAAAATGTAGATAAAAATGAAATGCCTTTTGATTCTTATCATCAAGTAATTAAAAAAAACTGTATTTTTTAATTTTTAAAAAGGGTTTAATAGGATTTTTTTTAATGCAGGTTTAACTGTATAGAGTTGAGTATTTCTATCTTTCCAACCTTACCAACAACAAGTGTAGTCAAGTGTCAATGTTTCAGAGTATTTAACTTATTTGTATGCTCAAAATAGGGGAAAGCAAAACTACAAATAAGGGACTAAATATAGGCTATTAAGCAGATGAAAGCAAGCTCTACAATCTAGCGCCTCATCATTAAAAAAAACTTCAAAGATCAAAGACAGGGTAGGCAAGTCTCAGAGAGGAAACTACACAAATGATTTTGACTCAGAGCATTCTGAGTTTCACAAGGTAGTTTCGTAAAGAATTATTTACTCCAGAACATTTGCCCTTTCTGGTAACTAACATCAAAATGGAATCAGAATCGAAAAATTATTTTCTAATTAATGCTATACGAGAGACTTGCATTTACATTAAATTTACAAAGAACGTGCACTTCTGGCACTCCCACAAGAAAGCTCCAAATTCCCAGAATAAAACTGTACTTACCCCAAAACTTACAAGAGTATAGATCAATATTAAATTATGGAAGATGCTTATGTGTACATGGGTGTAAAAGAGTAAAAATAATAGTCTACAGTAAGAGCAGCTGAAACGTTGTATAAAGAGTACTGTGATGCTGTAAAGTTTATGAGCAATGTGAGGAAATAAAATTAAGGTGTGTGAAGAAGACTCCACAGCTGAAACATTGTGTTTCTTTTCTTCTGTTTTCAGCATGGAATAAACCTTTACTTGTTCCTTTGCAGCCTATGCATGTTGACACAGCTACCTACTTGAAATACTTTAATCTGTCTATTACTGTTATTTTGCATTAATGTACACTTTAATCATATTAAAATAATATTTAATATTGCTTTCCCTCCTTAATATTGTCACACACTCTCCCACTCAACTAATCAATTGATCTGATCAATTGTTAATTTTGCAACCTATTAGGCCAAGAGATAAGTACCACTGATTTCATCTACTACGTCAGCAGTGGAAACAGGTTTATCCAAGGTCTTACCCAGTCTTAATATAATACCTATATTATATTATACCTTAACTGCTACCTATAACGACACAGGACTAGCCTCTTTAATACACAATTGCCACATCTGTATAGGTGGATTGCTTTTTAAATAAATTAAATGTTAAATCGTAATCATTAAATGTTAATTATAATGTAATTACCACTGGCCAAACCATTTTTACTTCACACCCATATCATCTCAAACTATTTACCTGCAGCTCAATATACATTGTTTGATCAGGTAGAGACCCTAGAATATAATTTTGTATGCTTAGGAGCAAAGTACTTTATCAATAGTACTTTAAAATGTACTTCATCAATAGTCTTTTTTATCTTGTTGCTAGCATTTACAATAGACTTGAGCTACTCTTGTTTAATATACTCTTGTTTTCCTCTTGCATTCAGCATTGTGGCCTTGCTGATAAAAGGTTTGTTTTAAATGCGTAGTTAAAAATACAATCCCAACTGATGATTGCCAAAAAACTTAATTTAGACGCATACCAGTGAACATAGAAGATTATGCAAATGTAAGCATAAAGCACCTCATCCACACCAATATAAACCTTTGGGAACCTTTTGAGTTGCATTATCAGGCAGGGACCTACACAGAATCGCTATTGGGTTTAGCTCTGATCTTTGACTAGGGCTAGGCCATTCCAAAACTTTAATTTTGCTTCTTTTCAGCCATTCTTATGTGGACTTGCTTTTGTGTTTCGGATCATTGTTTTGCTGCAACTATGCTTAAGCTTCAGCTCATGGACGGATGACTGTATGATGTTCTTACTGTGGAATGCTGTGTTTGCTTTACGCCACACGAAATGGGACCCATGTCGTCCAAAAAGTTCCACTTTTAACTCATCTGTCCATAGCACATTCTCCCAAAAGGCTTGGGGATCATGCAGATGCTTCTTGGCAAATGAGAGATGAGCATTTATGTTCTTCTTGGTTAGCAGTGGTTTCCGCCTTGCTACACTCCCATGAAGCTCATTTTTGCCGTTTTCTGATTGTGGAGTCATGAACACTGACCTTAGCTGAGGCAAGAAAAGCCTGCAGTTCTTTGGATGTTTTTTTAGGATCCTCTGTGACTTCCTGGATGATTATACGCTGAGAAATTTTGGCAGGCCTGCCACTCCTGAGAAAATTCCCTACTGTTCAAAGTGTTCTCCATTTGGAGACTATGGCTCTCACTGTGGTTCAGTGGAGACCCAGAACCTTAGAAATGGCTTTGTAACCCTTTCCAGACTGATAGATATCAACAACTCTTTTTCTGATCTCTTCAGGAATATCCTTTGATCGTGACATAATGTGCTTTTTGAATCTTTGTGCTGGCAACTTGACTCTGATAGTAAGGGTCAAAATACAGTAAGTGAGGTTTATATTGAGCAGGGCTGGCTGTAATCAGGCCTTGTTGTGTTCAATCAGCTGACTCTAATTATCCCTTTAATTGGGTTAATTTAACTAAGTACTTTTTCATGCAGTGCCAGTTGGTTTTGTTCATTAAATAAATGAAATAAGTATAAAAATGTGTTATTTTTTCACTCAAGTTCCCTTCATCTGATATTAGATTTTGGTTGAAGAGCTAGAAAACATTCAGTGTCAAACATTTGCAATAATAGAGGAAATCAGTTCTTCAACCCATTCATGGCACAGGTCTCCAACTTTGTCATTTAGACATTTAGAGCATTCCAATACAAAATAAAGATCTGCTTTGTATTCAGTCTGTTTATTCCTATCTATTCCAACACTGATCTTCTGCCTTCCCACCTGCTGAGTGAATGTTGCAGTCATAAACAGCACCTGCAAGACAAACATTCCCCTTGCAGTGCTAATGACTAAACTGTTTGCTCTGGGTTGGTCTAACAAACTGCAAAGGTAAACTGACAATAAAAGCCTTTGCAATAATACTGTGACTGTATGGTTCTAAGAAGGGCTACATATACACCTTTCATGACAAAAAAGAACACTCAGCAAGACAATTTGTCTATGAACTTCCCTATTATTTATAAATATGTATAAAACAAAATATTCTCTTATTATTTTACATAAGATATGCATATTCAACATTCAACACAGTGCAGTGAGACCTGTCGGGAGTCCAGCTGCCTGTAAAGTGTTGTATAGCAGTCTTTGAGACATTTTGTTCAAAGAAAGCATTCCTACACTTAATGAGAACGTCTTATTTTTTACACAAAAGCAAAAATTCAGGCCAAGTAACCGAAAATGGTACTAGTATAGTAAGATCATGTGATTCTCTAGACTTTGAGATAAAGTTAAACAGTAGTCATTCTAAGATATGTAACACTTTCAAATCTAAATAAAAATAAACTTTCCATTTACTGTGATGCATAAAATAACAATTTTACTATTTCAATAGGGAGTTGAAATACTGTACATAACACTTTAAGAAGTATTTTAAATTGTATCCTTAGGGGAAGTATATATATATGACAGGACCGCCAAAGTAAATGTGATACATAGTAGAATTAATTCATACTATGTATACTTCAATTTATGCTTCACACCTGAAGAAGGCTTCATGGCCTAAACCTTGTGTTTTCTTTCTTCTCTTTTCAGCATGGAATAAACCTATTAATTGTTAATTTATAATATTACATACAACAAATTTATTCATTCTTCTGTTTCAGTACACCAAAACATGACCTACATACATGACATACTAAAGCATCTTAAAATGAGCTCTGTATGTCTAAAAACATTCAAAACATCAAAATAATCTTGCCAATAAAGTAAATGACGGTTTTAGTGTTTTTTGTGAAGTTATAACTGAGCACAGAGCTCTTTGAAAATACTGACATATACAATTTTGTAGAAAAAAATATAAAAAGCACACAGCGAAGAAGCAATTGATTTATCCCAATTAAAGGTATTCGCCTACTGGCACAACAGATCCACAGATGATGCAATCTCCATTGCCATATACACTGCCCTATCCCATTTGGATAAAAAGAACACATATGCAAGACTTCAGCTCAGCTTTTAACACCATCATTCCAGAGAAACTACTCAACAACTCAGTGCACTGGGTCTTGACACCACCCTGTGCAACTGGATTCGGGACTTTCTGACAGGCAGCAACCAGGCTGTCAGGCTTGGAAACCACACCCCCGGCACACTGACTCTGAACACTGGTGTCCCCCAGGGGTCTATTGCTTTACTCCCTCTACACCCATGACTGTAAGGCCAAGCATTACACTAACTCCATCAACAAGTTAGCCGATCACACCACAGTTGATGAGAGGGCCTACAGGGAGGAGGTCAATCTCCTTAAAACGTGGTGAGAAGACAACAACCTCCATATCACTGAGAACCTCACATGGTCTCTCAACGCAACTTGTCTGATTAAGAAAGCGCAACACCGCCTGTACTTCATAAGACGGTTAAAGAAGGCTAAGATATGTCCCCAGATCCTCACTAACTTTTACAGATGCACTACAAAAAAGCACACTGACAGGTTGCATCACAGTTGGGTATGGCAACTGCAGTACTGCAAACCGCAAAGCCCTACAGTGGGTGGTGAAAACTGCCCAGTCCATCACTGGGGTTTCTCTCCCATCCATCCAGAACATTTATGACAGACGGTGCTCAAGGAAAGCTCTAAGCATCATCAAAGACCCCACACACCCCAGCTACAGACTGTTTGATCCTCTACCTTCTGGAAAGTGGTACCGGAGTATCTGGGCCTGGACTACCAGACTCAGAGAGAGTTTTTACCCCTGCACTACTAAACTAATTAACTCCCAGCCAGCCTCTCTCACCCACGATCTGAACCCTTACAGTGCCCTTTCTCTTTATCAAAACTCAAACACACACTGAAATCTACCTCTACCTCATGTCAAGATGTTCACTCCCCATAATTTTCTATCCTTTATTTAATTCTGTTGATGTATGATTTTGCACAACTGATGTTGTTTTTCACATTACCAGTTTCCTGTTGTTGTTTTGCACATTGCCTGTTGTCTCTGTCTTTCTTACCGTCTGAGAGCTAGCTAAATGGCATTTCGTTATACCATATACCTATGTATGAGTATAATGACAATAAACTTCAACTTGAACTTGTATAGGTTTTGCTTCTAATGGCTTAATGGCATGATAATAATAAGGTACAAAGAGCGAATATACAATATACAAATTAGTACTTTCATAAATTCTGCTGTACTGTGCTTTTCTGTGGAAATTTTATACTTGGAATGCAAATTTTAGGCAAAATAGATCCGTAAAGCAACAGGGTTAACGACAGAGGTCACCCGAAGAAGGCTCTATGGACGAAACGTAATGTTTCTTTCTTCTCTTTTCAGCATGGAATAAACCTGTACTTGTTCCTTTGCAGCCTACGCATGCTGACGCAGCTACCCATTTGAACTACTTCGACCCAAGTTTTACCTATTTTATTATATGAAGGACAATTAAATATCTTATACATTTATACCAAATCAAGTGGAGATCACAATGAAAGATCATATTAATAACAGCAAATACTGAGTGCAACCGACAAGAGCGAAACCACTGATAAATCATGTGCAACAAAATTTCATAAAGGTGCGATCCGCAGCACAGTGACATGCTCACTACGCTTAACAGACTTGACCGAAACCCTCTGTTGGGGAGGATAGGATAGCTCTAGTCACACGCTATGCAATGTTAGGTGAAACAGAAAGTCAAGATTGGGGGGCACTTGACGATAAACCTAAAACCGATTCTACTGTCGATTCTCTCAGCTAATTGTTATTTTAAATCAAGAAGAAGTTTAAAATCGACGATGGACGTAGCTACAGAAAGGTTTGTAGCCTTTTAACTCGAGCAGTGGTAGAAGTCTCAATACGTACGACAGAAATTAAACGGATATTGTCTTAGACCCGCCACTAACGCCTCATAGCAGACTTTCCTCTCCGTTACTGAACTGCGGTCAACACCAAATTCCAGAAGCCGATGGCTGAACGACAAAGGAGAAAGCAACCTAGATGCTACACCAAACATTGCTCATGACTTGAACAACATTTACTTACCGTAAAAATGGGTTCACTCTCAGCCTCCAATTAGTCCCTGCAGGTAATGTCTTGCAGTAACTTCTGCAGCTACTGATTTTCTTGCACAGGAAGCGGTTCTTTCCCTGCCTGCTGTTAAACTACACAGAAAGGCACTCCCTCTTCTCTGCCAATGTCTCAAACGTGAAGTTTCTCAGACAAGTAATTTGAACTCATTTATTTCTCTCTCATTTAGAACTAAAACGGTTTCTTACTCAAAATGCTTATATCCTATATGTTATATTTCGATTTGTCCATCACCCGTGTTGTCAAAAATGTATGGTGATTTTAGCCTCAGAAAATTAAATTTAGAAAGGTTAAGAAAATGCTACCACACGTTAATTAAAAAAAACCCACTATGTATTCTAATCTAGGGAAAACGGTGCTAAACTCGATTCCAGATTAAGTGTTAGGTACACCAGATGATTTTTTTTAGAATTCTAATTCCCAACTAAAATAAAGGAATGTTAACGTTTTATTTTCTGTAAGATATTTTAATTCTTCATACAACTGCATAGCACATCATAATAATAACAACAACTCCCTGTTTTCGATTTTAGACTCCAAGTTTCTACTTTCTACAATAGTGTTCGTTTATTTAAATTGAAGGTATTTGGAATAAAGTGCTTTTCCGTATAGTAGAGACTAGGCTAGGAGAATGAATGTCCTTGTATTTGCTAATCCAACGGAAATAACATACCGTGCAAATCTGATTCCAACGCAGGGTCACTTTTTGTATCAGTTTAAAGTTTATCATTAATAAATCTATGTTACTAGCGTATTTCACCCCTAATACTTAGTAAACAATCTGTGTTTTGTAAAAGTACCGCTTCATCAAAATACAACTTTTTGTTCCTGGTAAAACAAAATAATGACTGTTCCGCCACAGACGTTTTTCGAATACATTTTTACAACGTCACTAAAGGTTATCGATGTTTTTGGGAAAATATCGAAGAAAGCGAGGATAATTTACTGTACTTTCCTCGCGTCTGGATCAATTCTCTTAAGACACGTGCTTGCTTGCCAATATACATTATTCCACAAAAATTGCAAACACGATACTATGTGAAAAGGGCATGGTACGTCTAACTACTAATCTGAACCAGCATTTTACTCATAAACTCCTATAATTATCACACAATCGCATTTCTTCTTGTTCGTAATTTATACTGAATTACACATTCACTGTAAATGCTATTGTATTCAATTAATCATATCCTGCAATCTTTCCTTCATTGTTAGCACGTCTGAACCGGGGTCCTGTAGTCACCGCGCAGTCCAGTCAGTCAGTACGCGTGAATGAGTCAATTAGGAGAGTTTTAAACGGTCTCATTTCTGTTTACCTGCTGTTTCCCAGATTCGCTTGGCAACAACCAATGCTTCCTGAAACGAACCTGCGGACGGTCTGAAGCTTTCTCTTGCTGCTTTAAAATCCCTTGCTTGTAAACCGACAGGTTATTAGACCTCCATCCAAAAACCGCCATCAGCAGCTTTCTCCACGGTGAATCTTTAAAATTGCAAACCTCTTGAGAAGAAGATGACGAGGAGAGGGAGAAATTGAACTGGTATCTACGGGAAAGAGAGGTGGAGCTCCATGTGTGAATTGATATGCCGCGGCTGAGTCAGCCTAAATCTGTACTTGGGAAGCAGGGTGGGGGTTGGGGTCTGGGGTGTGAACGACTAGGGGAAGAACAACTCAATCGTAGGTTGAAAGAGCACAAAAGTTTTGACGATGGAAAAAGGATAAATTGTTGAAAGCTATTTTTTCCCCACCCTTGAACGAATTTCAATAGAATTTTGGACTGTCATACTGACATACCCTAATAATCTGTAAAACTATAAATCAATAGAAAAGGCAGGAAAATGTGAGTCATTCGTATTTACACCCAATTATATGATTTAAGATGTTTCTGATCATTTGTTCATAAATTGGCACAAGAGATATTTAACCCCATAAACCATCTTTAGTGTGAATTATAACTATGTTTTTCTGAATAGTATTTTGTTATATGCATATAGAGTACTAGAAATACACCATCCATATTTGAATATTACAGTGTTATTTAACTAGAAACCTAAATTGCACATATGGATAGAATATATCGTCTATGAATTACTCAAGGTAGCAGTAACATTTGGGGCTAAAAGGCATGCAGTTGCAATGTTTGTGTAATGTCCATACTCATCCTTTGTTGCAGAGCTCACCTGCTGAGTTCTCCGCCTCAAGAATTCACTGTGTCCAGCACAATGGAATCCATTGTGCTGAATAACAATGCATTTCCCTGCCTTTTGTGGGCACTGAATGAAACAATTTCCAGTGTTGCCCTTGTCTTTAGTTAAACAAACCACATCCACCCCACTGTGTTTTACTCACAATCTAATTTAATTGTCACTGGAGTTCTAACACAAACCCATTCATTAGCTTCAGACAGCCAACTTCCAAAGCCATCACCTCATTATTTTAATCAGCATCATGCCTGGCAATTTTCCAGTAAGGGAAACCAAACAGAATGTGTGGTTAAGCTTGAGACACATCAGTCTTCAATCACATAAGTCAAATCAGTCAAGGTAGTTCTTTCAGCTTTTATCTTGTTCATGGAGTTTTTTAGAAAGGTGAAGCATCAGTTAATAGAATAAATTAGAAAATGGAAAAATACCAAACTAGTAAATGTAAGATGAATTAAATAATCCAATGTACACGTTAAATGTCAAAGGGAAAAAAAAGTGAAATACCTTCTGAGAACATTCTTGCACTGTATGGATCCATCCATTTTCTAACCACTTTATCCAATACATGGTACATGGAGCTTATCCTGGCAAGCAACAGGAGCAAGGCAGGGTACACCCTTTTGACGGGATGCCTGTCCATTATAGGGCAGACAGATACACTTACACACTCACACCAGGTCCAATTTTCTCAGAAGCCAATTGACCTACCTGTATGTTTCTGGACTGTGGGAGGAAACCGTAGCACCTGAAGGAGACCCAAGCGAACATGGGGAGATCATCCAAACTCCACGCAGATAGCATCCCAGGTCCAGAATTAAACTCAGGACCCCTGCCTGTCAAGCAGCAATGCTAGCCTCTGTGCCACCGTGCCACCTGGATGGATATTTCTTGAAGTCCATATAATTGAGAAGCTGAATAAGAAACATATATATACATTTTTGTTTCTTTTTACTCAACAATGTAAAAATGATTTATATATTTTGAGTATATGCTTTATGTTTCATCTGCCTAAGAGTGACATATGTGCCTTTAAACATAATTTTATTGCCTGCAAACTGGGTTTTTAATTGGTGAAGTTCTTCCCATTAGAAGACAAAAAACAGTCACAGACTGAAAACTGAAAGTAATCACTTAAAACACATGGTCCACGTGTCATCATGCTGAGTTTTCTTGAGTTTCCACAAAGCTGGTGGATTATTATTAGCTGCAAATGAACTCCAAAGAGGTACAGCTTCTCTGGCAGAACAACCCACAGACTGTAGTAGTTCAGTTGGGTAGCTGCGTCAGCATGTGTAGGCTGCAAAGGAACAAGTAATAGGTTAATTCTATGCTGAAAAAAAGAAAAAAAAAACACAAAGTTTTGGCCGTGGAGCCTTCTTCAGGTTTGAGCCACAGACTGGCCTGGTGTATTGAGAATGTCTCATGTCATGTCACTTACCACTTCTACTGACTTGAGACTTCATTGAAGTAGCACAGCTCTGCTTTCCTTTTGAAAATGTTACTATAAAGTACAATATATATGACAGAGAGAGACCTGTAGACATTGGTCAATGATCCCTTGTCTCAGTGTTTTTTATATTTGTAATTCTAATTCCCAAGTGAATAACTCAAACAACAGGGATGGCAACTGTCCTTCTTTGGTACTGTATAGAAGAAGTGGCAAATTTAGCTCTTGCCCAGGATTAAATCGTAGTGCCTGTGGCTAGACTGGTTCCACATGCTTTCAGTCATTAATTTCCCCCTTTCCTTATCAGAGATGACAAACAAAATAGCCTTTCAAGAATGTAATTTGAACAGTATCAAATACAAAGCCACAAAATCACATTTATAACATCTATAGAAAAATATAAAAATAGAAAAAATATTCAATTTTATAGATAAAATGAAAAGTATGAAAATATTGATTATAGAACAAATTAATAATAAAATAGCTAATATTTTAATGAAAGTTTACAATACAACACAACATGCATACTCAATGTTTAAAGTTTAAAGTTTTCTGTACACAGCCAAATATGTGTTTACAAAAATAATGCTGTTTTCAAACATTCTAGAGTGTGTTTTGTAAATACTTTGTGAAGAATTATTGATTATTTTTAATGTTTTTAGTTGCTGTGATCCATAAAATAGAATTTCTTTAAAAGCATGTTCATTTTACTGAAATGTTTCTAACACAGCTGCTGAATGTATAAATACAAACCATGCATCTCTCCATGAGATAAATTATTAATAGGGAAATCAGCCTGAATTATTTTCAGCTGGATGGTATACAGAAAAAAGCTTTTAAACCACCATTTGTAAAAGCATCTGTGTTTTCATTGCAAAAAAATCTCTCAAAACAATTATGTGCAATCTTTGTGTACATTATATTCTGTTTCTGCTGAGAGCTGTAAATATACCATAAATTCCATTCTGAAACAACTATCTTCTTTAATTTTCTTACTTTCTTTATAAAATGTAAAAGAATCCTATCATATTAAGATACTACTTTCAAATGATTAAATTTGACTAGTTATTACATTTAAATTATTTTCAGAAAGAGAGGTTTAAGAGTTACAAAACCTAAGCCACTCAACTAAGTGTTTTTGTTTGTTTGGGCACAATAAATGGAAGGCAGTGTAAAAATGGTTATTTGAAATGTTTCTGACTGATGCTATGCGGAAAAGTTAACTACAATGTTTCATTACAAATCAAATTTGCAATTGAATGGTGTTTGCTTTAAATAAACTTTTAACTCCTTAACATAGTGGTTCCCAAAAGTACTTAGTCAGGGTCTGGAAACCAGCAGGTTTTAAAGCAGATTCACTTAACTGTACTAACGTATCCCTTCTCCACTGACTTAAGATGACAATTTAAAAAGACATAGAAAACCAAAGAGTTTACTGTTATAAGTAGTCCAGGTGGGTAGCTGTGTCAGCATGTGTAGTCTGCAAAGGAACAAGTAATAGGTTTATTCCATGCTAAAAAGAGAAGAAAGAAAACACAACGTTTTGGCTGTGGAGCCTTCTTCAGGTGTCACTTATTAAAGTAAACCTATTACTTGTTCCTTTGCTCTTATAAGACAGTTAAATGACTGAGATACAATTATAACAGAGTAAAAAGGGTTTGTTGTCCTGCCTACTTAGTCTTATTAGCTTTAAAGTAAGAAGTTTTAAATCAAAATGGATTCACTTCTTTCAAATCGGTTCTCAGTTTGAGTGTCCTTTATTAATGTCAATTGCAAACTCTGAAGAGCTGTCCTTCAGGGCTAACACAGGATATTTCTCCTCTAAAAAAAAACAGGTTGTAGAGGTAATGTTAACTCAATCCCAGAAGAGCCCTGATGAAAATAAATATTTTAATTATAAGGATGTCTGCAGTTAATGTGCAGAAAGAACAATATTGCTAACTGAAATACAATTACAGATGCTGTGATCCTTATAGATGGACAGGTACTGATTAGATTATTAGTGTTCTGATAACTGAATGAAAACCAATTAGCTCTTGTTCATCTTAATTGGCATCAATTAAAAATATTAAGACAGACAGGCCATACTTCCAAAAGAAAAACTGTCAATGAGGAAATTCACATTTTGAAAATGACATCTCATATTTTGGTCATGACATTTTTGTTAGGTAACATCTGTTAAATGAACCAATACAAGACCTCTGACTGAATACAGACTGTTAAATTATTTTCACATAGATTCTATTTTCTTGAGTACCTTGGAGATAAAGCCACACCATATGAGCTACTTGTGTATCATTAAAAGTTATCATGTAGATGTTACATCACTTGCTCTGCCAGGGTGCCGTGGGACTGTGAGACATTACATATACAGTAGGACACATGCTCTAGGAAGCAGTTGAATGTTAACTTTCTTAACATAGAAAGAAAGCTAAAGAGATAAATGTAGAATTATGCTGATACCAATTTCATCCATTGCTTTCATGTCCTATACTAATGTTACAAAATACTGTGGGGGTAATTTTGAAATGTTCACAAACACTTTTCAAGAGAGGTGGGTTGTTCCATATAAAAGAATGTTATATGTTTAGCTAAAGGGAACATTTAAATTTTAGTTGTGGGTGGCGTTCTGTTCATCAGACACGGAATATCAAAATTTTCACCTATCCATCATTTTAATGAATTTCCTCTGTAATTCAGGAGAACAGTTTTGCTGTTGTGTGAAAACTGTTATACAACTGTCATTTCATGAAATGTTGTTCACATCTAAAACACCAAATCTCATCTAGGTTTCTCATCCCTTCCTCAATTTCATTTGGTGGTCATCAGTGGTCTAGACTCCAGGCACAGTAAAGAGCTGAATTTAGGGCAACATGGGAATCTTATAAATGAAACAATTGCACAACTGATATAATTTTAGTAATCCAGAACACCTTTGGGAAACATATGAAAGACCCTTCTTGTTGATGTTTCTCCTTTTCTCACTATTTTTGGAATGAAAACAAAATGTCTTGAGTTGTCTAACATCTTCCCTCATGTTTTCAATCATTTAAACAAAACATTTTTTCCATTGTTTTGTTCAAAACTTAAATGTGGGGAAAAAGGGCATGCTGATTTAAACAATTCATTTTTGGTAATCTTATAGTGGCTTATAATTTTCTTCAAATTACTCTATCCTGACAAAAAGATTGACTTTAGAGCTTTAAAACCAATTAAGCTATACAAATTAAGCTTGCCAAAACTGTAGAGGATTTTGTAAAAAATGAAATCTAATATGAAAATATACTAAATGTAAAATAGTTTTAATTTTTAACTTTCCATTTTTCACAGAATGTTTCATACAACCAATAAATAAGAAAAAAAAATATTAAGGAGTTTTAAAATGACACCACAACCAGCTTACTATGTCAAATATGGAGGAAGTATGAGTCCAGATTAGGTCACAGTTTCAAATTCTATATCTCATTTATAGAATGTCACTTACAAATTAGATTTACTCTAAATTTAATCAGAGTAAAAGAGAAAAACAATTTTGGTGATTGATTTTATTTCCCAATTGATCGTTTTACATTTTTATGTAGGAAACATCAACTGTACTCTTAGCACCCCCTCTGCTCTTCTAGCACTGAGTGAATTCCAGTATGCAAGTGACATTGAGAGCACTAGCAATGCCTCAATAATAATAATAATAATAATAATAATAATAATAATAATAATAATAATAATAATAATAATAATAATTTCTGGGCGCATTCCCTTAAAGTGCTTTACAGGTAATCTTTTGAAAAGTTATAATTTTCAAGGACCTTTCTGCAATTATAAAGCATCCTAACTGTCACGATTGTAAACCCCTCCTCTTAAGGATGCTCCAGCCCTTCCTTGTTTTATACTCATCTCCCGCACCTGCCTCCGGTTCTAACCCCCTGTGCTATATAAACCAGACATTCCTGCCTATCGGGGCTCAGCTTTGGAAGATGGACGCCCGGAAGCCTGCCTACCCGCGATTCCAGGAGCGACTCGACGGCATAGGCTTCATCACGGCGTCCTGACCTTCTGAGTCCGGGATTAGGGAGTGTCTGGTCCCGTTACCCCCTGTTTATTCCCCCAACACTCTGCCGGATCCCGCTCCGGCTATTAACTCTGTTTGTCTGTCAGGATGGATTACCCTGTCTTGGACATTTGCTTCACTTATGGATTTGCCTCGGACTGCCTTGGATTGTTTGCCTCGGCCACACCTCCCCCGAACACACCCCCTGTTTTCCTTCCAGCCCCCTTGCATGTTTTTTTCCCCGTGTTTTTCTCACTCCTCCCCAGATTGTGTCGTCTGCATAGGGTCCTGAAAGAACGCTTTCGTTACACTAACGTTTATCCACATATCAGGAAATGAGGTATTATAGTGTTTTGTGTGGTCGTTGGTTGTGATCAGATTATTTAATAAAATAATGTACGTATTTTATATATAAAATCATATCTGATTAAGATATGGTCAGCAAACCTGTCAAACTGACAGATGACAAAAATAAGTGAGGTAGTGAAAACCTTTGAAGCAGCAAAGACTTCACAAAAAATTTTAGATACAATCCTGGTTATGCAACATACAATTAAACTGAAATCTAGATTAGGGACTTCCTCACAAGCAGACCTCAGAGCCTCTGATTCATATTTTCAGATGAATTGGCTTTATACACAGGTACTTCCCAGGGTTGTGTACTGTCACCACTTCTCTTCTCAAAACTACAAAAATTCAGAGTAGTGTTGTTAATATATGCAGATGTTAAATATACACATGATATATGTATGATTTACCTGGAGTGCATCAGTTCTTTTGAAAATTGGTGGCAATCCAGTACACTGAAAATAAATGTGTCCAGAACTAAAGAGCTCATGTTCACTATTTAATCTGACCATGGGCAACCTTTTAAGCCAATAATATTTAATGGTCAGTCTGTAGTAGAGACTTTTAAATATCTGTTAATATCATACTAAGAATGTATACTGAAAATACTGATTTTTAAAAAGGCAAATCAGGCAGTTTTTAATTTGAAGATATTAAACTTAGTCAAAGTGTCTTAGAGATTAGAGACTGATTTGATAGTTTTGTTGCTAGAAGGTAATTGGTCAAAGTGATTCATCAAGCAATACCCTTCTGTGGTTGTTTTGCTAGTATGTGCTGTGGGGGTTGTGTGGATGTGCTGTGGTACATGGACAGCAATAAGAAACTTTGATGGTTCATAATTCTCATTTCAGAGCAATCCAACTTCTCATCATTTGTTTGTTTAACTATTATTAATACATTTTTTCCATTCCATCAAATGCATTTCTATTGTATATTCTAAAAACTTACTTCCTGGTGACGTTGTATGGTATTGCTAATAAGCTTTTACTGTGAATGCTAATTGTATGTCTGTATCACGTTCTTGGCAGAGTGGGTGGTATTGGGATGTTAAAGTGACTTTGTATTTTGGCCTTTTAGAGAAAAGGAGAAACTTTCCTGACTGCCTCTGTCCACCTGACCACACTGGTTCAGCCTGTTCCAACTGGTATTATTGAGATTCCATTCCTTCCTCCTTCACTCAATTTTCTTCTCTATCACTCCTTGCTTGAGACAACTGCAACTGGCAATGAAAACAAAACAGCTTTTCAGGCTGTTTACTGGCAGGTTTCAGGCAGTGGGGGTGGGGGGTGTTTGAGTGTCTGTGTGGGATGTTGAGAGAGAGTGTGTTGTGCCTGTGGGGAGGGAGTGGCTCAGGGGGGAGGGCAGAATCAGGTCAGTGGGCTCCTGCTTTGAATCCCAGTGAAGCAGAACATTTCTGTTAAATCCAATTCATGCAGTCTGTGAATGCCTTGGGGAGGCCTGGTACCAGTCCTTCCCAGAATGCCAGTAACCATGTAATCCATATTAAAGTACATTATGTAACCTGGAATCAAAAGGAAATGACACCTGAAGAAGACTCCACAGCCAAAATGTTGTGTTTCCTTCCTTTTCTTTTCAGCATGGAATAAACCATGTTCCTTTGCATAAAAAAGAAATGCCTTGTTGTCCCCAGAGCTCCACCTATACACATCACCCACCCTGTAACAGGTAATCCCCAAGGTTCATTGACTCTCAATGCTGGTTTTAGTCACTGGTCAAAACAGATTTGGCCTTCAATGACTCTTATTTATCTCCTAAAAAAAACTTTTATTACAATGACCAAGCTCTGTACATAAAGCAAAGTGACAAGGTTGATTGTTTACTGCAATCAACTCTTGTAGCAATACAGGAGATAACTGCCTGAAATGCTTTATTAATAATCAAATGATCATTTAATTATGTACTTTAGAAAAACTGGAAACTTCTACATTCATTTTCTTTTCCAGACTGTTTTTTTAAATGAATTAATCACGTAATACTGGTTGGCATTCAAGTACCATTGATCATGAAGAGTGCAAGAACTATTAATTCCTTATCATTATCATGTTATCCTGATCATGTTAGGAGCTCAGAAACTAAGCAAGGGTAGCCCTGTCCAGTGTAAGGCTGGCAGACATCTTAGTAAAATCAGGTTTCTGCTGGCAAGTGATATTGGAGGACCAGTTGGTGACAATTTTCCCAAAGGGCCAGAATTTCCAGACAATGATATCCCCCAGTATGGTTACATGGGATATTGTTGCAGGAGGTAGCTTCCTATCAAACGAGATGTTAAACTGAAGTCATGACTACTTGGTTATTAAAGATCACAAGGCATTTTTCAAAAGAGTAAAGGACAGTCTGACCTTCCCCAAGCGCCTCTTCAATTGGTAAAATAATTGCTCACTTCTCTAACTGATCTCTTGTATAGTGGTGCTACTGGAGCAAAATGGCTGCTGCAAAACACTTCAGCTACAGCTTGCAGCTACAGCGCTTCAGTGGTGAATGAAGTTGTTCCCTTCCTATAATTAAAGTGCTTTGAGATTCTTTGGGATGAAAAGTACAGTATAAATAAATGCAAGGAATTGAAAATTGCATTCACATGCTGGATTGAAGCAAACTGTGTAATGATTTCTTGTCTTGTACTTGCTACATTCTGTCTGTAAACATTTGTCTGTAATTGTATTTCTGTATTCCATGCCCAACATTTTCTTTCATTGTGTTTATTCTGGTGATTTAAGGATGAAAAACAAGTTCCCCCTGCAGGTTGTAGGTCACTATACCACTATACCACTATACCAAATCTTATTTTAAAGTCAGTCTCCATTTCATTTCATTTCAGTCAGAATTTCTTGAATTTTCCTAAAGCTTGAAACAACCTCTTTAAAGAGCTGGCTTTTATAATCTTCTATGTCCTATTGTTGCATTTTTTAATAATCATTATAAATACAATATCATATAATTATAATCATATATGTGTATGTTGTGCTGTTTTGCTATATGTGTATGACACATGATATGATATGTGTTGTTTTGCAAGTCTCTTGAAGCTTTATGATAATGTATTTTTATATAATAACTCTTCACAATCCTCAGTAGAAAGAAGAACCTAATTCAGGATCACAGCAGAGCTGGACCCGTTCCTTGCAAGCAATGGGCAAAAGGCGGGGTATACCCTGGAAAGGACAGTATTCTATCTCAGGGAAGACGCACAGACAACAACACAGACATGTACACACTCACACCTTGGGCCAATTAACCTGCCAATGTATTTTTGGACTGTGGAGGAAACTGGAGCAGCTAGAGCCCCTTGTGAAAACAGGGAGAACATACAAACCACTGCAACACTGTGCTACCTACACTTATACTAGATATACTTAAATTGACTTTTTATCCATCCATTCTATGTTATTACAGGGTTTTTGAGCCTTCATATAAATTAATATAGAACTAATATGTAATCACATAATTCACCTAGGTTTTAAAGATCACTCAAATGATTTTGGATTTGATGGAGCAAAAACATGCAATGTAAGTGAAGTAGTACAAGTAGGTAGCTGCATCAGGCAGCAAAGGAACAAGCAATGGTTTATTCCTCGCTGAAACGAGAAGAAAAGAAACACAACGTTTTGGCTGTGGAACCTTCTAAGAGTGTCTCATGAACATTGTCAAATGTTGTGTTTCTTTCTTCTCTTTTGATCATAGAATAAACCTTTACTTGTTCATTGATGTGTAATCATGTCAAATGAAGCTACTATAATGAACTTATAACTCAGTTAGGGTATTAAATGAGTACTCCAAACATTCTAGTGTACAGTTCTTCCAAAGATGGGTTTTTGCTCTGAGGTAGAAGGAAAAACAGAATATGCTAGAGAGATAAATTGGAAGTTTTTATTTTGAAGGGGAGTGATCAGTATGCCTTTTAGTTGCCTAAAAGCCTGTTCTGGTTGCAAACAGTGGTAGTCTGGGAATTATGAAATAGTTACATAGTAACTATAGAAACATCAGTTCAAAAATATTGTTTAATCTAAATTCCTCTGGGGTTCTTAACACTCTTGAAGTTTTCCTACACATCATGACATAGAACAAAAAAAAGTAAAACAAAAAATTGAGCATCTAGCATTGTGAGAAGCAAGGTAGTAATTTCAATTAAATTTTCCACTGTTTTCCTTCAGTAGCTCTATGTTTATTTAAATATGTAGGTAGGTGTAGTTTGGAATTCAGAGATAACATGCCAGCATGCCATTCTTGAACTGTGATTATACATGCTGACACATCTATCCATTGTAATCAGACGCTTGAACATGTGAATGAGAAACACCTTCCACAATTTCCATTAGATGAGTCATGTGATTATTTTCAGTTCATTGATGTCTAAAACACACTTTTTATACTACCATTTTATGCTACTGCAAAAGGATTCACACACATAACATTGTTCCTTACTGGTAATTTAGAACTTAAAGTTTCTGTTTTAAGTAAGAAAAAATCATACTGTATAAATTCATACTGTATTATTGTAGAAAAGGACTCCATTAACTTAACTTCAACTTACCAGTATTCAGACAGGCTAAAAAGAGTTTTATGGTTCAAATGTTTATATTTCTATGGTGTTTTACTTATCAGTCTCTGTTCTAAAACAACACAGTAGCCTGGAAAAGCTATCATGACCTCACTGCAGAGGAAACAGACATAACTCTTGAGGTTGCTATGCCTGTTCAAGTATTTAACACAAGCAGAAGTCCTCTTTCACTCAAGGATGTCTCAGGGAACATTAGATGCAGTAAATTCTAAGTTAAAATATCCTCTCTATATTTTCATACCTTTCTAAGGGACCCAAAAACAATAGAGACATATATTTAGATGCAAGGCCCAAATGAAAGATGCTCACAAATATGTCAGTTTTAGAGAACAGCAATTCTCTAAAAGGCCTATTAAATATGTGGCTCAGACACAGAAAAAAGTGACACTCCTTGTGAACTTGGCTCCAGGAATGTAGCAAATGTACCTGTGGAATAAATAGTGTATTCTGTTAAACTCCCCACAGAGCAATTTAGATTCCTTTATCTGTTTAGACAGATATTTACATCAGAGGGATGGAAGTGTGTTCCAGGCAGGTGGGAATTCCTTGTGTGATTCTGGGCTTTAGAAAGTCCACATGTAAAAAAAGCAGACACCTCTGTTCACAGGAAGTTTTTGCAGTTTTAAGTCCACTCATCAAGATCGACACTTCATTATTGATTGACTTCTGAAGTAGTTGTATCAAACAGTGTTAAACTGCAGCCTCAGTTCAAGAAAAGAAGAGGATGCTGGACTTATAACTAAAGATTTACAACTGAGTGGGAGGCATCTATCCTTCAGAAACTCAGAGTTCTTACAACCTGGCAGACTTTTAAAGTTGAGACAAGGCCAGCAATCCCTGTGTGCTAAATACATTTACAAGGTTGTAGGGGAGAAAAGTTCCCCTGTATTGGAAAAAAAATGAATAAACTAAAGTAAATAACCATGATCAAGAGTATAGGATATTGCAAAGGGGTCCCTGATTGTTCTTCCAGTTATTAAGTCTTAAAGATTCAGATCACTTCGACTTTCAAGCTATTATGCATTTATCATGATTTTTACTATTCAAATACCTTCTTTAAATAAATGTTGCACAAGCATTGCACACACAGTTAAACAAAGTGAAATCTGAAGTTTGCTATCTCTAGGTCTCCCAGAGTACAGAGTAAAAAAAATCTGCAATTCCCTGTGTTTGTGATTTCTGTGAGATCTCACATTTATATAATCCAGCTTCTGTGTTGCACCACTCCACTCTTTTGATTTAATTTTTAAATATATTCTGTTTTGTTTACACTTACAATATTTCATGTTTCAGATTCACATCTCTAAGTTTGGTAAATAAAAAAGGTTTTGCCCTAATTTACAAGTCTGGTGCAATCTGATCAAAACAAATTTAGTGTGCAGCTGCAAAGATGACTGGCACTTCTCTCTTGCCTCAACTCTCTTTTCACCATAAATACTGGATGAAAAGACCATAATAAACTCAGCACCTTGCTAGAACAAAACCTGTACATATCCTCCAGATAAAAATGATTCCTCATGAATTAAACTTCTGGCTCCTAAAACCAAAGTGCCAGGGGGTTTAGAGATAGAAAGCTGTGTCATACAAGTCAAAACAGAGGGTGTTAACCAAATGACTGCTTTCCCACCAGCATGTGGTTTTAAACATTGTCGGCTTGTAAATAGGTCACATCTAGACTTCATCGAATGTATTAAAGGCATCTGGATAATGAAGTCATCATCCGGAGTCTCCCTGTGTGATCAAACCCCCAGGCCTTTAAAATTAAATTAATTATGTTACAGTCTGACACTCTGATGTTATTTAAATGGAGGTTTCTGTCCAATTAAGATTTTTAATGCCCTATGTAGGTTATAAGCAGCCTTTCTTGGATTGATATATATATTATACACCACTACTTTTTTAAAACAGGAACATAACCTTCCAACTTTGACAATCCTTCAGTCTTCTACAGTCATATACTCTGTTGTGCATTTTGCATTCTCATTTTTAGTCATCTCTTTACTATCCTTGGTTTGTCAGTGTCTGCGTGGATGAACTGTACACTGAACTGGGAAATTTAGTGAAGGGCAAATCTAGGGTCATAGCTCGTTTAACATCTGGAAACCATACATGAAATAGCCTAATCTCCCTGGAAACTGGTGTATCGGGTTATGGTGCTGCTAGATGCATTAAGCTTTGGTTTCTCTCTGGGCAGGCTTTGACCTGTAACCTAATGGCTAAGAAAGAAAAAACGCAGAAAGGGTTCAGACCCTAAGAACATTTTTTAAACAAAGGGAAATGTGATCAAAAATTGGTAATATGTTTTTTCTGTATTCTTAGAATATAAATAGACTTATAGGATCTACTCACACTAGCAGAAGTAAAGGTGTGAAAAATAAAATCATTTCAGAAATATTTTAAAACCATAGCATAAATATTAATAGTAATTAACCAATAATAAAATTATATTATAACAAATTATGCCATTATCTTTAACATAAAGTTGCACAGCATGTTTGTCTAAATCGATTCCTATTACCCTCATGACTTTGCAATTTAATGGTTTGTAATATTTTCTTATAATTGCTTTCTTTCTATATTTCTTATAATTTTAGAATAATCTGGTGTGGCTGTTTGTTTTGAACTATATTAATGGCTTATGCAACATATTTCACTTTATTTTTCTACCAGATTCAGCTCACAAAGTCTCAATGAGTGATGAATCTATGGGGTAAGAGTTCTTAAGTCATATTCAGGTTTATATTTAGATTTATTTATGATGTCTTTACAATATAAATGAATATTAAGGTTTTGTATAAGAATTAATCCTTCTATATTTCAAGATGTTGGAAAAACAGTATTGTTTAATTCAAACACATCAGCCTGATTTTTTCTAAAGCACTATGATCCCCACATTTAATTCCATATCTATTGTGCCCAGGAAAAGGTTTGTTTATTTATTTCTGAAGTACACAGACATACACATACAATGTACTGTGGATAATGCCAGGAGATAATTATTATGGTCTTGACTATATCAAGCATTTTGTTTAGTTGGAAGAGATGGTTTAAGAGATTAGGGATAATTAACATGTTTACTAATGTAACCAGTAAAAACATTGACTGTTTAACATCATGAAGGTCTTGTGTTTAATAATATTTGGTAAGTTTTTTCCTCTGAAGGTGTGGTACTTCATCTTTTTAATTATCAGTTTATTTAAAAATGAAAATAAAAAAATAATATACACTATTCTCCAGAGAAAATATTTGTTCTCTGATTTCTGAAAATATTTTGTTTAAAATTGTGACAAGAAAAATACTGGGTATTAAAAATGAATAATGAAAGCAAGCTTTTTATTTACACAGAATGTTTGTAATTTGGACAGAATTTGTTGATGTTTGCTAGAGAATAGATCAAATAGTGCGGCAGGAAAAAATGTGTGAAAGTTGTTCTTTTTTGAAAATATAAAAAAGTTGATTTTCAAAACGGTTTTTACACAGAATTAAATGTGATTCCAATTTCTTAAGGTGATTGCAAAAATGTAAATGGGAACTGATAACCTGTGTATTTGAATTTTAATCAAAATAAGGTTTGAAACATTTTGTACTCAACAAATATTTCAAAGAGCTGCCCTGTCCAATCCCAAAGGCTGTTGAAATCAGTAAGGCCACGATTAGTACAGCATATTTAGATGATCATCTTACATCAAGAATCAGTCACAAAAGTGTATTTTTCTTTTGTTTATATTGATTTAATGTTAATTTAATTTAATGATGTTTGGACATTAAAAAGTATCTGTATTTTTTAATGTAAATTACATGTAAAAGCATGAAATGTTCTACATATCCTTCATAAAACTGTTTTGTTTGCATTTACCACATATTCAATGTGATGCAGCTACTGGTTTTGAAGCTGCTCAGTGTTAATGCTTTCTTTTTCAAGTGACATTTATTTCCTGATCTTCAATACACAACTGCTAAGTGATTCTCCAATATTGGTTGAATGGCTCAAAGTATGTCGCAGTACAGGTGTCACCCCTAACTGTAGCCAAAGCCATTTTAAGGGTGGTAGGACCCTTCTACTTGCAACAGGTTCTTTCTATCCCCCAGAGCCACCAGTTGACTCACAGATCATTATTGTACATAATTACCCTCTTTTTCCTCACTTAATTACAATAATAATAATTGCTTACACTTATATAGCGCTTTTCTGGACACTCCACTCAAAGCGCTTTACAGGTAATGGGGTCTCCCCTCCATAACCACCAATGTGCAGCATCCACCTGGATGATGCGACGGCAGCCATAGTGCGCCAGAACGCTCAGATATTAGTGGGGAGGAGAGCAGAGAGTAATGAAGCCAATTCATAGATGGGGATTATTAGGAGGCCATGATTGGTAAGGGCCAATGGGAAATTTGGCCAGGACGCCAGGGTTACACCCCTACTCTTTTCGAGAAACACCCTGGGATTTTTAATGACCACAGAGAGTCAGGACCTCGGTTTTATGTCTCATCCGAAGGACAGCACCTGTTTACAGTATAGTGTCCCCATCACTATACTGGGGCATTAGGACCCACATGGACCACAGGGTGAGCGCCACCTGCTGGCCCCACTAATACCTCTTCCAGCAGCAACCTTAGTTTTTCCCAGGAGGTCTCTCATCCAGGTTCTGACCAGGCTCACACCTGCTTAGCTTCAGTGGCCAGTTGTGAGTTGCAGGGTGATATGGCTGCTGGCTATACAATAGCTATCACTGATTACCTGATACTCACAACATATGACACAAAGCATCAACAACACACAGGCAAGAACTTCATTGTTCAGAGTAACTCAAAACAGAAGTCCCTAAAAGAAAAAAAGCGCCTTTCATGAATAATCTTTGTCCAGTATCTTGGGGAGCCTCCTTCTGCCACACCAAGGAAAGACAAAACTCTGCATAGTCCCTCTATTGCCAAAACATTCTCTCCAGACCCTAGAGTCCCAAACAATATGACCTAATATGCTTCCCTCTATCTTGTCTATTGGCAACAAATGCAGGGGAGGTAGAAAAAAATAAATGAGCTTACCTCTGCTGCTCTCTGTTGAGTCCCTGAGTTCTCTCCTTTGCCCAGTAGTGCAAAATCTGTGTCCAAAATCCTTTTTCTCCCCCTAGCCAAGGCTTATGTATCCACTTTCTGGTCAGAGCTCAGAGCTGAAATAAGGAGCAGTAGTGGTCTGATGATCACAGGTATAACTAGACCCAGCAAATAGGGCTAATTAAAAAACTGCGTGCCATTGACCAGGCATAATGTTGCATCATTTCTTCTTCATTTATTCTTTGGGCTTCCTCTCTGGCTCAGCCTGTTCCACAGTCCCCAGTGTCGCCACTGACTGTGGGGCTATTAATGTGTTTCTAGGCAAAGAGTGTGTTGGTCAATCTTTGTTGATTGCCAACTGTCCTACTGCTTGTGCCAGGAAAGCTTGAGAATCTTGATTAAAGGAGAATAGAACTGGATAGACAAACAAAATCTGAGAAATATGACAATAATATGCAAAGTCAATATAGCCCCCATAGCACTGTCCATCCACTGTCCCCCCCCCCCCCCCAACATCGGAGGATATTTTTATTTTTAATACATTTACTTCCTTTACCAAACTATTTTAATTTCCTTCAACTCCACATATTCTACACAACACTCGATATTTACAACTTTGTGTCTTTTTTTTCCACAGGAACAATAAATTACAATAACTGCTCATAAGTAACAATTAAGCAATATCCTATCTCTATACTTTATCTCTACGTTTTAACAGGAAACAGATATATAGAATATATTAAGTAGTTGTAAGGACAAATACCTAATTTTCACATTTTCTTATAGAACACCAAAGAATACACAAGACAGATACATAGAATTCTAACAGTTAATCATTGTACATGGTGGTGCAGATGAGAAAGGAAGCAGTGACTTCCACAGAGTTAAGACAACTTGAGCAGCAGGCAGCTTACTATTATCCTTCTTCCACATCCTGCCACCTGACCCAATCTGTATTCCTCTCAACTGTGTATAAGGCTGAATCTCTTATTCTGTCAAGGTGGGTTCCAAACTTCCCCATCAATTAGTTTCCCCCATTTATGTTGAAGGTAATTAATATACTTTTGATCACTTGAAATTAGTGTTTCAAGGTGCCAGTGGTGTTTTAGAAAAATCTTGAAACTGTTTAGGTTTAAGTTTCTTGTGGATTTTGCATTAAAGACAAAGGCGTTTCCTAACATTATAATTAAGTTTCCAGTATCATCTGAATTATTTCTTAAGTCTCCCAAAAGTACATTTACAAGCTATACTTGGCAACACTGTATGGAGAAATCCAATGCTCAGTCTGAGTCCAAAATAAAGCCACCTTTGGACAAAACCTATATAGGTGAGTTACATCTTCCTCCTCTATATGGCAAAACCTACACATACAGTAAGGGAGTTTTCCAAATCCCATAGATTAAGCATTTTTCTAGTCGCTAATATAGTAGTAATTTAAATGGAATAATCCTAATAGAGACATCCATGGTAGTTCCAAATATCAAGTTAAAAACTTAATTCCATGGAATTGGCACATCTAACATGTATTCCCAACTATTTTGTATCTTTACTGGACAAGACTTCAACCCTTTACTCTCCATAAAATAAGTGTAGATCTTTTTATTAATTTTGATATTTTTCAACCACATGTGATGTTTTTATATGGAATGGGGCAGTAACTATATTTTTGGTATTTCCTTTCTTCAGGATCATTTTCCATCTTTTAGAAATTGAGAGTTGATTAAACTCACTTCTTTGCACTCTGTGACATGTTCTAGACTTGCTGCTGAGTGGGGTACAAAGTTAGTTGTACTCCAAACAACTAAACTATAAAGAAACTGGTTTAAGCGTAAACATTTTGTTTTTTGCAGGTAACAGGACCTTTGCTTCCAGAAAGCAATAGAGGCCAAGGTTTACTTTAAGATAAACACCTGCTACATAATTGGGTGTTTCAGGTGTTGTCCAGGATATACTGTATAAGTGAACAAATGTGATACATATGAGTAAAGGAATGTACAAATCTAGTAAGCTAAGAAAAAAGTAAAACATCAAAATTCTATTTGAGATCTGATTATCATACATTAGACAACAAATGTAAGGAATAACAATTATTCTCCTTTAAATATATTTTTTTAATTATTACATATCAATATAAAAATGGAAATTGGGGATATATAATTAATCTTTGATAATATACATGTATACCAATGCATTCCAAACGAATATATACTAAATACCGGTTTACACCCTTACAGTTTTTACACTGTACCTACACTTTTTTTCACTAAAAGTTATTTATTGTTTTTTAATATGGAGCAATATTATTTTACAACCTAAGTTCGGGCCAGATAAGGAAAAAGAAAACTGTAGAATTATATTTTATATATAAATTGTGAATTTCCAAGACATCAATAAGATTTAACGATAACGATTAGCAAGATGTATTTATCTTGTATCTGCTATATACTATATACAGTATATTAATCTCTCCTCAAACAAATTCTACTCACATCTATAGTAATATCAATAGCAAAATCTGAATAATTTTTGTTAATGTTGTGTTCTGGGTCTCATACGAATGTGTACAGACTGGTAACATTTATTGTCCTTCATTTGGTAGAGCCACTTAATCTGACTACCGAGTGAGTATAATTGCTGAATAATGACTTATTTCATTAGATAAGCAGCTCAAAAACTCATGATATTTAACTAGATAAATGGATCCTTGCTGAGTGAAAACCAACAAGCTTCACAATAATCAGGCAGGAACTTCTAGTTGATGACCAAGAAAGAATAGAAGGATAATATAGGAGAACAGAAGACAGCAAGTTACAGCTTTACAGGTGATTTTTTTTGACAAATCAAAAATTTTCAGGTACGGGTAAGGAAGGGACTTAGACTAATTCTGGGGAAGGAGCTAGATGTTTAATACTTTTTTACTATTTACTTTTCCTTTTGAGATTTGACAGATAGATGTCTCACTGTTGTTTATTTGAATGCATTTTGTTAGGTACCAAGTGTTGTCTCTATTAAGCATCACGTTTGAGGGTACTGTATGTTGTAGAAAATACGTATTTTTTCATAATGTAGTCTTACTTTCCCTTATAGACCTCTGAGTGTATTAATGTGGTCCTTTGTTGGGACCACATTATGTGAGTTCTATTGTTGGGCTTTAATAACTCATTTCAATTAGAATATATTAGCTGTAAGTTTTAGTTTGTGTGTTTGAAGTTTATTTGTAGGTTTGTACAATATGTTTTCTTTTTAAATATTACCTATTTACTTCTCCAGCAACAATTTGTTCACATGAGAATTAAAGAAGCCACTTGACCTCACACCAGTGCTCAGACCAGCGGGAGAGTGTCATTTAACTTTAAAAACTTCTTGTAATCAAATTGGTGTCAGGACTAACATTAGACACCATTTTTTATTAGGACTAAAATACATTTTTGTTAATGAATATAAAGATGATCTTGTTATATTTACAAAGATGTTCAAGTAGGTACAGTACAGTAGCTGCATCAGCATGCATAGGCTGGAAAGGCACAGGTAAAGGTTTATTCCATGTTTCAAAGATGAGAAAAAAGGCACAACATTTTGGCTATGGAGCCCTATTCACGTGTGACACTTTGTTTATGTTTGTTTTCCTTTGTTATATTTACCCTGTCTATAATAAATATAATGCTTGCATATTTTTCTTTTCTTTACTTTCTGTCCAGAATCTAGCAAAAAGCCAAACAGTAAACATTATTTTCCTGTTATTGTAGATCTACTGGCGACCACACAAAGTCTGTTCTGAAAGGTGACGTTACCTGTCTTTAGCTAGAGGGCAAAAAAAGTTCATTTATCATAGAAAGCATGTTTATCACAGACAGGTTTAAAGAGCTCAGAGCAAGACCTTGCTCGCTGTCTTAAGCTGCTCTTATTGAAACTTCACTTTCCTCTTCTGCCAAAGCCAGACACCTTTGGGCATACAAACACGTCTGGCAGATCAAAGAGAGAGTAATAAAATAATAACTGAACAAAGGAAGGAAAAAATGTTGTTCTCTATTTGGGACAACAATGAGTATGGCTCAAAACAGTTTCCCTGTTCTGGTCCTAGAGTAGCAACATGTTTTGTAGATTTTGATTAATCTGAAATCTTAGATTTGCCTTTTGAATTCTTAATTTAACCTGTTCCTTGTTTTTAACTGTTTGCTACATTTTTGTTTTGGTTTTAGAAATAAGTTTCTGTTCTATGCATACTATTTCCAAGAAGTTTGGCAGATCTCTGTCAGTAAAACCAAGAGCAAGTGAGATTGTGTCAAACTCCCCCCAAATAAGCATTCTTGGTGCAGTATAGTCTCACTGGTTAAACTCCACCTGGTTATGTAAACAATAATCCTAAATGAGAAGCTATCTACAATTTCAACATCTGACACAGAGTTCATGGTAATTTCTAACACAATCCTACTATTTCAAAGCTGAAGCTGTTTAAATAAGCAAATAGTCTGTTTAAATACTTAATAAGCATAATTAAGAAAGAGCTCAGCTGGACTGAAAACCAAAAGACAGAACAGTACTCCAGGACCTTGATTTTGAAGAACTAAGCTAAAAGACATTTCTTTCTTCACAGAATGGCAACACTGCATACATAAATTATAAAGATTTTAGATGCACTTATATAATCAGCAATGAAGTAGCAAAGCATACCCACAGTTTCTACAGTGGAGGCCTATAGTTTCAGTAGTATGAAGATATACTTAAATTGGATATGCTGAGCATTAAAATTTGACACTCTGTTCACACATGTATATTTTTAGAAAGATAAAAAAATAAATATTTTGGATATTGATTAAATGTTTTTGACATAATTGTGATAACCATTTATAACTGGCTATGATATACTCAAGAGGCTTTATGTTGGATAAGCACCAAATAATTTATTAATGAGCTACCATTACTATTCTGCTCAGGTTATTTTGTGTGTATTAAGGTTACCCAAACAGGCTACCACAGTGAATGTTAGAACAGATAAAAGATCTATAGAACAACATTAAAAAATAACTCTCTGTTGGGCCTTCTTACATATGTCATTTTCGCTGATCATTTGCTGTATTTTCTGCAAAGGCTAGCTTGCAATTAACAATAGTTCCAAGATATTTGTAACTTCACAATGTCAGTTTCTTTCTCCTCAATGACTGTTAGTTTTGCAGCTGGTGGTTGCTTTCTATAATCAATGACCATATCTTTGTTTTTTTGTTATGTTGAATGGTGTAACAACTCCTTTTTTCAACAAAATAATCCACCACATGCCCATTATCAGTGTCCATATCTTGGAGGAGATTGATAATGACAGAGTCAAATGTCTATATAAAGAATTTACCAGATGTGGAATAGCACAAAGTCCTGGGAAGAGATGGCAGAATAACAATGTTGCTCCAATACAAAACCATTTACCCTCACTCTTTTTAATCTGTTGGTCAAAAAGACTAATATCCAACCTACAATTTTAAAATCTAGATTAGAATTTGAGAGTAATCTCTCCTCTAACAAGTGTGGTCAAATGATGTTAAAGGGAAATCTGTAAATATAAACCTGGTATGTGTCTTCTAGATAGATGTGTACATAAGAGATCCAATCATGTGAGCATGTAGCATCCTCGACTCTTTAATCCTTGTAGGCAAATCACAGGGGATCGAGTAGGCTCCTACCTGGTGGAGCACATTGCTTTTAACAATTTTTCAAGTTCAAGTTCAAGTTTTTTTTCAGTTCAGCCATATACAAGTATACAGAGGAGCGATATATCGTTCTCCAGGTCTACGGCGTGAATACAGACAGACACTGACAAGACAATGCCATAGACAATGTAGACATAGACATTTCTGACAGGGTACAGAGTACATAAAGTGCAATGTGTATAGTGCAATTAACTTTACAGGATTGTGCAAAGAATGTATCAGACAGTATGCCTGACATTAGGCAAAAAAGAACTAAGTTTCCAGATTTGGAGTAGGTGCAGTAGGTACCAGGGTGTTGAGGAGCTTGACAGCCTGTGGAAAAAAGCTGTTATGCAGTCTGGTGGAGCTGGCCCATAAACTGCGATACCTTTTACTAGATGGTAGGAGGGCAAACAGGTTGCAGGACAGGTGGGAGGAATCGTCCTCAATGCTGGAGGCTTTGTGTGTGCAGCGTTTGTGGTATATGTCCTGAATGCATGGAAGGGAGGCTCCAATTATGTTTTCTGCTGTATTGAAATTTCGTTGCAGGGACTTGCGGTCCGAGACCTTACAATTCCCAAACCAAACAATGATACAGTTTGTCAAGATGCTCTCGATCGTACCTTTATATAATGTGGATAGTATGGGGGGGAAGGTTTGCCCTTCTCAGTTGCCGCAGGAATTGGAGATGTCGTTGTGCTAGGGAGGTTGTGTTGATGGTCCAAGTGAGGTCATCTGTGATATGCCCACCAAGAAACTTAATACTTCTAGCTGTCTCCACAGGGGAGCCATTGATGTGCAGTGGGGAGTGATCAGCGCGGGCCCTTCTAAAGTCAATTATCATCTCTTTTGTCTTATTGACATTCAGAAACAGTTGTTGTTGAGGCACCAGTCCGCTAGTTGCTCCACCTCCTCTCTGTATGGTGCCTCATCGTTGTTACTAATGAGGCCCACCACTGTCGTGTCATCAGCAAACTTTTGGGCACTTTCTGCTGATTCAGAGACAATGAAACATAAAATTGAGCTGCTCAGCACATGATCTCCATACTTGCAACGCTGATGTTATCAGGTTCATGATTTTTGTTTACTTTTGTTTTCTTGAAAACATTTGAGACTCACTGTGTATCAAATTCAGCTTTTGTGGAGGTGGTGAGCTTTTCTTTAAACTCCCATATTTCTCCACTGAAGTCATTCTTGTTAGACCCGAGGTAAAAACTATTGACAGCTGTCTAACAAGAATGACTTCAGTGGAGAAATTCAGCCCTCGATATTCACCATGTTTTTGAAGAGATTGCCTTTGTCCTGCAGCCCCACCATAGTTTTTATACTACTTTATGCAGTTCTCAAATTATTAATTCTGAGTTCACCTTTAGTTATATCTTTAAACTTTAATTTTGCTTTTCTTATTTCTTTATTTAACTTCAGATCTGATTTTCATTTTAAAAGAATCATGACCTTGTTGTGAAGCAATGTACTTGTTTACCCTTGTTTACCTATTACTTGATTAAACTTGAACAGATTTCATAAGAATCACAATTTCTTCACACAAAATACACATAATGTAACGGGAGCCGGTCCAGGATCCCGTGAAGCTTAGTTCAGGACCCTATGCAGACGGTATAATCCTGAAGTAAGTGGAGAAGAACAACAGGGAGGAGAAGACGTGGATCAGAATGGGCTGACAGACAGGGGAGTGTGACTATGGTGATGCAGTGCTCGGGGGGCGTGGTGGAGGCGAATTAATCCAAAACAGTCCAAAAAGGGAAACGAGGACACAGTCCAATATCCACAAACCGGGAGGTCCATCCAAGACAAAGGCAAGAGTAAAAATAATGAATGGGGACAAGAAACCAGGAACAAGGAAGTTAAAAATAGACTGACGAGGCCAGGCGCTCTGAGCCCCGGACTCAGCTGGGTCTGGACACCAATAGTTGGCCTATGCCCTCAAGTTGCGGACGAATGGGTGACTTGATGCTAGGCGGGCCTCTGGGTGTCCATCTTCCAATGCAGAGCCAGGAGTAGCGAGAGCACCAGGCTTAAATAAGGAGGCACAAACAGAGGGCAGGTGCTCATAATCAGCTAAAATACAAAAGGGCCGGAATACCCTTAAGAGGAGGAATTCCAATCGTGACACATAACTACAAACCACATCTGTGAGTTCATCACAATATTTTAAAAAAACAGACCCACATGTGCAATCAAAACAGTGCTTTTTGTCATATGACCAGATTTTATTTGCTGCACTTGCACTTTTCAGTGATGTCCTGCAGGTTGGCATTAAGAGCACAGTTACGCTTGCATGAAGTGGAGCTTTTGCAGTAGCCTTGTATGAGTAGAGGTGTAGCACAAAATCAGAGTTCTATTGTTTTGACTTGGACAGTTGACATATTGGTAGAAATTGTTCAAAGACATCCTTAAATTGTAGTAGTTACAATCATCTAGAATTAAATTAGGTGCATCAGGGGACAGACATTGCAGAGAGTGAATTACATTACAAAAGCTCTAACCGCACTTGTTTCATTTGCATTTCGATGAATGTACACAAATGTTATGAATATCTGTGGGGAATTCTCTGTAAATAAAAAGGTCTTACTGATACTGACAAGCAACTCAATATCAGGCAAACTGATCCTCTCACATACTATAACATTGCTAAACTGTCTTTTGTTGATACACAGACAAACACCTCCTCCCCGTGTTTTTCTTGTTACTGTGAGCCAAGTCTCTGTATAGGCCTGTAAACCAGTGTCCCTGTACATGAGATAGTTGACATTTGCTTGTAGCACATTAACCTTGTTTCTAAGAGGCTGAACATTACTCAGGATTATTGATGGCAGAAGAGTCTGGCAAAGCTGTTTGTTTTTATTATTCAAACAAATTTGGCTCCCACTATTCCAGCCTAGTTATTTTAAATTGCTTGCATTGTTGCATTTTTTCTTGTCGATTGTTGTGATCTCTGCTGAAACAGCGTTCTGCAGAAATAGGTCCAGAGATTCATCCCTTGGACATCCCATGCCATTAAAGCTGGAATTCCCTAGAGCAGTGGTTCTAAAACTGTGGTATGCGTACCAGCAGTGGTACGCGGAGCGCAGCCAGCTGGTATGCCATATCACCCTGGAACTTTGTTGTGTGCGCTGAAAAATCGGGACGGGTTTTCATATTTTCTATTTTAATACGTGTCGAATACGCAGCCTATGTACTGCGATACAGTGCACGCTAATACTTCAGTGGACACAGAGCTACTATGTAATTCTATACCACTCTATAGGAATGCGTGCTACGGACTCAAGTGACCGATTGTATTTAAAACAAAAGCTATCTCCAGCAAATAGGGAGGTAGGAGAATGTGCATGATTTTGGAACAATGCCAATGTTGTAAACACAAGAATGCATAGAAATATGTGCTACGAACGCTGGTAATCTTGTGAGCACAGGAAAGCGTGATAGATAACAGAAAAATATTTAAGAACTGTTCCAAGTTAATTTGAGAAAAATACACAGAGCGTCTTTGTGTTTCACTCCCATGCGCATGAAATAAAAACTTAAAATAAATACGGAAATAGAAACGGAAACACGTAAACATGCAAGCTTGCGGATTGCTAAAGCAGGTAAGCCCCACACTATTTTTGAAGAACCTTATTTACTGTTGGCAAAAGAGCTGACACGTATTATGTGTGGAGAAAAAGCTGCTAAACAGCTCGACCTGCTCCCCCCCCCGATAGACACAGTGACTCCTAGAATTATTGACATGGCGGATGATATTAAAAGTACGTTGATAGAGCGCGTTAAGATGAGCCGATGTTTTTCACTGCAATTAGATGAGTCTGTAGTCAATTTGGCCAATTTGCTCGTTTACGTTAGATACAAGTTTGAGGCTACGTCCCATGAGGACTTTGTGTTCTGTAAGCCACTACCAACAGGAACTACAGGAGAGCACATATTTCTGCTTCTGAATGAATTTATCGAAGAGAATGGCATCGACTGGATAAAATTTGTCAGAGTTTGTACAGACGGTGCTAGAGCAATGACAAACTGACATAGTGGTGTAGTTGCACGAATTAGAGAGGTTGCTCCAGAAATTAATTGACACATTGTAACATTTACCGCGAGACCTTTGCCGTCAAGAAAATGCCTGACGATTTAAAATCTGTTAGACTCTGTTGTGAATTGTATCAAGGCTCGAAAAATGAATTCACATCTGCTTTGCTCGACTAAACAGGCTCACCCCTCTCACTGAAATGGTGCTCTTTTATTATTTGTTGTTGTTACTGTTTTTTTTTCTGTAAAACGCTTTCAGAAGCCACCTTTAAAGGCGCTATATCAAATAAAGTTTATTATTATAATATTTATTATATGTATGTGTGAGTGTGTGTGCACACGCGCTCATGTTGGTCATTGAGAATTTCTGGGGTTCCTATGAGATGATGACTTGTAGGTGGTACTTGGATGCTTTGGTTGGATTAGGGGTGGTACTTGGTCCAAAAAGTACCACTGCCCTAGAGTATTGAATCTTGTTTGTGTATGGAAAACATTTCAGGCAAACTCATTATGTAGGTTAAATAAGAACTGCAATTCCAATTTCTCAGACCTGTTATTAAATCTCAGTAACAAAATAAATTCATTGATGTTATAGAAAAAATTAAACGTTTCGAATTAAGCCCAAAATCGTGAACTTTGTGAAAGTACTGTAAGTCGGATTGTGAGATGATTCGGCCCTTCCGCCTCACTAGGTTCCATAAAGACTAATAATAATGTGATGAAGGACCATATAAATACAGGTTGTGCAACAGACATTTCACTGCAGACCCTTACAACATGATCTGCATGCAAAGTACAGTAGTAGTATTTGTCGGCAAGACCGTGTTGAAATCGAAAGCAATATTTCTATTGGATTATAAGAGATGTATTCACAAGCCTGCTTGTTTATGATGTGATAGGGCCGCACATGTCAGTGGAAGTTTTGTTGCCTTGTTCTGAATAGCAGAAAATGGTGTTGCACATACCTGGAAATGTATTCTATTTTGTGTTGTAAATTGGAAGTTTTACAAGTTACCTTCTACATTTTATTTTTATTGCAGTTTGAAATGCACTTATCAATACTCATAAAAATAGCATTGCAGTTCCCATTCAGTAAAAGTACCTACATTTTCTATTAATCTCACATACACAAAACTTTAAACAAGTATCTAAGCTATAAATGGACACACTACTTTACAAATAAAAAAGTTAAGGTTTCTTACCACCAAACATATGACAAAAACAAACTGCTTTCAGTCATTACCACAGCAGCACCCTTAACTAAACCCACCCATCAATCTTCTTACCCAGTGGTTCCTAAACTTTAATGCAACCTTTGGTTCTCAAAATATGTTTTTGTACCCCTCGTCAAACATTTTTGAAGTAGTTTGTGTTTTTAAATATTCCAAAAAAAATCTGACGTCTCACACCCCAGAAAGGGCATCTCCTTCCCCCAGGGGTGTGTGCTCACGGGTGAAAAATGACTATTCAATCCCCGAGAATTCTGGGTCTCGGGGGAGCTGGAGCCTATCCTGACTTCAACAGGTACCAGGCAAGGTAGACCCCAGACAGAATACAAGTCCATCACAGGGTGCGGCGAGACACAGATAGGCACACACTCAAACTAAGGTTAATTTTCCCAGAAACCTACTGTATGTTTTTGGACTGTGGGAGGAAACTGGAGCACCAAGTGGTGAACATGAGGAGAACAAACGAACATGAGGAGAACATACAAACTCCGTGCAGATAGGACCTTAGGTTGGGAATTAAACCCTGGGTCCCATACTGCGAAATTACTATTTGATGCTAACTTTTTGGAATCGTATTAGAAAAAATTAAGTTAAGTTAGACAAGAGTCAGGATCAAATCTAGTTAGATCCACATGTTACCACACCTTTATCACATACTATGAATATACAGAAATAGTAGAATCTATGGTAGATTACATAGATTTATAGTAAAATAACTTATCATATTATTTTTCTTCATTTCCAAAGGTTCCAAATAGGATCCTGACAATGACAGAAAAAAGAATACTTCTTTCAAATTAATGTTCTTGGACTATTGAATTCCAAGACCAAAGAAATCAATTTCATGGTGTACAGATAGAATTTCAGAGATTTTAAAGTCATATCATTTTTCTTCTTCTTGATGCAGATTGAAGTTTGCCTCATGATCTTCTGTGAATAATACATGAAAATTTGAAATAAAAATTAGAGAATTGTTTTTTGTGTTATGGAGAGTTAAGGGTTCCCTAAATGCTGAAATCTTAGTATATGAAAAGGCGATAAATTATTTGTTTCCAAATTTAGAATTAGGAACTAAATTAGGAATAGATTCATAAATCAGAGTTTTCTTCTCCAATTTAATTGTTTCTTAGTTTCTGTCAGTAATGTGTTTTTGTACTAATGTCATGCACACAGGCTTTTATTACTTTGGCATCAGTATAGCAGTCCTTCTTTTATCAGTTTTTAAATTACTGTACACCACTA
Organism: Lepisosteus platostomus; assembly: GCF_059453375.1. NCBI lineage: Eukaryota > Metazoa > Chordata > Actinopteri > Semionotiformes > Lepisosteidae > Lepisosteus > Lepisosteus platostomus. Next base: position 33,736,522 of record NC_142614.1, read on the forward strand.
TTTAAGCAGTTTGGGAGGTTTGATACATGCTGTTAGTCAACCATTCTTAATAAAAACATATTGAGTTCTTCCTTTGATTTTTTTAAAGGAAGGTCATTTGAAAATGGGAAATCAAACTTCACCAGTGATACAGTATGTGTTCAAACTTTCTGACCCAAAATGAGAACTGTTCAGAACCAAACCTGAAATATCTTATATAACAACTAAGAAATACCCTGAATGCCTTTTAACCTCTATGAGAAAATGAGCTTTTAGTTGTTTCCTCCAATATTTAAAACACAGTTTCGGTCAGTGCTATATTTGACAGTATCTAACATTGTGATCTATTTACTGTGTGAGCACAGCTCACAAGAAAAAGCACACATTTCACACAAAGCAGAGGTAATGTGGGCAACTGCTGGGAGAATTATACTTCTTTAAAAAGGGAGTGACTGCAAGGATGTGATTGCGTGAAGATGTTTCACAGATCCTAGACTAGTAATGACTTGTGACATTTAAGAGCAATGAAACAGGAGACAAGCAAATCAGTTGCTTCAATCAGTTGCTTCAAACAACAGGCATGTTTCATTACCTTCGACAGTTATGTGAGCACAGCGCAGGCCCCTTTGGCAGTTAATCCTTTCCTTAAATGAAAGTAAGCTTTTGTCTTTTCTCAGATATGTTAGCCCCTATTAAAAAGACCTGCATAGACAAGGTAAGGGAGTCATAAGAAATGTAAACCTTGTACACAACACCTTGTACACTCTGAAACTGAAGCTTAAACCCAACTTAGTTGAAGAGTGCTGTTTATAAACGGACCATGGTGCAGCATCAAGTAATATTGTTTAAATTATGAAAACATATTGTATTCCTGCAGAGATTAAATATTTATTAATGATTCGTAGTATCATTATCTATATCTTGGAAATGTTTAACATTAGCTTGGTATCATTAGAATTATCATATGCTTTAATATCTAAATTGTAAATATTTAAGCTCGCTATCATCTGGTGTCTCCAGATGAGTAAGTCAGAATAATAAGGGTTCTTACCACTGATGTTTGTTTTAGACTCACACTAGACATTGTATGCCAGCCTCCATACTGTGTACTCCATGAACAACACAGCATGGGGTGAAATTAACTTCCCCAGACATCTGAATTTTCCAGTGGTTTTATTTACAGCCATTGTCCACTATACATTCACAATGCTTTTGCTCTTGTCCGTACTCCACATGTGTGCAACATGATACACTTACAACCATCTGATCCCTTTGTCCATCCCCTCATTCACTCAGTTGTGTCAAAGTTATGATAAAATATTATCACTTTGCATAAGGAATAACATCTTATTACATTACAGTTGATTCTGTAATGTTACAGAGCTCATATATTATTATATTATAGATATAAAGAAGGTATAGAAAGTGATACCCTATGACAAGTCACAAAGAAAATGAACTTCAGACAGAAGCTGAAATGTATTGAAATGAACTTCGCATAATGCATTTCTAATACACTTAAGTCCTGCTATTTTAACTTTAGCAACATGTAAACAAGTTTAAATTTCAATACATGGAAGTTATTAACAGATGTTTAGGAGGGATAACAATGGCAAGTCAATCATACATAGCTGTACCTAATTACCATCATTATGAAATTTGCTATTTATGTATATATAGAACTCAAACACCTCCCTTCACATTCATCTCAAGCATCTCTCCTCTACTACCTCTATCTTCACTTTGTTGCTACTTCTTGGTTTGCCTTTTCTGAATGGGGTTCAAGCCTCCTCATCCTATGGCTAAGATAAGATAAGATCATATTATTTTATTAGCCATATACAATTTCTTGAATTAGGAATTTGTCTTTTCTCATTCCCCAGCTTGCTCTCCATGAGACACACATGCACACAGTCGGGGAGAGAGAAGCTTGGGGTCAGAGCACAGGGTCAGCCATTTATACAGTGTTTCTGGAGCAGCTGGGGTGAAGGGCATTGCTCAGGGGCCCAACAGAGTAGGATTTCTCTGTCAGCTGCAGGCTACGAACTGACAACCTTCCAGCTACAGGCACACATCCTTAGCCACAGAGCCACTGCTCCGCCCCATGGCTACCTGTTAACCAAGCAGGTTAAGCCAAACCTATCCTCACCAAGTATTTCCAAACATTCACGAAGCATTCAGTTCTTGGATGGTGTTGTCCCTGGTGAAATTAGTAACATTAGAACTGGCTGTCATTTTTACATTTTTCATACAGTTTTGGAGTCTTTCATTGAAGTCAAGTTCTGTCTGGCACTGAATCTCTGAAGCAAAATATGAAAACTGAATATACAGCACACACATGACTTCTCTGAGACAGGTGCTTGTTATTTTACTTTGGTATTCTGAAAAGGAACTTAATTATAAAGAGCATGAAAGGCTTCTTGTGATGCTCACTAGCAATCCAAATGGAGTTTGTCCACATTTTTAATACTCCCACAGCCTCCAAGCCACCAACCTATGACCTCCAGGTACAGTAGCATTGCTCAATGTGAAGACTTCTACCAGCTGAAACACTCAATAACCCTTGTTTTATATTTTTCCTGGATGCATAGATGTCTCTATATCAATTGTTTCAATGTAGTGTTTTACATATACACGTGTATATGTTACTTTACTATTTTCTTGACATATAAAGACTTAGAAATCTCAGTTTTATAACTGTTAAAGTTATATTCCCAAATGTCCTCTGGCTATAAAGATGAAAGGTGGTTTCTCCAGTTCAATCCTCACTATCAAGTAGACTGAGATAAAAACACTTGAGTTTTCACTATATTTTAGATTATCTTCTGTGCATCTGCTATAATTGATATGCTTTGGAAAACAGTTCAGTGGACTTTAATAAGGTAATGTATGTGACTTTCTTTATAACTCCTGTTACAAGGGTCAGCTGTGGTCTGAAATTTTGGTTTCTGTGTTGTGAAAGCCAGACATATAAGCTTCGTGTAATTTTCTAAAGCTGTTCATCTCCACTATACTAGCAAATTATATGTTTACTAAAGATATCTGTTTTCCACAGCTCTCACTAGTTGTAGGAATGTGAGAGCCCCGAGGATAAGCAGAACAAAGAATAATGAGAAACGGGGACTCCTAAGTTTCAACCACACTGCTTCACCATGTGGCACATAGCAAAATTAGTAAATTTTAAGTGCAGATTTAATATCTATTACAAAAAGTTAAGTGTTATTTTTAAGACAAAAATAGTTTCTTTTAAAATATGTAGAAATGTTGGAATTAATTTTATTTAATCAAAGTAAATGTACTTTATAATGGGTATGTTTAGTTTCCATCATTTTGAAAAAAATGGAGGCAGAATGGTGGCTCTGTGGCTAAGGATCTGTGGCTGTGGCTGGAAGGTTCAAATCCTGTGGCTGACAGAGGAATCCTAGCTATTGTTTTCAGAATAACTGAAATTATTTGCACAGTAATGTCTATATGCTTTGCATTTTAATCATAGGTGAACATTCCTCATGGCAACAGTTCATATTTAGAGATTTTGGATGTTGGTTATCACCTGCATTTAAAACTCTCATTAAGTAAATTAATCTAATTAAGTCAAGCTCAGATGTCCAAAGGTTGTAAGCTGAATTTAATTACCACAATTATTTTTATTCTTTTACGGTTGTTTCCATCTTAAACTGTATTGAATTGTATAGAATGCTAGTTTTGTGAAAATATCCACATTATTGTAGTAAGGACATTTCAAAGATACTTGGTTCCTCTGTTCCAGAACTGTTCCGGGTTAATTGGGGTTCTTAAAATTGTATAGTGGACCTATGAATTCTGGCTTTGCAGAAACAGCTTTATCCTTCTTGCTGTGTTAAATATGTTGTGAAAAAGCATCAAGTGCAATGTTTTTGTTATCGCGTATAGACTTCCCTTTACAAAGAAGCTCTTCTGTAATGTCTTTGTTGACCCCTGTACATAGAAACTCTTCCTCCACATCTTCAGCTTAAAATTATGCTTTTTATACATTATAATGCAAGTAATAACAAAATTGTATATTCAATATTATTTAGAAACTATGGTAATTCCAGAAACTGTACTTTAATGTGATGCAATTCACAAAATAAAATATTGTTAAACTAAGATGTTTCTTTAGGCATGAATGATTCCCAGCATCTTCTATGAAAAGCCTACTAGTCTGGTACTTACTGAATAACTGCCTGTGAATCTATCCAAGCAGGAGGGCACAGTTGTTTTGTATGAAAAACTCATGACTGTAACGATCCATTGATAAGATGTTGGTTTTAGTGGAGACATGTCAGTAGTTCACATCCTGACCCTGCTGACTGCTTTGGGAAGCTGAATACCAGGATTGATGCCACACATTTCCTATCTCAGCAGTGCCAGACTTTTAAGCCAACATCCTGAAGGATGGGCATGTGTGTGACCTCTGGTAAGGGGATTAGGAAACAGATTTACAGACTTACTGTTACTTCATTATTCCCAAATTGTTACAAGAAGAACCCATTTGTGCCTTGGTTAAGTGCTCTTGACAAATGAGTAGTTATAGTAGTTATAGATAATAGTAGTTTAAATATACAGTAATAAGATGAAAGTATTTTTAAAGCTGCTGCGTGGTGACAAATACCTGTCTATATGCTGGAAATGTAAATAAAAATGTTCCCTTTTTTCTGTTTAGAAACCAACTAATGCTTGTTTAGAAGGCATGAAGTTTGGTTCAAGCAGGAAATTTTGTGACACATTATGTAGATATTATATATAATCTACCACATTACTTTTAGAATTGCATTGTTTTCCCTATATAATGCACTTAATATAGGAATGTGACCTTTATTGCAATACATATTAGTTTGCTTCATCTATGCACAAGAAAGACCATGTCTGTCTTAGCCTTGGCTGAGACTAGTTACTGTGGTAAGTATTTTCAGTATTAGTGGTGGACACTTGCGCAAAAGTGACTCATGTGTTATGTGAAAAACATTTCTATTTATTCACCTTGTGCAATAAACAGCACAGAAATGTGAATTTATTTATGCAGAAACATGTTCTGTAACTTACAATTTGATAGAGGGGTTAGAGAGGCTGTTTGTGGTGAAAAGCATACCTCAATACAAAAATAAATGCTAAACAGGAGATGAGCAAAGACTCACCAAAACCTTAGTCTCTGGTTCTGTAAATATCACCATTTATTAATAGGAATCAAATTTTCTATTGCTAGTGTGAGGTACAAGCGAGCACTAGACTACACAGCAAAAAGCTGAGAAGTAAACAGGGGAGACGTACTGCTATGAGGTAGCATTCATGATTGTTTCCAGGAAGCAAAGGCAAACCTGTAATGTGTGAAAAGCTGCAGCTTCATTACATCAAAAGCATGTTATTGAGCTACAGTTTTGGTAGGATTTAACTTGCTTTTTACATTTTAATAGAAAATAATAAACCTTCATAGCATAATTCACAGCTAAATATTTTGGATGTATCACAAATGAAGCACTAATCATATTTCCAAAAAGAAAAATGACCCACAGATTTTTCACAGATTAGAAATGTCATCTACTAATTTTTCATTGTGTATAAGGACAGAAAAAGCACACTGAAAAGAGAAGTGGATGCAGTACTAAACAGTCTCTTTTTTGCTGAACTGATGACTGAAAATGTCCTACAACTTTTGATAGATAGATACTTTATTGATCCCGTGAGGGAAATTGCAGTGCAACAGCAGCTTAACACAGATAACACAGCCACAGTGTAACAAATTATATAATAATAGTACAATACATACAATACAATACAAGAGTTACTCACAGTCCGGACACACAAAGAACAAACTAGAACAGAACAGTACACAGAAAAATCGTATCACACATTTGAATATATATATATAGATATAAATGTATTGCACAGGTCCCTGGCATATATTGCACAAAAAACGGTTGTAAACGGGAAAAGAAAAAGAAAGAGAACAGATGTAGCAGTAGATGTGTAGATGCGTTCAGTCCAGAAACAGGTCACTGTCAATGTTGCCTCTGCCCATACGCAAGGTGGATGCGTTGTACAGTCTTATGGCAGAAGGCAAGAATGACCTCCTGTAGCACCGCGGATGAATCAGTCTATTGCTGAACGTGCTCTTCATTTCTGCAAGCCTGTCATAGAGGGGATGGGAGATGTTGTCCATGATGGCCTCTAGTTTGGACACCATTCTCCTCTCAGCCACTACCTCCAAGGGGTCCAGGTCAGACCCAATGACAGAGCTTGCTCTCCTGATGAGCTTGTTCAGCCTTTTAGAATCCAAATTTTTAGAATTTTGTGTGATTTGTATAAGGAAGTCATCTGTCCTATTCTGAAGTTTCAAGATAAATATACAAATTATACTGTGTAAGGAATTCAACATTCATCCTGTGAATACTTTTAATCTGTTGTCACATTCCTTATAAAGATGTACTATATGTAAGATGTACTGTAAGATGTATTACTGGTATTTCAATACTGTTAAATTCTTGAATCCAATCCTGTGTTTTACTGTCAGATCCCTGTGACTTATCTATGTGACATGAAACTATTAGCTTTTTTGAACAACAAATATTGTTCCATTTCAGGTCAGTGAGCACTTTGGGAGGTCTGAAAATTGCATGTGTATGTTACAGTATACCATGCAATATAGTACACACATACCATTTCTAATAACCTAAATTATTGTGAGAAGCAAATAATGAAGACAATTTGTTTATTTCATATTGAACTGTAAATCCATATTATTAAAGTAACTTGATTGACATTTTGGTGTTTAAATCTGAAACAAAACCTTTGCTGGAATGTTCTTAATTTTTGAAAGTCATTTACATCCCGCGTTTCCCTGTATACATCTTTTAAGCAGAACTGAGTCATCATATCTGTGTGTAAATACGCTCTCTTTTCAGCAATATAACCACAGAAAACCATATGGTTGTAAAATTAACTGCATGGCTGATCTCTGGGATTGGAACAAAATACTGATCTCTGAAATTGGAACGGAATTACATACCCGGCTCCTGAACAGCTAAGAAGTTCCCACGGATATTCTTTTCACAGGTCTTGTTCCAACAGGCACATGTGGGTAAGCTTGTCCTAAGTCCTTGAAGACATCGTTCTTACCTCCCACATAGATCAGAATGTACAGGCAGATTACAAGACTTTTTGGTGTTAATGTTTCACAAATCTGTCATGTCTGAAAAACTGTGGAGCAGAAGTAGACTGAACTTTTCAATACAGATGTTGAAAATCACTTTGGCTTTTATAGAATGGCACAATTGCCATTGGGTAACCTTTGGTATCCAGAATTATCATTGAGTTTCTGACTAGTTGTAACACTGCACGTTGTAGTTCGAATGAAGAACCCTATGTTGAGTTGAGGAGCCGAGTCAGGAGAGATTTCAGGTGATCCCAAAACGTTAGGCAGAGACGTAGTCGAGGGTGAATTCCAGGTTTGATACCAAAGGTTATCCAAAAGGAGAAAGGCGGACAAATCCAAAGCACTAGACGAGGTCAAGGTCGAGGGTGAGTTCCGGGTTCGAGTATCTAAAAGCAAGATCCAAAGGTTCATCCAAGCGAGGCAAGAAGTTTCAAAGCAGCTAACAATATCGAGCGAAGTTTAGTGAAACTGAGAAGGCTTAAGTAGGTTTGGAAGTGGGGGGTGGAAGTGAGGCGCTCTGATTGGAAGAAGGGTAGATCAGTGACGTCCGAGGGGATTGCCTCCAGCTGGTGTATGATTGGGGTGAGACCGTTTGTGTGGAGGATTCCTATTAGCAGCGGATGTGACACTAGTATTTATTGGTAAAGATGTTTTATTCATGAAGCAGACAAAAAAATCATTAATGGAAAGTCAAAGCCTTTGACATTTCTTTTAAATTATTTTGGCCAGCTAAATTTTAGTTTTTCAGTCCATCTAAAATTCTATTTACAAGGGGACATTTTCTAGTTCAGTATTGTGAATATAGTGATCTACTACATGGAGTGTATTGAGTACAGTAATGGTTTAACTAAAGGTTTCCTGCCTATTATTTAGAAAACTAAAGCAGTTAATATCCAAAGTCTGGTGAGCACATCTGGCAGACAAACACAAGCCCATTAACAAGGTCCTAATGGATTCACAGTTTCTTATTTGGGAAGTCACATAGTCCAGGGTAAGAATAATAAATTCTAATGTCTATAGAATTGTCATTAGTGTGAAGGTGTGTCAATGGTCTCCATTTCTGAAGAAAACATTATTTCAATTATAAAATTAAAAGAAGATTAAAATTTAAAGGGTGCATGCACATAACTGGTAATAACAACATACACAACTGCAAAATCATAGCTTTACATTCTCTTAATTGAAATAATGAATATGAAAAGAATTTCCAAACATTGTGTTTTAGTATGAAACAATGATAGACTGGCATCTCAGGGGGGAGAGTAGACTTCCTCTTGCTGCAACTCATACCAGAGGCAATCTTACTGAACTGTTAAGATTTAGAAACTAATTAACTAACTAAACAAGTATTGTGGAACTACTTGTGTATAAAAATCAATAGGCTGTGTTTTAAATATTGAGAATTACTCTCCTAATCATATATTTAACTTTCATGAAAATATCATTTTAATCCAAAATGTCTGCTTCATATGCACAGAATAGATATATAATTTGACTTTATTAAAAAGGCCTGATTTAGGGAGTTCTTACTGGAACAGAACAATAATGCATAATGAAAATGCATTTCTAGGAGTGGGAGTTTAATACATCATCATTCCCACCTATGTCTATTCATCAGACAATGATCACCTCTTACATAATTGTAAGGAGAGATTGCAGAAAGTTCTGCATGCTGACGTTGATGGAACAATACATTTAAAGTACTGTTTGGAAACTGTTTTGGAAATGAAGGGCCAATGCAGAAACAAGTAAATAAAAGTCAAAATAAGCAAGTGGATCGGATAAAAGTAGTACCAGTGATTAGCAGCTCAGCTGGAATGAGAACAAGAGAAGAAGCAGAACGTTGCCAGTGTGCATTCCTTAATAATTAGGCATCTAATTTTTCTATTAAAACTTTCCTGTTTAATCCAGAAGTACCTCCGTAGGGGCGCTCCATCATTGACTCTTTTCCAGTAGTAGGTCCTACCACACCACCCTTCAACTGTCTCCCTCTAGCTGATTATTCAGCACCTACTCAGACCACTCCTGTTCCGCCTGGACCTGCCCTCACTTCAAACTGCCTCAGCCCAACCGCTAATCAGCATCTTTGTCCCATCCGGTCCTGTTCTTTCCCTGTTGCACCTGTCTTCCTCCCCGAGCCCTACAGTGGACTTGACCATTTGTGGATGTATCCATCGAACTAGTCTAAGGCTCATCATTAGTTCGCTAGGAATCTGGACAGAGCCGTTGGAAGCTCAAAACCCTGGTGCACTCTTGGGAGATTTGCCCTTCACGAATGCTCCTACATCTAGCACCAAGCCTTCTGTATCCAGATTCAAGCTTCCCAATAACTTGTATCCACAGCTATAGGTAGGTTGTTTAACTCTTCCACCTATCTACGTTACAACCATTGCAGATGTCCTGGTCCTCAATGAACTGGTATCCTGTCCTCGATCCAGTCAAGGAAGCATCTGTGGTAAGTCCGTTGCAATTGGCTCCAGGGGCATTCCCTGAAGACTGCATCTGAGAAGACTTCTCTAAGACTGCATGCATGGCCTGATCTCTGGACAAGACCCCCCCTGAGGGCATGCTCCTTGAATCAGCCGGCTACTGGTTCCCTTCTGGGAGTCCATCCCGACGAAGTGCGTGTGCCTGGTCTGGTTCCATTGAACGGACACGTCATCTGTGCTGGCTCATGTAAGGCTCGACACCGGTGGCCAACAATGTCACCAACTTTCTTTCACCCTAACTAAATCCATTCCTGCTAGGTGACAGCTCCAACATGATGTTTAGTACACCTGCTTAGCTGTTCCGGAGTGCTCAACCCCTCCACCATTAGACCTTTTCTGAAACCTCTGGACTTGGATTTTGACCGCAACACCCCCAGGACTATGTTTGGCAACCATTTTATAATGGATTGATATCTGTACAAAACTGAGATGAAGTGCACCATGACCATCTTAGTTTCTTTAACAGAAAGCAAGATTTATTTATTGATTGATTCGGTGTGTCATGCCACACTTCTTATACTGTATGTGCTGAATTGTTATTTAGATACGTACCCACATACAGTATGTGGAAAAAAGCAATAATCATGCCAATACCCAAAAAGCCCTGTCCCTCAGATAACAATGACTACAGGCTGGTAGCACTGACATCTGTTGTTATGAAATGCTTTGAGAGGATTATGGTATCCATGCTGTGCTCGGAAGTGAACACTGTACTGGATCCATATCAGTTTGCATATAAACACCGGTGGGGGCACCGATGATGCAATTAACAGCATTATGCATCTTGTTCTAAAACACCTAGAGGACCCCAATGCCTATGCTCGGATGCTGTTTGTAAACTTCAGCTCTGCATTTAATACGTTGCAGCCCCATCTACTGATAAGCAAGTTGAAGCAAATGTCTGTTAACCATAACATTATAAGATGGTACTGTACCATTCATTTTTAACAAACTGCACACAGTATGTCAGGGTCAACAAAACTTTCCAAGTCATGATCTATTAGCACAGGTGCCCCTCAAGGCTGTGTGAGCTCTCTAGTTATGTTCACACTTTATACAAATGATTGTACAAGCAGTAGTCAAAGCAACTTCATTTTCAAATTCTCAGATGATACAGATGTGCTTGGCTTAATGCATAGAGGTAGCAGCTCATCTGTATACATGTCAGAAATCCAAAGGCTTGTGCAATGGTGTGACAACAATAGCCTAATTCTGAATGTAAAAAAAATAAAATAATCGTTTTTGGTCCTAGAGCAGTTGGTGATCACTCACATGTAGTAATCCACAATGAACTTATCACTTAGGTTGATTCATATAAGTACTTAGGTGTACACATTGACAGTAGCCTGTGCTGTTGAGAGTGTTTGCTCCGAAGTTCAGCAGCATTTATATTTCCTGCGAAGACTAAGAGCGTTTGGGGTTTGACAGGAAGTAATGCTAGTCTTTCAAGATGCTGTAATCGAGAGCATGATCAGATATGGTATTACAGTGTGGTTTGGTCATCTATCAGTTCATTTAAATTTGCAAATTACCCATCTCATCCAAACAGCTTTGAAGGTCATAGGAGTGAAACAGCATCCCTCCCTGCAGACAAAACATTTTTTGAAAAATCCATAATCAAACAGGCAGGAAAACATATATCACATCCTTCCCACATCCTCCTCCTTCCTTCTGGCAAACGTTTAAGGGTAAGTCAAACAGATACAAACATTCCTTTGTTCCACTATCCATTAAAGTTGTCAATGCAAATGTCAAGGATAAACACAATTCTGACTCTTACAACCCACTGTAAACCTTAGTAAAAAAAAATTCTACATCTCTTCAAAGCACCCACATTTTGATTCGTGAAAATAGAAAAGGAGAAAATTAAACTACACAGGAGACATTACAGATCATGTCATGAAATGTATTCATCTGATGGAATCATTTGTTATTTGTAGACCTCATGAAAGTCAGTAAATGACTAGACCTTATGAAAGTCAGTAAGTCTGTTCTTATATAAAGAAATGTAGATTGCCCTTTCTTAAATGGTTAGAATTAAGTACTGAACAATTTTTCCTGAACTGTTTGTGTTGCAGAAAGTGACAGTAATTAGCCTATTTTTTGTGCTTCAGGAAAAATAAACCCTCCAACACAGACTCGCAATTTTTTCAGAAATATTGTTCTTTTACTATAAAGAACAAAATCAAGACATTGGCTTCTTGTTGTCTCCATCTTTAACAACTAAGCTGTTTTTTGTTGAGGAAATCATTACTGATTAGCCTTTTTTGTTAAAACACATGAACAGAGGAAAACAATGTGGAAAAACAGTAATGTCACTTAGTGAAAACTGCTGTTTGTAAATCTGAGAGAGATTTAGCAAATTTCCCAAGAAGAATAGACATAAATGGACTAAGTTGGTATAGACTTATCCAAAAAGACTTGTAGCTGTAATTATTACCAGATATTGGTATGAAATATTGCAATTAACACCTCTTCAGTTTTTGCTGGCATGTACCGTAACTGAACTTAGAGTATTCAGTCTGTGAGTAAAACAAAGTGAAAAAAAAAAACAGTTTATGTTTAATTTTGCAGTTTCAATTAAAATGGGACACCATAGGAATAATCTTAAAATCCTGATGGAAGACACAGCACTCCAGAGCCCACAGCACTTTCACAGCAGACCTTAATCATCCTCCACACCTGAGGTGGGCATGGTTCTATATTGCCCACAGGCGGTTCAGGTCTCTTACCTCATCACATATACATGGAAACAGCTACATGAGTACAGGCATGGCCAGCTGCTATAGCAGCACTAGTTTGCTTCACATAGACAACTGCAATGGCAGGAGCAAGACTGACACAGGTATTCCAATATAGGTGTAGTGTGCTCTCTGAAGGCACCAGTTCTGTAGGGTTTGGGCATTTACTGGGACAATTATTAATTGTAGCAGTAAATCACAAAATGATTCTTTTGATGGCCTTAGAATCCAACCATGCGATATAACTCAAACAACGCACACACATAGGTACTAATACACGAGGATACATTTATTAATACATAGAATATGCATGTAAACCTAACAGATCTTATCGAGAGGGTTATCAGAATACAAAAGGTATATATTCAGTCAGTTACAAAGAGTTACATATATCAAGAGGACATACGTTCAGTATATCATTCATTTAGACCATTTCGTAAATGAACTTGGTTATAACTTTTACATTAGATACTCAAAACAAGTACATAACTCTTATGAATTAAATTGATATCAACTGGTTGGGATAACAATTGAATTCTCGAGCAGTAATGCAGTGAGGTTGAATACTCATCCAATCTCTGGGGATTCAGATCTCCTGCGGGCTCTCTGGCTCCGTGCCAGGCTGTGCTGTGCAGCTTGCGACGGTGTGCTGCTGATGCTCACTGGCCGGCTAGTTAGTGTTGGATTTAACTAGCAAAATTTATGCACAGGAGAAAAGATGACTGTGGGTCCCAGCAAGTCAGGAAGAGGACCGGTTCGTTCCTGATGAAGAGCTAGTTCTGAATAGTGATTCAGCTGTCCACAGTTCCGACCTGTTCACGTGGCTTGCTGCTGATGCTAACCTTGGGTGGATCCTCTGGTTACTTTCTGGCAACCTCCGCTCTAGACTCTTAGAACAAAGGAAAGTTCTGGACACACTGGCCGTTCCGTGGTTGTCCGGGCTGAGTCTCAGGATGGTCAGGAGGCGCACTGCGAGAATGTCCTGCCCTTGGGAGCCTTCTGCTCCTGGGCCATCCTGCCCTGGAATTCTCCTTTGAATTCCCTTTAGAATAGTCCACAAAGTCCAGAATCTCTCAGGCTCTCTGTGTTGCCTGTTTTTACATGGAGGAACTTCAGCTCATTCATTGGCTGAAAGTTCCATGGGCATCAGAGTCCCACGTGGGTTACTCGGCCCTACCAGTCCCTGATTGGTTAATCAAGGTGAGATATGAGTCACTTACTCCTGACACTTAGGAATGCAGTCCAGATGTCCACCTGGCACTCCCTAGACAGATAGGCGCCAATGGATGACCATTGATCATGATAGCCAGGCTTAGCTAAGTGCATCCCCCTTTGGGAGCTGTCCCTTATCAAAAGAAAACATCTTTAAATCAGCCTGCATGAATAGTTTCTCTGTGGCTGCACCACAGAGATGAACAGAGAGATGAGGCCTCATTTGGGAAAGCACCGCAACACTTAATTCTGTCTTATTAACAAGCATTGCCGCCACATAGGTAATAAGTAGAGTCTATGAAACGTCTGCATAAGAAATTTAACAGAGTGCAAGTTCAGGTTAAAAAGAAAGGAAAAAAACTAGCCAGTGTTAATTTGTTTTGCCAATTAATAGGACTGAGCCCTGAAAAAATAAATAAAGGAGACAGTAAGAAAATTATTGTGACCAGCCATAATCTATCCTGGAGATTACAGGACAAAAGGCAGAACTGGATACCCAAGACTTCTCACAAAATATCATAGCTATCCAACATGTATTTGGGAGAGGATAAAAAAACTAGATTAGCCAGGAAATCCATTTGAATGTGGAGAACATGCAAACTCCACATAGACAGATACCCAAGTCTGGAATAAAAAAATGAGTGAGTCAGTAGCACCAACTACTATCCACCATTCCACTCCCCAAAAAGCCTTATAAGAAGTAAATAAAAAAATTAAACTAAAAATGCAGACTAGCCTTTCCCTCTAAATCAGGGGTGCCCAACCTTTTTTAATGTAAGATCTACTTTTTCGTTTGCCAGTCCAGTGCGATCTACCAGTGTGAATTTGAAGCTCTGATACAGGAAAAACAGACTGTGGGCACATCAGTAGAATAACGATACCATCACTAAAATTACAACAACAAAAAAAAGGGACTCATGTTACAGTGAACAAGTATTGACACTAAGAAGCTGACTTTTGTTGAACATGTTGACACTGCTGATCATGTCAATGACATTTTCATTTTGTCCCTGCAGCTCAATATTCAGCTCATTCAGCAGTTTGGTCAAGTCTGTGAGGAATGCTAAATCCAGAAGCCATTGGTCATCTTCTAATTGGACATGTTATTGGACAAGTCGTCTTATTAATGTTAAGACAACTTGAGAAACTCTGATTTCAGGCCACACCTGTCTGAACCTCGCCAAAAACCTTTGTTTTTGAAATCTCCAAACAGCAAGTCAGGAGCCTCAGCAAATGCTTTTTTTGTATTACTTCTCAATCCCTGAATTATGTTTTGTGTTTAGCCAGGACGTGGCTCACACAGAATGATGCGATGATTGCCGCTTTCCCTCTTAATAATAATAACAATAAAAAGAAACTTTATTTTATACAGCGCCTTTAAAGGTGGCTTCTCAAAGCGCTTTACAGAATGACAACAACAATAAATAAAAATAATACACAAGATAAAACACAATTACAATATATAGAGGAGACCATGGGTGATGGTACTAAGAAAAGTAGAAGCAGAGCAAAATGGAACCAGTTAAGTAAAGGCTCTTCTAAAGAAGAGTGTTTTGAGTCTGGATTTGAAGGTGTTTAGAGAAGGTGACTCTCTGATATCCTTGGGCAGAGAGTTCCAGAACTTGGAGGCATAACAGAGGAAGACCCTGTCACCCATACAATGTAGATGGGCTTGGGGGACAGTTAGGAGACCAGAATTAGAAGAGTGAAGGTTGTGAGGTGGGGAGAAGGGTGATATTAGTGCAGACAGGTACTGAGGTGCCAAGCCATGCAGAGCCTTATAGGTGAGCATGAGAATTTTAAAGTCCACAAGGAATTTGACAGGAAGCCAGTGCAAGGACTCCAGGATAGGAGTAATGTGATCACTTGCACTAGACCTGGTCAGGATTCTGGCTGTCGAATTTTGGACATACTGCAGTTTAGATACCCCAGCAAGTAATATTACAGTAGTCAATTCGAGAGAACATAAATGTGTTGATCAGCTTTTCAGCCACAGTTAGTGATAGCATAGGTTTTTCAATTTAGACTGAAGCTCAAGTACAGAACTATCTACAGAGAGGGTCACAGGATTGGCTTTACGAAGTTGATGGGGAGTGCCAATAAGCATGACTTCAGTTCTGTCACAGTTAAGATTAAGGACATTTTCAGTCATCCAAGTTTTTATGTCAGAGATGCAATTAGATAGAATAGAGAAAACCACATCAGTGTCATGTTTGGTATGGATGTATATTTGAGTATCATCAGCATAGAAATGATAGCTGAGGCCATGTGATCTTAAAAGCTGACCTAGTGGAAACATGTAAATGCTGAAAAGCAAGGGGCCCAGTATTGAGCCCTGAGGAACACTAGACTTAACAAGACCAATTTCAGACCTATACCCATTAAGAGAGACAAAGTGACAGCGATCAGTGAGGTAATGGTCAACAGTGTCAAAAGCAGCACTGAAATCAAGAAGGATGAGTATAGAAAGAGAACCAGAATCAGGAGCTATTAGAAGATTTTTAGTGACTTTGACCAGGGCAGTTTCTGTGCTGTGAATTTGACAGAAGCCAGATTAGAGGGGTTCGAATAGGTTATTTGTCACGAGGTGGTTATGTAATTGAAATGTGACAGCACGTTCTAGAATTTTTGCAAGAAAGAGTGAGTTGGAGATGGGGCGAAAATTGTTAAGATTGTTGAGAGCCATATTAGGCTTTTTTGGCACAGGGGTAATGGCAGCAGTTTTGAGGACCGTTGGTACAACGCCAGTGCTCAAGGATTCATTTATAATATTGTGGACAATGGGACAGAGAGAAGAAAAACAGGACTGAAATAAAGTGGTGGGAATGGGATCTAAAATAGATGTGGTGGGTTTCTTGTGTGTAAATAATGTTTTGAGGGATGCTGAGTCAAGAAGAGAGAAGCTGGAGAGAAGGGAACCAGAAAACTTGGATAAGGAGGGAGGAGGTATGGAAATGATATGTGTAGTAGACAGAATGTGATGTAAAAAAAAAAGTAAATAGTCAAATGTCCCATTTCATTTTTGCCAAACATTCTTGCGATTGATCAGCTGTTAAACGTTAATTGTTTTGTGCTTAATTTGAAATTTGGACATTTTTTTCTATAAACTCAATGAATTATTTTTTTACTTAGATTTAATATTTGAGAAATTGGGACTGCGGTCCCTGTTAAGTGGTTTCTCTTAATTGTCCCCGTGTGTCTCTGATAGGCAGCAAGTTGCCATAATTTAAACCTGGAAAAAAAGATTTGTGATACTTTTACTAAGCTTGCTTAGAAAAGAAAGAGGTACAAGTACTTAAACAGAATGTATAAAATGCAAAAACCTGGAGCCATTATCCACTGTTCTGTCTACAAATGCAACAGACTTATTACATGTAAGCTAAAATTATTTGATTATCATACAAAAAAATATTCAATATTATCAATTACTTTTTTAGGAGCAAGCAGTTTTTCATGTCTGTTACATTCCAGTCATTCCTGTAGAGAACTGAGTAAAAACTAACAACTAACTCCTAACAAATAACAAAACAAACAAAAATTTATTAATTTGCTTCAATATCTGAATGTATAGAATGTAACTTTGTTTAAAAATAATTTAATTTCAGTTGTATTTAAATAATGTTATTTAATTATACATTGTTCTTTGTATAAACAATAAATGTCAAAGGTTCTATGTTACAAAACAGGCAAGGATTTTTTGTTAAATTGTGCATTATTGACATTCAATTTGAAAGTCTGTATTACTTTTTAGCAAGGAGAAAAACCCAAGCTTCATTTGTGAGCTTATAATAATAATAATAATAATAATAATAATAATAATAATAATAATAATAATAATAATTGCTT
Organism: Lepisosteus platostomus; assembly: GCF_059453375.1. NCBI lineage: Eukaryota > Metazoa > Chordata > Actinopteri > Semionotiformes > Lepisosteidae > Lepisosteus > Lepisosteus platostomus. Next base: position 33,753,957 of record NC_142614.1, read on the forward strand.
ACACTTATATAGTGCTTTTCTGGACACTCCACTCAAAGCGCTTTACAGGTAATGGGGACTCCCCTCCACCACCACCAATGTGCAGCATCCACCTGGATGATGCAACGGCAGCCAGAGTGCGCCAGAACACTCACCACACATCAGCTATCAGTGGGGAGGAGAGCAGAGTAATGAAGCCAATTCATAGATGGGGATTATTAGGAGGCCATGATTGGTAAGGGCCAATGGGAAATTTGGCCAGGACACCGGGGTTACACCCCTACTCTTTTCGAGAAACGCCCTGGGATTTTTAATGACCACAGAGAGTCAGGACCTCGGTTTTACGTCTCATCCGAAGGACGGCGCCTGTTTACAGTATAGTGTCCCCATCACTATACTGGGGCATTAGGACCCACATGGACCACAGGGTGAGCGCCCCCTGCTGGCCCCACTAACACCTCTTCCAGCAGCAACCTTAGTTTTTCCTTAGTTTATTCCACTTGTCTAGAACAAACCTGCTTGGCCGTGGGACAACCTTTCTATCATAAAGATAAGATAGTCAGAAGAGCTCATGTGCAGTGAACTGCAACCTAGAAAATGAATGCTGAGTAAGAAAGATTAATTTATTTATAATTTACATATTATACAGGTGAAAGGCATAATTATCTTTGCAGAGTGACAAGATGTTAGGTGAAGAGTAAGGCCAAAATATCTTGATTTTTAAACTTTCAGTTCATTGTAATGTAGACATTTATCTATTTAAACCTACTTCCTATACCATTAGTATTGTACTTTATAAAGATCTACCAATATGACCAACAGCTGTTATTTAAAATTAAATATTTTCTTTCATCCCCTTCAATAGAATGCTTTCAGGCATAACAGATAAAGTTCCATGTATCAGTTTATAGAAATATTATACAAAACCTTGAAGGTTATTTTTATGTATAGAATGTAATCATGACTTTTGCAAATGTTAAATTAAAGGTTTTGGCAACAAATGAAACTAAATTTTTTAATTTATATCTTTTCAAGAAAATAACTTATTCAAGTAGTAGAATCCACATTAAGATGATCAATAAGAAGAATCAAAAAGTTTCATTGACTTCAATTACTTATCCAGTTAAAGGAAATATAAGATATGGATTATTTACTGTGTAGATCAAATAACAAGTGATACTGTCTGAGTATTCTAATTTAAAAAATACAAATTATTTATTTATGTAATACACTTGCAGGATTCAAGGACAAAGGTTTAAAGATTATTATGTTGAAATGACATTGTTTTTAATCAGTATATTTAGGAAGAAGAATTTGATTAGTACAGTTATTGTGTAATTCCACGATGTTTGGTGATAACATTGTTATAGTAAGATAAAATCTGCAATAACACTGATTAACACTGTGAAGGATACAAAGCTCCAGGATGTGAGCAACTGATAGCTGGTAAGGGTAGGCAGCCAAGAATTAAAATAGATTTTCAAACATTCTTTTCTTTGAGTATGTTATGGGTGGTAAGATATCACTTAAAATGGGGAGGAAGCTGTTAATTGCAAAACAGGATTCCTTCCATTTAACCTTTATTTTTAATCTAAGTCTTGTTTTCAATAATAGTCCCCTATCTATAGAGAATCCACTAAAATTCTCATATGTGGCTTTAACCTCTTTGTTCTAGGCAAGACCCAAAAAATTACTGTGAGACAATATTCAAAATTGATTTCAAAATTCAAAGTTACAGATAGCTATTTAGATTTTATGTTTGTTAATTTTATATATTGTATATACAAAGATACCTATATTAAATCTCTCAATTTAGGGACAGAATGTTTGTTGCAGGTTTACAAAGATCTTCATATGTATTTATAATCTATAATTGTATCTAAATTATCTATAATTATCAAATAATCCATGTTTCTAATTGTGTGGGGTCAGAGACCAGTGAACAAGCAGTGACCACCTTGCATAGAATAAGCCATATGAGAAGAGTAGGACAGAATCACACAATACAGCTTTCAAGAGCAGCAATGCACTATAAATTGTTGCTTTCACTGTTGACCCACCCCGTTAATGTTGAATGTTAATCAATACAATGTATTGAGCTATGTAATTGCTGTTTAATAATTGCTGTCTTTTCTAGATGATACCTTAGAATAAGTTACATAGTTACCTCCAAAATTATTGGCATCCTTAATAAAGATTAGCAAAAAAGCTATTTAAAAAAAAAACATTTAAAATAAACAACACTTGGCATCATAAACTCTGCCAAGTACCAGAACATTTTAGCCATATACGTGGTTGCCTCACAAGTGGAGCAAGACAGTGACTCTGAGCACACATCAAAATCTACAAACAAAATGGTTAGGTGACCACAAAATCTCCAGACTTTAGCTTTTTCACAGATGTTGGAAAGGGCATGCCTTGGAATGACTAGGAGAGCAGTAGAGACTCTATGTGTAGCAGTAAAAAGAGCAACACTGAGGTTAGCCCAGGCTCAGGGGGTCAGACAATGTCAGTAAAGAAACCTATGCCCTCAGGCCACGGACGTGGGGCGACCTGGTAATAGGTGCGTCTCACAACATCCGTATCCTCAATGCTGAGCCAGGAGCAGAGCAGACACAGGAAGTAAATAGGCTACACAACAAGACACACTGGAAAGACATGAAAAATCACGGGGAACTAGGAAAAGGACAGAAGTAGAGCGTCCTCTAGGTGTACAGGGCGTGACAGAGCTCCATTGAAAACTTGTGGTTTGAATTGAAGAGGACAGTCTATAAGCATAGATCAAAGGATATCAAGAATCTGGAAATGGTATAAGACCCCTCCCAATATGTTCTCCAGTCTCATAAAACATCATAGAAAAAGGCCATGCTGTAACAGTATCTTTACAAGGGGAGGATGCAAAAAGTACTGAAAACAGGGGTGTCAATAATTGTGGCACTTATTGACTTATTGTGTAAATAAATTTATAATTAGGGAAACCTGTAAATTGGCTAATTCAATTAAATCATGAGTAAAAAAACATATATTCCATGTGTTGGGATTTTACAATATAGCTCATTATCTGTTAATTTTATATAGCCTTTGTTAATTTTTTTCAAGGGTGCCAATAATTTTGGAGGTGTTATACTCAGAATATAAACAATATATACAGTACCTTGCAAAACACTGTACGGTGTCCCATTCTGTGAAATAACAAATTAAATGATGCATACATGCTTATATCTAATATTTTATTCAAAACCTGAATGTTCAAATTGAAAACTTCTAAGGATAAGATAAGTAAGATAAGATCAGATGCCTCTCTTTGCATTTAGACCACAAATTTCCAATCTTGTCTGACCATAAAACCTTTTGCCACATGTTTACAGTATCAATTAGGTGCTGTGTTACAATTTGCGTGTGGGATTTCAGATGCTTTATTCTGGGTATTAACTATCAATTTTATTATTTCTTTGAATTAATGGAGTAACTTGTGTACAGTATGTAACAAAATGTAATTGCTACTTCAAGTATCATGACTGCAAGCTAAAGCAACCAATTGTGAAGACCGTGCAAAACATTTACATGGCCATATACATTATTTTTAGGTTAGCATCAATCATTTTAACCTTGATAATTAGAAAGGTAACAACAAGACAAGCTTTAATGGGTGACATTATTTTCATTTTGCTCCAAGTTGTTTTGCATTGTTCATTGCTTCTGAATGTCACTTTCACAAAGAATACAAAGGACCCATCTGACACCTTTCTATTCAGATTCATCTTGCTCAATAGCATCAAAGAAATAATTCACTCTTCTGTGAAAGGGGTGGCAAACTGAATTCAATGAGAATTGTAGTTTCTTCTAGCGTTTGTTCCTCCTTCAGCTCAGTCATTTGTCTCAACATGTTGTTGAGAAACAAATTCAACACTTCTTTCTAAGCCTCAGTGTTTTAGATGTAATGCTGAGCAAAGTGCACCTTCTAGATCAGGGCTGCCCAACCAGCTGATCGATCGCAAGAATGTGTGGCAAAAAAAGTGCTATTTGACTTTTTACTTTTTTCAATAGCCTAAAAATTATTTCTGATCTGTGCATGTAATGTCATACATTTTACTGCCCTTGTGTGTGTTTAACCCTTGTCTCTTCCCTCAGTGCTGGCTGACACTGAAAAAAAGGCTACAGGAGCTCCGTAAATAGGGTTTTTCTTGAATAATGTATTCTCTTGGTTATTGCCACACAAGCCCCACATTCGCTACAGTGCATAGCGGAGCGAAACAGACTGGCCGTGACAAATTCGCCAACAGTTTGATAAGTTTGATTGCCTATTTGGTAGTTGTAGTGTTTAAGCGAAAATGATGAAGCAAAGAGACTGAAAACTTACCACAAGGAATGGGAGCATGATTATTTTTTTATATAGAACAAAATTTCAAAACTTCACAGAAAATGTATGATATGGACTTTGCCTCTAAAAGTGAGTTACAGAAAAGAAAAGTGGAATAATTTAAATCTCAACTAGCACCAGTCGGTTTTCACAAGGCCTAATACAAGACCATCTGTGATCTATGAAGGCAGCCTCCCGCAAACTTGAGTGTAGGTGGCTTCTTTCTGGCCTAAATGTACATTATCAGGCTTTCATTACAGTTTGTGGCCTGAGGGTTGGCATTCCCACAACTGCACTCTGGAGATTACCTGCAATCTCCCTGGCTGTAATTTAAAGTTTTTTTATCAGAGCTCTAATGTTTTTTTTTTTGTCATCAACTGCTGTCGTCGTCCTTGGACGAAATGGTCTTTAATTCCTTAATTTTACAGTAGTTTTTCTTAAGAATATTCCATACTGTTGTTTTTTCTCCAATGTCTTTGCAATGTTCTAAGTGGAATTTTCTTTGCTCTCATCCTCATTATTGCTTGATTTTTCTTTCATAGACAATTCTTTAGCATTCTAGAGCACACCAAAAAATACACAGACAAGAACAGACATAAGTTAGTAGTTTAAGAACCCCAGCACGAAAAGTAACTCCTAGGGGCACGCTTGATTCCAGAGGATAAGCAGTCCATTTAGATATAAGCATGACAAAAACAAGGATTTAAAATTTCCTTCATTTAAACTGCAACAAGACTGAAGTCTTGGAATGCCCATCAGCCAATACAGTAACCCTATCTGGGGATGGTACTGTATTTGAATTTCAATTTAAATTGAAGAACTATAGTATAAACATTATTCTTCCACCTCAGAAATATCACCAGATGATATGTAACTTTATGTATACAGTATGTTAGCGTCCTGTGTAGCTGAAAACCTTCTTTGCAAACATTCTGTTGTGTTTACCAATGAGAAAGTGTTCCTCCAATGACAAAATACTGAGACATAGCAAATCACCCAGCCATATTATTCTGAACTGCTGTGCCCTGCTCCTGAAACCCAGAAGACAGGGAATACTCTATATTTTTAGCCTTAGTTCTGATGAGGCATTATTCACTTCAGATTTTGTATCTTTTGTATGTTTGTCTTTGCAATCTCAACATACGTCTGCTGAGATGGAGTTCTTGGCTCTATGGCCAGGTTGACTTTTGCTTTTCACCATTTAGTCTTTAAAAAAAAAATATATATTTTTATAACATTATTTTTTCTTCTAGTAGCACTCTTTAGGACGGAATTATAGTTAAGAGTATGCTTACTTGATGTCGAGTTTACTGTCCTCATCTTCAAGAGCATGTCAGCTCTAAAGACACTGTCCTCAGCTTTGAGGACCCTGTTTTCACAGTTGAGAATACTTGTTTTGACTATTTTCTGATCCTTGAGAAAACCACTTTTGGCTTTCAGGACCTCAGGCTCAAGAAGAACTGTCTTTTCACCACAGTTTTGCCTCAGCTGTGGGTTTTTGCTATTGTTCCCCTTCGAAAACGTCAATGAAGGCATGAAGGTCAATATTGAGTCACACCAGCTTTAGTATCAGGGACACCATCTTTTGACCTTGCTGGCATTAACTTAAGTGTTCCCAAACTCTTTCTCAAGGGCTTCTCGCATCACTTTAGGTCCGTATTGTTAACTTCAAAGTCATCTGTCTTAACTCCTTAGCTCCAAGGCACTCCAGTAGAGCACAGGGTTTTCTGAGCTTGACCTCAGGAACAGTGATCTCAGAGGCACTCTTTCTTAACCAGAGAAGCAGAGGGTCTCTGCTTACAATACAACAAGGCTTTTGCTTCAGATGTGAGGTCTCTTTCCTCAGCTTTGGGTAAGTTGATCTCTCCAGTAGAGAAGGCATACAGTGCATTCTCCTACATGGGCTGTATTAACAATACTCACGAACTTCATGTATGAATGGCATATGAAGCCACAGCACACAGCCTACCTTCAGTGTGGCTTTGCATTTGTTATCACTCATGTGCTACTCAACGTAGACCTTTAGGCAAGGTGGCAGACATGGATAATATGTACCTGCTGGATGTCACTATTGTGCTGGAGCACATATTCACCCTGTCTTTAATGCACTACTTACCAGCTGTAGACTTCAGAAGGTGAAGGAGTTTTCCTGCCTGCCCAATTCCACACTTCAGCTGGGCATAGGACACATCTGTATGTCACTCATCGTCACAAATTCAGGAATCTTTGACAAGAAGAAGTCCCTTGGTAGACTTGAATTGGTTGCATGAAAAAGGTGGGTTCAAACATTCTTCTACACAGGTATTATTTGGCCAGAGCAACTTTTTGACTGGAATGGGGGATTCTGTTTGATATACTGTTATTTGTGAGAGAGGTAACAAAAGTTTTAAGTTCATTTCACCTCACAGTATCCCAATCCTTAAGGTTAAAAAATGGGTACCTTGATAAGTGGTCCCTTGAGCCTTGAGCACTGACCAAAAATTCAGGTGGCCAAACAATTCTACCAGATCTTTGAGCAGATCTTTCTTAGGTACATCATTAAGCTAGCATTCTTGGGGATGGTACAGAAGAAAACTGGATCTTAAGGCAGGATACTTAAAGGTGTGGTGATTCAAAAAATAAGATCAAATTCAAAATGAAGAATTAGATGGAAAACGACTGAAGAAGGGGAAAAACAATATAATGAAAGCGCTCATCCGTTTTGTGTGTCAGACAACAGAACACATCTAGGCAATCTGAACACTGAAGGAACAAATTTTAGGATTTATTAAAGGGACTGTTTCCTTTGTAAGAAAACCGGTTCAGGGACGCCAAATATGTAATCATAGTGGCTCTCTGAAGGCACCAGTTCTGTAGGGTTTGGGCATTTACTGAGACAATTATTAATTGTAGCAGTAAATCACAAAGTTGATTCTTTTGATGGCTTTAGAATCCAACCATGCGACATAACTCAAACAACGCACACGTACAGGTACTAATACACGAGGATACATTTATTAATACATAGAATATGCATGTAAATCTAACCAATCTTATCGTGAGGGTTATCAGAATACAAAAGATATATATTCAATCAGTTACGAAGTGTTACATATATCAAGAGGACATACGTTCAGTATATCATTCATTAAGACCGTTTCATAAATGAACTTGGTTATAACTTCTATATTAGATACTCAAACAAGTACATAACTCTTAGGAATTAAATTGATATCAACTGGTTTGGATAACAATTGAATTCTCGAGCTGTAATGCATTGAAGTTGAATACTCATCCAATCTCTGGGGATTCAGATCTCCTGCGGACACACTGGCTGTTCCGTGGTTGTCCGGGCTGAGTCTCAGGATGGTCAGGAGGCGCTCTGCGAGAATGTCCTGCCCTTGGGAGCCTTCTGCTCCTGGGCCGTCCTGCCCTGGAATTCTCCTTTGAATTCCCTTTAGAACAGTCCACAGAATCCTCTCCAGAATCTTACTGAATCTCTCTGAATCTTACTGAATCTCTCTGTTGCCTGTTTTTACCTGGAGGAACTTCAGCTCATTGATTGGCTGAAAGTTCCATGGGCATCAGAGTCCCACGTGGGTTACTCGGCCCTACCAGTCCCTGATTGGTTGATCAAGGTGAGATATGAGTCACTTACTCCTGACACTTAGTAATGCAGATGTCCAACTGGCACTCCCTAGACCGATAGGCGCCAATGGATGACCATTGATCATGATAGCCAGGCTTAGCTAAGTGCATCCCCCTTTGGGAGCTGTCTTTTATCAAAGGAACCCTAAATCAGCCTGCATGGTTTCTCTGTGGCTGCACCACAGAGATGAACAGAGAAATGAGGCCTAATTTGGGAAAGCTCAGAAACACTTAATTCTGCCTTATTAATAAGCCTCACCGCTACACCTTGTTCTATAATTTTTTTATTAATAGTTTGTGGTATCCACAGGGCTAAAGAAATATTTCACTAGTTTAGTGAAATATATGGAATAACAGAAGGATCCCATTTCTTTTTTATACAGCATTCATGCTTCATTTGCAGGGTTCTGTTTTCTGGTTCTACAGAAGACAGGAAACTGATGTTCAAAGGCTTCTATATCTGTACATAATAGAAGTAGGTTTTGTGTATTGTGAGTTTGTAATTTATTGCAAATAAATATTTGTTAAGATTCTCTTTGGAAGAACAAAGGAAACACATGTCATATACTCAAGTGTTATACCTTGGTATTCTCTAATAATAAATGTTGTGATTTATTTTGTGATTTGTGGTTTGTGATTTGAAGTATTAACAATGTTATAAATAATGTGGCTTCAAAGACAAGCATCCAAACAAGGGTTTAACTGTTTTCCAGTTTCATTTCCATCTGCAAATGGATTTTTGGGACTAAGTGTGATGTTCAAATATGAGCTCTTGAAATAGACAGAGGGGCCATGTGTATTCACATTGTTGGATAAACAGAATATTTGGAGATATTACAGAAGATTGGTTTAGAATAAAAAAAACACCTCACCAAAGCAAAGTACAGTCCTCGGAACATCAGTCTTATGATTAATGTCATCATCCACAACTGCATTCCACTTATTCTGCTCTTATTCTGCTCTTACATCCTAATATAATTTTTAATTGTCTGTACAGTAGTCAATGTCATATTCATGATTGTCTTATAAAGATTTTCTTAAGATTCTTTGTTTTAGTTATATCTGCATACAAATGATCACTTCCCTGAATCCTATTAAAAAAAGGAAGCATAGTTTTTTTATTATTAGAATATTATTATTGTTGTTGAACATTCAAGTAAGCCTTATGATAGAGCATTTTCCCTTTTGAAGACCTTGAATTGTGTGAATGAGGCCAATGTTACTAATACAGACACCTCCAAAATATTTGATAATAATAATAATAATAATAATAATAATAATAATAATAATTATAATTCTGTAATTATATCTCTCTTTGATTCTCTGAACTGATGTGGATAATTCTCTTTTTCTCTCCCTTATGGAGCCTGCTAATTTTATACCCTTCAGGCTCTCAAGTTAATGTTGGTGACATCCATGGACTGTTGGTACTGTTGCTTTCCTTGCCTGTTTTTGGCAAAAGATTAGTAAAGGAGCATGTTCCTGCTTGTATGTTATATTTCACTTCTCAGAGTGGTATTTTAAAACGGTGTTTAACATTCTGATGTCAGAATTGAAAAACTCTGGTGTCTTGATCTGAAAGGTTTCTTTATACAGCTGATTCCTTTTATACAGCAGATGAAGATTTAAAGGAGACAATGTTGGCAATCAGAAAAATGAAGTCACTTATTTGATAATTTACTTAACTCTCCTAATTAATTACAGCTCTAAACTAATTTAAATATTCCTATTTAATCATTAACTATCAATAAAGAATTTATTAAATAGTTACTGAATTTGCTACTTCTAAAGTGTCCTATCTCATCTTGCAGTTTCTTAAATGATCCTAGGGAATTTTGCTTCAACAACATGCCTAGGCAGCTTCTTCCAGACTCTCACCACCTTTTTAATCAAAGACACGCTTATTCTCTCTCGTACATGAAGTTCAATTTTTCACTTGTGTTCAAGGATCCTTGCTACACTCATGATCTTGAAGTAGTCTGTTTTACGAAGTAAGTTAAGGAAAATGGAAACACATGAGCATGAGCAGTGTTTTTTACAGATGGTGTCTTTGCTTTTACTGCAAAGCTGACATGAAGCATACCAGTGAAAAAATAGATTTAATATACTGTACTTTTGATTTTTGGCCAATATACTATGCCATTAAAAAGTCCATCAATACAAAATAAGAAATTTAATAGTAATACTTTTTTAATACTTTATAAGCCTTAAAATACATGGCTGTTGAAAAATACCATAGTACAGTAATACTGTATTCACAACTTACTGCTGTATTATATATCTTTGAAAAATATGACTTAAGCTTTAGATCTTTCAGTGAATTCAATTGAAAAAGCAAAACTTAACCACATATGTGTACATATGTGTACATAACCACAATTTCAACAATCCATCAAAATAATTAGCTTGAGTAGGAATTATTAGTTAATTGCCTCATATTATATTAAATAAAAGTTTAAATCAAAGTTGATTTATCAAATGCACAATAATTATATAGTCTATTATATAGTCTATGAGTGGCTAAATACACACTTTGAAGAATATTTACATGCAAATGCTAAACACATGTTCACACATTTTACAACTGCACAAGTACATAATTTGGGAAATAAAATTAAATGGGAAATGGTGAGCTTGAAGGGACTATTATTTTTTAAAACACATAATATCCATCTTCAAGACAATGAAGGGAAGCAATAAGGATGTTATGTTTGGTGGCACGTTGGCACAGTGTTTAGCATTGGTGCCTTACAGTGCTGGGGCCCTGAGTCAGTTATGGACTTCGGGTGCTATCTGATTGTATGCTCTCCCTGTGTTTGCATTCTAAATTCCTCCCACAGTCCAAAGACATACTGGTAAGTTAACTAGCTTCTGGGAAAACTGTACCTGATGTGAGTGTATGCGTCTATATCTGTGTGTATCCTGCGATGGACTGCTGTCAATTTCAAGAGCTCCATGAAGTTGGTCCCCACTACAAACAATGAAAACCCCTGCATTCATTAGTGCTCCATTTGTGCTGCTTTCATTTCCAGGATATGGTCGAGGGTGTGACTTCACTCAGCCCCAGTACAATGGTGC